>NW_027072048.1:617500-1217500 GCF_038088225.1 Cyrtonyx montezumae
TGCTTAATTTTCCTGTCAAATGCGGACTTCCCTTGTAAACATGTCAATTGAGAAAAGTTCAAGCTTGTCACTCGGATTTATGGCTGGAATAACATGTAGGTGGAAAAGAGCGACGCGTCCCCTGTGGCCCGTGTTGTTTCCTATTGCAGTGGGGCCAAGGGAGCCAGGTGCTGCCGTGTCCTCCTGCCGCCCTCCTCCTCCTGTCTGCCCACAGCTGAGATAACAGAAGCAGTCTGGTCACTGGAAGAGCCTCAGAACTTGGCCCGGCAACAATTAGCCCGTTAATTTGTTTGCCTTGATAAAGCTTCAGGGCGCTTTGGAGTGGGAACCCAAATCCCACTTGAAACCAGCTGCGTGTCCATTACCCACCACTGGAGACCTCTAGCCAATGCAGCAATGGTGGCCTTTTGCTCTCATGCTTTTTCCCAGAGCCGTGCCATGAGACAGAGTGCTGCACGCACATCTCTGTCGTGATATTTGGGGACTGGTGCACGGGGATGGCAAGGACACTCAGAGCATCACTGTGCTGCTCGCAGGGACCCGGGCGCTGCTATCAATAAACCTCTTTGTGCCTGACTCATTTTTATTTCCAACTTCTATCAGCAGTCATCGAATCGACACCTCAGTTCCCTTCAGCGTATTCCCTCTGGTGTCATTTTTTGATAAATGCCAAGAACAGCCTAGCAGCAGGAGGCCATTATCCTGTGACATGCTCCACTCTGCTCACATTATCGCTAAAATAACACGGACGCTCGCGCGAATCCTGCAGCAGCCCTGGCAGGGACCAGTGGCCAAGGGACAGGGCTGCCTGGCACCAGTTGGCAACTGGTGGAGACGGGTAGGGGGCAGTGAGTCCTTCCCATAGAGGGGGGAACACCCCACGTGTTCAGCTTTTACGTATCCCGCTTCCTAATTGACATCAGTTTCGCAGTTATTCCTCTTTCCCCTTTCTTTTTCTTTTCTTCCCAGTGACCCCAGAGTGAGCCCACAGCCTTGGGGACGAAAAGCAAAAGGAGAGAGGGGAACACTGCAGCCAAACCTAACGCCGTTCAGCCATCACCTAATCCCTTCGATTTAGATTCTGAATGAGCAGAATCTAAAGAGAACCGGGAAAGCTTGACATCCAGAGAGCTCGGCGAGTTCCTGGGGCCAATAGGGGGATGCTGAAACACTGAGCAGGGATCCCACTCCCGCACATTTCCTCCCAAATTTGCACATACAACCACTCGTTTCTTGAAAGAGGCAGATTTCTGGGCCCTCCCTGGACAATGGGAGCCCGATCCCGTTCCCTGCACGGCAAGGATTTGCCATCGTTTTGCATTAGCCTCGCAAGATCTCGATATTTATTTTTGCTAATATGACACAATTAAAGGGTAATCGTATCTGTACCTTTCATATCATGTCAGGCAAAATGAGCACTGTTAGAAGGATGATGCTAATGTGACACGATAGGACACAGTTAACGCGAAGAAACGCTCCGATTGAGTTAATGCAGGGATGCAGGGGAGGGGGACGCCGGTGCTGCTGGTCCCTGCTGCTCCCCATTGGACCCAGTGCATCCCAGTACCCCACAGACAGCCGGGATGGCACCATCATGGGGATGGAAGGAGAAAAAGCCCTGAGCTGGCCCTGTGAGATGGCTCACGCCTCGCTGGCTGCTTCCCCTCTCTGCTCGCAGCGTCCCCGACACTTTGCACACTGAGGAGCCCTCTCCATCTACAACTTTGAGGCATGGTGGCCAAACTTGGGGGAAATAATTAACAATTATTTCACAGGAGAAGGTTCCAGCTGGAGCAGTATCTGGTGGTTGAACATATATCTACCAAAGGATTGTTATTTAAGCAATAACCCTTGAGAAATTGGTCGTTACCAGCATTAAACGACTCAGCCCATTGCCAAGGATGGTTAACGCTCTAATAAACTGGTCATTAACTGCAGTAACAATGAATTTCGAGGGGATTATTGCTATTATAAACCTTAATCAATGGTTTATAACAGCAATAATGTGGTCCTTTCTTTTAATGGTAAGTAGTGCGGCATGAGCAGCCTGCTTGGAAATATTTTCGGCCTGGCTGATAAGACAAAAGCAGGCGTTGGGAGCTCTCCAACACTGAACTCTTTTGGGAAGGAGGAAAAGGCTCAAGGAGGTGGGGTGGGATGGGATAGGATGGGGATGAGACGGAATAGGATGGGGTGGGATGGGGATGATGATGAGATGGGATGGGAAGGGATGGCATGGGCTAGCCATGGCCTCTTCTTAGCTGCCTCTCTGCAGTGTGAAACAGCTGAGAAACAGGAAAGGCTGACACTCAACGTGAGGTAGGTGTGCCAAGGGCCTGGTTTCTGTGAGCAGGTGGGGAAGAAGCCAGTAATGGAGACAGGAGAGCCCCTGTCCTGACCTTGGGGACTGCAGACCCCTGTGCAGATGGACAGGGATCCTGAGAGAGCGGAGCAGAACCAAACTCTGCAGCTTGGAGGACTGCACGCTCCGTGCTCCCCGCAATCCCTGTCTGGTCCAGGGCTCAGCTCTGCACCAGGATGGGGAATTATCCCCAGCCCTGCTGTGAGCAGCCAACCTTCAAGCTGGGGCTCCCAGGGGAGCTCGAGCTGCGCAGCCCAGCCGAGGAGCGAGAGGTAATCACACCCTGACTTCTGCGGGGATATTCTCTCTCATGTGCTTGAGGTTTTGACGGATCCTCAGAGCAGGTGCTCAATCCCTGCCCTTATCCCTCTGCTCCCACTCTCCTCACTCTATGTGAGCCAGGGCAAAGCCACGGGAGCTTTGGGGCTCTGCTTGGCTCAGGACAGTCCCTGATGCCCTACATACTTACTGCACGGTGCTCTCCTTGCTCAGATGCCCGTGTCCCCTGCTCCGGCCGGTGATACTTCTCCCTCTGCTTTTTTTTTTATTTTATTTTTTTGAAAGAGGGCTGCAATGGAATAAATTGGAAAGTTTACTTCATGTAGCATGGAAATAAAAAAGCTCATTCAGAAAGTTAATGATTTATTTTATAGTTTCATTATCAGGGTCACATTACTCAATAGCATTTCAAACATGTCATTTGTACAAACTATGGTAATTAAAATTTATAACGTACTTCATCAGCGGCATATGAATCTTTTAGCCAGCACTCTGCTGTCATATAAACAGTGTAATTTCAGCTGCAATTCACCCTTTATTGGCTCTCATTTGTGATTTAACAGCCATCAATGACTGTGCTATAAAGAATAAATTAACCATCCGTAAACCTTATGATGACAGGGACAGTCAAACAGACTTAAACTGCCTCCACCAGCTCTGGTTAGCCAACAGCCATCAGACACAAGAGGTGCCCTGCACGAGGGGCCGGGGGTGCTCATGGTGTCCCCAGTGCTCCCAGTGCTCTCTGTGGGCAGCCCCACGCAGGCAGCACACACCCAAACCCCAGCAGCTCCAGCCCCAGGCTCCAGCTTTATGGATTTGAGAGCAAATCCACCACGAGCCGTTCCTTAATCGAGGGCTCCTCGCAGCCGGCAATTATCCGGCGGTTTATTTGTGCCCGTCTTCTGCAGAGGGAGCAATACGTTTTAATGGGATCCCTCCTATGCTTGGAGCTGACACTGTACAAAGCTAATAAATGATATGGATTGGATTTGTTACTGAGACATCTCCAAGGAGCCCGGGTCATACAGGCCAATAAAATTGGCCTCATAAATTTACCCTGACACACAGGATTACTCCAGCATTGCTGAGGTCACCTTCTCCCACTGATTTATTGCCGGCCCATGGGTTAATAATACTGTTTACGGGGCGGTTGTTTTCCCCTACACGTAGCAGATATTAATCAGCACGTCCCGGCCTTTTCGGCGCGCCGTGGGGGACGCGGGATGAGGACGTGGTGGTGAGGGCAGGCGTGATTGATTTTCCTGGCGAGACTTTTCGTGGCCACAAAACCACCCGAGAGCCCTTGGGAGGAGTGACAGTCCCCTGCAGTGGATCCCTGCAGGAGGGGTTTTGACATCCAGCTCCTGCCCGGACTGCACAGTGCCTCAGTGCCCATCCGGGTGTGCAAGGACAAGGGTTTCCCAAGGCTGAGATGCAGCCACGCAGCCGTTGGCAGACATGCCAGTCTTTTCTGCACCAAAGACAGAGCAGTTTCAGTGCCTTCGTGGCTCTCAGTGCTCCATCAGCACTTGTTCTGTGGGATCTCACGCCCGGAGAAGCTCGGATTTCCCCCTGGATAAATGCAAGGGCAGTCTCTGCAGCAGCTGTAGCCTTGTGTCTGCAGGTATCCAAGTCTGTGCTCCTCTTCCATGCCACCAAATTTCCCCTTTGATGGTTTAAATGGTGCTGAGTGCTAGGAAGCACTGCAGGGGGACGGCATCCCCAGTGCACCCCTGCTCAGGACAGGTAAAACCTCCCTTTCCCAGGCCCTGCTTTTCCCTCTCTAAAGCAGAGCTTTGTGCATCCAAATCCACTTAGAAGGGAAGAGGGGGAGCAGAAGGTAAGCAGAGCAGCCCCAGACATCCTGCACAGCAGCAAGGAACCTTATGACAGCTTGTGTCCATGCGTCCACATGCCCATCATCTGTCCACGTGTCCATGTGTCTGTCTGCCCTTTATAAGTCCATGAGTCCATTGATCTGCCCATTTGTCCGTGCATCCCCACATCCATGTGTCTGTCTGTCCACTCATCCGTGTCTCCAAGGATCCGTCCCCGTACAGTGACGTTGCTGGGGTGCTCCATCCCCATCCCCACGTGCTGGCCCCGCAGCCAGCCCCGTTCCCACTGCTTCGTGTTCTCCTCCTCCTGCCCTAATCAGAGGGGACAGGTGAGATGTGCTTCAAAACACCGTAATCATATTTTAAACGGAAATGAAACGTGCGAATTAAATGTAAATTGCAGCAGAATGGGAGGACAATCACCATTCGTTAAGGTCTGACACCTCTTTTTGCAGACCTTTCCTAAATGCCACAACTTGTTTCTCCGCACTCGTGACGAGGACGTGTAATTACGTGGCAGCTGCTCCCACAGCCGGCGGCTGCTGTGGGGCCGGGGCACTCCCAGCACTGAGGGACCACGTGCAGCTCTGCAGAATTACGGAGCAGCAGTGATATTTTTATTCGGGAGCTGTGAAAATGAACCTCGGTGTTCTCACCCTGGAAAGGTGAGGCAGTAATACAAAGGGACGTTTTTATAGAGTCAATTTATTTAAGGGTTCCCCCATTTGCTTTTATATTGGAAAAATATGCGCCCTGTCAACGAGACAAATTTTCTTCTTCATCCTCCATCTCATCCCCCACTCCTCTGAGCCACCGTGGCCCCCGTGTCACCGGGATGCCAACAGCACCGGCTGAGATCTCACCATTGAAGCACCCATGCCACACGTGGCACCCATGGGCTCTGGCACACAAATCGGGCAGGGACGGCCCACGCTCTTGGGTGACATCTGGGAAAGTGGAGAATTTCTGTCCTGAGGAAACTGAAAGCCAAGGGCTGATGTCATTCGTTGGTCGTACCTGCGGCCTCTGGGCCATAGTTTTGGTTCTCCCAATAGCAGGTGGTGAATACCCAGATGGAAACGATAGCTCTGACACACTGATCACACTGACCAGGACATACTGCTCAGGTGAACCAGTAAGGATGGAGAAGACCCCTAAGATCCCCAAATCCAACCTCAACCCATCCCACCACGACCACTGACCTTGTCCCTCTGTAACACATCTCCACAGTTCTCGGACAGCTCCAGTGATGGTGAAACTGGGCAGCTGTGCCGGTGCCTCACTGCTCTGAGAATACCTTTTTTCCTGATACCTGACCTGAATCAAAGTGGAACAACCATCTCGGGCCATCGCAGTTGTCCTCTTCCACACCTGCACACATTCAGCCTCACTCCAGCAGCAGTGAGAACCACTCTTTCTGCCTTTTTCCCTTCCCCTTTTTCAAAGCAGCAGGATATTTGTGCTTAATTTCTTGAAAGATTGGACTGGGGGAAATAGAAATACATCATCCCACATTGGGATAATCACAGCATTTAATTCTGGTTTCAATAGTTCTTACAGTTATATATATAAGGAACATTGAAACAAAATGTTGTTTTGAAATGGAAAAAAAAAACCCTCCATGCCATTTAATTCCTAAAAGGTCAACTGAAATGCTTTGGCCTTATCGAAACGATTTTCTCCTTTGATTTTTCTTTCCAAATGCAATTTCATCAAAATCAGTGCATTTCCACAAATGTTTCACCTTTGGTGAAATGGCATCCTCTGCCTGGGAAGGGGCTCGTGTGGGGCCGTTGGATGGGGCATGCAGCGATGGATGCCATCCCCTTCCCACCAGCTGACCTCGCTGCTCGGCCCCATGCTGGATCATCCCCACATGAGAGTGCTGAGAGCATCCGGAGCCTTCCTGCCTGTTTGCACAAAGCTTGCAGCATTGTCAGAAAGGAAAGGGTACCATCTGGTTAGCCCTTGTTTACTGCACACCCTGCCAGTTTGAGCTTATTAATCATATTTACCCAAGTATCTTAATTACTCCCTGTCTAGCGACTTGCCTTGCACTCAGCTGTTGACCCGCTCTCCCCTCCCCTCTCCCTCGCTCTTCTTTTTCCCCACTGCTTTTTTTAATTCTTTTCTATCATTAATCCACAGGAGTGGGGTGGGTGGAGGAATCTGGAGCTCATTGCTGGCCTCAGCACGGCAGGGAGCACCCACACCTGTGGGGACCGTGGGGCTGGTGCATGGGGTCGGGCGTACGGGGCCAGGTGCATGGGGTTGGGTGCATGGCAGGGCATGAGAATGGGCAGACTGGGGTGGATGGGTTTGGGTGCATGGTGGTGCGTGGGACTGGGTGGGGAGGGGGACATGGGGTCAGGCTCTGTCCCCACACTGCTGGGGATGGTGGCAGGCAGACACGGTTACCGATGGTAATTTGTTGATCCAGGCTCTCCTGGCGCTCCAGCGCGAGAGTGGCACCGTTTTCTTTACGACCTCATAAAGTCACAGCCGAGAGGCCGATTTGGAAAACAAACTGCCTCAGGTTGACAGATAATTAGATACAGGGGACATATTATACGCCTTTGCATATAAATGCGCGCCGAAGCACATTGGTTCATCAGGAGTTGAGGCTGCGGGAGGAGCGGGGAGCCCGGCACATCAGGATCTACGCCCCGACGCCGCTGGCTCTGTTTTATGTCTGCTCCATCCCCGCTTGGTGGTGGCTGGGAGGTTGGCTTTGCTCTAGGATCCATCCCCTGCAGCCACAAGAGCTCCTCGCATCCCGGGAGGCCGCTGCCTGCACCGGAGCTTTAGAGCGGCGGGGAGGAGCAGCTGAGCGGGGATTCATTGCCATCATCTCTATCTCGGTGTTTCTATATCACGGCCAAACCTTGCTCCTCCCGCCAGCAAGCCTGCTGAGAACAGCACAGCAATTCGGAGATGCCACAGCCCCTGTATTTATACTGCAATTCAGCATCGCGCTCTGCCCGCCCCGAACCACGCGGGTCCAGGTATTAAAGCAAACCAAAACAGTTGGGGTTCCTTTTATGCACTCCAAGATTTAAGGTGTCGTTCAGATGCCTTGTCAGGCTCTCAGGGTTTGCTTTGCCAGGCGATCTGCCTTGCCCCACACTGGGGTGAGCCCTCCTTTCCTGCTACACCCCCACGTCCCCCTCTATTTTTGGGGGGAGGCAGGAAACGTCAAATGAATGGCCCTATTCCCAAGGAGAGCTTCATTATCAATCATTCTCCCCCAGAAAGGGAACATAAAAATGTGTGTGGGAAAGATAAAGCTGTCAGAAAAGGGAAAGGAATAAAAATCCAACCCTAAACCCCCAGCAGCCCCCATGGAAGGAGGTGATATAAATACAGCTGCTGTCACTTTGATGAATTAGATCTTTTGTTAATTAGGATACATGGATGTAAGAGCTGTCTGAGCAGACAGACCTCTCCTTTCCCTTCTCAGCCCAGGGTGCCGGCGGCCTCGCAATGCTGCGTTGGCATTTCTGCAAACAACCCGAGCCTGGGTGCACCCCTGGGTGGTGGGGACATGGCAGAGAGGCATCACTGGCACAGACACAGCTGCCCCCACCCAACCGAGCCCTGGCGTCCCCATGGCACTGCAAAGGGGACTCAGCCCTGCTCCATGTCCCCTCCCCACACCCATGGCTCCATGTCCCCTCCCCACACCCATGACCCCGTGTCCCGACTCAGTTGGTCACAGCCTTCAGCCCCCAGCAGCCCCCCATCTCTTCAGGTCCCCTCCACGCCATCCCCCATCGCCGGAGCACCAATGAGTGCGAGGGAGGGAGGGGAGAAAAAGTGCTGTGCTGTGTGGATTATTGTGTGTTTGTCATCTGGAGTGGTATAAGCTGTAGGTACAGCATCTCCCAGCGGTGATTTATGGCCGCTGTCAGGCGGCACCAGCGCTTTGTCTGCTGTAGCGTGGAGGATGAATGCTGCGCTGTCAGCCCGGGCAGGGCAGTCTTTCTCTCTCTCTGCTCCGTGTGCTCGCTCCCCATTTCACGCCGCTGAACATAAACAATCTTTTGTAAACCTGACAGTCACACTTGCTTCTTTGGAAACATAACGCAGGAATGGATGACTCGGCTTTCATCGCCCCATTTCCTGGGCTGTGCAGACGATGGCGAAGGGGAGGCCTCAGGGCAACCCCCAAAAAGCAGAAATCCACGAGCAGCACAGCTCTGGGATCACAGCCTGCTCCCTGATGGGTTCCCATGTGCCTAGAGATGAAATCTGCCACAGGGACACTGAGCAGTGTGGCAGCTGGATGGGGTTTGGCCAGCGGACCGTTCTCATGAGCAGGTCATGGAGCTGAAGCTCCTCATCCAGCTGGAAGCAGGGCTGAAATCAAGGAGAAGCCCTGATGGCTCCCACAGTCCTGTCCTCCCATGTCTTTGGGAACAAAACTGCCAGGCATGGGGCATGGCGGAGGAGGGGGAAGGCTTGCCAGTGCTTTTCTATTTCCTTTTCCAGATGGTTTGCCTTGGAAGTTCCTCTGTGTGAGTCCCGAACATCTGTTGGGGAAGAGCAGCTTGGTATAAAACGCAGAAAGGCTGCTGGAAGGGCTCATCTGGGGAGGTGCACAGCTCCCAACGCCAGCCGCAGCCTAGCGGCAAGATCCTTGTCCCCATCTTGTCCTTGTCCCTTTCCCTGTCCTTGTCCTTGTCCCATGGGCTAGGGGCATGTGGTTTCCCCAAGACCCAGCTCTAGAAAACCCACGGCAGTACCTCGAGTGGGTCTGTGGTGGGCCATAGCTCTGCCAAGGACCCTGAGAGCTTAGAAAATACACTTAAATATATATATGTATTGTTGTCACCGTTCTACTACAACTATATATATATATACATATATATATACACATATCTATATTTGCATGAATCTGAATGAGCAAACAAGCTGCTGTCTCCCATCCTGGCCTTTCCAATGGGTTTTGAGGCAATTATTTATACGTGTGAGCACCATCAGATGGATGTTCCAGTGCCAGCACCACCTCTGTGCATTTAGCTGAGAGCGGCCGGAGCTGTGGCATGCAGGAAGCATAGAAAATGTGAGCAACCAGGTCATGGGGGTGGGGGGAGGAATCTTTCCTGGCAGTGTGGGGGATGCACTGCTGATGAGTGCAGGGTGTGTGCAGGGAGCTCCTGCAGCCACGGCCCCGCGCCAGCACCGACAGCCCATCACTCAGCACCAGGAGGGGAATTGCGACAGCAGATGAGGTATAAGGAAAAAGGGGGAAAAAAGGAAAAAAAAAAAGGGCAGAAAGGCCAAAGGATGGTGAAGACTGAGGGATCTTCTGCTCCACGTCACACTTGGCACACCATCATCACTGGTTTTGGGGAGGTGTTGTGTTCAATTGGAAGCTCATTTGCAGCCTGCAATGATTTGCATTACTGCCCCCTGCAAACGATCTCTCACAGTTCTGTGTCAGAATAAACCCAGAGGTTTTATGGAAAGCAAACTGCTTGAAATGAAACTGAGTGATGCACACACTGCAGATCCAACATTTTGTTGTTGGATGGTTTTTACAGCAGAGCGATGGTTGGTGTATGGTAACTTCTGCCAAGCCAAGGGACCACTGAGCTCTGGGGCACACAAAGCACTGTGCTGCTGCTCCGAGGGAAATTCCAAGGAAAAACACACACTGGAAAAAAAAAAAAAACTTGGAGAATGGTGTAGGCCTTTCCACCTCATTTGACCTCATTTTTCCTTCCCAGAGAGAAAATAGAAATCAGACAGGATTTGGGAAAGCTGAGGGAAGGGGAAAAAAACTATATATAAGCAAAGCATTTCCCTGAAATACATCGTGCCAATTCTTTGCAGGCACTGCACGGGCCTGCACCGGGGTTTTTTCTTTCATAATTCAGCCTCTGTTGCTCAGAGCACCCAAGTGTACTTCAGACCAAATTTACTCCCTAGGAGGAGCATGGGCATACAGCAGGAAGATATAGCCATCCTGATTTGGAAGGGACGCAGAAGGATCATTGAGTCCAGCTGGCTCAGAGTTGACCCCAACTCAATGTAAAATCTACTCAATGTAGGGGCCAACTCAGTATAAAACCCAACTTAGTGTAGAGCCCAACTTAGTGTAGAGCCCAACTCAAAGTAAAACCCTCTCAACATAAAACCCAGGTGTAGAACCTGCTCAGTGCAGACCAACAACCCTCCTCCATCCCTGGCAGGACTGGTAGAAGTGCCTTAAGCTTCACACACACGTGGAAGGCTTTGGTATACAAATGCCCCAAAGACAACTGGCTGCTACCAGAAGCTCAAAGCAACTGCTGCAGCCCACGGCTGCCTCCAGTGGGTGCAGTGCTTTGCTTCCCCACTCACTCTGAGTGCTGCATCCCAGCCTGGTCACTTCTTCCTATCCCTCCTAAGCACCCGTCCAGCTGGCACTGCCTCTCCCCATCCCACTGGGCTGAGCACTCTTCTTTCCATGGGAAGCATTGATTATTTCCTCCTGCAGCTGCACTTGCTGCACGCAGGAGTTATGGGTCTGTCCACACCTGCGAGAGAAACATTATCCTCAGCCTTCAAGGGTGAAGCATCCTATATTTAGTTGGACTAAATAATGATTCTTCTCTATCTTTCATATCAGGATTTAAGAGCACCCTGGAGCTACAAAGTTTATTAGAACCCATAAGAAGAACTGTACCATAAACGGGACAACTGTGGCCATAAAGCTGCACCTTGAAGATGTAACAAATCCTGGGGTGCTGAAGTAGGACACGGTCTTGTCTCAGTCAGCAGAAAGGGAAAGAAAAAAAGAAGAAACGCCAACTTAAGCAGAAAAGAGACCTGGAAATATAGAGGAGAAGAAAGGGAAAAAAATAATAATAACAAGAAAAAGCACATGGCTTGCATAGCCCGCACACGGCGGGAGCCCTGGGATGGGCACCCACATTTGGCTGAGGTTAAAGGGGAGAAAGGGAGAAGAGGAGAAAGAGAGAGGAGGAGGACAGTGCTATGGGTGCAGAGAGTGAGGGATGAGTGGGGGCATCCCACGATGCCTGCTGGCATTCTGTTCTTTAACTTCTCTGCTTTATCTCATCAGCGCTTCTTCGCCTTCTGTTTCCTTTCCTCCCCAGCCCAAACCCATGGGCTCTGAGTGAGTGCCCCTGGGCTCCTGTGGGTGGTGTGGCTTGGTGCTGTCCTTGGGCACCGGGGAGATCCCCATCCTGCCCTGCAGCCCTGCTGTCACATCACCTTCCTGAGCTGCTGTCAGACGGGCTCCCTGACAGAGGGCTCTTTTATAAGTAATGGAGTTTTATTTTAGAGAGGGAAAAATGGATAGCTAAGTGGGAAAGGGGAGAGAGAGGAGCAGCAAACCACACATCTTTTTTACATAGGATCCACAGTTAATTCTTAATTAGAACTGACAGATGCTTCTCCCATAATCCTATTCCCAACATGTTCTGTTTGCTTTGTTTGGCGCTGCGTGATACACGGTGGCACCGCAATGACCTTTCGCAACTCGTCCTGGAAGTGTTATTGGCACTCCAATGATTTATTGCATGTTCCAGTTGATTACTGGGCCATTTGTCAACATTTTTTTTTCTTCTTCTTCTTCTTCTTCTTTTTTTTGCTCTCCATAAACCTGTCTCCTGCGTCACCGACATTTGCAAGAGTGAAAATCTGAACACATAGGCAGCCAGCCCCGCTCCTGCTGCAGCTCCAGCAGAGCGAGGGCCGTGTCCAGTTGCTCGTTGGCATTTTGCTGCCACTTCTGGGAATGAGGGAAAGCCAACGCTGGAATTCACCACCAAAATAATGATCCTCGCAACTACAGCCCGAGGACAGGCTCTCCAATTAGCACCACGGATTTCACGTGGCAGAGAGAGGAGGAGGAGGAGCAGGGAGGGGGCACCGGGCTGTGTAAGCCCCCAGGGCCAGCAATGCTGCACGTGGTGCTACATTTGGGGTTGGGGTGGGGTGTGAGGTGGACGGATCCAACCCCCAAGGACAAATCCCCACTTCTTGCATCCTGAGCGGGGTCAGCTGCTCCCTACCAGCAAAGCCCAGGCCCCCACAATGCTGCCACCACAGGGAGCACCTGGATGGGGCTGCAGCAGCGGCCTGGAGAATCTGCACTGCATTTCAAGGAAGCATTTCCAGGCTCTGGTATAAATCACCACTCCTCTCTGCAGTAAAGGCGAAGCATTGTTTCGCTGCGGTGACATCAATGCAGGCCACATAAATTATGTTTTATTAAGTGTGCAGTGCCCTGTAAAAACACACACACAATCCGAGGATACTGCAGAGCGAATGCAGGAGCACGGCCAGCTCTGTGTGCTGTGCTCTGCGCGGGGAATGGGACAGGAGAGGAAATGCTGGGGTGGGAATGGGGTGGTTGGGTCCTTTTCCAATTCCAGCTCGGATCGGCATGTAATGTATGGCTTAATTTCCTCTCAAATTAGACACTTGATAAAAAAAGTTATTATATCTGTCAAGTTGCCAGTGCTTTTTATGAGTGTGATAAACCAAGAACCACTGCTTTACAAACCTTGATAGGATGTTTCAGTACCTGGAAAACAATTTTATTGCAGCCTGGACTACTAACAAATTGCAAATACTGATTAAGCCATAAAGTTACAACAACATTAAAAAATAATGAGAGGTTATTGCGTGGGGGGAAGGCTGCCGGCTCCGGATGCAGCTATGGGCTGCAGCTGAACTGCATGGTGAGTTCCCCCTGTGGGAGTGAGCATGGGGCTGAGGGGTTTGGGCAGCGATGGGTCCCCATCTGTAACCCTGAGGTCAGTTCAGCACAGGGTGCTCAGGGGCTGCCTAAACCCCCACATCTATGCTGGGAGGCACGAGTGCCTTTCCCAGCCACAGTGGGAAGACCAGGGCACCTTTTGGGCACCTTTTCTGCCGTGCCCTGAACCAAGTGTGCCCAAAAAGCAGCACCACTCACCAGCCCCACTAAGGGGGGGAGACCCATATTTCAGCCCCAGTCAGAACCACGTGGAACTGGTTTCCATCTCCTGTTGATAGCTGGGCCACGTGGAGGCCAACGACAATAGGAACTACAGAAGGGCCATCACAAGGACAACGCAACCGCGACCCAGCGATCCTGCTTGGTCTGCCCTTGCAGAGCAGAATCGCTCCAAAGTGGGGCAATCCTCACACACCTGCACGTCACACCTGAACCCGGCTCTGCCCACCTGCACCCTGCAAGGATTGACGATGCGCTTCCCAAACACCTGAAGAAGAGCAGCAGAGGGCAGCTGCATCACGAAGCCCCTCCAAACCCAAGGTGATCTTCCCCCTTCTTCTCCTCGCTGCCGTCTGCTGAGCTCTGCTGGCTGTGCAGGTGCTCAGCTGGGCACACAGCTGCCCTGTCCTCCTGCTCTTCCCCACGCCATTTCTGCAAAGCTCTGCAGCCCTACGCTCGGGGCAGTTCTCCATCACTGAACTAATGGTGCTGCAATTAAAGGTGCGTGGGGTTATTGCTACGCTGGAACCACTGCTGGGGCCGCACGCATCCCCATCCCTGCACATCCCCGCTCATCACCTCGGATTGCACTGCCCCACACTCCTTCCCACACGTCCCAGAGGTGAGTGTGGCTCTGACTGGCACCCACTGGAAGCAGTGCTGCTTGCGAGCGTGATCTAACGGCGCTTCCTTATGCACACACAGAGCTGGCGTTTTGCTAGATTTAGGGAAGTAAGCAAGATGTATTTGTCTGAGGAGGCTTTGCACCTTCGGCAATTATGTCTGCAGTCTGGAAAACAACAGCAGCAGGGTTGCAGCGGGGAGGGAAAAAAAAAAATTCTATCATGTCAGAATAATGAGATCTGTGATTTCAGCACTTACTGGGTCAGAGACACACGCAGTGTGTTATCTGTAATGCTTTCCTCTGACATTCAGGTAAATTGCATTTATGCAGAGGACACAAGGCGGTGGAGCGGGGACTTGGACGGCCCCTGTGGGATGCTCTGGGGGGTGCTGGGGCGGCCCCCATCTTTTGCAGCAGCAGGGGTGCAGGGATGCAGCTGCACGGAGCACATCACTGAGCTGTGCTGCTCCTCCCTTGAAGGAGGGAGGGGGGAGAGGAGGACAAGGGGCAGCGGGAGCTCACCACGGCCAAGCTCATGGAGCGATGCACCTGCAGTTGCTTTCCAGAGGAGAAGGGATGATGCTTTCTCCTAACCTGCACTTTACTTCTCCCCCGTGCCCCTCATCACCCGGAGGGGTTTCCTTACAGCTTTTTTTCCCCCCACCGCCCCTTTCTCTCTTTCCAGAGGAAGAAGAAAACCGTGCACGGACCACAGAGCCCTTGTTTTCCAGCTGTTAGATTGAAATACCTCCTGCACCCGTCCCGGGACCAAACCTCCCACTGCGGGAGCGGCCGCTGCAGCCCAGGGCCAGCCCTGCTCTCTGCCAGCAGCTCCTATATTTACAGCTTTCCTTCAGGGCTTGTGTTACAGGATCTGGAGTTTGTCTTGGAGCCTCTCTGCCCCGGGCAGAGCCGGGGGGAACCCAGAACCCAGCGCTGCCCCACAGCGACCCATTCCCCGCAGCTACTTCGTGCCTTGATGGGATCGACCCACAGCGATACAAAGCTCTCTCCTCCCATCCTGCTGCTGATCTTTCGGGCAATTATTTGGAAGTAATGAAAGTGAATGCATGACATTTAAAAAAAGAAACTCCGCTGTCAGCAGGAAAGCTGCCACATTCCTCCCGCACCTCGGAGAATACGCTTAGCTTGAAATAATGTTCATTTTAGCAGAGTTGTAAATTACAAGTGTGTTGGGGTCTTGTGGGATTTATTACCATTTGGAAGGAGGTTATAGGCCTCACGCTGTTGCTGCTGCATCTGGTGCACGGTACAGAGCAGCCACAGAGCAAAATTTGGAGGCAAAAGAAAGCACCTTTTACAGCCCCTCTCTGGTGGCTTGTATCGCTCGCATTACACATGCACACACACCACCTCCAGCACTACGCAGGAAGGATTTCACAATCCCTTTTCCCGGTTGCCTGCTGTAATTGATCCGCTGTTATTAATGCCGACGAGGAGAACTCGCCGGGCACGGCGGAGTGGAGTGTGGCACGGAGCCCCCAACCACAGCACGGGGCCACGTCCTCGGGGACGGCCGCTCGGGTCTGCGCTCGTGTTTTCCATCGCAGGTGTTTCATAAAATGCAGCCCCGGCCCTGGCAGGAAACAATAAGCTCGAGCTTCCTCTGCACGGACTGAAGGGATTTCTCCCTCCCTTCTGGCAGGGCTGGGGCTCGGCTAACGGAGCATGAATGCTCCTCAGTCCCGACCCTCCTGTCTTCAGTCTGTCAGTGCTGAAGGGTCACCTCTAGTCTGTGCCATTAGTGATTAATTAATCTCAGTGTTTATTTGACCCATCCCTCTCGGTGAGGGGTTCTGCACCGAGGATGCTGTGGTTCCCCTCTCTTCCCCCCCAGCACTCTGTGGGTGCTGACCCCAGGCTGTGGGTTGCTCCCAGTGGCACACGAGCATCATCTCCCAGAGGGTTTGGCACCAGCATGGCACTGACCGCTGGGAGAGCTTCAGCTCCTGGTGCTGTTCCAGTTCCCAGCGAGGGCAGGGATTCTCTTACACCGCGATCTGTTTATCTCTTTGAATGCCATTAATCACGTTCTGTGCCCGCACGGCTTATAACACCACATCCATCCTCTAAGAGCTGTTATCACGCACCCTGAAGATCTGTCAGATAAATAGCCAGGTCAGATGCAGCTGCTCCAATATCCCAAAGAAATCCCATTTATCATCTCAGATGAACCCAAAGCAGTGGCCCCTCCCAGCCCCCATTGGGCTCACTGCAGCTCAGCCCCCCCAGCCCCCCCAGCCCCCAGCGGGTTGGCTGCAGAGCTGTGTTTCTTGGCCCTTCGCATCCCGCTGCTGCCTCCTTCCATCTGCAGCCCCGTGATAAATGGCCGCAGGGTGCCAGGTACAGTTCAACGCTAAAAAATCCCAATGTGTGACTTCGGCATCTCATCACAAGTCATTAATCTGGGGGGAGGCTGGTGCCAGGAAGGGGCTCTCCACTGCTGGACCCGCTCCGTGCAGCCGATGCCAGCGGCGGGGAGGAGGGAGGGAAGGCCCCATCCATTTTCCACAACTCTGGGGCTGTTAACCCTCTCTGCAGCCATGTCTGTGCTGGAAAACCTGAGGTAGGCAGCCTGTGGCCCCCCCCGGGGAGATGATGCTGCGTTGGGAGACGTAAAGCCCAAGTGATGCTCTGTGCCTGGAGCAGAGGCCAGGAACTGCCGACGCTGGGTGATGCCCTGGCCCTGGGCACGGCTCCTCTCACCCTGAGGTTCCCCCCTCTCTCCTCAGCTCACACACCCCGGGCCTCGTGCCTGGTGCCAAATTGAGTTGTAGCCGTGAATTATTTAGAAGCATCAGTGGAATATTGTTGTATCAGTAACGCAGACTATCAGTTTGTGGCCTTGGGGCTGCCTCAGTTACACACTCCATCACTATTTTCTCTCATGAATAATGTAGGAGCGGAATTACTCTGCATGTAGAGAATTCATACCCTGAGAAAACAAGGTTGCTCCAAAATTAATTTTCCGTACTAAAAGAGCGACAGAAAATCAATTAATCGCATATTATTCTATACGGAGACAGAGTAAGGGAAACAGCGAAAATGGCTGTAGCTATACATCAGCAAATGCTGTATTGGCAGAGTGCTTTGCAGGGCTGTGAGTTACTGCTGGCTCTAAGTGAGGGAATATATTCCACCCCCGAGAGTCCTCCAGAGATGGGATGGGCCGGGGGCAGCTCCCATGGGCTGGGGTGAGGCCACGCAGTGCTGAGCCCACCCAGTTCTGCTCCTGTGGTCCCCCCAGGGGCACCCGAGGGGATGCTGTAACCGCACTGCGACCCACGTCCATCCCACTGCCTCCTCGACACTCGTGGGCTTAACAAATGGCATCGTAACGAAGGGAAGGGAAATGATGAGGCCGACCTCAAAAGAGTGCAAAGCATCAACAGCATCTTCAGGAGTAGGACTCAGAGCCAAAGGAATGAAGGCTCGGGCTGTTTTTCTCGCAGCAAATTGTTTTCCCCGAGCACCCAGCTCCTCTGTTATCTCTCAGCACTGTTACGTTTCGAGGGTCATCACGCAGTGCAGATCATTATTCCAGCAAAGAAAGCAGCGGCTTTCAAAGTGTTCACAACAACAACAGCTGCAGCTGCAATGGCATTTACAAGTTCCAACCTCGGCGTTATTAGCCAGGATGGTTTCTGGGCTGAATTTATGTTGTTGTTTTTGGGTTTTTTTTTTTTTAAGTGCTATTAACAGGAACATTTGAAGAAGCAATGACCGTTCCCTGAGCTCTGCTCAGTGAGCTCTGGGCCGTTCCCTGTGCTCCTCACCACGCTCGGGCCAGGAGTGGCCTCTGCTGTGGACCCAGTGCCACTCTGTCACCACTCCTCCAGCACTAATGCAGACCCTTGGAGCACGGGATTATTCTGTCCGCCCCCTTTAGACTAAATCTGCCCTGGAAAACAAATGACCCTGTTGGGCTCAAAACGCTCCCGCAGCTGACTCCATAATGAGCTGTTTATTATAGTTCCCATAAGTGAAATCCATTAGGGCTGACAGAAACGCGGCTAAAGTTTACATCCAGCATCCGTTTGAGGGGAGTTCTGGGCCTGAATTAAATTTGCCCCTTCCCTCCTCCACCCCGGCAAAGCCATACACGATTCTTAAATGAATTTTCCATCGTTATTTTCCAGAATAACGCAGAGCTTTGCTGGACCCTGCCTGATCTGGCACGCCGTCCGACCTGCCTGCTGTGAGTCAGAGCTCTCCCCCTCCCAGTGTCAGCTTTCAGCCTTGAAAACTTGAAAGGAGGAAAGGTGGTTTAAGAGTGGCATTGTTCTGCAGATCTTAGCAAGTAATCTGAGTGGTTTTTTTAAGAGTCCTTTCAAGACGGATAGTGCTGCAGCGGTGTTAGGATCGCGGCGGGCTGAGAAATGGAGTTTCCATTGTGTGAGAAGTTCTGAGGTTCCTTGCAAGAATGATTGTCCCAAATGTAGACAGAAAGCCAGCGTCTGTCTGTGCCTTACAACCCGAGCAATTAATCTCCTTCTCCCGTATCAATTATAATATGACCTTAATGCAGAACAGGGCCGTCAAAATGAAGGATCTGGGGACTCTAAAAGCAAAATCTCTTCGTAGTTTTCAAGAAGTTAAACAAAGCAACGTGCTGGCATGGGGCAAGATGGGTGGGGGATAGGAAGAGATAAATGATGATCCCAAGGGAGACATAAACAGGAGTGCTGCTGTCCAGCCATCCCAGAACCATGTCCCCAACTATCATGCCCCCTTCCTCCCTCTCCTCTTCCTCCACATGCAGCACTGCTCCGCCAGCTCTGATGGGTCACCCGGAGCTGTGCTTCACCTCCGCAGCGGTGGCAGTGCGGGGCTGCACTCAGTGAGTGAATCTAAAGGAGGGTTGACGGCCACATTTTGCAAATCTAGCAGGAAAAGAGTAATTTCTATCGAGTTGTGTGTGGTATGTGTGCAAGTAGGAGGGACTGTCCACATTAGCATATAAATGCATTTAAAGTGAGACAAATACTGGCGCTTTTGGCAAGCGGGATACCTCTGGAATCAGAAATGTAAACTGTTTAGAAAAGGAAACGTTTTTGTTTAAATGTAAGGAGAAGGAGGCTTGGGAAGGTAAACATCCTCCCAGCGAGGCCACCACTTTTGGTACTGGTGCTGCCCATCTGCGTGCTGGGAAGGTGAACGCTGCACGGACGGACTTCACCTCGTAGGGCAGAATCCGTCCCATTCTGTAGGGCACGTTGCATACTTGAGGCCACCTTGGCTTCGTGACGTGGTTGTGTGCGAAAATAACGTTTGTATGAAAGGATCCCATCGCAGCCCTGGGTCCTCCCATGAGCTCCCTGCACGTGCTTGGAGCCCATGGAGCTGAATGGGCAGAGCCCGCCCGTGCACGCACGGCCCCGGTGCAACAACAGCGACTTTGTCCCGGCGGCCACGATTCTGTCTGCTCATCACCAGCAGTTTGTTTTGGAAACAGCTGTTAGCCCGCGCGGTCAAACATAAGATGGAAAGTGTCACAGGAATGCGGTTGTCATGTGAAACCTTTCCTAGGAATGGCAGGGAGATTTATAGTTTGCATTTGGTTTTAATTCGATGCATATGGCAGCAGATGCTGGAGATCGGGGAATGGCACTCGTGGCCAGAGTGCATTTTTGGGGGCTGGCGGTGGCCCCGCTCTTGGGATGGGAACGCATTTCCCCGCAATGCACCCTCTCAGCTCCGGTCCTTCCTTCCTTGGCAGCACCTTCCCTGCTCTTTTCTCAGTGTTCTGCGATCCGGGTATGTGGGATTAGAAATTAAATGCTTTTCCCTCCCTCCCGGCTTTGCTGTTGGAAAAAAACAAGCCAAACAAGCGCAAACAAACCCGAAGCAGATGTGGCCGTGCAATGAAAGCGGAGAGTGCTGTGCAGCCCCGTGGGAGCTCCCACGTGGCCATGGGCTGCACGGGGCCACACTCGTGGGAGGGGGCTGGCGGCGGCGGAGGGGGCAAGCAGAGCACCTCATCTGTGAGGAATGGGAAAAATGCGATGCGATTCCTTCAAAAGGAAGGAGAGAGAGGGAGAGCAATGCAGGGAATGCCACAAGAGTCGTGCAGGCAAGAGTCTGCAGCTGGCCGAGCTGGAAAACAAATGATTTTAATCAGCTGCTATTCAACCACTGTCAGCTTTGATTTACTGCGCTCTGCCAATTAAGGTCTGGGGGTGTGGGGAGGTGGGAGGTGAGAAACAAAAGCACAGCACTGGGGGAGAGGATCGGCAGAGCAGAGTGGGATGGGGGTCTCACCCCCAGTACCCCCTGTGTCCCAGTGGGGTGCAGGGCACGGGCTGGCAAAGCAAGGGGGGGGACCTCTGCGAGCCGAGGTGGTTCCCAAACACGTCTTTTATCTCTGCACTCTCATGCAAAGCAAATTGCTTCCATGAGCTGAGAACGGCAGCGTGACTCGAGGTCTCTTCCCCCCCTCCTGGATCATGACGAATGGATTCAGCACCGACAGTTCCAGTAGGGCTGTGATACGAGCTTTCCGCAATTAATTAGTGCGGCTAAGTAGCGAGCAACGAAGGAAATTAACGAGCAACACCAGTCTTCCCGTGTAGAGCTGCGTGGCTACGTGCACGGCTCGGTGGCAGTGAGCAGGCTGCAGCCTTTGATCCTGCAGCAACCACAGAACCATCGGCGCTGGGGACGCGCTCCGGGATCGGATCGCACCGCTCCGCTCCCGGCAGAGCCGTGTCACCGCCTGCTTTGTTCCTCCTCTTTAGCACTTTGATTTGTGCAGCTCTGCTCAGAATCTCCCTTGCAGCTTGTTGACTTATCACTCATCCCCGCGAGTTCCCATTCTCTCTTCCCCTGACAGCTTTGCCTAATGTACTTATTCATTCAATTTAAATAAATCGAACACGGGCCTATGACAGCCGATAAGTGAGTCACACAAGAACAAACAGAAAGGAAGCACTGCAAATAGTCAAATGTCAAGTAGGAATGGAAAACTGTCCCTACAGCTTCAGCGAACCTTAGATGTCTAATATTTATGGCCAATTGATGTCATTAGAAAGTAAATAAGCCCTCTTATGCTGCATTACAAAAGATTAACTGCAAGCAATGGAGTTTAAATAGCACAGATAAGTGCAGATGGAAATAAACCTGTTTAAAGCTGGAAATATTTGCTGAACCTCCTTGCTGCTTTTAAGATAATTGATCTCTGTATATCTGCATTGAATCTCCCCCATAAAAGCTTTGAAACGTCTTCTGGCAGCGCCCGGCTCCCGGTGACTCACCCTCTCCCTATCGCTGCGGGGCGCGTGGGGCTTTGGCATTTCTCAGCACTCGGGGTGGGAGTGTGGGGCCACCACCCATGGACGGGGACTCAGCGCCCGCAGCAGCTCTGGAGCTGTCAGAGAAATAAATCGCCCTTCAGATATTGCACTGCTCTCCAGCTGAGGATCTTTGGAAACAGCCCCTCCTGACAGATATTAATGAGTTACATTGTGCTGATAAGGAAAGAGAGCGAGAGAGCCGGAGTGCTGCACTCGGGAGCTGTGCTCTGCATCAATCTCTGAACCACGGCCCTCCCCGGGCAGCACTGGTGCTCAGGGTTATGCCCTGTGCACACCCCTGCAGGGCTCTGCTCTGCAGCCGTGGCCATCAGCACTGGGGATGTGTGTCCCCCGTGGGTCCCCCCAGCGGCCCGAGCACCGCTGCTCCTCCGCAGCATCGTTTATGTGATCCCCCAGCACTGCTTTCAGGATGATTAATCTTTGCCCGGCTGTGTGTTTAGGCTCTCCATAAAGGCAGGTGCATGTGTTCATGTGCTGCTGCTGTCAGGGCTGTTAATGTAAGCGTCTGTTTTACAGCCCAATTGACAGCCGTATTGTTCTGGCAGGGTTACAGCTCTGACATGTGGAATCAATCTTTTTAACCTGTCAATTAATCAGAGGGCAGCTGTCAGCCCGGCTGAAAGGCCTGAAGGACAGTGCCCTTTCAATGGATTATACTGGATGCTCAGTGGAGTAAAATTGAACGCTTCTGTCTCGAGAAACTCTCGCTGCATTCTGAGCGATGCTCAGTGTGCACTGCGGGCCCTGAGCCCGGCACGGGCCGTCGTGGGAAGCTCCACTGCCCCCCTCACAGCTCCCTCCTCTTACATCAGGGTTCTCACCACCACCTTCGGAGCAGACGCTGGGAAGTGGACAGCAAATATCCCCCCGGAGTGGCTGAGCGTGGCCGATGAGCCAGCAGCTCAGAGAGGAAACAGAAGTGTAACCTTGAGAATAGCCGTGTTCCCCAGTCCCTTCAGCCTAATGCACTGCAGTGCTAGCTGAGCGGCCACTAATTTGATTCATATGAGAAGCTTGACCTTATTCCACCAAGTGTTTTCCAGCCTGGGTTTCTCTAACTGCTTGTTTATAGAGAGTATATGGAGCATTTTATGTTTTTTCAGCTGTTTAGGGACTTGGGTTTTTAAGGCCGTCCCAAGAGAGCGGGGCACAAAGCACAGCCTTCCCTCGGTGCTCAAGTCCCCTCCTCTCCTCTGGGACAGGAGAATTTGGTGGTGGTTATCGTGGTGCAGAGGTGAGCCCCGGTGCCACCACATTTGTTCAGCACAGCAGTCAGTGCTCCTGGGGCCATCAGTCTTAGGAACAGTGATGGAGACACTGAGGAGCCCTTCTCAGACCTTCACCTCTTGGAGCCACCATTTTCTCAGCTGAGGATGGGCAGGGATTTGCGTGCCGATGGTTTTGGACTGTGGATTTTTTTCCTACTTTTTCCTCTCTTGCCACACAGCCCCGGGTCGATGGGAGGTGTGTGGATCACCTTCACGTCTGATGGCTTTGGACAATTAGTCACAAGGTGAGGAGTGCTCCCAGCAAGGGGAAAGCATGACAGTAATCAGGAGTCTGCACGTCTGGATGCCAATCAAGCAACAACGGATGGGAAATGGTGAGGTGGGAGACGGGCACCGACCCCTTGTGTCAAATGCCACCAATACTTTGCAGCAAGGTCCTGGGGAAACCTGCACAGAGCTCATCAGCACTTGGATAAAAGCACAGTGGCACCTTGGGGGGAACGCTGGGTGCCAATGAGTGGCACAGGGGGAGGAGATCTGTGATGGAAACAGGGCTGGGGACAAACCCTGGCAGGGCATTGGCTCCCAGGCCGCTCTGAGCAGCCTCCTGTGTTCATTTGATTTATTCTTACATTGCACTGCAGGAAATAGAGAAATATTATCTGCTGTTTACCACCGCCAGCCAAGATGGAGCACTCTGCCCAAGGTCACGGCTGCAGCACCGTGTAACAGTGAGCCCACAGTCCTGGGCAGGGGCTGTGCACAGGGGGCTCAGGGCACTGCCCCACAGAAGGCACCAAAGGGCAGCAAATAGTAATGGAAATGTTTTCATCTCAGGTCTTGATGGAAAAAGCAGGAAGACTGAGCACCAAACACCTCCTCGTTTGCACTTGGGTCTCTTAATCAAACGGAAATTTCAGCCCTAATCCCAAACTGTGCTTCTCAGAAAGGATTGCGAAAGGATCCTTCATCAGGAGGAGCAGAAGCTCAGGGAATCCATTAACACCCATTCCATTGATGGAGAGAAGGAAGGCGACCTGCTCTGCGGCTCAGCTCACCCCGCTTCCCTCCATCCCCATCCCATCTCCATCCCCACCTCTGTTCCCATCCCCCTCCCCACCTCAGGGTTACATCCACCCCACTTGCTGGGGCTGCCAGCAGTGCTGTGAGCAGGCAGGAGGGCTCCTGGGGTCTTGACCCCTGCAAAGGACCCGGGCTGCACGTTGGGATGCTCAGCTCTGCCCCTGCCCCATGTCACCACGAGGCCCTCACAGCCTGGCCCCAGCTCCCTGGCACAGAGCCGTACCCGAGCATAACTCAGACGCCATTCATCCTCATTCCAGCCACAGGAACAGGAGGATTTTAAGGTGAAATCGTCTGATCAAAGTGAGTTTACGGAGCTCCTTTAAACAAATTTTTACAATAATAATTTCTCTGTGCAGTGCCTGCAATAAAAAGACAATAGATGAGATGGCCACGGAGCGAGCCCGCGGCCGTAAATCACCGCAGGGCCCCGCGCTGCTCTGCCAGCATCCTGCACTGCCTCGTGTGCTTTATGGTGTCATCTGCGTCCCAGCATCCCCAGAGTGAATTACAGCCTCGCAGGCAGCGGGTGGCCATCTATTATCCCACATGTAAACAGGTATTCAAATAGCAGCTTCAGAGCTCTCTCCTCGGCATTTAATCATGCCTGTAATCTAACCCCAGTCCTTGCCAAGGTCGCAGCTCTGATTGCTCTTTCTCCAGCGCTGCAGGTTTCAGCCGGCAGTGGTGACAGCCTCAGACGAGCTGATTGTCCCCCAAATTAACTCTGATGCTCTGTGTGGAATAATGCAGCAGCAACGCAGTCTGAATGCCAGTCTGGGACCTGGCTGCGGTGCCCACGGGTGGGACGGGACATCCCCGGGTGGGCCGTGACCAGGGGACATCCCGTGGCTGTGGTCCCATCCTTCCCCACGCTCAGTTCTCTCCTCAGCTCCTGGGCAGCGCGGTCCCACAAAGTGCAATTCAACACGTGCATCCTGATCCCGTGCTGGGCTGAAGTCAATGAGAGCTGAAGGTGCTCAGCAAAGCTTTTAAGGGATCAGGTCCTTGAAGCATGATCAATAATCAGCTCATCATCCTCCCCGCTTCGCTTTCCCCTTTGCTGCCTTTCTAAAAGCGGTTGAGAAATTCCTCGGTCGCTGCCCAACTAGCGGGCAGTAAATCCACAGAATATAAAGATGATTTTCATTTCCATTGGGCTACTCTATTTTTCTCTCTAAATATTTCAAGGGAGCTCGATTCATGGCTTCTCCTTTGGCGTTAAAAGAAAATAATAATAATTTTTTATTTAAAAGGTAGAGAGCAAAGCCCCGAGCGCCGGGGCCCTCCGTATTGTGTTTCAAATGGTTCCCAGCTTCATTACTAGCTCTAAGCAAGTTCTGTATACATCACCTAGTTTAATTCAGCAATATCATCAGTGTCAATGGGCATCCAGCGGCTGCCGGCTATTGGTCATCCGGACCTGACACAAACTCAATAAATACTCCATAACCCCTGACAGCCGCCAGCAGATTAGCCCGAAATGAACGATTGCCCAACCAACACCTGCTGAACCAAATCACCGTGCTGAGTGATGGGCCCGCGCCGAGCTCTGACCACAAGTGAGATCAGGGGAAGAATGATTTTGTACTTGAAGAAAAGAATTAGAGATGGTGGTGGGAGCGACTGGAGGGCCTTTGGGAGGCCCCGGCTCCTCCTGCCACGCTGACCACGCAGCCCCGTATTATTCTATACGTTACTGACGTTACCGTCGGCGTCTTCATTTCACGCCCGATGTATTATGGCCATACGTGATTATTTTAAGCCTTTTTTGCTCAGTTTTTAACCACTGAGGGCCGCACGCTGTGATGCCCTTGAGCTCTGGCTGCTCCATCTGCCGTCACAGAGGTGCTGCTGTTGGTGTCTGGGGGGGGGTGATGGAGTCCAGGGCTTGGTGAGGCCCCTGGCAGCTCCTGCACACCCAGAGGAGCTGTGCCTCCTGCATCTGTTGCACTCCTGTACTGCCTTGGGCAAGTAGTTTGCAATCGGATTCTTGAAGGGTTCAGCTCTCAAGAAAACCAAAGGGATTATCTGCATGCTGAAGAGCTGTCAAAGCAGAGCTGGGCCAGCAGAGCCACGGTCAGCTCGGGGCGTCTGCTGCCTCAGTTTCCCCATAAGCTCATCAAGAAACATCCCTGTGTGACTGCGGCCTTTTTTCCTATGAAATGAAGGCTCTTTTTGGCTCGATGACGCTCCCCATGTCATCCCAGCAGTCACTTTGCACCAGAAGAAACAATCTGCTGCAGAACCTGGAGAGGCTGAGCCTTCCGATGACGCAGCCAAGACCCCCACCCTGCTGCAGGCTGTGTCCTGGGGGTGGCTGCTGACCCCTGCCCACCCCCACGGCGTGCCCCCGCCAGCCCCGGGCACTGCAGGGCTGCAGGATGAGCCCCGCTCGCCGCATCACCTTCATTTTTCTGCTGGGAATCTGTCATCATTTTCACTACCCGGAATAGCTGTCACTCCGCTTTTGGCTCCGCGATCCTGTTTTGATTCCAGCCCTTATCGAGTTTATCTAGAATCCTTCTGCTCATTTAAAAGGAAAAAAAAAAAAAAAAAAAAGGAAAAAAAAACACCCCCCCAAAAAACCTCTCATTGGAAGTGCTTAGAGGAGTTTGTCTGTGGCAGATCCCAGGGAGCCCTGCGTGGGTTTGATGTGCTCCAGCCCCGTGGCTGCCCTGGTTTTGAGGAGCTGTCTGGACCAGGGGCCCGACAGAGCCTTCAGAGTAATGCGATTTGTGGGAGAGCCACGGTGTGGGCTCACCAACACTGCTGCTCCCACTGCCAGCTCCAATCAGATACCAGCCTGACCTCGGCGAGCGGTGTCTTTTCCTATAAATTTTGGCATCACATTGAGTTACATCATTCGTGCTCCATTATGTGCTGTTACAGGCAAGGAGTCACGCAAGTTAATGCAGCATCTGCCTGGAATTGAAAGGCGTGGGGCTGAGAGCCCCCAAAACGTGTGGCTGTGCCACGGGGAAGCATCGCTCTGCAGGCGGAGGTCCCCGCACTGATGTGCATTCTTTGCACCCCCTCCTCAATTCCTTTTCTTGACAAGGAAGGCACGGCGATTCTGCTCGGTTTGGAGGCAGAGCTTGCTGCCTAGAGCTCCATCTGGGGGCACCATCTGGGGATGCTGCCGAGCACACAGCACTGAGCGGGTGGGAGATGCGGGGACCCCACTGCAGTCACCCCCGGGGGCTCAGGGGCAGCGCCGGGCAACGATGGGACCTTCATCCCCACGGTGCCTTCCAGCTCCTTCCTGGCATCCCTCGGCTCACAGCGCGGCAATGCGCACTTCTCTCCCTTCTGCTTAATTTGCTCCTAGCTGCTTTACAGAGCCCCTCACCAATTAAGCAATTAGCAGCTAATTTAATTTGCTCTATCAGGACCGCGGCGCGCTGAGTGCCGTGGTGATGATGCACGAAGCGAGCGCTGTCCTCGCGTGCAGTGCTGCTGCAGCCCACGTGTGACACACGGGGCACGGGACACACTGCCGTGGCACTTCTCCCCCTGCGGGCTCTGACACAAAGCCCCCCCGGCCCCCACACTCTCACCCCCATGGCTCTGTGTCTCTCATGGCTCTGTGTCTCGGGGCGATACTTTTTGGCAGTAGCATCTCCTGAGTTCATCATTACATCTTGAGCAACGGTAAAATATGTCGTGTAGGTCTGAGAGCTCGGAGTCACTTTCCTTCATTTAATTTCAGTCTTCAGGCCACGCTCAGTTATTGATTCCATCCTATCCTATAGAAGTTTCACTTGCTGTTCCTTTCGATATCAGAAAGAAGAAGCACTCTGCCTTTTTTCTTCCTGAATAATGCAAGAGAGACGGGAGGAGAACACGAGCACTGGGCAGAGGTCGCAGGATGGGATGAGTCCCCAGCACTCCCTGTGCTCTTTGCACCAGTGGGACAGAGCCCAGGTCAACTCAGAAGGTGCTGTCTGCCCAATGCCACTGCACAGCACTGGGACAGCAGCAGCCCCGGACCACACCGACCTGGGAAGGCTGAGGTCATGGGGATGTGCTCACATCACAGTGGGAGGAGGGACTGGGGAAGAACTGCCCCCGGACAGCTCCATCTGCTGCCTTCCAGGCTCTGCCTTGAAGGAGTTTTTCGCTGTAATTGTAATTGATGTTTTCCTTCGTCCTTGTAAAATGGTTTAGTGGTTCGGAAATGATTTAAAGGTGGAATAAATATGCAAAACCGGAGCAGGTTTCCGTCAGCCTGCAGCTCCTCTCCCTGCAGATAGGCTGCGAGGCGCCTCATGCACGTCAGTGCTTAGGGGACAAAGTGATGTGACACTCCCCAACACCTCTGCTCTAACAGACACAGTGCTGGGGGGGTGGGCGATCAGCACTAGGCTGACAGTGCTGGGGGGCTGGGGTCTGCCTGCTGCCCTCAACACTGAGGCTGTGCTAATGCAGTTCATTCCTTTTCATTTAGCAGGTGCTTGTAAATAAGGCTGTTTTCCAGCTTTTAGGACCCAAGATGACCGCAGTCCTCCAGCTTCACGTGCAGTTCCTGAGCTATGAGCAATGGCAGCCAACCCGGAGAGCCAAGGTGGCGAAGGCCCCACGGAATGGCTTGTCATCTCTCCCCATGCCATCCCAACAGGTTGTGCCTGGACAGGTCACAGGGGGATCCCAGGAGCAGGGGCTGGTGTCTCCCAGTTACTCTGCAAGGGATTGGAGTGCATGCCTCTGGGGTGCTGGGTGCCTGCCTGGGGAATGGGGGTGCTCATGATGCTGAGTTCGTTGATTGTACAGTAAATTCCCTTCAGTGACAGTCATAGAATCGTTGAGTTGGAAGGGGCTTTCAAAGGTCTTCCAGTTCAACTGCCCTGCAGCAAACAGGGAGGCCTACAGCTCAGACCCACAGTGACCGTGGACATCTTGCATCAGTGCCAACTTACTCTTAGCTTGTGATGGTTTGAGTTGAAAGGGAGTTCTGGCCATCAAATCAGGCACCAGACCAGGTTGCCCCATGCCCATGCAACCTGGACTTGAAGACCTAGCCCCTCGGATGGTGTCTCCTGTTTTAAATCGAAATAAATAACTCAGTCAGCGCTTCTGCTACGACTCGCTGCCTTGTAGCATAGCTGAGGCTGAAGCAATTCACCAAAAATGAGAGATTTTTACAGCTCCACAGGGCTGTACTTCCAGAGGGGTATTGTGGGTGGATGTCACAGAGATTGGGGGTACACGGATGGGGAAGGAGCACGTGGGGAGGGGCTGCCTGCAGGTGCCCCAGACACCATTTCCTCCAGAAGGACGGCTCAGAAAATCCCAGAGAGCCCTGAGATGGGGTTGTTGTTGCTGTTATTGTTATTATTGTTGTTATTCTTTTAAAAAGTTACTTCTGAAGACTGCTGTGCTGGTGACATTCCCTTCAAGCTGCAATAACTAACCTGTCACAGCCTACAAACGCTGACAATACAGCTCCGTGTGGGGTTGACTTAATAAACCTCATTTACATTCATTTTGATTCGCTCAGGCATTGAAAAACATTTCACGGGGAAAAAGAAATAAGCAGGAACCTCTCCAAGCTGACACGATGTTAGCTGATATGATACGAACGGACTTAATAGCAGCACGTATGAGAACATGCATTCCTTACAATATTTGCAAATGGGCTTCTTTCTATTCTCCCTCAATCTCTGCTCCCCATCTCCTGTGCTGGTGCCACTTGTGGTCACGGCGTCGCTTGTGCAGCTCATCTCTGCACTGCCAATGTCCCTCCTGAGCTCAGAGCTGAGCCCTGAGCCCCAGTTTGGTCGTGTCCCCAAAGCTGCCACTCTTTACGCTCGGTCCATCCCTTCCCACGGGCTCCTGGTGCTCCTCACATCCCACTTTTCCCTGCCCACAGCTGCTGGGAGCGGTGCAGTGCAGGAGGAACCCTCCAGGGAAAGTTGAGAGCATGAATCACCATCGAGCTAGAAGTTTATCTTACCTCGAAGAGTGATAAACACACAAGGCGAGGTGGGTCTGTTATTTCTGTGAGCTTTTTCCTGCTGGCGCGGGTTTAAAAGGAGTTCCTCAGGATTTACATCTGCCTAAGATCAGAATGAAACAGAACGGGTTCAGCAGAACGGGATTCTGCAGACGGACACATGGGGCTCGCTTGGTTTCTCTTATCTGATTTGCATCACAGGGGGACGGAATCATTCAAGCACTGGATATGAGCGACTGAGAAGAAGAAAATAAATGAAAACAGCACCAAAAGCGCAACAGGGGGAGAGGTGTGAGGAGCAGGACACCATCCACAGGTGCTGGAAAGGGAAGAGCAGGGCCACGGTGTGAAGGATGCTGCTTGGTGGTGGGGATCACCACGCAGCCCTATGGCACTCCCAGAGCAGCCATGGGGTGATGGGAGCGGTGCTGAGTGGCCACAGTTCCACTCATTGTTTTAACACATTCGGAGGTGTTGGTCCCTCTCCTCCCTCTCCACACTTGGGCAAATTGACAGGGATAGGGAAAATTGAGTTGTATCCGTGCCCTCCGGGGAGGCTCACGTTGCTGCCTGCGTTCGCAAGCACTCATTTCCTACATCCACTGATGAGAGTTCCCATCGACTGCTGACCCCGAAACGCCGATGCTGATCAATGGCCCCCAGCATCTCACTGACACATCCATCGACAGCACTCCCACCACGGTGAGGGCTGGGGTGGGGACAGCTCCAGCACTGACGCATGTGGGGAAGCTCTCTCAGAGCAGGGGAAGGTGCACCTGCTGAGGGCCACGGGTTTCCTGGTGGTGTCACAGCAGCTGCTTTGCCCAGAGAGGGGAGTTCCCATGAATGGAGACAGTTCCATATGCACTGCCCCATAAGCACCACGTGGAGCGTGTTTCCATGCAGGGAGCCCTCCTGGCACACGCTGAGTGTCCCACCGCTCATCCAGGCGAGGAGCAGAGGGGAAAAAAATGAAAGAATATTGAACTTCTAATGCACTGTAATTACCAAATGATCCTATCTCAGAAGCAATAGGGCCCCTTGGGATTTATTGCTGTATTAACAGTGGTTTTCCATTGCATTACTTAATGAATAATGTCTGGGCTAATAGCACACCAAAAAAAAAAAAAAGAAGAACACAACTCCAGTGTAATTATTATTTCTTCTAATGCAGCCACTTCTTACATAAATACCCATCTCTCTTTATTGGGCTGTTGTTTAAAAAATGCTTCCTATTAAATTGCCGTCGGTGCGAGGCATACGTCATCGTTATTATTTCTTCTCCTGCTCCACGAGGCCTCCTCCCCCTCCCGGGTGCTGTGCACACCCCAGGGACCACTCGGGTGCCCCCAGTGCCACCCCCATTCTGCTACCTGAGCTCCCAGGGAGCTGCAGAGACCTCAGCTGTGCAAACAGCCGAGCCTCTGTTTATTTTGGTAGCCTCACAAAATATTTATGGAGAGTTATTCGAGCAGAAAGGCTGAATGGAGATCATTGCAATGTGTCAAATTAAAGAGTGCTTAATGCTGCCTAATCTCCCGGTAATTACTGCTGTGGCAGCGGATGGCATTAGAGCTGGGTAAGAAAGCTAATGATAGTCAGAGAGGAGCCCGGTTGGGTGTCAGTACAGCTCTGCCATCCCCTGCTCCAACAAGTGGCTCTTCCTCTCCACGTGCAGAAAATCCATCTCCGTGGACCTCTCTGCAGCATCATCACCCGTGGACGCGTGGTTACGCGTGCTCTGCCAGCACAGTGCCCCAAACACAGCCTGCGGTGCTCACCCCTTCAGCTGTGCCCCCAGGAGCTGCAGAGCAACTAAAGGAAGGAGCAGACAAGGAAAGCACTGTAGGGCAGAGGGCTCAAAGGACCCGGAGTCCCAGCAAAGCACAGAATGGGTTGGGCTGGAAGGGGCCTTCAAGATCACTGAGCTGCATCCCACTGCTGCCCACAGTTGGGCGCTTCACTTCGGGTGCGTGGGGTCGGTGGGCAACTGCACACGAGGGTGAGGAAGAAGAGGGGATGAAGGCAGCGCCCCATGGGCCCTGGGGGTCCGGGAAGTCAGCGCAGGGAGGGCTGAACCGGTCTGTTCCAGTTACAGAGCTCAGCAAGCGTGAGGTTCATCATTAACTGTCAAACAGCGGTTTTAATCAGCCCTGCTCCTTGGCGGAAGATAGATTTAATATCAAGGCACATTTTCAGAGCCATTAGTTTAATTATGACAGGTGTCTGCAAACTGGATGGCTTCGCTTTCAAGCTATGAATGACAGCGCTTAATTCTCCAGGCCCACGGGGGCCACTAGGGTACTTTAACAAAAATGAGCTTCCATTAAAGTGTAAGTGTTTCTTTCTTCCTTCTTCTTTTTTTTTTTTTTTAATATATATTATATATAAATATATTTCTCTCCTTCCGTTCCCTCTCCTCTCTGCATACTTCAAACCGAGAGCTGATCAGAAAATTGCCCTTTAGTGGAAGGCAAATTTCCTCTCCCATTAGGGCTTACATTACAGGTTAGGAAGGCTGTGCCCCGTGTCCCCTGGTCAGGCAGAAGCACTGTAATTTGCTGCTTAACCTTTCTGTTATCCATCTGCCTCCAGTGTTTTCCCAATAAATAGGTAAATAATAATAAATGACGGAGCTTTGGGTGCCTATAGGGATGCTGACAGTGGGGATGTACACCTCCCAGCTCTGCAGGCTGCCCCGGTGTGTAGAGGCCCTCCATATCACACTACTTCACATCCGTCTATCTTACACACCCCAAATCTTCCCTGATAAATGGCAGCTAACAGATGCCAAACTCATTCCACTTGCAAACACAGCACCAATGCACTCTCGTCCCACACAGCACCAGGGGATCCCCTCCTCACCCAACCCTTCCAGTGCAGTGCTACAGGGCAGGGGTAGTGCAGCTGCACCGAGAGCATCCTCATCTGCACAGGGATCTTAAGTGGTGCTGCCAAACTCATACATGCAAAACAAGTCCAGATTGACACTGGCATTCAATACATATCAAGGCATATAAAGGCATAGAGGGATTTTAAGGAAGCATCCAGGTGGTGGAGGCACCCAGCAGGAGCTGTTTTTAGATGGGGTGTAGCCCTCCAGCACCCATCACCTCCTAAAGCCACTGGGCTCTCATAGGAAAAAGACACATTCCCAAGATCCGTGGACAAAGTTAACCACAAAGCTGATTCAATTTCTGCATGACTTTCCAATTCCTTTTTTTTTTAAAAACAAAACAACAAAACCTGAACAATGTGCTTCTCCAGAACACAGCCCCCTGTCCCCTTCCTCTTCATCCTGCTTGGAAATGCCTCTGCCTTTGTTCCTCCCCAGGAGGGATCTGGCAGGTTCTAGCACAGGAGGAATCTTGGAGAAACAGCAGAAGTTATTTAAGTCCAAACACATAAAATTATACATATTCAAAACAAAGAGCATGGGAACTTGGCAGGAGAGGGTGTCTAAGTTACCAAAGCAGCCATAACTCAAGAGCTGACAAATGATGTGGGTTTGAAATGACTATTTATTCTGGTATTTAATAACACAAATCCAGAGCGTGGAAACTGCTCTACAGCTACATCGCATTGTCTTTCGTGCCTCCAAGTCACTGAGGGCTATAAGGACTGAACACTGCTGTGGTTTATATAATTTAATGCCATTCTTACAGCGTTTTACTGCAGAAAAATACATGATCAGCAAGGAAAGGGATTTCCCTGGCTGGTTTCTGAGCTAGCATTGTTCCTGAGACTTGGGAGCTTAGTGAGGCATTGAGTAGCACAGGGGGACTTGTGTCACAGGAAGCCCACCAGCTCCCCATCAGTCCTCCTGTCCGCATGGAGAGCTGCATCTCCCAGCTTCTCAGCCTCAGAACGAGCCTGGCTCAGGCTGGGGCAGCTCACAGGTCCCCCTGTGCTCAACTATGTGAGCTCCTTAGCCTTGCTTTTGTCACAAGATGAATTTCACCCACAGACCTCGTGCTGATGGGGAGCCTGCTGGGCAAGCTTGCTGACCCAACCAAACTGAAGTAAATAACACAAAATGAAACTGGTTGTCCCATTGCAAAGTAGCACCAACAAACAGCTCAGAAAGCAGCACGTGCTTCTACAGAGAGCTGCTGGAAGAAGAAGTCCACAGGGATTTGTTTGCTTCACCTTAAATGCCATGAAGTTACCCAAACTTCAGAGGCATTACTCAAAGAGAAGATCACATTCCCCCCCGAGCATGGTGACTTTCTGGCTGGGACACCTACTTAAATCCATCAGAGATGCACGGAAGCATTCAGCCCTGAAGAGAGGACCACACCAGAGCGCTGTGAACCAGCTCTGGTGAGGCAGCAGCACTTCTTCCCCTCATCTTCTCCATAGAGAAAACACAGAGTAGAGCTCCATAAATTATAGGCTGTGCCACGAGAAATAATCTCTCAGGATTACACAAGGATTACAGCAAATACCGGGAAACGAAACAGAGAAAAACAACTGTATCAGGACCAAGAAGACGGGGAACCAGCGCCGATGGGCTGTAAGTCACACGGGGGGGATGGGGTTACTCTTGGAGCCACGCATCACTCTGGGGGGAGTTTGGGGGGTTTTATACTGTGCCAGCCCAGCTGGAGCTGGGGAGTGGGGGCAGTGGGAGCCTGGGGAGCCCTGGAAGCCCTCACCTGCAGCCAGCCTGGCTCACAGCCACCCCGCTGTGCCCGGGTGTAGGGGAACCAGCGGCTGCTGTGGCACAGCCTGCTGGAACACAGCCCAAAAATCCCCGCAGGCTTCGGGCGAGCGTTCCCGTATTTACTGCTCCTGGAGTACCTCATTATTTAAGCCCCGACGTGTGATGCTGAGGACAGCTGACTCAGGGCTCTCGGTGCTCCGGGTCTGTGCACAAATGCTTTTTCAGAGCTCTGCTCACCTGCAATCCACGCCGACCCGTGAGCAGCCTGCACTAAAAACAGCAAGCCTGTAATTTTGTGCCCAGTTGCCGTTTCACTTCCCTCTTTCTCTTGTGACCTTGATACGTCTGTGGTCCCAGGGAGGTGCAGCAAATGGGAAACAGCATTTTGCTCCCGTGTTTCATCTGAGAAGAGGTGGTGGCAAGCACACAACCCGTGGTCCTGAGTTAGAAGCAGCACCTGGGGCAGCAGCATGGGGACACGGTCCCTGCAGACACTGGCAGGGATTTCCTTAAGGTCAGGCTCTGGCTTCAGCAGAGCCCAGCCCAGCTCCCACAGACTGCCAACCTGCAATCCCAGCCCTTTGTTTCTCTTTTACCGTAGTTGAAAAGAAAGCAACAGAAAAGAAAGAGACCCATCAACACAGCTACAAAGATCAGCTCCCCAGAAAGAAAGCTACAATGCATAGGTTATGGTTTCCTGCTAAAACAAACCCCCTCGCAGAATGATTTCATAGGCCATGCTAATTATTTTTAGGGCAAGCATAATAAAACCCAGGTGATTTGCCTTTAGCAATTTCTTCTTATCTTCACACAGCTCTGGATCATTTACCCACATGGCAAGCAATTACAATGAGCCCTGCAGTTCTTAACAGACATCTTTTGTCGAAACCCAGCAAGAGTACACAGAGGTTAATATGCTTTTGCACTACAAAAATCTGGGCATTGTCTTGTGTATTGTAAGACGTGCCTGTGACATGCTGAATTCGGCTGATTTACAAGATCAGCAGAGCAGGAGGTTTTCCCACTGGGAGCCTTTTCCACGCTGCTTTCTCGTCGGGCAGCTGCGGGCAGGAGTGGGCTCTGCTGTGCTGTGCTGGGGGAGGGCTGGCATGGATGGGGAAAGGAGCAGTCCCCTGCTGTGGAGCTCTGCCTGCTCTGTGGCACTGTCTCTCCATTGTGTGCTGAATAGAAAGTCCACTGAAGCCGACTCTGGGGCACCCAAGGGTGCTTATATCCAAATATAAATTTGGATAGGTGTAGAGCTGCCCGCTGGGCAGCCAAGAGAAAATCACTCTTGATGCAGTAGAGCTCTTCATCTCTTCAAGCAGTGATTCCAGCCCAGCATTCAGCCCCAGGCTTTGGCCAGCACAGCTTGTTGGGAAAGGAGAATCTCCCCTGGCACCTCCAGCTCCGACACCACGGGGATGATGCTCGGCCCCCACGTGTCCCTGGAAGAGCCGTGGACAGAAGGAGAAGGCCATTGTGTGGCATGAAGAAATAATTAAAAAAAGCCCTTGGAAGAGTTGGCAGCATAAAAATTTCTGGCTCTGTCGTCTCTCTGTTTCTGCGAGCAGCAAAAGATCCATAATTCTCACACTTAATGTAATTCCAAGGCATCTAAAGTGATTTACAGTCAGTTTACTCAATACTTTCAGCTTTATTTAATGTAACAGTTATGGCACATAAAAAGTTTATTGAAAATCCTTTGGGAGTATGATTGAGTAAGAAACAGTCATTGCTAATACCATTACAAGGGCTGAGGAGAAGGATCCCAGCATGTTCCCTCGGTGACCTTTGTGGCTCTGGGATCCGGGGTCACCTCGGGAAATCTCCGCTCTCCCGGGCGGTGGGAGCTTCTGGGAAGTGGAGTGGGGTGGAATCTCCCTCCTGCCAAACCTGCTCCCTTCAGCCATTATTTATTTTCGTGTTTGCCATTTGTGAGCAGAGCTGGAGAGGGCTGCGTGGGGTGGGGCTGGGTCGGGAGTGGGGCAGCAGTGGGGGCGGCGTGGATCCCTCCCCGCGGGTCATGAACTCTTCCAGCATCCCTGCTCTGCCAAGCTTCTCCTCCAACACAGAACTGCAAGAAGCCGTTCGTTTGCTTCAGCAATTAACCAACGTTACTTTCACCATCATCAGAGCAGCAGCTATCATTTCATAATTGTCAACACCATCAGCGATAGCACCCGCAGCGGCGAACAAAACCTCGACATCAATTTCTGTCGGGTGCTCCCGCCGTGTTGGCAGCCCACCAGCACCGCTCGGGGTTCACATCTCCCTTGAAGGGCTCTGAGAAGAGTGCAGTTGGACTAGATGATCTTATGGTTGGACTAGATGATCCTGTAGGTCCTTTCCAACCTTATGAACCTATGAACCTATGAACAGTGAGTGGCAGCACCCAACGCTCTGCACCCAACCCAGGTCTGAAGGCACAGAGCAGTGCCAGCAGCTCCCTGCCCCACCACTGTCCCTTCCCTCGGCCCCATTTCCCCGTTTCCAACCCCATGTCCGGGGTTGTTTGCGTCGAGCTGTCTTTTCCAGGGAGCAGAGGTGAAAGGTGCGTTACGGGAAGGTGGGAGGAGCCAGCAAGAGCAGTGAGAAACGCGAAAAAATAAAGTGCACAGAACTATCTGGAATAAATAGGCGGTAGAAGGAAAACATGTTCCACATGTGCATGTTCCACAAACAGAAGAAAGGTTACGTTTTTTAGATAAGGCGACTGTGATGGATTGTTTAGCTGCATTTGTCAATCAAGTATTAAGACTTGCAGAATTAAAATCAGAGCGGTTCAGAGAAGGATTCCAAGCTCTCCAAAACATCAGGTTTGGCATTTAGAGAGCTATCAAGCTATCATCTCTAGACAGACAAACAGATAGATGGATGGATGATTTGGAGGAAAGGATGGAGACATTCTTTCAAGGCTTTTTTTTTTTTCTTTCCAAGAGATGATTTGCTTTTGCCAAGAATTCAGCCTGGGGAAAAGTCCAAATGCAGCATTTCCTCCAGCTCAAACTGGGGCTCGGCCCAAACCAAACCTTGGCTCTGCAGTCCTGCTCTCAGCAGGGCCACGGGGAGTGGGATCCGGCGCCGGGAGCCCACCCTGCTTTAGGGGAACAGTGACGTGCGTGGCTATGGGGAGGGACACCTGCCTTTGCCCCCAGAAGCACCACGTACAGGTGCCCAAATGTTAATGCCGAACAGATGGAGGAGGAGAAAAGCAGCATTTCATGCTGCAATGGGCAGAGCAGCCTCCAACAAGCCCACTATTGTTAGACAGAAATTCCTAGAAACAGATGCAGCAAACTCAGCACTTCGGAGCCAGTTCTGGAGTTTGGGGTCTGCTGGGAGAAGGCTGTGTAGCTTATGGATTAATGTACTATTATTACATTACTCTTTAAGCTCCAAAGGTCTGCCAGGAAACCTAAGCCTACTATCTATTGAATGACATTTTAAGAACAAATAATACATTAATATATTTAATTTGAGAATAAACACATATATTATAGGAAGGGATTTTGTCTATGCTGATAAGTCAGCGCCTGACCTTTCTGCTGTGCTCCCCCGGTGCTGAGCCATGGGGGACCTCCTCTGTGCTCAGTGCTGCTCCTGCAGCCAGCGCTGCCGGGAGATGGGAGTGCAGCATCGTCGGCCCTTCCACTCTAATCCACTGCTACACTAAATCTCGTTGCCTCAAATTAGTTAATCAATTAAGTGTCAAACCACAAAACGTTAGTGATCGCAGCTGGAATTTATTGCCTTGGCACACGCTTTTGTCTGCTGCTTCTCTTCTTTATGCAGGTTTCTCCAGATGAAAACTTTGGGACATCCCATCCTTGGCCTCGTTAGGGAAGGGCTGGTGAGGGCGGGCTGCTCTTCGTCTCCAATGGAGGCAGAAAAGGGCTGGAAGTGCATCGTGCTGGGGAGGCACAGCCACCTCCAACCCATGGGGCTGAGCCCCATCTTCATGTGCTCCATCACAACCAGTGGTGGCAAACCCAAGTCCCATTATCTGCACGGAAAGTCTCAGAAGCTGGAAGGGTTTTCAGGGAGGGGTTTTAGAGGGTCAACAAGAAGATAAAGCTGATAACAGAAACGTTCATCTTCTTCAGAAGGCAGGTGAAAGCATTCAGCTTTGGAAAAGATTTCTGGTCAAGAAAGAAAACGGTTTGTTTTCTTGGAAGCAGCTTCAGAAGTGAACGTTGTGCTTTAAAGAGTAAGGAAAGTTCAGAAAGTTTTAGTTTTGATTGTTATTATCGAAAAACAAACAAAGAAAAGAACCTCATAGAAATGACTTTTCAATGGCAATTTCAGTTCTGAGCGAAAACCTATTTTTCATTTCAATTGGGTTTAGAAGAAGAATATTCACCCAGTCCCAGTCCCCAGGGCTAATGTCTGCGAGAAGTGCATGGCTGAGGGTCACCTTCGCCCCATTTGGAATCCCAAGGCTGGAGCAGAGAGGGGAGGAGATGAGCACTGGATCCTTGGGGTCCCCAGGTGGGATGAGTGATGCCAGCCGAGTTATTGTTGCACTGGGAACAAATGAAAGCATCCTGCTGCTGGGCTCTGTCACTGTCCTGCTCCTGGTGATCAGCTGGAAATGTAAACACGACAGCCAGACTTTGGGAAAGCCAGTGCAGGACGATGGGGGGAAAAATTGCAAAAGTGAGGTTTATTGATCCCCGGTCGAGATTGATGGCACAATAAGAGCAGGAGGCGAAGAGTGATTTTGCTTTTGAAAACGTTGATGAATAAGCACTCAGGGGCAACAAATAGCTGGACTCACCAGATGATGGACGGTGGCAGGCGAACAAGATGCATTTTTATAAATGGGTGAAAGGAGAGGAGGACTTATTAAAAAAAATGAATGACCACATGTGGCAGGGATATGCCACTGGGGAGAAGCCAGCCATTGATTTATGTGCACTACTGGCATTTGAAAATTCAATAATAACATTGACAAATGAGAGGCAAAGCTGGCCAGAGGACAGCAGAGAACTTGGAGTGGAGAAAGAAAATGCCAAGGTCAGGATGAAGGAACAGAAAAACATGCTTGTGTTGGAAAGGCTCTGAGTTAACTCATCTATATAAAGACATTAAGAAAAATCGCTCTGGGATCAGAGCTCACCATCACAACTCCATGGCACGAGCTGGGGAGAGGCCAATGGAGGCACTGGGCAATGTGGTGTTGGGAGCAGGGATCGATGCAGCTCCTTCTGCTTTTGCTACGCGGGTGCCTGGAGCATCCCTGGCACCTCCAGACTCACACAGCCCGCAGCTCCTGGGAGCAGCTGGCACGACACCCTGAGCACGAGCTGGGGGCAGCACTCAGGGAGCTCTGCTGCAGCCTCAGGCACAGTGCTGGTTCCTGCATCCCCTGCGAAGGAGTGGGAACGGAGCTCATCACAGCCACCGCCGGTGACCACCAGAACGGGCCGTCCCCAGCAGCCTCAGGACGCACCACGGCACGCAATGTTACCTTAACATTTGATCCACTTAACGAGCCCCCAGTTTTTTCCCTGTGTCTCTTCTGGCTCTGTTACAATTGGCACTAAAAGAGCACGGGCAGCAGGAGAGGCCACGAGCAGAGCGTGGGGGAGTGCGGCAGGAATGCGCTTTGCCCTTTCTCTCCGTCCCCACGGGCACGAATCCATCTCAGGAGATGTCTTTTCTAAATGCTGGGAGGTCAGAGGTGTGGCTGGAGCACAGCTCTGTGCAGAGGTGTGCTCGGTTGCTGCAGCACTTGCTGGGATGATCCCCAGCCCCAGCAGCTCACTGGGATCAGTGGGAGGGATGCCTTGTGTAGCTCACATCCTCCAGGTGGGAACTGTGACAATATATGTGCTTTTCTTTTCCTGGCCTTGTTTTTTTTTCTTTTTTCTTTTTTTGGTGAAGCAGTTCTTTCCCACCTTGAGCTGGTTCATGGTTCATGGTGCCTTATTGCTCTGCTTTCCAACCTGGTAAATCTCACTGCCAGAGCAGGCTTTAGCCTTAAATGTCACCTAATATCATGTCACTGATGAGCAGATGCGCAGCACTGGGCTGTGGGATTTAGGATCTGCCCATGGGTGAGCTCCCAGAGAAGGAATCCTTGGGTACCTGTGGGACTCAACCCCAGGACCTGCTCTCCTCCACCCACAGCAAACTTTGGCCCCGTGGTTTGGGGAAATTCCTCAACATGAGGTCCAAATGCTGAGTTACACTGAGATGGACACAAAGCAAAGCTCGTTCCCTTGTGCTACCACAGCACAGGTGTCCATGGAAGGGTTGCACAAACTCCCAGGAAGACTTCCATTGCTGAGAACAGAAAGCAAACCTTGAGTTTCCTCAATCCCAGGATCTCAAAAGAGTTCATGTTGGCAAGGAACCCTGTACAGGTAGGTAAAGTGACGTACAGGGAATTCACCAGCTTCACCTACGTTTTATGGGCAGTTTGTGGATGAAAACAGACCAAAACTGCTGCAGGGATGGCCAGAGCCCCTTACAGATCTCATACAGATGCACTTCACCCCTCGATCTCACAGTTCTACACCATTGATGAAGGCTGGCATGGAGTGCCTCACTTGTTCTGCTTGCTGCAAAAAACCAAACCACTCTGCTCCAGTTTGACACAGCTGAAATCGTTATAGAAGGGGAAAAGTTGAAGAGATGATAAAATCTCCACAGCCCACCCCGGTGCCTGTCCCAGGCAGTGCTCTGCCTGCAATGGGGCTCTGCAAACAAATCCCAAACAGTGCAGCTGAGGACAGCGTTATTTAGGGTTTGGAGCCAGCACTGCAGGAGCCCTCCAGGCCCAGTCCCCAGTGCTGTAAACTGGGAGAATTCTGCTGTTGTGAGGTCTGCAAACAGCAAGTGAGGATCTGCCGGAGGATCTCACCCCCTCCTCCCCACGTGGGTTGGAGCAGCTCCCAAGAATCACTCCAGAGCCCATTAAAACAAACGTAAGATACCTCCAATCATTATTACTCATTTTTATGGCCACGTTGTTCACAAATGACTGAATTTAGCTGTCAAACGTATAGAAAAGAAAAATAAAATCAAAGCATCAGCCATCTGCGCCCCGGAAAATGTTTGTATTTCCATTGGTTGTTTATGGCAGGAAGGTCTCAGCTCCTTAGCTCCTTTGTTCCACGCCGTATTAGTTATTGCATGGGAAATGGGTGTTATTCACTTCGCCATTTATAAGGCTTTTGCATCCCCCCCCTTCTCGTGCATGCTCTCTCCCTCTATGTATTTTTAGCTCATATGTCTCAGATTGACGCACGGAATGGTGTTTGTTTTACTGGTTCTGTCTCTCTAATAGTTTTTCATTGCAAAGGGGATCCAGCAGTTGTTATTTACTCTGCTTCCTTCCAGTGCCATTACTGTGAGTGCTCGGTTCAATCAGTCCCATTGCCTGAGAGCTGTGAGGTTCCCTGATCTGAGTGAAGGAGAGGGGAGCAGGGGGGCCCTGAACCCATCCCCAAACAAGAACTGGGGCTCTGCAGAGTGCTCTGTGGCCACAGGAGGAATCCACTCCACCATTCCTTGAGGCAGTTTTCCAGCACAGTTTAATGGCATTGCTCACAAACCGGGGCCCTCTCTCAGACTGAGTGCCCCAAATCCAGAAGCCACTTAGGAAAACCTTGGCCAAAAGGCATCAAGAATGAGGCACAGTTGTTGCAAGTGAGAGTTCTGCTCCATCAGATCATGTAAACACATATTTAGCTCTAAGTGGATAAGTAATCCCTCTGAAAGCCACCCAGGTCGAACGTTTTCCAGCTCTGAGCTGTGCTCCAGCTGAGCATCTCATTTTTCCTCTTTCAGTCCCCCTGCAGGAAAGCGCAAGCAGAAGTTAAAACCCTAGTGCTGCCTCCACCTTCACCCCAAGCCTGAGCTCACGTTCCCTCCCCTTCCCTGACAGCAAGCTGTGAGCGGTGGGAACATAAATGCGCTGAGTTCCTTGGGCATCAAAACATATGGGTCACCAGGGAGGCTCCTGTGAAGTGTGGAGTGCTGCTGTGGGCCCTGTGCTGTCAGACAGATGCTACAGGGGAAGGAAAGAGGAAATAAAGGGCATCTAAGGAGCAAGCAGGAAGGCGGCAGTGCCTTCCAGGCAGGAGTGCAGGGAGCAATGCAAGGATGGAGGTACCAGTAACACCAGCAAGGCACCACGGGCTGTCCCCATCACACCGCGCTGTGGACAGCACGTGGCTGCCAACCTGCGGGGATGCTGAGTGAGAAACCCGGGGAAGCAGAGTGAGGAAATGAATTCCAGGCAGGGGGAGGACGAGCGAAACGCACGTCTCTCTTCTCAAGGCAGCTGGGCTTATTTTAATGGGCAAGGTCAGCAAAGAAATGACCAGGAAGAGAAATCGCTGCCATTACAAATCAGTCGCGATCTTGTATCAATTATTCCCCGTGCAGTTCCCTTGCCTTGGGCTGAAGCAAACACGGCCTAATCAGTTTTACATCTACGTTTAATTTTATTGGAAAGAGGAGCTGGCAATGCATCATGGGGCTGCAGCGTGACATGAAAGGTGACCCCTGCCAACTTAATGACACAATACATAACCCTTAATGAAGTCACTATCTTGTCCTTTTTTTGCTGTCTCAGCCTGATGATTTATGATGGCATCATTTTGCTTTGCCCTCTTTTCATTTCAGCTTGACAAAGTGGATGAAACAATTATCTTCGTTATCGGCCAGAGCAGGAGAAATGTGATAGTTGAGAAATTCTGCAGGTGGAGGGCCACAGCTATGGATCAAACAAATGGAGAAACGCACTCAGGAATTGGGGGGTTCTCCCTTTCTCCTCTCTCTCAGACTGCAGAAGATGGATCGAGGGCCCCAAGCAGCCCCGCAAGCCCTACATCATTGTGGCAAGGAGCAATTTCAAGGAAAGAGATCTGTGGAGCAGCAGAGAGAGGAAAGCTGGGAGGTTTCAGTCAGTTTTCTTTCTCAGTTTTTCCTCTCCTCCCATGCACTGATATGACACAGGCCCATGGCTATGCCTGATGGCAGTTGCTAGCCATGTGTGCAGGTGCTGGGTGCTAACGGCCACGTGCTCATGCCTCTGCACAGCCAGATGTGTGTACGCACGTTTCCATCTGATTTTATGCGTAATTCAAATCAGCATAAGCTTCGTTGTAATTCTTCAGGGCTTGGTCTACCTCTGCCACGGCCACAGCTCCTCTGGCCGTTACCACCTGTACCTTGATGCTTTGAGCAAAGCCACTGCCCAGCCTTTCTACCAACTTTAAGAGAAAACAGAGTACTTTAGAGTACCTTCTTCCCTTGCTACCTACAGAGGTTGCATGATGGAAGCCTTCTTCCACTGACAGATGCAGATGGAAGCTGACGGCACGGTATTTCAGTCCTGCTAGGCAGAGATGACAAAGTGCCCTTGCTAGCCATATGCTTGATGGCACTTGGAACTGCCACACAGCAATATTTTTGGCTGGTGCTGCTCAGGGTCTGATGTGGCTGTTGCTGTTTACTTGGTTTCTCCTCTACACTGAGATGATTCAGGATGACTGTGAGCAGACCTCGACAGCAGCGTTTTAGGCACATGAACAAATTGCTGCAATTCCTCACAGATTTTAAGAGATGAGAAGGACAGACTTGGCTGTTGCACTCCTGCCCTTTGACCACACAGGGCTGCTCCTTGCAACACCACAGCCCAAGCACAGCCATTCCTCAGCCCTCCAAACATCACCATCCAGGCCTCAAACAGCACGCAGCCAAATCAATCACGTTGCCCTGCTCCTCACTGTGGACTTACATATTTGGAAGGTATATGGTTAACAGAGTGAATCATGTTAAATAGCACTGTAGCTCAGATATTTTACAGCTGGTATATTAGAAAGCTTATTGCGATGGAAAGACAATCAAAATAAAGGAAAGTGCTCACCCATGTCCTAAGCTCATGGTAGGAAACACTAAGGGAACAATCTCCAGAAGGAGATCCTTCCCCAGTGGTGGTCAGCCCTTAAATGGGGTCTGGGAGAGGTGGAGTTAGATCCCACCCCTTCTGGTCACACAGGTTCATCGTCTTCACCTGTACTCGCTCCCATGGTGGACTCAGTGCTCTCCTCAGGTGATCCATCAGTGGTCCAGGCTGTGATTCACCAGTTCCCATACAGAAGGCTACACCTATTTTGAGCCACGTTCTTGATTTTTTTTTTAATATTAATGGGAAACCTTCCAGGACTTTACCACTGCTTCTTCAGCCTTGTAGGGATCATTCAGGTTGAGACCTCTCTCCAAGGAACCAGTTAGAGTACCTCTAAGTTCTTCTGCCTCATTCCTGACGAATACAAAACACACTCATCAACTTCTATTCTACATCAGGGCCCTCATCAGCCCCAGCTTCATCCTCCTCCTCACAAGGAAGGCTTTCTGTCCATGCCGCGGCTTGAGCAGCTCAGGCAGGGTGAGGAAGGAATGAGAAGACAAATGTAGTTTGGCAGGACATTACGGGAAACCACAATATTGCCTTGTAATGCAGCTCCTATCTGATCAGCAGAGTCAAATGTGGTGCTGGAGTTGTGTCTCAGAGGAAGCAGGACCAGCCGCTCCCGTCAAGCCGATTGCAGAGATCTTCCCTGAGATACTCCCCCTGCCTGTCAGGCACCAGCTGCTGAGGAATTCCCTGCATGTGCTGCAGTGACCCCGTGGAGCAAAGGCAGACCTTTCCCCGTCCCCATCCCTCTGACCTTCCCTTCCCTCCTCCAAGAGCCGCAGCCACAAAGCTGCACGGATGGGTGCATGGCACCGCTGGGTTCTGGAGGCTTAGGGGACTGAAAAAATGGGGATGTGGGAGTGGGACGCAGCTCTTGAATTGCTCCTTTCGTTTCCTGACTCCTTCCTTCTGCCCTCACAGGAGGTATTCCCTGCTCCTCTTGTCAGTTTGGACAGCTTCCTAGGAATTCATTCACATGGAAGGTGATGAATGTGATGCGTTGGCAGACAACACAAGCAGCAGTAGCCTCTAGTAGCTTCAGAATCATCAGCAAAATCTTAACTAGTTCATTCTCAGAGCTGTCCTGCAAACCAGACAGGTATGAAAGCCATCGGATAAGGGAAGTCATGAGTCCCTGAGATCACTGAACACCGAAGGCAACACCAAGGTCCTCAGGTGGCCTTACCCAGAGCCCATTGCAGGCGTTGGATGTGACCAAAGCCAACTTGAAACCCACAGAGGGGGAAGGCAGGGCTGTTTGAGGGACTGCTGCGGTAATTATGGCCAACATTGGAACTGGTTGGACGAAAGGAGTGAGCAAACAACTGACTGCAGGGTAGTTTAATCATAACTAATGAAAGACGGCCGCTCTGTGAGTAGCTGCATGCAGACCCGGCAGTGGTTTGAGCAGCTGAGGGCGATGTGTAGTGGCTGTTTTCTGATCTCTCTTTATATGCCCATTCTTTCTCACGTCCTTGCTTTAAGAGGTTTTACAGCTTTTACATCGCAGTCCTTGCTGTGGTGTCCAAGGGGATTTAACAGCTACAGCCTGACACACGGCTCTGGTTTGGGGAAGAAGCAGCAGCAGCCCCTTCCCAGGAAGGCTGTGATTTTCTGTCGGTCAGACTGAGCTCTCCAAGGGTTAACGCATCCTTCCGCTTTGCCTTCATCCCACTGCCAAAACCCTGCTCACTCGTCTGCTGCGCTTCCTCCGCGTGTCAGCAAAGGAAATCCGTAATCTCCCAGCTACAGATTTGGGGAACTTTGACATCCCCTAATGAGGTAAACACATTACTGTCATGTACAAACAAACAGCGACAAATTAGCAGTTGACACTGAGGCAGGAACGGCGGAGCCGTGCAGCACTCTTACAGGCAATTAGTGCTGTGCCAGAAGGGTCCGGCTGGCCCTGCCCAGCCCTTCCTCCCCATTGAATTCCTCCTCCTCCTCCTCCTCCTGTGCCACCTGCCAGCCCACTGGGCGATGGGTGGCATCACCAGCAGTGCCCACAGGCACCTGGAGGGAACCCCATGGCTCTTGGCTCCCAGGCCCCGCAGGCACTGTCCCACTCCCAAAAATGGAGGTGCTGAAGGCCAGGCAGGATGGGGCCCTGGGCTGCCTGACGCAGTGGATAGCATCCAGCCCATGGCAAAGGTTGGAACCTGATGGTATCTGAGGTCCCTTGAGTCTATGAAAAAGGGTCAGGGACTGAAGTCGGATGGGAAGGGGAAACCGAAGTGGGAAAGAGAGAGGTCTGACTTCTATTTCACCCAAAGCCGTCCCTATTAAGCACAAGCCAGGGCAGTAGGCCCACGGTCAAAGGGCTTTATTATTCTAATTGCTTTGCGAGGGTGGGAGCCTGTAGATGAGGACCCAAATCAGCCATCATTCAGAATAATAACTGCGGACAAAAATAAATAAATAAAGACGGGATCCAGCCAAAAAAAGGAGCTCACATTATCAGCCAATAAACCAATAATCCATTAGTGACCAAGGTTGCTGAATAATATAGTACTTTCACAGCGCCCATAATTTATTCTGCAGACTAGAGAATAGACACGATTATTAGAGTGAGGGCTACTGGATGACACATGATGCATGACCACGCGGCATTGATCTTCACACAACAGGAAGGTGTCTAGACGGGGAGATGTATGGCCACGCGATCCAGAGCAGGGCATATTTCATGCGGGGCCTAATGGAGTAGTGGAGGCCGTGATGGATGACTTGCCTGGTTTCAGTAGCAGAGCAGTTATAGCAGTGCTAATGCGTGACCTCTCCCGCTCTCTGCGTCCTTCATTCAGTCAGGGTGACCTCATTTAAAGGGATGGAAAATGAGAGGCGCAGAGGACGAGGGGGAGGGAGGGGGAGGGAGGGAGAGGAGGAGAAGAAGAGAGAAATAAGAAAAATAAAAGATAGAGAGAGTGTGTGATGCAGGTGAACAGCCTCTCGGGAACTTCCAGCCCGCTGCAGGCTTACCCCAGCAGCGGGGTAGGACCTGGCTATCAGAAGCAATGAATGGGTCATCGGTATTTTCAAATTATTATTATTATTTTTAAAACTTCTGAGGCTTTCGTTAAGGAAAACAGAAAACCAGATGTTTTCCAGGTATTTTGTCCTATTTTTCCCATCTAACACCACCACCCTTCGACGGAAACTGGTGAGGATGTTGCCCCTCCTGATGAAACCATCCTCCCCAGGAACTCCCAGCCAACTTGTCCCAGGGCTGGGCAGCCTCGTGCTGAGTGCATGCTCTGCCCCAACTGCCGTGCAAAGCTCATGGTGCAGACGGGTGGAGAAAGGGCCAGGTTATCCTCTCTGCTCACACGAATGGGATGCAGAGCACACATCGCTGCTTGGAGTCACGAGGGAGGGATCAGAGCAGAGCCAGGAGCTCCCCCCCAGGCTCCTGGGGCTATGCCCTGAGCACAGGAGCATCCCTCCCATTCTCTTAACCTCTGTGACCCCAACCCTGCTCCACGTGCACCCCACAGCAGCTTTGCGACCCCAAACCCATCCATGGAGCCAGAAAACTCCTTCCACTTTCCTTCCCCTCCTCGAAGGGCTCTGACTCCCTGAGCTGACTGGAGAGAAGCAGAGAGTGGACATTTACTGTGTTTCCTTTACCATCTGGGCTTATTAAAAACTGCGCAGCAAATTAAAAATAGGTGGGAACAAAGATGGGGGAATGACATAGAGGGCTGCAGAAAATTCTCTGTGTACTTTTAAAAGCTGGAATTGCCATATGGACTGGCAGAGAGACATGTTTTACATTTCCACTGGTACATGACTGACATCATTTAGCATTAACTTCTATTTGAATAAAATGGTAGTAGACATTTAGGTAATATTACAGGGCAATAAATGTTTTAAAGAGCCTTGGGGGGATGCTCTTGAAACACAGTCCAGACCAGAACTCTAAAAATATGTCTTAATATATATTAACCTCTTTTAGGACTTTTGGCTCTCAAACAAATAATGGAGGATAACCCCTCCCCTTTTTGCTCTTGAAATTAAGAGTCCCCAGCTAGATATTTTTTTTCCCCTTTTTCCTCTTTAGCTGTGCTGGGAAGAACATGAGGGAATGTAGTTAAAATTCAAAAAGGTTCCCCTTTATCATTACCATGAATCAACACAATAAATGAGCCCCTTCAGAGCACGGTAATAAGAATTTGATAAATCATCAGCCAAAAATTAACTAGATGTCAAAACAATCTTTGGGAAGTGTGATGGATTAGGGGCGATAGTGGCAATTAATCTCCCAGCATGAGTTCACAGGAGAGACTGAGCGCTGGGAGATGGATCGGGGGGAGACCACGGCCTCGCAAGGTCAGGACACTGCAGAAAGGAATGGGAGAGGGAGAGAGAGACGGAGGAAAGAAGAAAAAATTCCACTGAGTCGGCAATCCGCGGCCCCCAGCAGCCGAGGTAGAGGTCAGTCACATGCCTTTGAAAACCTTTCTGTCTCCAGCTGCTCTCGCTGATGAGGCAAGCACTTTTCTGCTCTGCTAATAAATGCCACAAGCCAGCTCATGGGGTACAACACATGGCTGGAGAGCAGGGGAGCGGGCGGGCCCTGTCCTGCTCCGCGAACACGAGGCAGCAGGATGCTGCACACGGATCCTCCTCTGCCGCGGGGATTCACCATACAGGGCAGGGATAGCACAGAGGAACTGGGGCTGGGGATGGAGGGGGAGAAGCAGGGAGCAAAATGTTCCAGCTCTGCTCCTTCAGCAGTGCCTCTGGAGCACAGAGTGCCTCAAAACACCTCAGTTTCCCCAGGTTTGCGTTGGAGGTGATGATGGCACTGCAGCAGCGTTTCATCTGCTGAGGTTGGGAGGCACCTTGGGACTCCCAGAGGAAGAGGTGGGAGGGTTATGTGCTGTGTTATCAAGGCATGCCTGGCAGGGATGCGCTGAGGATGCTTTCCCTCCCACCCTCAGAGTTAATTCCTTAAAGCACCGCTCATCCCACCCTTCCACTCTGGGAAATAGATTGCATTCCCTGCGCTGGTTACTTCTGCATCCCATATCCCAACAGCAGCACAGCTCCCAGCTCAAACGGAGCACGGTACCAACTGGAGAATATATACAGAGAGGCAGTGGCTGCTGTGTTGCTGCCCTGGGCAACTGCTCACTCTGCTGGTGCTGCACAGCTCCCTGCTCTGCTTCCCATTACGTCCAGCCCCAGCTAATTGTGTGGATGCCAGCAGCTCTGCTCTGCATGCAGCGTGAGCTGGGCCACCCCAGGGACAACGCACACGATCTGCCTGATCCACACCCTCCCTTCTTTGCACAGTCTCTGCCACCCGGATTCCTTTGCAATCCAAGGAGGGAAAAAAGAAAAAAAAAAATAGGTGATGAAAGAAAATCCAAAGTCGGGCAATCGCCTGGCAGGGCTCCTGCTGACTCCTCACACCTCTCACTGGGCCTCGGGGCATGGAGCTCCCAGTGACATCTCTCCCAACGCATGCAGAGCTGCCATACGCTCAGAGCTGGGAGCACAGGGCTGTGCTGGGGGCACGGACGTGTCCACAGCTGCCCACGTTAGCAGCAACAGAGACCGCAGGAAAATAAATAATTGGCCCAGATCCTCTGTAGCCACACTGCTGCGGTTCTCCACTTCATCACTCCGAGGCTCGCAATCCCTTTCCTGAGCTGTTTAGCATCTCTCCTCACATTTTCATTGCTGGAGCATTGTTGGCTTTGATACACACTGCGCTCTTCCCCTCAAGCGACAAGGAACAAATGTTCAGTGCAACACAGAAAGCACCCACGGGGCGAGGAAGGAGAGCCTCAGCCTCCTGCTTTCACCACTCCGAGCGGGGAGAGGGCAGGGGGTGGCAGCTGGGGACAGCAGCTTGGCTCGCCAGAGGTTCTCCATTGCAGCCTTGGGTGGGAGGATGGGCAGTGCCTGCTGCTGACAGCACAGGAAGGGAGGGATGCTCGGTCTGGGCAGAGTGCTTGGCAGCAGAGCGCAGCCCTCGTGGCTCACAGTGAGCTGGAAACCTCTGAGATGGGACTGCAGCACGTGGAGGTGATGTTCAGAACGTGAGTGGTGAAAGTGGAGCTTGGAATCAGAAGTGGTTGTGGAGTGAACCAGCAAAATAGGGCCCTCTGGCCACGGCAGCGAGCTGGTAGCTCTCTCTGCTCAACCCCCCTGTTTCTGGGCCAAGAAGGTCAAGATTGGAGATGCACCTGAAGCAATAGTGCTGTCAAATGTTGCTTGTGGGCTCTGGCACAGCACCCCGAGATTCAGCTCTGCTGGAGATGTCACTACAGCTGACACAGCACCGATGCAGCACAAGGTGTGGACCTTTTCCTGGAGGAACCAAAGCCCACAGAAGGATTTCTGCTCCTTGGTGAGACGCCTCGGGGCCAAACACCACTACGTGTGCTGTAGTGTATACCTAACTTCACTGCTGTGTTGACTGACACCTGTTTATAGGACAGGACTCCCATTTGTGAGAGGCCCCAACTGCCGTGCTCCTGTGTGTCCGCACTGTGGCCAGCTCCTCTCTTATACATTTGCATCCTTAAGAGAGAACTTTAATTTTTCTTTCCCTCCATCACATTGCATCTTTCACGACGTCCCTGGGTTGCTGGTACTGCTCTGTGCAAGAGACAACCGCCTGGCAAACGTTTGGGTACTGCTGGCTGTCGGCACATTGCAATGTCAGAAAGATTTCTGGGCAAGGGGAAAAAAAAAATAGAAGAAACAAAAATCTCACCCAGCTGGAACGCTTTCCCAGCATGCCTGTCTCCTCTCAAGACAGACAGGGCTTGGACGGAACAGATGTTTCCACCCAAAAGCAGATGTGGAGATGTTACTTTCCCAGGGAGGAAATGTGGTGGGGTTTATTATTAACCAACAGCCCCCATCTGACAGCTTCCCTTGACCAACAGTTGGAAAATCTGGAATAAAAAAACACCACCCCCTAAGCCAAGTGGTGGCAGGAAGCAGCCAGCCCTGATGGACTCGCTTGATTTATTGTTATTAATTACAACCCGGAAATGACCAACAACATCTGGGAGAGCCAAACATGGAAGGGAAAGCAAGCTGAGCACAGGGGCCAAATTTGTCATTTTGAGATGGCCTCAGCACGCTGCTGAGCTTTGGGAAAGGCAGCTGCAGAGTGAGAGCAGCATCTGTAGGGCTGCAGGAAGCGGCCAGCAGGGGAAGGGTGACAGTGACCCCATCCCAAACCAAATGCAGTGGATGGGAACGGGAATGCTTCAGAAAGGCCAAGGGTCTCAGTGAAGACAGGAGCCAGACCCCTCCCTGGGGGCATGCTGCTAACCTCAGGTGTTGCACCAAGCCCCAGCTCCCAGCTCCCAGCAAAGAAACCCTCCCTCGTGCTTCAGCTGCAATGAAAAACTGCCCACTGTTAAGCCTGACCGCATTTGCTTTGGGATATTAAAGTTCTTTTTCAAAAGGGAGCAGTAGATTCACTGTGCCCTCTTCACCTCTACAGAAAGATGGGTAGAAATTGAACCTGAATGGGTCATTTCCACCCCCTGCTCTTTTCCTTAATTCGTTTCGTAAGGCACACACTGCAAAAACCAACTGCGGGAAGGTGAGGAGAAGTGCCCCATAATTGAGAACAATACCTCCAAGGGGCTTTTCCAATGAGGTGCAGATTTCTCAGGCATGCATTTTCTGAGCTGAAGTCAGTATAATGAAGTCCAGAACTTCTAGGTTTCCCCTTTAATATATCCATCATGTCTAGATCCATTATTGACATGTTGACTTTCTTGTTTCTGATTTAAGCTGCCAGACTCAGTAAAATTGCCTTGACAGCTTTAACATTTGTGGCAGAACACTGACATGATGTTACTTACAGCTAATTAAAGTTGAGAGCATAATAAACAATCTCGGGATCCTAGCAACCTAATTTCCTCGGGTATTGAGTTTGCTGGATCTTGAGCAGAGTTGTTTGAAGCCCCGTGGAGTTCTGAGCCTGACCTCCCTGCTTTGCACATCGGGGTCCCTGAATTCAGCTGGGTGACACCAATGCAACTGGGGAAATGGGGAGAGATGGGGCTGGTGGCAGGCACGGGACTGGGAAACTGGGAGGGCCACATCAGTGTGGGGGAATGAGCCACTGCATTCAAGCTAATGAGAAATGAGATGAAAGCGAGCAAAGGAGAATGGAGTGACTACCAAGATGTCTTTTCCTCTGCAAGTGAGCTCAGTCTGACTGCTCAGCACGTGGCTCAAGTTCCTCCCAAGCAGGGGCACTGGAAAGGCACTGGGGGGGCAGAGGGAGTACAGCAAGGGGACCTCATGGAGGAAGATTTGCTCTCACCAGCCAGAAGACCCAGGAAGCTCTATAACTACACCAGTTCGTTTTCCTTCCTCTCCCATTCCATCTCAAAGCCAGCTTGTTTTGCATGGCACAGTGGAAAATGGCATACACAAATTTTCTCTGCCTCCCTGGAGACCAGGAGTTCAGTCAAGGGCAGCATTTCACCTTTTCTTCTGATGAAGCCGTTTTCACTGTTTATTTTAACAACAAAACAAAACTCGCCGTCCCCAAATGAGATTCCTCAAGCTGACTCAGCCAGCAAATCAGCGTTTTTCTTGTCTGCAGTCAATCGAAAAGCACGACTCACTTGTGCAGCATCAACTGAAATTGGAGGTGAATTAAATCCAAAATCTCCCTCTGTTCTCACAAGTGAGTGACATGCCTCCCTGATTGCCAGTTTCTTGAGTGTTATTGGACCGATTTCCCCCACTTCCACTATCGCTCCTCGTTCTGCAAAGTAGGGCAACAGCAACATTTCATCTCTTGCAAAGTCTTGAACGCAGCGCAGCGGCAGCATCGCTGCCATCAGAGCAAACAGAAGTTGGGATGGATCAAGCTCCATCTCCATGGGAAGTGTTCTGCTCCAAGCACGCTGCGTTTGAGCCTACAGAACCTCATGAAGTCACCGTGAGTGGATGGTGCATCTGTAAGGTCAGGAGGTAATACGTAACCAAGTGTTGACCGAGGGGAGTGAAGAGCTTGGAGGTTAATGAGGCTCATGGCAGAGCGTGGAGACCAATGACTCCACCAGGAGGAATTTCTCCTGCTCCCGAGGAATGGTGTACAAACATGGGCCCTCTGCACTGCCCTCCCCCCCGGAGCCAGGGAGGGCCGTAGGGGGGTCCTCGGAGTCTGCAGATGTGACAGTGTTCGCAGCACTCACTCCCATTCAAGTTTCCTCTCCTGTTTTAGTCCTCCCCCTTTCCTGGTGTTCTCTAAGCCCAGGACTTGTTCTCAGTAGCAGGAGGGCACGGGCAGAACGGATGGTGGAGGGACAGAGAAGGAAAAGGAGAATTCATGTTTCCCCAAACCTACGCCAAAATAAAAATGTTCCCAAACCCCTGCGGGCTGCACCCATCCCCATCCCCAGTTAACACAGCTCCACTGAATTCACCGCAGGGGAAAAAAAAAACCAACACAGCTCTGGGATGAAGGACTCCTGCAAAAGCAGCATTTCCTCCCTTTTGTCTTGGCTGCGGCTGTTTTCGGTTCCTGATTGTTCAGCCTCTTTATTCCTCACTTTCAGACTCTTGTTCACTTCCAGCTGGGCTGTATGTGTGCCTCCGAGATCCAGTGGGAAAGGTGGAGCACGGTGACCCCCAGTCATTAATCAAGCTGCCTAAGCCGGGGCCTTTTCACAGCCAGAGCCTGATTATTGGCTCTTGGGAGCTGCGTAATAAAATGACAAGGGGAGTGAGTCTATTTCCTGCCGCCAAACTGCTGACATTAATTCACACCAGGGGGCTCGGGGAAGACAGCAGGAGGGGGAGTGGGGAAAGAATCTGTGCAAGCAACCCCTGCAGGACCTGCATGCCGATATACGGCTGCTGCATGCACGTGTGCACAGCCGTGCAATGCACCACTGTGTAATGCACAGCCCTGTAATGCAAGGCCGTGGTACACATATAACACATATAACACACAGATGGGTAACGCACGGCCATGCTCATGCACACACCATCGTGCTCACGTCCCCGGGCACGGGACCCCCAACCAGAATGAGAAGCAGACTGCTGGGCCATGCTCTGTTTGCATCTCACGGTGGTGATCGGTGGCTGCAGAGAGCTGTGATGCCAAATACCTGCCGTGCTTCTGGGGGGCACGAAACCATCGTAACCGTCGGGAGAACAACCAACCCAAAATAAACACCAGAACCGACAGCAACAAACGAAAGCAGAAACACCACAAGGTCAACACTGGAAGGGTTTGTAAGCCAAGTCCTGGCGGAGTTGTTTCGAAGAAAACGGGGCTATGGCATCCCCACATTCCTGCTGCAGAGGAATAAATGGGATGGTAAATACAACTGGTAGCAATTTTCTAAGATTGGAGGAATTCTTGTTCCTTTCTTTTTTTTTTTCTTAGCTAATAGTCCTTTTGTCCTGACTCTCAACGTTTTGCTAATCAGCTCATATCATATGGGAGCTATCAGCAGAGACAGTCAAGCCTGGGGATATGTAAAGCCTTTCCACTGCCTGAAGAATCCAAGGAGACCTTTGACACTTGACAAATTCCCTTGCAAGGGAAGGGTAAGGGAAGAAAGTCAGAGCCAAAAGCTGTCAAGTTGTTGTTTCATTAGCCCTCAAACAGAATCCTAAAATGCTCCTTTACCATGATACCTTTTTTCTATGGGGCATCCATGGAAGATCCACTTTGCTCAGAGCTCTCCTTTCCGTGCTGCTGGCTCAGCTCCCCTCCGTGCCCAGAGCCACCGGGGCCAGGGAGATGGGCCCAAAGGTAAATTTTGCAAAGGTGTTGGGGAACTGGGGCTGTGTTCTGCCTGGAAACATCCCACAAGCAATCAGGCATATAACTCTGATGCTGGAAGTGCCACCACAAGAGGAGTTTCTGGTGTAAGCAGAACCTGGAGGTGCGTATTGCTCTGCTGCGAAGCCACCCTGAAATAACCCATAAGAAAGCGCAGGGGGGCTGACAGGAGGTGCTACTGAAGCCTCTGCTCTGCAGCCCGGCCCTTCTTTTTCCTCTCCTATTGCAACAAATGAAAGGTGGAAATCAGGGAAACTCAAAACAAAGTCAATTGGAAGCGACAGAGCTGAACCCCAGCGCAGCGGATTGGAGGAGACGAAGGCTCTGATGGAGCCTGGTGTTGAGCACTTCGACGCTCAGTGAGGGCCAGCAGTGAACCTGATGCTGCACTGGGAGGAGGAAGGCTGTAAATCCAACAGAACAGCATCACCACTTCTCACGTGTGCGTGTGAGCAAGAAGGGCCCGATAAAAGAAGAGACCCATTTGCCGTTGCAACTATATCAAACCTACTACAAAAAGTCACTTCGAGGTCACTGTTTTTGTCCGGTATTTCAATACATTAAATGCAATTACTTCATTGTTGATTTACCTGTCATTAGAGGCATGTGTTTGAACATGATTTATTGAGTGAGTTTTGTGCCAGTTGACTTGCAATAGATTGCACAATATTCAAAAAGGCTCATTTGCTTGGCATTACATTAGAAGCAGGGTGATTGCAACACAAAGCAATGTAAATGAGTTCTGAGAGGCTCCATCATTCATGTTGTCATGTACTGAATCCTATTATTATTTATTACCATAATTGTACTGTGTTTCCTGGGGCGATAAATTAGGACTGATGGGTCCCGCTGACAGCCAAGGACTGGACTCGCTCTATATAATTTAATAGGGATACTGTTGGATCTCTGCTTGGAGGAGACTTAGGGAGGAATTTAGTAACTAAGCAAAACCTTTCCTGAAAAAAATTAAAAATAAAATAAAAGCAGCAAAGTTTTGGTGTGTGTGGTTTTTTTTTTTCTTTTCTCCCTTGGCAGCAATTTAAGTCTTGATAAAAGCTGCAAAGGAAATGGGAGCACTCTGTCTTTCATAATAGGATTGTTAAAAAAATCACTGCCCTGTGTCACAATCTGTTTTCTGCTCCCTGCTGACAGGCAGCCTCACGGCGCTGGGAACGGAGGGACAGGGACGGCTTAAAGGGACCGCACAGCAGCACAGGGACGGCCCAAGAGCTGCCCCACCCCGGCAGAGGTTACCCCCCCACATCATTCACACCGTGGCTGAATGGTTTGGGCTGGGAGGGACCTCAAAGATCACCTACATCCTGAACCAGAGCCACGAGGAGCACCGTAGCAGTGCTGCTGGTGGAGCTAGCTGGAGAAGGGCACATCTCAGCCTCTACGCTCCGGATTAAGATTCAGCAATAAAACTCTTCTTTCCATGCCTTAACCACTGCAGTGCTCAATCTTTCTACAGCACTCTTTGCAGACAGACTCGGAGCTGCAGAACCCTGGAGCTGTTGGATTAGAACGGGTTAATGGTCCCTACAGCGCTGTACATTGTGTTTGTGAGCAACCAAACGTCCATAAATCCTCCTAGTGGACAATTTTATGGAATAATCAACACATCGGGGATATTTCCTTCTAGCCCACCCTGAGTTAGTGACAGCCTCACGCTGCGAGGCATGAGAGCTTATTGACTGGATCCATCTCCTGCTCAAGTCAATAAATGTCTGTCAATTCAGGTCCATTCAAATCAGATTTTTATTGACATGAGAAGCAACGCAAAACCCTGCCAAAGCGTGAGAAAATGACAGCACATCCCCACCTTCTGTGGGGCACACACAACCTGCGCTGTTTACATACAGACTCACAGCTTCACCAGACGTGAGCTGTCCTCCACTGAGCTTCATTGACTTCATAGGGCCGAGCACTGCTGGCTAGAAACAGGATCCATCCCACTCCTCCGAGGACACCATGTCTTATTGGAAATAGGGCCGCACAGATATCCCCCTGCCAAGAACCCCATAGCAGAGCCCATACCCACTGCCATTGCACCGTCCACATCCCCGTTCCCCCTCCTCCCTGGGGACCACTGCTCCAGCTCACGTTCCCTCTGCCCCACACAGACATACGAAACTTGTCACTCAGACTTCAAAGGCGCTTTTCGCTCACCCCTCCGCAGCGGTGACACATTTTTGGCCAAGCACATCACATTAATAGAATTTGCTGTCAAAGCAGAAGGCTTTCAAACAATGGAAGGATTGTACAGTGTGCGGCACGGCTGATGGGCAGATCACCAGGTAACCTGATGCAAGAGCTATAAAATGCCTCAAAGACGCACGCGAGAAGCGCAGAGCCCAGTTTTGCAGAGAGCCTTGAGGTTTGTAGGGGTTGGGGTTATTTTTGGTATATCCTTTGGAACAAACCTTAACGTTGGAATCCTTTGGGTTTCCAAACCTCGCTTCAGTCCAACGTGTGCATTTCCTTCACCGGCACAATGCATTTTCACTTACTTCAGTGCTCCCTGCTCGGACCTACTGGGCATGGAGAGCCCCACAAGACCACGCTGGATAGTGCAGAGAGACCACCACCACGTTTGGCATCAGCCACACAGGCCACTGGACAGCCCCCTCAGACAGAGAGGGGCGATGACTTCGGGCACCGACCCCACACGGACCCCGACACGGATGCTCTGAGCTGCACCGGTGTGCTCCCAAAACCTGAGCATCCTTCTCCACACCTCCGGGAGCACAATGTGGCACAGAGTGTGGCTGACTGGAGAGATGAAGATATTAAGCATGTGTCTCTGTCAGTGATGGCCATTATCGTTAGCAGACTAGCTACTATTCCCTATATATTCCTTTTAGAACCGTTTACAGCTGAAACATTTTTAATGGCTCAATGAATATGAATGCAACATTTATAACCATTTACACATATGAGACTTTGGGGCACATCCATCTTTCATTGCAGGCACATAACCTCCCATTACAGCGCTGTCACGCTGAAGGGGGAGCCGGGAGGAGAGGACCCCACTTTGCAGTGAAAGATGAGGACATTATTTCTGCCTGTTTTGTGAAACACATGTTCAGAAATCCCCCTTATTGTCACCGCAGACGACTCTCCCAGTCACGCACTTATTTAGGCTCTGTATAATTTCATTAACAATGGAGAAGTGCAGGCCACTACATCTGTTAGCAGACATAATTTTAGACAAATACAACTTCTTATCAAATAAGCCTGCAATAAATGTTTCATGAACAGAACCCTTCAATAGAACTCCCAACACTAATTTAATGAGAAGTATCAAATGATTTTTTTTTTTTATTCTGATATCTCCCCAGAGACAAATGATACTTTGCAGGCCTATTTTTAACAAATGAATTATTGACTTAAACTGGCACAATTAATCACAATATAATGGGATCAGGGGATGTTAGAGGCTCATTCAGCGCGGCAGATGATGAGTACTGACTCTTCCAAGAAATGAGGCTCTTTAATCACTCCCAGATTAACAGCTACATGCTTTCAAATTTCAATCACAGGGACCTGGCAGAGGGGAATGAAAAGGGCCTCCTCCAGGGGAAGGAGGATGAGGAGGGCTTCCGACCGCAGCCCTGGTGACCACTGTCCCCAAAACTGACTTCTCCAGGGTAAGGGCAGTATGGAACACAGGCTGCCCATGTATGAACTCTTCCTCTCAGCCTTTATCAAGTCACAGTTTTGGCTCCAGAGGGATAGAGCATGCTTGTGGACTGTCGGGCTGCTCAACACCTACCATTAATGGGAAATCTGCAGGACATAGCAGAAAAATCTTCTCCATTCATCCCTTCCTTAGAACAATTGCCATTTTTCTACTCTCCTGCAAAAGGTGATACTGTGTGGGAGAGCATGGGCACAACAATGCTTTTCTTGTCAGTTTGGTTTGGTTTTGCTTTAGTTATGTTCTGTTTTTTTACTCTGCAGATTAGTAACTCCTTTTCTGTCCTCAAAGGCTGCAAAGTTCTCCTGGAAGGAACCTCATTCAGCCCCAGAAAACAACACGGAGAAGAGCACACTCCCAGAAATGCCTCTGCAGCTGTGCTGGTGCCATCCAACCACAAATGGATCCCCCTGAGCGACATCTCACCCATCTGGGCAAGAAACCCTTCTCATAGCAGTCACACCACCCAACCCATGTCCATAAGAACAAGGCAGGGAATTAATCCCTGAAGGGCTTTCCAGCTGGTAATTCTTTTTCAGCATGTGCAGGACTGCTCTGTGTGATCTGAGCACCCTTGTGCTGCAGACAGGTATTGCATGAGCTGCTTTCCACACCTCAAATGTAAGATGAGCTTCTGATTTATCACTTTGACTACGCTCTCCTCATGTGTGAGTGCATCCCCAGCAGCAGTGATGTGATGCAGTTGTCCTGCAGTAATTGGGAGTGGAAGTTCCTTCAGCTCCCCAGACAATGTTTGAGCCAATTAAAGAGGAATTCAGAAGCCTTTGTGACAAATGACAGCAAAAATGATAAGAATAAAGGTGAAGTTTTAAAGCCAAAAGTGAAGCATTAAGGCAAACAGTGCACACTGCAACCGTGTGGGAAGTCAGATACTGTGGCTGTGTTACTTTGCTCAGCCCAAGCTGAGGGCTCTGCCTTTGCTCAGCGGCAGTTTGTGACATCTCAGACACCTCAAGCAGAGCTTCCCCCCTCAGCCTGTGCTGCCCAAGGTGCTTGCAATACCCTGGAATCTTGCAGGGAAAAAAATTCAGTTTGGCAAGTGTATGGGAACTGTTGAATCACGGCCTGAACCACTGATGGATCACCCGAGGTGAGCACTGAGTCAGCTACAGAGTACAGGTGAAGGCAATGCATCTGTGTGATCAGAAGGGGTGGGCTCTGACTGCACCTCTCCTAGACCCCACTGAAGGTCTGACCACCAGTGGGGGAAGGATCTCTTTCTGGAGATCTTTGTCTTCCTGATCCACAGCTCCAGACTTCCAGACAACAACAAAAGCAATCCCGCAGGGCGTGCAGATGTTTTGCCAAGGAGGACGTCAGTTTTCTGTGCACTCCGACCCTGATCCTTGGTGGAGCTGACAGAGCTTTGCTGCGTTCACTGTGTGGCTTCAACAGCTGCACATCCCCAAGCCAGGAGGAAACGCTGCAGCTCCCATTACCCCTAAACCCACATGGAAAGGGGATCAGCCACTCGTGCTGGAAAAGGAGTGGGGAAGAGGCTGGGAAGGTGGCAGATGTCCTGGGCTGTGCCAGAGTTTTTCCAACGCGTGTCATTGCCTTCAAGGCAGAGAGCAGAGATGGGGAATGGCAGATGAAGGCTGTCCGTGCCACGGCGTGCCTGCATCTCCTCAGAACCAGAGCTGCTCTTGGAGCAGGGGCCAGCTCCCGGGTCTCCAGTGGAGGTCTGGTAGCCAAAAACATTCTCTTCCTCATGTTAATTTATGGGCCTGTCAGAGAGTTAGAATTGATTGGGAAGAGGTCTTGTTTTACCTACGGTGGGAGGAAATCGAGGGATGTTAGCAGCAATGCTGGGCACATTATCATCTGCTGGTTCCATTTAACAACTTCTCACAACATATGCAGTTTACATTATGGTATCCTGCACATGTAGTCTTTGGCTGAAAATATCCTCCAGAGCTCTGAATTTATGGTCATGCAAATACTCAGAGAAGCAAGAAACACGCATGCCAAAGAATGAAAAAGGAAAGCCTTCGTTTCTGCTTCTAGGTCACGTTAACTCTCCCCCTGCTGTGCTGCAGCAGAACAAGGGATGCCGGTGTTCACCAGGCACCCTCAGCTCTGCAATGGCAATTCCTCAAATACCAGCATCTCACACAGATTTCCTTGGCTTCCATGGGCAGCTGGAGCTGGGCCTCTGAGAAAGATCTGCTCTCAGCCAAGCTGTCTGTTCTCTCTGCAGGCCTGGCACAACTACAGCCCTCACTCTGCCGCCGTTCCCACCAGTGCCACATCCATGGGGCCGTCTCCTGAGCCCCAGCACAAAGCTTGGGGCAGCAAGCAAACCCCCAGCATCAGAGCTCTTTGAGCACAGCATAAGGAGCCTGACCCATTCTCACACTGTTATTTCTCCTGTTTTATTCCACATGAAAGAAGAAGATGGAACTAAATCTCTTTGTCCTTTTCTGCAGAACTTAACTCTCTGCAGTGGTACCTGCACAGACATCCAGGATCCATCCCAGGAGCGACGGAGATGCATGGGATGACCCTGAGCTCATCAGCCCTTCCTGCCCCGTTAATATGTGGGGCACAATGCTGCTGGTTCTGGAGCTGTGGGCTCACCACCCCCACGTGGGTCTCTGCGTGGCACCGTCCGGTGGCTGTAATTTTTGACACGGTGGGATTGCAGGTTTAATAAAAGAAAAGAAAAACAAGAAGACATTGTTCAAAGACCTCCATTTCCCGTTAGGGCAGAAACAATACGTGCGCAGCCAATGGAGCAATCTGTCACCTGTCAGCTGCTGGCCAAACCTTTGTGGGAAATGAATTTTCAAGTGCAATTTCAGGTGCCCATTGATGTAACGCTGTGGCATAGCGGGGATGGATGACGTGGGACGTGGTGCTGGAGGAGGGGGTGAATTTCTGAGGAAGCACCACTACTCCCAGCCCTGGGCTGGGTGGAGCAGCAGTGCAAATGGGATCATTCCTAGTGCTGCACATTGACCACTGCACTCAGCAACGCTCAGCTTCAGAGGGCTGTGAGCTTTCAGCCAATATAAAGCAGCATGTTAGGAAATGAAAGCGAGTTTGTGCTGCTCGGATCTGTTTTATTATTGCAACAGTTCAAAAATGAGATCTCGTATCTGTGAGAAAATTGTGACTGAAGTTGTTCCTGCATCGATAAAACCAACCCACATTCCCACCCCCCTTTTAATTTTTTAATCAGCTGATTCAGTCACCGCACGATATCACTCTGCGTTCACATCTTTATCAAAAGCAGTAATAAAATATTCACTCGGATTTTTGTTTACCAAAGTGTCTTTTGTGTGTGGATGAAATATCTCTAAAATCAGCTCGTTTGTGTCTTCGCTGAGCAGTATATGAGAGCATCATTGGTGCTGGTGAAACGTAAGGCATTCTGACAGCCGCTACCTGCTCTGTGAGCACTCAGCAGGGGAAAGCAGCATTCCAGTTCCCCAATTCCCTTCTTTCTTCCCACCATCTTCTTCTGGTTTTGCTCATTTCTGAGCACTCTGTGTCCTCGATATCATCCGAACACCGTAGAACCAAATATAAGGGAACGTGCTGAGTGGTGACTGAGCCCATCGTCCTAAAACGACCATTTAGGACAAATCCCTTCAAGCTCACAAATGCCATTCTTTTCCTTTCAAAGGTCTCGTCTACAGGGTACACTGAGAGAAGTTGAGACAAATGGAGGCAAGGTATGAAGTTAATAAGCGTACATCAAAGCCCCGTGGTTAGATGAAACTGCAGCAAGCTGCAGACGTGTTATTGTGAAGCGGAGCAACCACATGGGGCTTTAATAGCACCAAGCTTCTGTTTGCAGCCTCATGCAATTAGTTACTCCTCGTGGCTCCCTGCAGAGACAGGCCCCAAGCACACCGAGGGACTGTGGGCTGCACGAGCTGCTGCCATCCAGCCGAGCTGCAGTGAGCTGCTGGGGCACTGACACAGGGCTCTGCCCCACGCCCCGCAGCCCCACACCTCAATGGGGCTTGTGGGGTCCACCCGACCCACTGGATGTGTGCTGCAACGTGACCTGGGCCATATCCTGCCTGTTTCAGAGCAGCTCTGGAGGCACAGCTACCGCAGATGGGCGATGATGATGCAAATGAGAGCAGGGGGAGGTACAACAATGAATTTTCTGGGCTTTCTACAAAGTGCATCTGTTCCGTCTGATGGAAGTCAGGAGGGCTGGGGAAGTTTCGCTCCAGGAATTGCAACAGGTTGCAGTGCACACTGCTCCTCTTTCGACGATTGATGAGGATGCAGTGACAGAAGGACGGAGCAAATGGAGCTCCTTCCTCCACCCCTCTCCTAACAAACAACCCCACTGAGTGCAGGTTGGACCTTACGAGCTGCCTCCTCCTGAGAGCCTGGGCAGAAATTCACCTTTTCTGGCTGTGGTCAATGAGGGTAAAGAAAACAATCCCGTTGTCTGAGTTGTAGCTGCATGATTTTGGCAAACAAAGGAGAGCCTCCACTGTCTGCAGAGCGATGCCCGTGCTCCCACAGTGCCCAGGCCCTGCTCTGCTGGGGGCTGTTTCCATCCATGGGGGGATGCAGCACAGAGGATGTCATTGCAGAACCAGGAGTGTGGGACACGCACTCGTCTGCAAGCAGGTGTTAAGTGAATCCCTCCAAAAGGACAGGATTCACGCTTCCACCAGCTTTGGGATGAATTAGCATGAATTCATAATCCATAAATCCTGGTGGCAGCAGAACAGCATCCCTCCTGTTGTTATTTATTTTGAGATTTTCACTGGGGCAATAGCTTTACGTTTGACATTTATATAGGTCACAGTGAGCTAATAGCCATCTGCCATCTGGGGACTTTTATAATGAACATTGCAGAAGACTATGAAACAATCTCTGGCATTTCCGATTTGAACATAAGCTGAAATAGGGTTGATCTTTACAATATGCTCTGCTGTCTCTCTTCAGGTTTGCATTAGTCATTTGCCTGGCCTTGCTACACACACACGCACGCTTGCACATATGGGATGTGGTGGGCTTCAGCACTGAGTGCTATCAGTTAATCACCACGGGCACGAGAAGCACAATACCTTGCACTGCTGTGGAGGACCCCGCTCACACCTGAAAGCTCTGAGCACATTTCAGAGATGGTCATGACCCCCCTGCAGTGACAGTGTGGGACTGTCAGCCTTCAAGTAGGTGCATAGATGTGAAATCACTCCTGCAACGTCGTGTACCCTCTCTCAGCATCACCCCCCCTGCTCCGCTAAACCCAAATAGGATTTGGGATCTGCCCGGTAGGAGATGCCCTTAGGAATGTGTTATTTCCTTATGGCATCTGAGTGAGCTGCGCTGCTCTCGTGGATGGGGAGAGAGGAAAAGGTGAAGTGAGTTTGCTGAGTGGCAGTGAGCACCTCCAGGAGCTGTGAGCAGAGATGGGTGCCCGGGCTTTCAGGTCAGAACAGGGAGGGCATGGCCGCCCCTTCTCCCTGCACCTACGTGCTGTTTGCTTTACAACACAAATCTGTGGAAGGGCGGAATGTGCTCAGATGGATGAGAATACCCCATCTCGATTAGTCACTCTCCAAAAGGCCTCCTAGGGGGCCAGGGCTCCTTAATGCTGCTTGTTCCTCTCGAGTTCCCCGAGCCTCAGCAGGCCGCGGGGTAATAAATTACATTTGTCTCTGCCTTAGCAGCAGCAGCTCGGCCGAGCCCTCCTCTCCATGACTCAACTCGTGATGAAATGCCTATTTCCTGGTGCTGAGATCTGTGAAAATTGGTCTTTCCAGGCTCCTTCCTGAGGGACGTGCCTCGGTGAGGCAGCCGGGGCATCTTTGATCAGATGAGCTCTGCTCCCTCCCTTCCTGACGCAGACGCCTGGTCCTGGGGTGCCAATATTTGTATTATGTCTTTTGAAGACGACACACAGCGCGTTTGAAATCCAATCCCCTCTCACGGGGCCGTGGGGACGGGATGCCACGGAGATGCCTGAGCACTGACCAGGTTTTGACCTGGTCCTACGAGGACTCAGGTTACACGCAGTACTCTGCTGACTCCGATAAGCGTAAATGTTTTGGGCTGTAACTTCTGCAGAGTTCAGCAGGTGACAGCTTAAACAACTTAAACTCAGCTGCTGCTGTGAATGCTGATGCACAGTGGGGAGGGGGCAGAAGGGCTGGAGAGCCCAGGGAGGGCACCTTCTCTGCTCCCACCACTGCACTCTCCTCTCCCAGCAGTGCTCAGGCTAGGAGGACAGCCTGACATCTCTACTGGCACCAGCACAGTCCCATTCTCCTTCCCCTGGCCTCAGCCTCATGCAGTTACTCTGCACAGTTGCAAACATCCATGGCATTGCCTGTGTCACTGCCCCTCATTCAGTAGCATCACTATCGACACCGGTCCAAGTGAGAGCACAGCTTCCCTCCAATGGAAGGCATAAAGAGATGAACGCTGTAAGAACTCTACCTCTGCTTCTCCCTTCCCAACAGCAGCACGTAGCCAAGGCTGTACTTCAAGTGCTGCTCATTCTTCTCAGCACCACTGGCAGTACATAATGCAGCTCAGCCCGTGGAGTGCTCCCTGTATTGTTATTAATGTCCATGTCACAGCTGCTTGCATAGGATGTCCATCACACCCAGAGATCACTGCTTGCCAAAGGTGCCAGGAGCTCATCCCGGGTCCTGCAGGGGCTCAGACCCAGCTCCTCTTTGAATTACAAAGGGAGAGGTGGGCAGGAAGGCAGAGCAAAGCTTCAGTTTCAGTTGAGGAGGGGGGGGGGGGGGATCACGCAAAGGGTACAGAAGAGAAATGAAAGCAAAGGGGACCTTCTAAATGCTGGGAATACACACTTGCACTGACCACAGTGGGTAAACTAACTTTTGTTTCACTTGAAACAGAGCAGCCCCTTTGCCCACTCCCTGTGCCCTGTCCCACCCAGCAGCTCCCAGCAATGTCCCAGCCCTGTGCTCTGCACGTCCTTCAGCACTGCCTCCTGCAATCTGATGTCAATCACAGCTGTTTTAAAGCACTGGATTTCTAAATCCAGACTTGTGCTTATTTAACAATACGCTGCTTTGATCAGTGTAATACAAGCAAAACTGAGAGAAAGGAGCCCTTCTTTTCCCCTCCTCTCCTGAAACAGCCTCACCAGGCCTCCAGCTTGTAAAACCAAAGCAATTGCAATCTTTAATTTTATTTCCTTTATTTTCGGGCTAACAGTTAGGTGCTGGTTTCCATTAGGGGTGTTCTGAGTGGATATAAAGTTATTTTAAATAAAAAACATGTTGAGCTTTAGGGGAAAGAAAAACTCCACAGCTCAATTAGGAAGAAACGTCTTTGCAATGCAAGACAGTGCCCCCAGTGCTGTGGACAGGCCCAGTGGCTTGGGAAGGAGTCTTTCTTGTTAATTGCATTGCTCTGACCAGGGCTTCATTAGTGGTGGGTGGGATGGATTCGACTCATGGATGCAAGAGGGTGAGAGCTCCGGGCATTTGTGGGAAATGTCATTTCAGGAGCACATAACTTCTTACTTCTGAGCCTCACAAAACCAAATTGAGATTTCACCTGGATTTCATTCAGATAAATACAGGATTCAATGGAGTAGGACCAAGCTCACGCTTACAGCTCCATAAAGCCAAAGATGCTGTGCTGGGACAGCCCTCCACGTGGCTACTCCACTGATTCTGGTCCTGCTATGCCAGCCCACGCTGCTGATCCAACAGAGCACACAGGCTGGTGTCTGCAGTAGAGATGCTGTGAACTGCTGCCACTGCACATGGAATCAGATACAGCTCAGGAGCTGGATTTACACTGATCTGACTAAAAATGTCATTGTGCCTTCAGAGCGTGGGCCTGGCCAACCCAGTGCCAGCACAGCTCCTGCACTGAGTGAGCATGCTTCACCAGAACAGCACTGCTTTCAGACTGCTCGGATCTCCTGCTCAGGATGTGTGTACTGCATGGACTTGGTAGCTCTGGGGATGCTCAGGGCCACCATTTAATCCTCTTCAGTTCAGACTGACTAAAAGCTGAGACTGAATGCTCAAAGATGAGATTAAGATGAGAACACCTAATAGTGCTCTTTTGAGGACTGACTTCAGCAAAATGGTCTGGCACCAAATTTAGGGTGAGGAGTGCACTTACCCAAGAACAGGAATTGGTCTCTGTGGTGGTAATAGCTATTATCCTATTATTATTACAACTAGGAGCAGCTCTCCTGTCTCCTGTAAGGAGTATTTCCAGCACTCATTCCCTGACAGGCACAGGAAGGCTGGCAGCACCCTGGGGAAGCTCTGTGGGATGGAGGCACACCACCACACAGCCCTGAGCTTGGTCCTCCTGGACCAGGACCTCATTACAGTGAGTGCTGACCAAGCACTGGCAGCCAGCATTACTCCAGAGTGCTGAGCTGCAAGTGCAGCAGAGCAGTGCAGTTGCCTGTGCTTCAAAATGCTAATTCATTTTCCCAGGATATGTGAGTTGGTTTTATGATATCAGCATTTTATAGCTGGAAAGTGATGGGTTTCTTTTCAGCTCAGGGAATGCCCCACCAGGGCATTGGATCACCAAAGTCTTTGGGCACAGCCACGGTCCCTTTCCAGGGCTTCCAGGTGGCCACCTCCAAAAGCAAAGGCATCTCAAGACAAACCCCTTGGACATTCTTGGGCCTGGCAAATCCCACCTCACTGTGCCTCTGCACAGTCCTTGTGTGCACGTGGGGAGTTTGCAGAGCCAGGAGCTGCTGTTGGAGAGGGGACACGGCCCCGTGCTGCCACGAGTGCTATTGTACCTCTGCTGGCAGTTGCTGCATTACTATGACAGCTGCAAACCTCGATGAGTGAATAACCTAATCGAGCCATTAAAGGAAACAGAAGCCCTCTGCCCTGTTTGATTTCTCTCTGTAATGATGTAAAGTGCACTTTAATGGAGTCAAAGTGGTCCTGGGCCATTCTTGTTAAGGCCATTTGATGCAGTGCTATTGAGTCCCACTGCTAGCGTTCATTACCTCCCTTCAGCTCTCTCCCCTGCTGCATTGTAGTTCAGACTTCCCAGCACAGTTTCTCTGCTGCTACAGCCCCTTGCCTGCGTTTTGTCTACATAAATTAGACCTTGTGCAGCATATTGGCCTGTCAGGGGACTAGGAAGAAACTGTATATTGTTTCTGGCATTCCCGGGCCCTTCTGCCCCTGACATCTGCTGTGTTTGTGACAGGGAATACATTCCTGACTCATTATCCGGGCAAGCGGAATCCCTCCCTGACAGCACCATTAATCAGAATCAAGCAGTCCGGCAAATAAAAAAAAGGAGAGAGAGAGAGAGAAGAGGGAAAAGAAAGAGAGCGAAGAAAAGAGACGGTTTCTAACTTTCACTTTTGTGTCATTCCAGTGTCTGGACAAGCAGTAATCCATCTTTCTGAGTGACAGCTCTGATGGATGGCATTATTTATGCTTTTGTGTATTAAAAGACAGTTGTGGCGCTGCCTTGTCACTCTTCCAGAGATTTAATTTGAAGGGAAAGAGGGCAAAGATCAGAGGATCCGGGCTGGGGAGCTCTGCCTGGGAGGGATGGGGAGCAGAGGGGGGAGCGAGGTGCTCCAGGAGGTGATTGCCCCTACAGGTACTGAGACTTCTGGGTTTCACTGCGCATCTCTATTAGTGCCTCCCAGGGTTGGAGGTCTGTCTGCTGACACGAGTGAGTCTGACATCCCTTGCAGGGAGGCACTGTTTAGGGTGAGATGGGCATATGCTTAATTTTCCGTACATAATTTGTGTATGCAAACGTTATCCTATACCCACATCCACGTACCACCGTGTGCACACAACTGGGTGTCTTCAAATTCATCCTGAACACGTGGGGTTTTTTTTTTGCTCTAGCATCTTCAGAGTCGCAGAACACACACCTGACAGCTAAATGCACACAAAGTCAGCCCCGGGGATGCATCCCAAAGCAAACACTGCATCCACAGGTTCAATTTCTTAACATTTCCTTACTACACTCTTTGCAAACAAACTGAAGTTGAAACAAAGGGTTGCATTCTTGAAATCTGATGCATTTTTACTCATTTAAAGCTACAGGGAAAAAAAAAAAGAAAACAACCAATGCCTTTCACTTCATCTGGAAAATGAAGTTTGAGTGTTAATCCAGCCTTGTGGCTTTGTCTTTACATCCCCCCACGCACGGATCAGCTGAGTGTGCAACGCAGCAGTCCCGCCGTGAAGATTTAGATGCCCACACTTCCATCCCTACCATCTCCTGCCTGCAGACACCACTGCTGTTTGCATGTGAAGTGCCAGGCTGGGAGCTGGCTCACACCGATCCATTTATAACGTCGGAACCACAGGGAGTGTAAATCCATGCCTTTGTTTGACGGCGCTGATTTATGTGCTGGCAGAGGAACCCGTGGATATTTATACAGCGTATACCACACCGTATATAAATACCAGAACTTGGTCAAAGTGTGTTTCTATGAGGATATTATATATAGTGGTACATGAGGAAATAAGCAGGCCATGCTTGTTTCAAGAGCAAGCAGGTATATCTTTCTGAAGACTGTGGATTATGTGTCCTTGTGTCAGCAGTGAATTTGGCACTACGCATACTCACGTTTCTGCAGCCCTGACCATAGGAAGAACCTCCCAGGACCTGCTGCCTCACCTGCAGAGTGCACAGAGCTGACCTTCCTGGTCTGAGGACCACAGTTAACTTACTACAGCACATTACAGGAATAAGCCATCCCAAATTTAGCTGACATAGCTGAATTAGAAGCAGAAATCTTACCTGGAAAAGCTGGTTTGCATTGCAGCCAGACATCCATCTCTTTCTTCTGATGTCTCCCAGGACAGAACTGAGTGAGCTGCCTCGATTCCTGCTGCTGCCAACGAGGAGACCCACAGAGGTGCCAGTGTCACTCCGCCAGATGCATCCACCTGAGCATAAAATTGAAGAGAGCTGCTTGGTCACAAGTAGAGCAAGGCTGCTGGCCTCTGCCTGCAGGAGCGATGTGAGTGCAGGTCCAGCAGCTGCCAGCTGTGTGTGTAACGCTGTGCACGGGTCTGTAGGAGCACAGTGGTTTGGGTGTCTGGGTCACAAACACAGAGGTGACAGCACGGAGCTCCCTGCAGCGTAACTACACTGACTGACACCTGGTTTTGACCTGAGAAAATGTGAAATAGCTAGAAACATCCTTCTCATTATTTATAACTCCTGTTTTTGGATGACCTGTCTCCTGATGATTTTGACACACATCTGCTTTGGAACCCCTTAGTCAACAGACAACATTTGCTTTTAATTAATACTGATTTGTTTTATCCCCTAGTCCCAGCAGGTTTCATTCCCCTCTCCTAGGCTATTGGCATCAGCAGCAGTGGCCTTGCCACACCTATCAAATCTGGGCAACAGCCACTGCTGACACTACGGATCCACGGTAAAATCCCAAGCACGTCAGAAACTGCCAAAGTTCTCAGCTAAATCCGGGAATGGTGTTGACTTGCAGGCCCAGCTGGATCATTGCTATCGTCCTCTTGGACTCTTCTTCCTGAGGAGAGTGCATCCATCTCCTCTTCCTATCCGCAGGGATTATTCATCTCAGCTGCATTACAGCACTCAGATGGAACTCCGTATTTCCAGCACTACCCACGGACAGGCAGGGAAACTGAGCAATTGAGAACCCAGCAGCCCAGGATCACACCTGGGTGTTCTGCTGGAGGTGGAGCTCACCTGCACTGACTTCATCTGGAAAGGTTCCCCAAAGGGATGACATCACAGCAACCCCAGGCACTGAGCTGTCCTTGCCGAGTGGGGTGTTGTGGAACAGCCCTATAGTTGCTCCAGAGTTTGTATTTCAATGGAATTTTCAATGGAGACACAGCAGTCGTCTTTCATATGATCTCTGCAGAGACAACAATGAGAGTCAATCTTATTTTCAATCTTACTGTATCTACCTTCTTCAAATGGTACTGTGCAATAAATAAATACATCTGAGATTGAACCTCTACTGGGGTAAGTGGTGTAAAATGTTCCTGTCTCTGGTGAAAACGATCTCTACCCACTGAAGATCTGCCCCTTGATCTCCAAAGCCAGGGGAACACAAGCTCCTGTGCTTGAAGCACAGTGGTGGCAGTGCTTAATTCTATTCCATCGCCTGTCAGAGCAGCAGACAGAAGAAGGAATATATTGGTGTCATATGGAAACCACGGCTTGATGACGGACAAAATTAAATCCTTGCATTTGGACATAAACCATGGTAACACAAAATATGCAGCAAGTCAAGCTTGGTTTTCAATACTGAAAACACAAGGCCCCACTTGGCAGGCTGGGGAGGGATATTAGTCAGATTCAGACATGGTTTTCTTTGTTTTTTGAAGGATAAATAATTATGTGTTGAGATATTCCAGACTCGTGTTAACACAGTTGTGTGTGAACCACGGCAGAGGATGCTGTGAGAATGGGAAGGACTGAAGTTCCTTTAAACAACAAAGGGCCTGGAAATCCTGGACAAGCTCAGGGGCTCACTGCTGGAAAACGGCCCCACAGCTTCCTCAAAATATGTCTGCCACATCAATCCCCATCAATCAAACCTTCCAAACGTTTATTTGCTTTCTTGATGTTCTTAGGATGGGAGGTGAAGGTGCTGGCTCACCAAGTCCAACCATCAACCTATCCTGAGCTCTGATTTGCACTGATCCCTCATCGCTGTGTCCACTGCTCTACGTCTTGCACAATCCCATTGCCCTCACAAGTGTAAAATGGAACTTATAAATCACATTCTAGAAAGGGCAAAGGACATAAATGTCAGCACAGCAGAGTGAGTTTACGTGGATGAAGTCAAGCTGAGTAGCACAGATACGGCATGGAGCTGGACTTCATGTCTCACTGATGCTCCTGGTCCAAAGCTTTGCTCATTAATGAGGCCATGATTCTGTTATTCAAACTCGTGTTAAGTGGTTCCTCAGGCAAAGATCCAGCAAAGCACTTAGGCAAATTCATAAATTTATGTCCCATTGACTTCTGTGCAACTATTTATATGCTCAAAGTCATGCATGTCTTAAATGCATCTCCAGATCAGGCCTTGTACTCAACAAACAGCCTTCCTGCAGCAGCGTAAAGCCCAAGCTTCCAAGATTCACAAATTCACATTGTAATTTCCCCAAGCTACAATGGCAACATAGAATGCAGCATCAGAAAATGCTTTAAAAAGAAAAAAAGTCATAGCATTGAACTTCTGAGGCTAATAATTCTGGATAGGAACGATCTTTACCAAAGTGAAAGAGACAAAAATGAATGAAAGCTACGCCTCCCATCTTAGCTCATGCCCTTAGAAGATCAGAGCTTCAGAAAAATATGATGCTGTAAAACTTGTAATCAAGTCACTAAAGTCAGAAGATTGATTCTCATCTTTGAAAAGACTGAAATCTTTAGAGCTGCCCCAGTACAACCAGCAAAGTGCCACTGGAGCTGTGCACTGAGGGGAGGGGCTGCCCTCTGTGCTGGTGTCTTCTGGATGCTGCTCCTCAGTCACTGAGGTCTTTCAGCTCTGGTTTTGTAGAGCTGTGCCATTTCTTATTCTGTTCCACTGCTTAAAGGTCATTTCTGAAATGAGTATTTGAATCCCCAACCAGTAGCAATTGAACTGACTTTTAGTAAGGAGTCCCCTGGCTTGTGTTCTGTGGCATGTATGAGTTCTCATCATCCTTTTGACCAAAGTCACAGCTGACCCACGTCCGAGCAGGGCTGATGGAGTGCTTGGGAGCAGCTCTGGATCAATCGTCCCTCTTTTAGAAGGGCATATTTCAGTTCTCACAGACTTCAGGCACTGAGGATCTCAGAACCTCCTGCATTTGTGCCTGTGTGATTCACCTTTCACTCCTTTATTTCCCAAATGCAGCACAACACATTCTTTAAACGATCAAATATTTTAAATCCCAAAGCACCGTTCTGCAGAAAGTGATTTAGAGTCAGCTCAAGCTGCTGTTAATATAATTGGTAATTTCATCAAACTAAAGGCTGCAGTGATTTATTTTTAATTATACTCGCTATTTCTATGCAGGAAACAGTCATACCCGTGCCATGCCTGCACCTGACTCCCCATCCCCATTTCCATTCCCATTCCCATTCTCATCGCCATCCCCATTTCCATTTCCATTTCCATTCCCATTCCCATTCCCATTCTCATCCCCATTTCCATTCCCATTCCCATTCCCATTCTCATCCCCATCCCCATTTCCATTTCCATTTCCATTTCCATTCCCATTCCCATTCCCATTCTCATCCCCATTTCCATTCCCATTCCCATTCCCATTCCCATCCCCATCCCTATCTCCATGCCCATCCCAATCCCCATTTCCATTCCCATTTCCATTTCCATTCCCATTCCCATTTCCATTCCAATTCCCATTCCCATCCCTATTCCCATCCCCATCCCAATCCCTATAATCATTTCCATCCCCATTTCCATCCCCATTTCCATCCCTATCCCCATCCCCACACTCTGAGCTGTCTGTGGCTGCAGGGGCTCACAGGGGATGGGCTGACGCTGACCAGCAGCGACCAGCAGCAGCATTTACAACTCTGGATTTTTCCCCTTCTCCTTCCCGTGCAGCTTTTCAGAGCTAACATGGGCTGCGAGAGATGAACACGCAATTAAACCCTCAGGGAAACCTGCCTTGATGAAAATCTCCGGGCGGAAAAAAAAAAAATCCTGAGGCTTTCCACGTTTTGTGGGATTTGTGCTTCTCGCTGCTCTCCTCCACGCAAAGCCTTTGAGGAACAGATTAACTTTGTCTGCTGGAGAACTTTAGCTGCAGGAAACTCCAGTCTGCTGCGATTGCTCCGCTTCCCTTTGACGAGGCCCTGCACCCCGCGGCCGACAACCCGCATTACGCCCCACTGCTCTCAGCGGGGTCGCCTTACATTGCATCACCACTAAATGGAAACCACCCAGTGACACCAGGGGAAACCTGAGCTCACTGCTCTGATCCTTCCCTGCCCTGCACAGGGACGGCTTCGTTTGGGATGTGGAAGAAAGGAATAGCAAAACTCAGCGTCACGGATTTGCCTTTCGCCTGCGGGGCTGCAGGGATGAGCGTGTACCCACCCACGTCTGTGCAGGGAGAGGTCCCATAGGTGCCAGCCCAGAGCCCCGTGTGCTCTGAGGGCTTTGTGCTCCAGCCGTGAGCACATTCATTGTGTTGCTGGCCTGGTTGTACAATACCCTCTGCAAACTCAGCGGGGAAATCAGGTCCATAAGGTTGAGGGTTAAGCGCTAAAATGGTGGTTTTCAAAAAGCAGACAGGGAGATTAAATGCACGTTGACATATGAAACTAAACATACCCACAGGCCATGGAATAGGTTCCCCAGATCTGAATGGATGCACAAACAAGGCTCATTTCCCTCCTCCCTGTCTACCAGCACCCAGCCAACACACTTCATCGTCCATAGAGACGCGGCATTATAAAGATCACGCAGCCTAGAAAAGTACAAAAGCGATTTAAAATGTTCTAATCTCATTAATCTATTTCTTCTCCCTGAAGACATTCGAAGCCCAGGCCAGATCCTCAGCTGGCAAGTAAAGTAGGAAAGCACTTACGTAAGACCTTGAATTTAAGCTTATGCTTCAATTGTATTTACCACAAAGTTCATTTCGAGACAAATTCAAGCTAAGACAATATTCCTACAGAAAAAAAAACACCTCTCTGAAGCCGAAGCCTTCACAGTACCAATGGAGCTAATTTGCCTCACCTAATTACACACTAATTCTGTGCAAACCAGACAAACTTCTGCGGTGGACTGGGGCCACTCCTGACCTCACTGCAGTGTGATCCCACTTAATGCCCCTAAGCTTCGCACATGTGAAGAAACCAGTGCAAATGTAGCTCGGCCACATCTGTAATTGGAGGTACCGTGAGCGTGCCTGTATTGCATTATTGTTATTATTGCTATTGACAGTATAAATGGCAGCACCGTAATGGGACAACAGCATCAGGTCTCAGGGAGGCAGAGGGTAAGGAGACATTAATGTGTGCAGTCAACATGCATCTCGCACTAAGAGAGTGTGCTGGTATGAGTGGTTCTGACACCTAGAACATAAACCAGATGGCCCCTTTCTTACACCATATCATGCAAAAAGAGATTTGAATTAATTCATGTAGAAATCATGACAATTCTGTTACTGTTGGAACTCAGTACGGCGGACAGGGTGGCAGTAGATTATGCTGAATTTTTAACTTATCAAATACCAGTGACAGATGTCACTGCCTGTGCTCCTTTGTCGTCTCCCATCCTTTCTCCATCTCAGAGCCCTCGTTTCCCTTCTCCAGAGCAGCAGATCTGGAAAAGTATTTACATTAAATTTTGTGCACTACTTTCTCCAAGTCCCTGTGTAAAAAGCAAACCCGAAGTGTGTTCCCAAAGATCACAAAGAGATCGGGGTAACATTTTTCAGTCAACACCTCCTCTCCACCCTTTTTCATTGCGATGCCACTCAAAACGAATCAGATTTTACAGATCAGAGCCCCATGTGCTCCATCACTGCCCTTTGCATACCTCCTCAGTATCACACAGAGCCATAGGGGTGGGAAGGGGCCTCTGCAGCTCCCACTGAACCCCTCTGACACAGGTTCCCCACAATGGGAAGGCATTCAGGTGAGTCTTGAATCTCACCAGAGGACTGGACTGCTCCACCTCTCTGTGCAGGTAACAAATTTCACCCTTATGTGCAGATGGAGCTGCCTGGGCTCCAGTCTGTGCCCTTGTCCTGATGCTGGGCACTGCTGGACAGAGCCCGGCCCATCCATTTGACTCTAAGTCTCCAGATATTGTCGAGCGTTGCTCAGATCCCTTCTCAGCCTTGTCTTCTCCGGGTGAGCAGCCCCAGGGCTCTCAGCCTGTCCCCACCCGGAGGTGCTTCAGTCCCCCACCATCTTTGCAGCCCTGTGCCAGCCTCTCTCTGGCAGTCCAGTCTGCCTGGAACTGGGGAGCTCTGCACTGGGCACAGTGCTCCAGATGTGGCCTCCCCAGGGGCAGAGCAGAGAGGAGGAGCATCTCCCTGCCATGCTGGCTGCACTCTGTGCAGTGCTCCCTTTGGTCTTCTTGCCCACCAGGGCATACCACCGTCTCATGGTCAACCACTGGTCCATCAGAGCATCTCCTCGGCCACTGGGGCACGCTGCAGGCTCTCTCTGCACAGTGTGTCCCCGCTGACCGTGCCAGCCCCACACTGGGTGGTTTGCAGCACCTTTCAGCACCCAATCCTCAGCCAATATGGCTTCAACCCATCTGCCGGGGTCCTCCCACCGCTCAACCGCCCGCGTGGTTTCGTTGGCTCTGGCAGAGAGCAGCGGTGCTGAAGTCACCTTTCATCAGCGGGGATCAGGCTCAAGCCACCGCCTCTTTGGATGTGTGAGCAGTGCTTCCACCTCCTGTCACCAGGATGACAGATCCACCAGGGCCTGGCACCTGGGCGTGCCACAGAGCCGGCTCTCAGCTCACAGCACACACGGCCCTTCTTCCTTTTCAATTTTTATTTATTTATTTTTTTCCCACTGGGGAACTTTCTCCTCCATTTCCCCCCCCCCACCCCCGAACCTGAATGAACACTTCTTTCAGTAATGGGTTTTTTCCACCTGGTTGACTTGATGAAAGGTTTATGAGTTGACATTATGTGTGAGAAGAACAAAGCGAGCGCGGGGACGTGTGCGTGCGTGGGGGTGGGGAGCGGCCTCGGCAGAGCTGCTGAAAACTTTATTACAAACTAAGAGATGCTGGGAGCAATAAATCAGCTGGATGCTCCCTGTGACACTGCTGAAAGCTGCCGTCACGGAGCAGGAGAGCACACAGGGCTGCACTGGGCACTGGGAGATGCAGGAGAGGGCGAGGGGAAGGTGGAGAGGAGCTGAGAACACACGGAAGAGCCTGCAGTGCTCCCACCCTTTGTGACTGCCCCAGAACCACCACCGTGGGGTCCCAGCTCGGGTGGGACGGTGCTGTTAGGAGGGATTAGGAGGAAATCGACAGCTACTTATTTACCAACAAACAGATGAACGTCAGCTTGCTGCCAGTGTTTGAAGACTACTACACCTAAAACAAACAAAAGAATCTCAGCTGTTGTTTGTTGGGAAGCTGGAGTTAATAGGGTTATCCCTTCGGAGATCAAGACCCACCCAGAGCAGTTTCACTTAGCTTGGCAGAGAAGGGCAGCAAGGGCTCGTGTGGCTCCAGCTGAGCCTGCACCACACGGAGCAGCACTGCTGCCAGCTCTGAGCACATCCCAAAGCAGCACCTGCGGGCAGCTCAGCGGGGCTGTGCTCAGCCCTCCTGGTTTTATGTTCAGCCCGTGTTTTTAAAGCACTAGCCTTAGTTCTGCTCTAATTTAGACCTGTGTTAATGAGCTCTGTCTCTGCTGAGGTGAAGAGAGTTTCTCTGGAGCAGCAGGTAGTGGCTTTCCCTGACTCAGCTGAATAAATCTCCCCGAGTATCGCTGTATCGTGGCGAGCAAACCGAGCCCCATCTCGTGAAAACCTCTGAGCTCCTGCAGCTGTGTGCACTCGGTGCTATTTCTCCCTAGCAATCCCATGCAGTACACAAAGGCAAACACGTTTCTATTTTAGACCCTAATCCAAGGCTACTGCGTGCCTTCGGAGTGCGGATGTCCTGGAAATGTCAGCGCAGAGCGGTGTGCTCGAGCGATTAGAGCCGTTCCATTTTGCAAATGACAGAGCACAGTCACAGATGATACTCCAGCCATGGGGTCAGGCACAGTTGTTCAGGCTTAACTTGTTGAATTGGTCGTTAATAGAAAGGAGAAGGGGCAAATGCTGAAAGGTCCTGAGCAGCTGTAACGTTCCTCAGGTCAGTATTTCTGAAGCTTTTATCACAGAGGAATAATAGCCTCTCCCCTGTAACAACCCGTGGGCACTGCAAGCTGTAGAGAGATGAGTTTAGTGGTGGAAATATCAGGCCAAAAAAGGAGGTTTGATATTTGCAGCTTTGTCATGTGTCAGAAAGTACTGACATCTGCTGAGCCATCTATAAACGGAAAGTGGAGATGGATGAGGGAACTGGGCAGGACCAGAGATGGCAATGGGGAGAGCTCCGAGGAGATGAGGACTTAACCAGGGCTGCTGAGGGGCAGACAGAGGGACAATTGGGAATGCAGCCTCCAACTGTGGTTGGGACAGAGCCCAGGTCCATGTGCCGTGCAGTCCAAGAGCAGTACAGGGTGAGCAGCTGCGCTCAGAGCAGGGCTGGGGAGCACAGCTCTGCACGGTGCAGCCTGAAAGCGAAGTTCACATGGAAGGAGTCGTGTGAACTCACCCTGCTGGGATCCTGGAGGCCCAGATTTCCCATTGCAGACAGCTGAACTCAGGCACTGCACAGTGAGCACGGACTGCAGGCTGGAAGGAAGCGGAGCTGCATGAGCAGTACTTCCAGGAGTGACTAATACTATAGGATGCCTCTATTTTTAGGTACCAAATCTGAGAGCTTCTTATCTGCAGACAGTGAGAACTGAGTAGCTTTCACATTTTTAGAAAACCAGGTGCTTTTAAGATGCACCTTTAAAATCGAGTTCTGTTCTAAATCACTGCTGAGGATCTTGGCTGGTGTGTAATTGTGCTCCCAGGCACTGGCTCTGAAAAGCAGCCAGAGCTCTGTCCTAGATCAGCATGCAGTGACACGCATCATTCACACTAATGGACTACCTCTAGCTGTGCTGGGGGAGAGGGAAGGGTGGGGAAAAAGTGCCAAGATGTACTTAAAAAAAAGTAGAAGAAGAATCAGGTGCAATTACAGCTCCAGGCTGCGTGCTTGGTGTTAATCATTCGCTTCATCTCTGGCTCATCTCTGCTCTACACTTCTGCACTGCGAGCAATTCAGATGTTCTTTAAGAAGCAAAGTACAGACATGCTTGAATCTAGGATGAGCCCCACGTTGTGAGGTTTCTGCCCAGCACAGGGAGAAGCCCTCCTTTTGTAGGGCCTGCATCAGTCTGAGGAGAGCTCGGGAAAGGAAGAGCCACAAGATACCTGGTTACCCAAACAGTTCCAAGCCAAACTTCCAACTAAACAAGCAAACTGCTGCATCCAACTGATGTGCCCAAGTTCATAGCATGACACTTAGAAAATGAGAGCAGCACTTGATCCTACTGCAGACTGCTGTTCAGGAAGCAGTGTCCGTCCTTGCGTTCCAGCTGGAGCTGAGCAGGTAATAAAACACTCAGAGCTACTTTATGGGATGCCTAATGGAGCAGGGAGACCAGAAATGGGACCGGGAACAAGTGTGGTATTCAGGACACACGTACACTAGGGCTATAAAGAGCAAAATGGTCTCTAGTGCTTCCCCACACGTTTCTTACAGAGCTGGTGCCCTCACAGGACTATCCACGTGGAACTGACATCTCTTTCCTTCAAGATATTAATGCAGAGATGTTTCAGAGGAAATATTTTGGGGATTTTTTTTTACCATACAAGTTCACTTGCCCTGAATTCCCTGTTGTTTCACTGTCTGGCCATTCAGTACCATGAAGTCCTTCTGGAGTGGGAGCAACCCTTTTGTGACATCTGCTCTTCTGCCTCTTTCCTAAATGATGAACATTCCAGCCCACCACCTCCCCAACACCCATCACCCTATCCCGAGCAGCAGTCCTGCTCTGTTTGCTGTGGCAGTTTGCTCCCTCCCCATGTCACCAAGTCCTACACAGAGGTGAAGGCTGCAAGCTGTCAAGGTGAGGATCCCAAAGAAGGACGTGGTCAGTTCCTCCAGATCACTCTGTCACAAATGGGCCCTTTTTCTGAAGAGTGGAGGAGTTGAAGTCGAGACCAGCAACGCATCCCTGCTCACATCCCAGAGAGCAAGGCCTCCCCCCTGACAAGCTGTTGATTACGAGCTCTGATTTCTCAGCCTCAGACCTGCTTTTCCTTTTCCTTGGGAGCAAATCTGATCCATGCACTTGCTGACTAATGCTAACAAATCATGCCAATTGTTGCTTGCTGGAATCACCTTTCAATGGGGAGCTGACAGCAAGAACAATGCGTCTGTTTGCAGCCTGGGGAGGCTGTGGGGAGCATCTGTCATCAGAGGAGCTGCTTGTCAAAAGAGGTTTCAGGCTCTGGCTGCTTCTCAGAGCAGGGAAAAGAGACGTGCACAGGCCCATCACTGGACTGCTGCTCTGCACCAGTGGTGCTTTCATCTGTTTCCTTCTTTGCTTGCCCAGGCGACTTTGTTCTATCAGATGCAGCTTTTAATTAGGAGAGTTATATGTGCCATTAGTGGTTTACCTGAAGGGAAATTGAACTGTGTATACAGCACCACTCTGCTATTCCCTGTTTATACTAAGCTGGATTTCCCTTTTGATAATTACTGAGGGAGATGTGGGACTGTTTCAAGATTCAGCTCAGCTAGTTAAGGTTTTACTGGAGGAAGGAATTTAGCCACCGAAATCGCCATGGGCAGCATTGCAACCGGTTGGGTAGGAAAGAAGCAAACAGCAACCACCACTTAAGCAGGGCAGATGACATCAAAGAGGCATTCCACCAGGGGGTTGTGTAGCAGTCAGTAAATGATGCACGTACAAAGCAATAAAGGAGCTATAATCATGCCTCGCTATTGCATGGGCACTTTTCATCCTGAAGTACTTTAAAGGCTGCAGATCTGCCCGCTGGAGTTGATGTTCACTCTTTCTGTTCTTTCAGTGTTTGGATCAAGGAGGCACGATGCTGTGGTACCTGTTGGCTCCCCGAGCAGCTCACAGTCTACGTGTGAAGTCTAAGAAGTCAAGAAGTGCTGAGCGAGGAGTTACAAATGCGTCTCAGCACTTCCTAGGAGTTATGCAGCACTTGCAATGGTGTGAAAGGAAGAGCTAGCAGGCAACTGCTGTCCTCAGCCTTGCTCTCTGCCAAAGCATTACTTTCCTCAACAATGACACATGGCTTGCCTTTTGGAAATACTTGTGCATCCACAGGGTTTACCAAACCAAGCAGGAACTACACATGCTCAATTGCACAGTAGGTGATGTGGATCCCCTGGAGGTAATTGACCCTAATACGAGAGTGGGTTGTCAGGCTGTCTCATCTGTCTCCTGGAAAAGGCCTGCTGGCAGAGATACTGCTTCGTTAGAAAGCAAGCGAGTGTTTGAAGTTCATTTCTGTCTTCTGCAGGCAGAAGCTCATAAGAGCACCCAGAAGCTGCCAGCATACAAGCAGCAGTTCTGGTTAAATTATGAGTTGTGAGACCATGAAAGCAAGGGAAGGCTTGCAGGAGAGAGGCTTAGCTACCTATGTTTTAATTTCATCTCAGCATCCCAGTGAGGATATCTATCTGTGTCACCCTCCACACCGCCCCATACGGGTGGTGGCTGTGTCACCTCCTCCCGAGAGGTCCAATAATGTAATCACTCCAACCTGCAGAGCTCTGTTTGCCAACTCTGACAAAGCTGTGCACTGCAGACTGCGTGGAAAGGAGCAGAAACGTGTAAAGTTAGCCTCTGCTTTTCCTTTTCTGGTTTCAGAAGAAAACTGGCTTGATTACCTCCACAATGTATTATGCAACGTAGATCAAGACTCGCTTATTTTTGCCCAGCAATTCTCACGAGCTGAGCTGTTTTGCAACATGAGACGAGGAAGTAAAAACTGAGAGCTTAATAGAAAGCAACAGACGCAGACAAGCAGACATCAGCATCTAATGATGTTTGAAGAGCTTCTCTCTTTCAGCCCAGCGTCTGTTTGGCCTGGGGGCATCGTGGACTGTGTCAGTCAAAGCGTCTGTGGCACCCATTGTTTGTGAAGAAAGCTGCAATTACTCATATTTGACGACTCAGTGCTACAAAGCCTTGTGAGGTTCAAAGCTGCCCACCTGGCGTTTCCTGCTATCAAGCACCCAGCTCTGAGCCACAGCTTTGGGAATCCTTCCACCATCCTTTCCCACACACCCAAACCTTCTCTCCCTCTCTTTCTGGCCTTCCTTTCACCCGGATATCACACTGCGAAGGCTGAGAGCACCCAGCCGAGGACCGAAGTGACTCGGTGCAGTGCACTCTACCCCGAAGAGCTCTACGAGTTGGGCAGGGCTGCTCTGAGCACCGCCCAAACTCAGAGGCTGAGGAGGGCTCCTTTCACGGCGCTGCATTATTATAGAGACATGTGTCTGAAGATGCCACGATTGTAACAGAGAACGTTTATTTTGTCTGCAACCCAGCTGGCTGCTCTCTGTATTTCAAACCTCTTCAAGTAAATAAACGAGAGGACTCCACTTTTCCCCTCTACGCTACAGTGTATACACGAGTGTTATTTCACGTATCAGATGCCTGTACAAAAACTGCTGTCAGGCTATTAATTATCTGGAAAAACACCTTGAAACTTGACTCGATGAGGGCGCGTTGCAAATGGGCTCTAATGGCTTTTATTTCTCATTTCTGTCACCCGAGATCTAATCTGCCATCTCCTCATTTTTTATCCTCTCTGTTCCCCTCCAACATCACTGAGGAGCGCTTCCCTCGGTGCCAGGCAGGGGTTGGGTGATGTGATGAGATCAGGGGATGTTCTGGGCAGGGGAAGGTCGGCTGTGCAGTGCTGGGAAGGAGTTTTGGGTGCAAAAGAGCACAACTGTGAGGCTGCTCCTGCTCCTTCTCCTCCCAGCAAATGGAAGAATGCGAGAGGACCTTGAAAAGCATTGCTGTAATTCTTACTGATCCGTGTCCTGTTAAGGACTTACAGCCAGACTTCAGAATCGTTCGGATGCTCTCAGGTTGTTCATTGGGTACATTCACTAATGAATTTGCCTATCTGCTTGCCTTTAAATGATCAGACCTCGGGTACACGGGTGGGAAAGCAGTTCCTGACCGGAGCTGTGCGGCGTGAGATGCTCAGGGAGAAGCCACAAGTTCTCCTCCTCAGCCACTCTGACACAGTGCTCAGTTTTGGAGATCCCTCTTCTGCTTTATTGGGTTACGCAAACATCACTTGAAGGAATATTTCTCAAACCTCCTGTGGGAATCCAACCCAATTTCCAGAGACAACGCGGGTGCAAAAATGACTAACGCTGCTCTTTGAGGAGGGGAGGAGATTTAAGGCTTTTGACTCAAGGGTTTCTTTTCCCTTTTTCTTTTTCATTTCCCTCCTTCTTCTAAGTATCTCTTTATTCATCACTTTAATTACCTAATCGTAAATTTCTTTAGGGGGTTACTTAGAAGGAAAATTAGCATCAAAGCTTGGCAGTAAATTCAGGGGCCTTTGGAGCAGGTCCAAGCTGTTTCACCTGTGATTAATTAGATGATTTTTTTTTTCTTTAAGTGCCAGAGGGCTGTTGAGGTCTTTAAGCAGTTACATGACTGCTGGCAGCTCAGGAATTATGATTGATGTATTCGTTTGGCATTCAGGACTTCTGCTTCTTTCTGGAGTTGCAGGGAGAAGTGAGAACAGAGGACGAGCTGCACTGATGGAGGCAAAACGCTCATCTCCAGCACACCTGAAAGAGCACCAGAATGGGTGGGACAGCACTCAGCAGAACCACAGGGAGAAATGGAGAAACATCTGTCACTCAGATCAGTGCCTTACAGAGGCACAAGTCCAAGGCAGAGCAGCACTGCTCTCTTTCTAAGCTTCCTTCGAGAAGGCCTGGGCTTATTGGAGAGAGAAAACAAGAGGAAAACTCAAATCTCAGCCTTAGAAACATTCTGTAGGGGGGGAAGTATAGAGATAAAAGATGCCCTGTGTCTCCCACCCATGCTAGGATAGAGGAGCTTGGGAAAAGCACCTGAAAATGGAGACAGGGAGCACAGCGGGCTGCGCCTGTGCTGCCACTGCTCCAGCCACGTTTCCTGGGAAATGGAAAAACTTCAGCCATTAATGCTTATTAGTTGGCACATGTGTACTACAGAAAAAGTGTCAGAAGCATTAATGATGCACTTGCAGATTGCTTAATATGGTTAGCTCACCTAATTCACTTTGCACGGCCTCCTGCTGCAAGTGCGGAAGCAATCAGCAGTTAAACTGCTGCAGTCCCCCGTAGCTGGCCCCAGGGAGATCAGGATGGGACCATGGGTTTATGGTACTCCAGTGGCAGGTCAAGAGAGTAAGCTCATGGAGATGGATGGAGAAGCAGCAGAGAGCCCTTCCTTCAGCATGGAGCAGCCAGAGAACCCACTGCCAATTACGGATTGGGAGAGGCTGCCTTCTGTTCTGGCATTAATTGAAACCATCGGGTGTTTGGAGCTGATCGCAGCAGAGTGAAATTGGATCTCAGGCAAGATGCTTTGCAGGAAGAGGTGCGTGTGCTCTCCAAAGCTGAGCTCCTGCTGTCGTGCCCTTCCTCCCAGGTGCTCTCAGGACAGCCCCACGTCCCCTTGTGGCAGCAGACAGGACGTGGCCCTGCTGGGAAGCACTGTCCATCTCTGTGGGCACTCCCCATCGCTGCTCAGAGAGCCATGACACCCGATGTCTGCAGTCCCCTCTTGTTTTTAGCAACGGCCACCCTTCCCTGTCCAACACTGATGGAATCTGGATTGTCCTCAGAGCTCACTGGCTTTGTGTCAGTCACCAGCTGCAGCGTGCTGTACAGCACAGCCTGGTGCAGCCCTCACTGCTCGCCGTGCTGGACTGGAGCAGGCTGCAGGAAGGGATGTGCATATTCACCAACTTAGGGGCAAGTGCAGAGCTCTGTGTGCGTGTGTGCATGCCCTCGCAATAGGGAAAGCTGCATTCTGTCCTTGCTTATGCCACACATCTGCTAGATGTCTCTCAGCTGCTTCCCTGGTAACGCTTTGTGTACAACACCTGAGCTCACGAGATCAGGGACGGCTTCTCATTGCTTCTAACCTCAAATCTGCACAACTCAATTGGAAACTGCGAGCACTGCTAAAGAATAAAACCTGCAGATATCAGTCCCTATGCACAGGGAGGTCTTCCTGCTCACGAAGGGTACAGGTGAACAAACTTTGGCACAGAGATCCTGTAGCAGCTCTGCATACCACGCTGTGGTTTTCGCTGCAGGAGCTGAACTTATTTATACTACAGCTCTATAAATGTGTGACCCTGCAAATATGCAAGATCCTGCTGCTGAGGAATCAAAGGTGGCAGCTTCAGAAAGCGTGTTTGCATGAGCCCAGACACACATTCTCTCCTCCACCTTTGCTTTTCACAGTTTGTGACAACAGAGATTATTCCGTGTTGGAAGAATGTGGCATTGTTGACATTAAAAGAAAGAAAGAAAGAAAGCAGCAGGAGCAGCAAACAGGCCTTTGCTTTGCTCGAACAGCACAGGCTTTCTTGATCAGCTGTCTGAGGTGCCTCATCTGTACAAAGCATTTAAACCTGTCTAACATCAAAAAGTAAGGTAAGACGAGTCACTTTGATGCTCCAGAGCACATGCCTAACATGATTACTGCGGAATCTCCTGGTGATAATGGAATTATGCAAAGGAGGCCTTGACCCATTAATGCTTTTACCTTCCTTAGGATTTCTGTCCCCCTTCTTCTGTGAGAAGCAGAACTGCTTGCTCAGAGATAGCAGCTAAACAAAACCTTGGAATAAGCAAAGTGAAAGAGGTCCCTTCATCACCTTGTCATCTCCCCCTGCTCCACCTCACCCCGGTACATTGCAGCAGTTGTGGGTTAAACAACCAGAAATCCAACACACAGAAAAAGCTCCATAAGTGGACACAGGCACATTCCCCCTTCTCTAACAGTTTTACACCACGCATAGCTCTTTTTTTTTCCTTCTTCTGGTAGTTCTTAGAGTAAAAATGCATTGACATTGCACAAGAGCTGCTTAAAACCTGTATACAGATCTGGGCATGCACGTGTAGATATTTAAAACCAACAGAGCAATAAGAAAAGAAGATGTTACCTCCTCTGTGCTTAGTCTGAATTAGAGCTGTAAATAAAGAAGAGTTCAGGTGATGGTGATAAAGAAAGCTTGATCTCAGCTCTTCCTGCAGCTCACAGTTGGACCAGGGGCTGCAAAGCCTGCCTGGGCTCTTCCTTCCACCTTTTAACAGTCTCTGTCTCAGAAAATATTGCGAGCTATGGAACAGACTGAGGACCCTGTTATGGAAACCTCGACCTGCCAGAGGGGTGAGTAGATCCCAGTGCACAAATTCTTATCTGAGTTCGTAGATACAGCGAGCAATTTTAGGCCAGAAAACCTCCTACCAAGAGATCAGCTGTCCTGGCTCAGTTTCAGGTCTGCAAAGGGCTGGCAATGGGAAAACTCTTCCGTGGTATTTTGTTTGCTCTAAGCACGGTTCACTGATTCCTACTTACAGTTCCAGATAGATTGCACAATTACTTTCTTCCAGGAAAGATGAGTCCAACACATTGAGACACAGACTGAATCCAAACCCCACACTTCCCCAGGAGCAGATTTATTTCCATCTGGAGTTTTGGTCCAAGCGTTTTCCCTTGCTTATTACTCACATGGTTTGAGTGGAGTTCCTAAATGTCCCATCCTAAATCAGTGCCCATTTACACCAGGCTAAACAAATCACAAGAGACAGCCCCCTCCCCTGAAGCTCCTCATTACCCAAATTACCAAGTATGTTATTATTTTCCCTGTGTTCAGTGGGCAGCAATAGGATACTGAGATTGAAATCACTCACGCAAGGTCATACAGCCTGTTTGCAGGTTGGTTCTGAAGCCAGTTGTCTGACACTTAACAGTGCTTTATTTTATTCCTCAAGGGAAAAAGCCCAAGTCCAGGCCCAGCCATTCCCACGGGTGGGAAAGCTTCAGGAGGATTTATTTGCAACAAAGGCCTTATATTTCCCTTCTTCCTGCCTAAAACAGAAAAAAAAAAAGACCAAGACCATACTCTTGAGCTTCAGGGATCTGTTAATTGGCTCCCTAGTAAAATTACAGAGACTCAGCTGCCTGATAATGATTGTAAATGACAGAGACTATCAGGTTTACCTTGTGATGTCCCTGGGGAGCTTGCAGTTAGTTTAGTCTGAACTCTGCATCAGCTGTTTGGGTTCCTTTCTTCTCGGCATGTGGTATCTGGACTCAAGCTGCAGTCTTTCAAACCTAATTAGTGTTAGGGGAAAGAGAGAGGGGAAAAGGGAAAAAAAAAACCCAACATTCTCCTGCTTCCCTCCACTGACTGTAACACAAGGGTGGGACCTGACTTATGGCATGAGTAAATGGGGGATGATTTGGGGTTGTTTGTTTTGTTTTTAAATGTATACCAATCCAGCATCTGTGGTTATGCATGCAAGAAAAGTGCACTGTGCAGTGCTGGAGCCTTGGAACTGAGTTGTACAGCAGAGCATCTCTAACCTTGATAGAGTATTGTGTTTGAATGCAGTTGGATCTGTTTTATGCTCAGCAGAAACTCAGGTTTTTGCCTTTGCAGATCTTTCGCTGTCTGATAGGCACTGCTGTTAGAGTGCTGTTTTCAACGCCGATCTCTTGCTTGCTCAAATTTCAACTACCCACTGCCCCCTAAGAAATAAGAACACCAAAAATTTATCGTGGGGTCTCAATCCATTTCTACAGTCCTTTATTTGCAGGGCACTTTGCAGTCTCACTGTTCTGGCACGGAGGTGTCTGTAGTACCTGCTCTCTTGCTTTGTCACTGACCCCACTTTCCTCTTAGAGGTCTTCAGTTGTTGCAATGTTGAATGGGACAATAGAGAAAAGCAGATCTGTAGGCAGCATCTTCAAATTGCTGGCAGGCCGAGCAATGACAAACCTGAAAAAGCAGTGGTATGTGAGATTCAGAGTGCACTTTGTGCTGAATTTCTGAGGAAGAATGCTGCGGGGTTCTGTGTATGAATAATGACAGACTGCATCTGCAGAATTCCTTGGAACGATGAGACAATACGTGGAGCTTTATTGTACCTGTCTGTTCACCTAGGAGTGGCCCCCTTTTTTAAAATGAAAACTAATTAGTCTCTGAAACAGCTGCCAAAACGTGTGATGGAGTTTTGATTGCCCAAAATCTCTAAATCAAAACTGAGCATCTCTCTGAGGGATCTGGAGATCAAGCGATCGCTGAAACCTTGGAATGAAAGTATCAGAGAGCAGAAGAGCTTAGGTGAGGCAGTGCCCACAAACCCTCTGAAATCTCTGCCCTCAGCAGTGTTACTAACTTCGTGCTCCAGCAGCTCTCTAATGAAGAAAAGATAAATCACACTTCAAATGAACTTCAGGGAGCCTCATGAAAGCACCAGTAAACACCGGATCTCCAGAAATAATCAGACAGCCACGTTCAGCCTGCTCACAGGCCTGCTTCAATTGGCCTTAACTGCCTACGAGGATGTCTGAACCCAAAAAATAAGGAATTCAGATTGCCTCCTGCAGATGCCTGACTTCAAAGTCATGAGTGGCATCCCTTGACTGATGGCACAACTTGTAATGAAGCGTGCTTGCCTGCTCTTGTACGGATTGGGCTCCTCCATCAGTCGGTAGAGTCCAAAACAGAGTATTCCAAACTTGTCTAAAGCTTTGCAGTAGATGTCTCCAAAGGAATCCTCCTGCAATAAAAGAAAACACTCTTAACTCAAAGAGTCCGAAGTGGAGAACTAGGTCCAGCACTGCATCAGTCACTGAGCCAACTGTTCACTCCTTTTAGTCTCATCATATTGGCTAAGAGAGACAGAAAGCAAAATGCCCAAATCCCCTAAAGGTTAAAACCTAAGGTAAGGCTGTCTGATGTCTTCCATCCCCTTAAAATGTGGCTTAAGCTATGCAGTGATCTTCAGCTGAATGAAACGAAGCTCCAGGCAATGAGAACCAGTGCAGACCCTGCAGTCCCACTCCGTGATGTGACTCACCATTCCCCCTGACAACAACCTCCCTGACAGCGGCAGGAGTGCCAGCTTGCACCTGACTTGGGAGGGATTTTGGACCACGTTGTCCAGATTTCTGCTCAGCCTACTGTCCTCTTCCCAATGCTGCTCCAGCACAGGGCATGTCCTGCTCGTCACCAAAGTCTGCAGCAAAGCCAAGATGCGATGGTTGTAGTAGGTCTGGGAAGGGAGAAATAAGGACGGTGTAAAGGCAAAAGAGTAGACATACCTTTATATACCAGACTCCTGAAAGACAAGCACGTTTCTCCAGTGAAAACCTGGAGAATGTGATCAGAGGCTTTAGAGGGTTTTTTTGTTTGTTTGTTTTTGTACACTTTGATTAGTCCTCAATTGCATTAGTCCTCAATTAAAGTTTTCTGACACAAAGATTTGAAGACAAAAAAAGACCCAGCGTGTTATTAGTTTTTATTTTTCATTATTATTTTAAATTATTTGATCTGTAAGTGCTCCTCTGCAGTGCATCAAATAATTCATTTCCTACATTGAGCCACTTTGTGGAGTCTGTCACCCGTGTTCACCTGAGGAAAGAAACTAAACAAGGTGCAGAGAAGGATCGCTGCTGCTAAATCCAAGCTGAACTCAAATCCGCTTAAGAACTTCTGACCATATTGTTGGGCAAAAGGGTATAATGCTGTTAGAGTAATTCTCAGCCTTTTAAAGTAAGGAGCTATAGTCCAGGGTTATCCAGGAGTGATACAGCTTCAGGGGAATCTGCACTTTACATATTTAACAGAAGCGTGCTGAGCTCTTTAACATATCATTGCTGTACTTTTTGACATCAAAAGGATTGCATTTCCATACTCGGATGAATTAATAGGATTTGCATGTCACCCTCATTCTGTACGTTCTTGGCTGAGTTACACGGAGGGGGTTTGAAAGGCAGGGAACAACGGCGGAGGTGTATGCACAGGGGAAGTGGCACCACTGTATTCTGAATGGCTCTGGCTTTAAGGAAGCAGCACTCCTGCAGTGTGCCCATGAGGAGTCAGCTCCTTTCCCAGCTGTTATTTGGGTACAGCTTGAGATAAGGATGCTTCCAAGGAATGGATCTGCACCCAAAGTCCAGGCCAGAAAGCGTCTCCCACCACCAAGCAGCTGCGTAGTCACACTTGAGAGCTGGTCCTTCTAGAACCCACTGAGCAACTGCTCAACAACAGTGTATTTCTCTCCTTCCCTGGATTTACAGACTGACTGAATCTAACGTGAGGTGCCCCAGTACTCCAAAGCACAGCTGAGTGCTGATCATCCCTGGACAGACTTGGAATCTATGCTGGAGTGAAATTTTATCCTTTAAGACAGGTCATGCTAAGTCTCGAGTTACTTTTTCACTTGACACTAGCAGCCATTAATTACTATCTGGCTGATTGACATATCAGAGAGTAGCAGCAATATAATACTTTCCCTAACACCTCCTCAGAAAACCATAACTGGACTTGACACGCTTATTTTGGACTGCTTATCCCTTTGATAGATTTGTTTTGTATTTATTCAATTTCTGCAAAACTGCCACCCAAGCACTATCCCCTTGGACAGGAACGGTGAGCAGTGCACGTGGAGCTCAGCTCCAGCACGGGGAAGAGAAAGAAATGGGCTTTGGGGGAAAAAGGGAAGGCAATTCAGAAGCACCAGCTGCAGTTCTGCTGCCAAAATCCTGTCTTAACTGCACCTGAGTGTCACCTGCAGGTGTGTCACCACGAACAACATCACTCAGCTTTGACAGCAACTTAAAATGATCACACCACTGGGGTGGGATTGCCACGTTCCACCTGGTTTGTGGGTTTTTTGGTGCAGTGTACCCAGTCCTCTCAATGCAAATGTCTCTAAAAGGACATTATGGGGGATTTATGGAGAATCAAAGTGAGAACTGCTCCTAAAACTCGATCCCATGGATCAGAAGTGGTCCAAATATGTGGAACGTTTCAGAAAAGAGCCATTGGGAAATTCCCATTGAGTTAAAAAGAGTTTCCATCCAAACTCGGAGGGAATTTCTGCCTGGGTGGCAGTCAGACAGGGAGTTCATGCCCACAGTGTGAACATGCCAGACCTGTAGGACTCCACTTTGTGAACCAGGTATTCAGAATCCCCATAATCTTCCCAAGCAATGAGCATCCCTGCTGGAGCCTCCACCACGAGGCCAGCTGGTGCAGCGTGCAACTCCAGCATCAGTGACTGCTCTTCCCTTCGGTGGATTGATTGGAAGCTCACGTCATCAATCAATTTGTAAACAAATCAGGCAGGAGGAAAGGGAAAGTTATGAAAAGCTATGGAAACACTCTGAAAGTTTCTCCAAATCATACCATGGGTATATCAAAACCAGGCAGAGCTGCTGCTGCTCAGAGCATCACTCAGGTTTGTCTTCCGGAGACGAGAGTCACCTTTTATGTGGAACCCACAGCTCCAGGAAATCAGAGGCCCACTGTCCCATCCAATAAAGGTCCCTCCCAACTCAAACCATTCCAGGACTCCACGATTAGCAAATGGCTTCAACAGGAATAAACATGCTTAATTCTGAGGGCAATTTGGGACACGTCTGGCCTTGACCATTGTTAAGGATAGATTAAGTGGCTTTATCCTGGACTGATAATCACTTTGTTAACACTCCAGTGCCACTGGATGTGACAGGAGGAGATCCGTGTACTTACCATAGACAAAAGAGAAGTCAAGAAGCTATCTGAGAAAATAGCTCCTGCAGGGGCAGCAGTGAGGGAAAGCAGATCTTCCTCTGGGATGTCAGAGCTGCTGCTGGGAGCCTGATTAATGAAGTGGGCATTTGGGGAAAACTCTGTTGGATAAGCAAAGAAGAAACAGGAGACATCTTAGTGATGGAGGCAAGGCATCTAGGATCAGAAAAGAAAGCTAATGAATGTAGCTAGGCACAGTGTGCTGCATTAGGAAAGTGAAGAGGAACAAAATACTCAGTGCTGCTGACTGTGCAATGGGACACAAAAGAAACAGGAGCCTGAAATTGATTTTTCAAGCAAGAGCTCAAAGGGAGCACGCTGAAATTCATTTGCCTGTTTTGAAAAAGAAGCAACAATCTGATTTCTTCCACTCGTCTTCCTGACCTAACAGAAATGCAATGACTAGAAGGTCCTGCTGTGCTCCTGGACGTGCCAGGTATGTCCTGGCACTCCAGCACTGCCACTGCCAGTTCTGATGAATGACAGCAGCACAGCCAGAGACAGACAGGAGGACTGAAAAGAATTGAGATCAAGAACCCACGTCTTCCCATTAAAAAACAGGGAGAGCAAGCAACTCTGTGTGAGTAATGATTGATTCTTATTATGTCCCCTTGGGCCAGAATGCATTTGAGTGTATCATTTTTAAAGATGACTAAAGCTAGCCAGAATCACCATGCTATTAATGCCTCCTGTTGTCTTGCAGTGTCGGTGTCATCCTTCAGCCATGTACTCTCAATACTGATATTTCACCCGCCCTGGCTTTCAGGAGCTGGTGCTCCTCTGGAATTAATCAGCGTGGCTCTCCCATGGCACCCAGGCACCAAGAGCAAGTGGGTTTGAGCATCTCCAGAGAAGGAGACTGCAGCACCTCTCTGGGCAGCCAGTTCTGGGGCTCTGTCACCCAGAAAGTAAAGAGTTTGGGGGTTATTTTCCTTCTTAGCCCATCCTTGGATCTCTGAACATGTTTCTATGCTGTTGATGGCTACAAGTGGGGCAGGCCTCCATGTGCTAAGGGACCAGGCTTGCCTCATTATGCTGTCAAAGAGCTGAAATGACTAAAATCCAAGTTATGTCAACAGATCTCAGATGTTTTCCCCTCCATGACACACCACATCCTGGAGGGAAATCACACTGGTGCAATGGCTGTCTGCAGACATTACTGTGACTGCACAGTACCTTCGCTGGGCCCCAGGAGCCAGCTCAAAACATTCCTGAAGCTTCTGGACACAACAGGAATAAAAGCTGAAACCACAGCACCAGAGAGCATCCAAATATCGCTCTGGGGAATCCAACAGTTCTGAAGGACTCTGAAGAAGGCATTATCTTATCATTAGCTTCTGCTGGAGAGTTTTGGTCTAAGGACTGAGCAGTGCAGTGCTTTGCTGCTTCGTGGAGGCAGCAGTGCACTTGTCCCATGCCCACCCCTCGGGTGCACGCCTGTAAGCACTGCTCTAAAAAAGGAAGAAAGAGAACCCAGACCTGAGCAAATGGATGAGAGGTTAGCCATGGTGCCTGGCAGCATGCTGTGCTGATGTGATGTGATGTTCTTGTGTCTGAATGGAGTGAATCAATTCTGTAACCATCAGGAGACAAGGACAAAGATGAAAACCAGCCAAGAGCAGCAATGAAAGATATCCACGGCTGCTCCAGTTGTGGACACAGCTTAGAGGGGCCAATGGAAGAAGCCTGCAGCAGCTTCCACCAGGATCCAGAGAAGAGGAGGGAACCATCACAGCGTTTCAGAAATGGGATGGTTGAAATGTAGAGAGTTGGGTCTTGGTTCGCTTCATTTTGCTGGGAGATGAAAACCGAGTGTGCAATTATTCTTGGTGCTTTTTAAATTACCAAAGAAAGGGAAGCACAGACAAAGGGCAACTCGGATTCCCTCTGAAACATGCTTCTGATTGATTTATCATAGCAAAGTCTGTAGCAAAAGGTGGGATGAACGTGGGCCACGTGAGCAGAACACAGATCTCTCTGAGATCCAGTCTAGCAGAGAAGAACAAGGACATTATCTTCATCCTAAATGGATGCTTCAGTGTTCTGCTTCGCACTGAGACCTTTGTAACACTTTGTTTTATTTATTCTCCCGATAAACCATCCTGACTCCTTCAAAGCCAGTGAATTAACATCTAAGTCAAACCTTTTAATGTTCCTTGGACATGTAGTGCGTGTCGCTTTCTGCCTCTGAATTCTAAAAAGGCCTGGGGTAAATAAATAATGCAGCACGCATATTGCTTCTGTGAAATTCTTTCCCAAAGAATAACTTACTCAGCTCTGTAGTGATGGGGATCCTTTTATAACATGGCTCTGATTGATTCCCCAATGCTCTTGCTCTGAAAACAGCATCTGTAGAAACAGTCAATAACAACATGAGGAGAGAGGGAAGTCAGTAGAAGCAGAAAGGGGGAGGAGAAACAAATGAAACCAAGGCACAATGGTTCAGACTGACAAATGAAGGAAATCTTTTGCCTATGCCTAAAAATAATGTCATTGTCATGCAAAAAAAAAAAAAAAAAGAAAGAAAGAAAGAAAATTCCCTATATTTAGAAAGTTTCTTGACTTGGCTTGCTTTTCCTTTTACTTTGTTCATTCAGGCCTTCAAAGGATGAGAAAATTAAAAGTTCTCCTGGGAGCTGCTCACTGATATCATAACTGAAATATAATTACCCTCAGTGGTGTAGCAGTGCTGGCTCCACTGCTGTTTGGCCCCAAGTACCCGATAAGCCAAGTTACACACAGAGGAGGGGGGCTTTATCCTCCCACTTCAAGGAGGCTGTGCATAACTGGGTGAGACAGACGAAGGCCAAAGCATACACCATGAGTTTTGAACACCTGACAGTCAAAAAAGGAAAGACAGAAGCTCCTTATTCCTCTCAAATCTTCCAGACAGCTGACTTAAAAGAAGCAACCCCAACGAAATCTGCTTTCTCTGTTTTGGTTATATACAATCCTGTCTCCCTTTCTGTCATGTCTGAGTTTTAACTTTGCTGCACAGCGCAGCATTGGGGTGAGTGAGTGTCAGGAACACCTCCTGCTGCACACAGCTTCATCGCAGTCAGAGGGGTGAAATCTGCACTCCATGATGGATTTTGCAAGGAATTAAACTTGCTGATGTTCAGATGCTTTGTAATGACTCCTTCTCCACTCTGAGGAGAAAGTGAATATTGGAGATCAACCGCCGTCCGAACCAGCCATCCCTGGTTGGGTGATGGACCAACAAACACCTCCCTAGAGACGGCAGGTGCCACCACAGCCCTTCCCAAGCACAGCAAGGCATCTCTGAATACATGCAGCTGAATGCCTGCAGTGAATCACTGCCTCTGTTGCACCTCTCCGTGTGCCGATTTGAATGTGTCTGATCATTGCCTGGATACCTTTTCCTTATGTCAATATTTTTGCTATGAAACAGTACACAGCGCTCCACCTGAAATCCTACAGACTGGCAGGGTGCTATTACAAAAGATTACTTAATTGCAGATTACTTCTGTACATTTGAATTTCAGTAGCTTATTAAGCTGTCAGATTTAATTACCATTACATGTTTAGATTATGCCACAGATTATTTAGTTGGGTACCTAGGTTTGCCAACCTGTTTGTGTGGTGACATGACAGGGTGATAATTACAGCATTACTGGAAAACCTAAAATTTTCCATGGGAAAGACTAGAAGTCCTTGGCATCAGCACGACCCTAGGAAACGCTCATTCTTGCAAGTGTAAGTAATGTTTACCGCAGTGTGGGTCTGGTTCTCTTAGAGCTGCCTAATTCTCCACCCCATGAGACAAGTCATGCACAGAATGGGCCTGGGTTGGTTGGGTTTGAAAAGCTCACCCTGACATTTAAAACCACAGGAAATGCAATTGAATTGTGTTTTGTTACAGCCTCCAAAGTGAGACTGTGTTTGCTGCAACATTTACCAAAGCACCTGAGCTCTGAAATGCAGATTTCGGCGGTACAAGTTGCTGTCATTAAGTACTGCAGGAGGTGAGCTGACACCAAGTTTAGATCAGCACGGGCTCTGCCTAGCTCTGTTGCTGGTATTTACTGTTCTCACTGATTCCAAGCTAACTTGACAGTTACCCAGTCTGGCAAATTTCCTTGCTGTTCTCTATCTGTCGGCTCTTTCCTAGCTGCAGTTGTCTTCTGTGCTCCTGCACAAAATAGGAACTGTGCAAGGCAGCTTGGGAAGGCTTTGAGGAACAGATGCTCACATCTCTATTTTCCACGTGCACATTGTAGTTCAGAGCTCTGCACGCAGTGTACTGTGCTTTTGAGTCATTAAGCAAAAAATAAAAAAGTGCTGGAGGGAGATAGAACAGTGGCTGATAGGATGAAGTACCCTTTCTCTGCCTCAAGTCTCCCTCTTTTCCATTTATAGGTACAAAGATGCAGTAGGTACAGTATCTACATCTGTTATTATAGAGATACATAAATTATATATATTTAAGTACACATTATTTACTTCCTCCCTGTCTATGATCATTAATGAGTTCCATATATCCTTATATATATGTAGCAATAAATACATTAGTTAAAAGTGATCTATTCAAGTCACGATTACCCCTTACTCCAATATCCATTCTAAATCATTATTCTCTTGTTCTGACAGTACATGCTGTATGTTGATGTTATTTTGCCTAGTTATTATTAAAACACCCTGCCTCTGCCTCACTGTAATATTTTCTTTGGCACAGCCCTTGCTTTAAAAGCCTAGAAAGATAATAAAGTATATGAGAAACACTTAAGAGAGCCATCCATTTCTCAGCCCGTCTTCAGTTAATTAATACTTCCACATTCTCAAGAGGAGGACAAATCTTAGCTCTTTTGCCAAATTAAGGAAGGAAGAGACACAATAAATATTCTGCTGGGCTGAGGCACAGTTTTGTGCTGGGAACGGAGAGCCCACCTTCTCAAGCCTCAAGGGAAAAGTGTTGTTTTTCTCTTTTGGAAGGATGGATAGGGACTCCACTCACACATGCTTTTGCAAGTAATAACAGCAGTTACCATCTCCCATTGCCACTTAGCCTCCCACAGTTGTCTCTTTACTGGAAACCTTGAAGTTTCACTCGGAGCTTTCGGGAGGAGCTGGTGTATTTCCAGGAGCAGTGCTGGCATACCTCTCCTTTACAAACCTGTAGCTGCACAAATTGGAATAGGCTGTCCAGCCAGCCAAGCTGAAATGGATTTCTGGCTATATCCACTGACACAGTCAGGACAGATGGGCTGTGGCTCAGAGTAGTGACAAGTGATACCTTCATCCCTCCCTCCTTTCCCCTCCTCCTTCGTCACATCAGCTCAGAGGCCAAGAGAAGCACACTTACCCACTGAGCTGGGCTTAGCCTCCATGGATCGGACATTGAGAGTGGCTAGGATGCTTTCTGCGTCCACCAGGGAAGGATTGTTTGAGACAGGGATTTTGGAAGACAGAATGACACAAGCAGCACAATCTTGAACGTTAACTGCCTTCAGATCCGCAAAGGAGAGAGCACTACCCTGATAAAACCAAACCAATAGTGATAAGGAGAAATCTGAGACAGTCGAACATGAAGGACCATTAAAAGTGAAACGTGAACAAATATATTTATCTCAAACCCAGCTGCTGCTGGAAGCATCTTCAAACACAAGAAGCTTTGGTCAGAGAAGAAAATTAATGGGTCTAAATTTGCAAGTTCTTGGACAGTTCCTCATTTCCAATCATGATTATCTTCTCAGTGGTAACCAGTGTCAATACCAACATCTGCCTCCGATGTCGTGGCTGAGCCCGATAAAACAGGAGGCATTACTTTTGGATCAGCCTTCATGTGAACAAACACTCCTAAAACGTTTTCAAAAGTGAGAGGGAGAACTACAGAAAGGAAAACAGAGGGATGAACAGCATGCAAAGAATTCTTACCGAGAATAACCACAGCTTAGGGAAATTCTGGATACACTGCCATTCTCTTTGCAGATACTCCAAGGGCCCGAGCAAAACAATGTCTTTCAGCTCATGGTAGAGGAAGTTACTGGCTCGTAAGGGCATCACGAAGTCCTGCAGCCCAATCAGTGGTGAGCTGGCATCGCCAAAGACGCAGAGCAGGATGTGGTCCTGCAGGTACAGCACTGCTGGGTTCTGGCGGTTCTGCATTTGAAACAGAACAGCTGATACAGTGATCAGATTGCAAACACTTCTTAGCCTTGTGACGTCTACAGCTACAACAAGAATACATATCAAACAGAACATTTTTCCCTAAGCATTTGGATTCCAAGCGTATCCTACGAAAGCAGAAAACTGAAGTTGGTATAAGGTGTCAGAATCATGTAATTCTGGGTGCTTCCTAACTGCTTTGCCCTGGTGGGTTTTTTTCCTGTTTATGTTTCTCAAATTAACTAATGAACGTAGGAAGTGGGTGTTGCTTAGCACAAATGGCTGGTGTCTCGTGGTCAGTGGGTGCTATGGGAAACTGCCAAGGCAGGCACAGCACTGACAGCCACATCCACCAACCAGGACCCATGGGATCCGTTCCCACAGTGTTCATTCCTTGGCAGTTTGTTGTTTTGGTTTGGTTTTTTTTTTCCCAAAGAGAAACAAAGGTCTTTGTCAGGGAGAAGTTTCCTGATGAGAGATTAGAATCATAACCAAATTAAATGATTGTCTCTGACTAATGAGATTAGTTTAAATTGAATAATGAAACCTTTAGCTGTATTTAATGTAACATGCCTGAAGACCAACGATTAGTCTCCTGATTGAAGCTAAACAATTAAAAACACAATCTATTTTATAGCTTATTTTATGGCAACAATTGGAAAAACTATTACTGCTGATCTCTGCCGAGGAAATACACAATTGCAAGATCAACAGGAGCAGCAGGGAGAGGTAAGGCACTCTGAAGGTGCTATGGAAGAACCGAGGGGTCAGGAAGGTGACCATCTCTGGCTTCACTGCTTTTTTGGTGAGCTTACGTGGGACAAAATTCCACCAATCCATCTGAGCAGAATTAAGAGTGAAGATTAAAATTCACTGAAAAGTTTTAAGAGTATGGGAAAGTCAAAGAGAATTCTGTTCTCACGTGTTTAGATGCCCTGTGTTCTGCGTGGGCATTCTGTAGGAACTTCTGTGAGGTATACGATCTAATTTGCTGTAGTTTCCAGACAGAAGGAATTGTTGAACTGTTGTGATGAAGCCCACAGGACTTCAATTGCACCTCGAAACTCTTAACTGAGTTTAAGAGCTTGGGAGAACTCAGAGCGTGGTCTGGGATGCTGTCAAGCAGCTGTCTCACTCTAACCTTCCCAAGACATTGAGGGTTTGCCCGTCCTAGAAACGTGGTTGCAAAGGTCAACACTGCATGAACATGAAATGCAATAGCTATTACACACTTATTTTCTTCCTGGACGTTCTTAAACCTCACAAAGGGCCTCTTGCGCAGCCTAGCATAGCTATACACAAAACCAGCATACACAGAAGTGGCACATGGGGAATTAGGACACACCAGCAGTGGTAAGCCTTCTCCTTGCGTAAGTCTGCCTGTAAGATCTTTTCAAAACATTGCCCTCCAATTCTCAGAGCTGAGCTCCCGGTCCTATTGGGATATTTGCCCATTTGTAATGACTAATCCTATTTTGGTGGTTGCTGGGCAATGGGGTCCTTTTATTTGCTTGGAAGGAAGCTGCAGCATTTCAAGCAGCATGAATTCCAGCCTGCTACAAGTCTCCCAGCTGGCAGAACAGCTTGAACATTCTGTATTTTTGATGAAATCTTTGATCACCTCATTGCAAGATTTGGTTGCCTACTCTCAGCTCTCTGGCAGCTCTGAGCACAACCTGCCATTTCTCGATAGGATTTGTTCTTTTACGGATTAGACACATGAAATAAATAAACCTAACGGTGTTAAAGATATCCAGACTGACAGTGTAAGGGACACAACATCCAACATTTAAAAACAAAATAGGTATCGGTCGGACCTTCCTTTGCACATCTGCTGAAATGCTCTCCTGAGATTGGATGCCTACCCTGCTTTAGAGGATCACGGGAGGCATTGCCGGTCTCTTGTTACCTTGGAGATCTTTCTCTGTTCCCAGGTTACCACTTAAATTAAAGCAAATATGTCCAAGGAATGAGACTTTGGCTCCCATTGGGTGCTGGTCAAGACACTTTAACTGCATCCCATTTCTGAAAGGGGGGTAGTGGTCTCAATCTCTCTCCTTCAGAGCAGGGTCAGCTGAGGGAATGCACTTGAACAACTGGAAATTGCTGTGCTCTCCACCCAGGTGAGAGCTTTGAAGCCCCAGCTTACTCCTCAGAGGACAAGGAGGAACGTGTGGACCATCGAAGGCCACCACCTCACACCTACCAGAAGAGCATCGTGCAGCGGAACAGCATCACACGAGTGGAACCTTCCTGTTAAATACAAGGAGACTCCGCTGCTCTCCTCCTCCTGGGCATTCAGGACTCTGAAACAGAGAGAGAAGCTTCTGAGCTACAGAACAAGCTCTGAGCTGAGATCACATCTCCAGCTGCTGCTGAGATGCTCTGCTCACTGACACTGCAGCTTCCAGATCCCTTGACAGCAAGGAGAAGGGAGGTTGTACGAGTCACAAGGGCAATATGGTGGTGAATTTCCTTTACCACTATCAGTTCAGTGGGACAGACAACATGAAAAAAATATTGTAACAGGTTGAATTAGTTGTGATGTTTATGGCTGTTCGAACTCGATCTCTAAAAATATTTTAAATAAGGAGTTCTTCAGTGGGGACATCCACTGAAGCAGTGTTTATATAAACATGGTCTCGGGTGCAAGAGGAAGTTAGCAGGGATTTTCCCTCTTCTTCAGCAGCTTTAAATGAGGCCCATGGGGCAGGATGTTCCATGAGGTTGAGTTTCAGATAGACAAGTCCGTGAGCATCGTGCCAGTCCAGAAGCAGCTACAAACAAAACCCATTCGATCAGATGCAACTCTGACCCCACTCTGCTCCAGAGGACTGCAGCAGCTCAGGGATGGTTGGGGAAAGTCGTGCTGAACAGCAAGGGAACTGGTGTCTGCTCATGGAAAAGACCTGTTTGCTCAGCACTCCCTCTCCCCAGTTTTACTGCAGGTAGAAGGAGCCCTGAGCAGTTGTCTTAGGAACAAAGCTCATTTAATCACTCTGTAACTGAAATAGCAACAATAAAAGGAACTTGCCATCTAGGATTACAGCACACGCTGAACACAACAGCCTCAGTGGAGCTGTATGACCAGACAAGTTGTTGGGTCCTGACACTGTCTTTTTTCTTGTCCAGTTCATCCTTATCTTGTCAATGCAGTATTGAGATTAACAGAGAAGGGAGGAGGGGTTTGCAAGGGAAGGTGCCATTCACTGCGAGGCAGATCTGGCTGTGCCCTACACAGACCAACTTCTGCTGGGATTCAGCTTTGCACTTCTTAGCAGAGCAGTGGGGAACCTGAGATTTTACCCATTTTTGAACCTGGCATTGTGGGGTTTGCAGCTCGTACCAATCCCACGATGCCGTGGCTTCACAATTAACCAACGCCCAGAGTAACTGGTTAAGAGTCACAGTTATTTCAGTAATCCCAGCACAGCTGCTGACTTTTCCATTCCATATCAGATTCTGGAAGGCCAGGCTGGAGCTTTCTGGTGGTGTCAGCTAGCTCCTCAGGTCTTGTGCTAAGGGACATTCATTCACCACACGTCTCCTCCTCAGATAATGAATCTTTAGGGCACTGATTAAATGGCATTTTGGCAAACGGAAGGCTCTTCTCACAAGCTTTCTTTGCTTGACTCACATACACCAATCAATCAGTGTATATATCTCTATCATAATAAAGACATCATCTATATACACAACTTGTCAGAAATGACAACCTCTCCTTCTAGTATTATGGGAAATATATATGTCTTGGAAGAAGCACCTGGTGGATCCCTGAGGCAGAGAAAAGAGGAGAAGGTAGCAGGGGACCTGCTTTATCATAACAGCATCCCCCTTTGCAAGGCCAAGCACACTCTCATTTAACAAACCATTCTTTAGTTAGGGGTTTCTCCTGTCACAAACTCTGCAAATCACATGACCCTTTCAGAAATCCAATTTTCCAGAGAGGCTCATAAATCATTCTGCATTGGACTCCGAGGAGCTTGAGGATAGGGGCACGAGAACTGAGATGGTGTGGTACTCTACAGAGACAGAAATAGTCTCCAGCTGAGCTACGAGTTACTTACTACAGCTATTAGAAGGTTATCTGGGTCACAAATTGACTGCACTGAGCGCACGGTTATCCATGCTTTCTCTCTGTAAGTCTAGAAAGAAAAGAGTTGCATTCACAGGATGCTGTGCCTTCTTCCACCACCTTCTCATTTAAGGTTCTTGTCACTTTGCACTGAGCAGAATACCAGAAGAGGTCTGGGATATTAAGCAAGGCCTGGAAGAGCTGCACCGCTGGATTTCAGCGATCTGAGCAGGAGAAATCCGGGAGCAGAAGTCCCGAGAGGTGCCCACGTGTGGGAAGCAGGCAGGTGGCTGCAGCAGCTGCATCTGGGGGGGCCCCAAAACCCCCCAGCACCACCGCCCCGACATCGCTCTGCAGCGCAGCCCTGGGGATGATTTAGCACTTGGCACGTGGGCTGGTCGGCTCACATCCCATTTGGGAATCCGCTTATTGTTTCTTGAATTGCTCCCAGATCTGCACATATGTTAGCCTTCTCCTTTAGGGAGGAGCAGAGTTTCACACACGTACAATGGAAATTGACAGTGCCCGTGGGGCTGCTGCAAAGCCCCTTTCTCCCTCCCAGGACTGCACTATGAGAATACAGTGCTTATCTGGGCTCGGTTTATTCATCACCACGGATTATATCACTCGAATCGCAATGCATCAAAGTGTTCTCCCTACCTCACAAGGAACCACGAGGCTTAATTAATTAATAGAGGCAGAGGTATTATGCGTCATTGCAAAGTGTTGTAATTTAGAGCATTCCATCCAATAATTAAAAAATATCAGGCAACAAGTAAAACCGATCTTAAAAATGAGTAGTTAATTTTTTTTAATTACATCCACTGAACCAAATCCGCCCCTAAGCAATGCACATGTAATCCCAGTGAAGTCAGCGTGGTTGTACAGAATTCATTGAAGTACAATAGGCAGTAGTTATCATTTATACTGTAGCAGCTTACTTAGAGGTTCACCCCTTAGGTTTAGGGCTGTAGACATGGATGACAAAGGCAAGCTAAGCTGAACTGAGAAAAGAGCTTGGAGCAGCACTGCTACTTACAAAGGCCGAGTGCCAGACTAACAGGCACTGCCCTGCATTCTCACATGGAGCCAGGACCCTCAGATAGCTGCAGGGCTCTGAGTGATGGAGCTCCAGAAAGAAAGGAGGAACTCAGAATGCCCAAATCAGTGGGCCTGCTTCACCCCAGAAGATACCTTCTGCTTTTGTCATCCGGTCTCCACTTCCACACCCAACCTCCATCCAACCCACACCCTGGCTAGCACTCTGCTATGAAGGGACATATTGTTCAGCCACCGATGGAAGCCAGGTGTCATAACTCCAGCTCTTTCTCAAATAAATATAGCATGGTTATTGTGGGGAGGCTGGCTCCTGCAGGCAGACCTCACGTGTCAGATCCACGAGCCATCGTTTCTGACAGAAAACAACAGCCCATTCCTCGTGGCATCCCAGCTGAAATCTTTGCTGAGGTTCCCCTCTTCCCCCCGAGGTCACTGGGTTCCAGCACATGTGTGTGTATGTACTGTTCCTACACTGCTCAGGCTGAGCATGAGCTGGGATTTGAAACCGAAGCCTGACCCTGCTTACAAACACCAAGAACAGGGGCTTGCTTCGATTCCAGAAAGGCTGCTCAGAGAGTAGGACAGCAGGCAGCTTGAGAAAGGGAAGCAAAATTCAGCTCCTAATTATTAGATTCAAGCCTTGAAGCAGTTGTCACGTATGAAGGGACAAAGTGGGATTTGGCAAACAGGAAGGGAAAAAACAAAGCCCATAATGATAACTAATCTCTGAAGACAACCTTGTCTTTTTTCTTTTTTTTTTTTTTTGAGAGCATCTCAACAGTTTCCTCTTTTTATTTATTTTTTATTTTTTTTGGTCACCGCTCATCAAAATTTGCATGGCTAGTTAGTGGGTTAATTTAATTATGAGCAGCATTTATGAACAGCCTGATGGGGGATCTGCAGAGGGCAATAGAATCTGTTCTTGAATTATGAAATTGCACACGCTACACATCTGGAAGCCGTCATGGGACAGATCGCTGCCTTGTAAATGCGTGTTGAGTGTTACAATATTTTACTAAGCACTCCCAATCTGTCAAGGTTTACAGGAGAGTAGAGACTGAGAACATTTGGGATCATTTGTGGCTTAGAGCCATTAGCTACTTCCACCCACTTATTGTGACATTATTAATAGCAAAATAATCTCAAGAGCAGAACTTGGCTGAGTCGAGATCTTAGATAATAGGAGTGATATCCACTAAGGGTCAAAAGCAGAGAGCCAGGACCCAGCCCAACACAGGGCCACGCAGGATAGCACGCCTCGCTCTGGGCTGAGCTGGTAAACTCTGCTCCTTAGAGGACTGACTCCCGTGGGTCTGTGTAAGAGTGGCACATGGAGGAACTGCTCAGAAAATAAGCAAAGGAGACATGGTACCACAGCGATGCAACGCTGACCATGGCTTACTCACTGCCTTCCTCAGGGTGGCAGTGCTAAGAAGGGAGGGATGCACTGCACATGGCATCAAAAAGCTTGCACCTCGGAGAGTGATGGATACAACAACAAAAGATCTCTGTCAGAAGAGAAAATATGAGCTCTACTGCTGTGCTACCCCTTCTGAAACTCAGGCTAACTGATTAAAACCCAGTACCATCTCGCTTGCATGACATCCAGGGATGCTTGCAATTACTGCCAAGGATAAGCAACAGCCGTAATTCTTCTGGAGTCAGAGAGCAGAACGTCCAGTTAGCTACCACAGCCACGTCACATAGAAGCCCATTTCTGGTGGGCACACAGGGATGGATTACATCCCATGAAACACAGCTTTCTCTCTTGAGAAAGTGAGGACTTGGCCAGTGACAGAAACTTTGCACCAAGATTCTTCAACTGCTGGAGCCGCAGCTCAAAAAGAAGGTTTGGAAGACTTTATCTCCAAGGAGCTTTTGGCTCCTTATTAAGCTCTTGCATACCTGCTTAATTCAAATCCCCATCCAATCATTAAATATGTTTGGGTTTTTTTTTTCTTACGGGTCATTATGATGTGATTTATGGCATTGGTGTAATTGTCAGAATTACTGTGGGTAATTAAAATACAAAACGCACGCTGCCAGAGGCTTCAGTCACTCTCAGCACCTCATTAAAAGTCAGGAGCTGACCAAATTATAAATAGACCGGTTTGCACAAGTTCACAGGGAAAGCTCATTATGAAACTTCTCCTCATGCACTCAGAGAGCACACTATCAGTCATGCAAATTCCTTAAGTGATTATGCTGTTGTACAGCACGGAATCAGATCTGTATGTACAGGTGGCTGCAACTCGTTACCATACACAGCACAACTGTACTTCACACGGTGAATGTGAGCCCCTAAAATTCTCGTGTAAGCTCGATGAGAGATGCAGGACAAGGGAAGAGGGAAAAGATGTGATTTCATGTGATATACAGAAGAAACTGAGGACTAGGTAAACACTGGAGGTCTCTCCCAACCCCTACAATTCCATGAATGCATAAAGAAGTAGAAGTTGCAGAGAATAAGGTCCATAATGGTAAGGCAGAGAGAAACAACAGAAGAATGTGAGCAGAGGGGTAAAAGAGCTTCAGAAGGAAGCTGGAATAAGCTTTGGATTATCTATAGTCAAACTCATAAGGAATGACAACTGGCTAAAATCAGAGAAAGTCCAGGTGCCAAAAGTGATGAGTGTGAAAACAAACTGAAAATCTATAGGCAGGAAAGGCCTCAGCCCTTGTCCTTACCCAGTAGCAGTCTGAATGCTTTACTCTCCAGAAAGGACAGAAACAGAACAAAAACCACAGAGGAAAAAAAAAATAGAGGTCTACGTACAAAGTCTAGCTGAAATTCAATCAAGAAGAAAATCACCAATGAAAGCGTGCTGTGGTCCCAACACCTCTGGGGCATTGAAGCCCAAACGGAGCACGCTTTTTGCCTATTATGAGTTTTGATGAAAAAAAAATAAGCACGGGACCCATCCTTCAGTGGCAGCAAGCAGACTTGGTTTTCATACAAAGAGACAGTGCAGTCTGCACAGAGCAAGTCTGGGCATATGCTGCTGTAACTTTCTTCCGTCAGGCCTCCGCTCAAATATTTGATCCATCACACTGATTCTTGAGCTGTGAGTTTCAGCGAAGAAGAGAAAGACGTTATTGTTCCACGAGCAAGATGCAGCCAGCCTGCGCTGTTGGAGTCATCTCTGTTTCTTTGGGTTTCTGAAGAGTCACTGAGACCGAGAAGAGTCACGTTCCCAAACTAATGCTGGTTTACATTGTGTATCTGTGTGAGATTCGGGGGCTGGAGATTTGAAGAGAGAAAGCTTAAGGGAAAGTAGGCATGGATGATGTCCCTACCTGAATTTTCTAACCCAGAGATACCCAATTAAGTGCTTCATCCAATCTGTCCTCCTCAAAAATGCACAGCACAAACACGGGCCTTGCACAACAGAAAGCAGAATAACCTCTCCTTCCTAGAGGAGCTCCCAGTCTGGCAGCAGTTCCAACTTCCAGAGCCCAAAAGATCTGCCCATTTTCTTCCCTGTGCATCCCAAACTGCAGAAATGCCACTGGTGTTGTTCAGGAGGGATTCTTCTTAACATTTCATCTCTGAAGCTCTCAAGGGGCATCCAATCCTATCGCTATAAGCCCTCTGAGCTTTGGCTATCACCAAAACACCCCCTCCACATCTTCCCCATTCTAGCAGTAAAAGCAAATCCAAATTAATGTGAAACTCATCAAGTGTGAGGGTTGTTGTTTTTTTTAATTGCTATGCCAACTGACTGCTGACTATTCCATGAGCCCCCACCCTGCAGCGTAAATACCAGGTAGTGAGCAAAAGCACAATGTGCCTGCTGACAAAGGGATCTTGCTCACTGGAACAACACTTTCTCCACCTCTATCTAGCTCCTTTTTCTTGAGAACACAGTTTTACACTTGTCCTTCATACAAATAACCCGAGGGTGGGAATTATTCAGAAGGCTCGTGTTTGACACCCCATCTGTTCATTTCTGACAGCGATATATAATGTAAGGCTATAAAAACTTGAAAAATAATGCAACATAAAAAGGGATTGACTCGGCTCCAAGAGGCCATAAACGGTAACAAATACCATTGTATGATTTATTTCACGCTGTAATCTTTACAGTAAGTCATCTTTCAGACATTTCCTTGTGACAGGTTTTAATAATATTAATGCCCAGAGCAATCCAAATCATCGCCAATAGACATATTTATCAAGCTGCCAATCCAAGTAAATGAAATTCTATAAGCAATAATGTAACATGTTTAAAGGAAGCTAATAAAACAAGTCAGGAGAGAAATATTACTGCAAAGTATTCTCTCTCTAATCCGGCCCTGGATTTTATACAGCCGTAATGCAAATCTTTCCCTCCGTGATTTATCGCTCCAAAAATACCAATGACCTTTTTGGGAGCTCTTGCACAGCCCTTCTCACACATTTATAAAGGCTGTGATGCATTCTGCCAGATTAGCTGAGCTGGAGCTCAGTGTTACTGCTTTGCTTTGCCCTGCCCTTGGCTTGGGGAGTGATGGGCAGCGTCAGAGTGGGATCTTAAGTCTTAAAGATTTATTCAAGACTGACAAGCCCTAACACAGGCTTGGCAACTCGGCAGGTATTTATTAGCAATTATCCTGGCAGTAGATAAATTACAATTAAGGAAGAGCTAAAACTTGTTTCTTTAGCCTGGGTTCCCCTTTAATCTAATTCAGTTCTTATTAATCCTTCGCCTGGCTGAGGTGCTTCTATGCCAAGACAAAAGGGAAGGAGACACAGCAGAGCCACGCACACGGAGCCTTGCTCACAAACATCCTTTTATGCCTCACCAGAACAACAAGAATCAACAATTCAGCAAAACACACACCACTAAATTTGTCATGCCCCAGGCAAGGCTGTGGAGAAGCTGTGAGCAGTAAAAGAAGTTCATCGATGCTTCAGAAGCATCTGAGCAATACTCTGTACTCCTTCCTGGGTCAGCTCTGGAGCTCCTCCAGTCCTATCCCTCTCGTGTTGTGGGTTTCTTCTTTTCCTACGGTGGTTTTTCTTGGTTATTGTCATTGTGTTTTGTACTGGCTTGTGATTTCTTTCTCTTTTTCTTTCTAATGATGCTAATTAAGTTCTTTCCCTGGATATAAAGATCTGCTGATTTTCAATGAGAAAGGAAAGAAGTGTACGAGCACAGTGTGAGCAGTGCTGGGGGTGACAACTTGCAATTCTCTCCCACCACACTTCACCACGTTTCCCCTGAATTACAGTCTGATTAAGTTTTTTCATTGATCAGCTCATACATAAACCTTTCTCAACCCTAGGTGCAAGGGTTCTGATGTTTTAATTCAGAAATTAAGTATTTAGCAGGCTAAATAGTCAAACAGATAGTGGGCCCACAGCAGGATGGAGTGGTAAGTGCCCAAAGTCATTGTGAGAACACTGCCCACTGCACACAGCAGAAGCAATCCCTGGAGTATACCCAGACATCTCAGGAAATGAGACTTGTGTTCAAGTCCCCATCCTCTCCTCTGCATCAAACCGCTGTTTGCCATCCTAAATCAAACAGGGCAGAGATCTGAACTTGGAGCTCCCCTTGGCAGCTGTCCCAGCTATCCTAATTTGGGTAGAAAAGGTCAGTGTTAGCTTTTCTATTAGCAGAACATCCCAGGTGGAAAAGCTCAGCTTGATCTGAAAACGGGCAATTGCATCCAATTCTAATTTGGGTTTTAATAATAATCATAAAAAAAAAAGAATGAATTGGGGTCGATTTGAGAACGGTAATGTTAAGAAGAGTTGGCACCAAACGGCTGTATTTCACACTCTGAGTATTCCTCTGTGACCTCTGAGGCCTCACGTCACCCTTTCCTCCTTCCCTTCCCCACTGTTTGAGGCAGAAGTGCTTTGAACCACGCACACATTCAGCCTAACAGGGCTCCAGCAGAAGCCTCAAGGCACCACTGTAATACAAATAATAAATACTGCAACTAATAACAGTATGGTAAAACACCCTCCCCAGGGGAAGTGCTGGAAAGCCATTCCCTGGTGCCACTTAAAACTAAACACCAGAAAACATCCGTGCCCTGACTGGGTAGGATATAGTGTCTTCCTGATACGGCGACGAGGGAGAATCTTGATGGGGATGGGAACGGTTATTTATCTGCACATTTGGCCATTTCTGTAGGGGATTTCGGGATGTTCTGTTAGTAACAGTTCTGCTCCTCCCTGCTAAGAGGCAGCAGAAGTCTCTGGGAAAATAAATAAATAAATGAGGACTGCATAATCCCCAAGGTGTAATCCCAGAGTACGGAAACTCACTTCACTTAAATACCTCCCTCTGGCATAATTGACTTTTCATGTGCATGTTAATAATGGTATTTCAGCAGGTTGTGAGGGCTTGTTCTTCTCCCTCCTCCCACCCCCTCCCCCCAGTAAATTATGTTATTGGGCACGAGGAGGGGGAGGGCTGCATTATAAATCTAATTATGCGTTCGTTTATATTTAACAAGTCAGCACAATCTGCTAGCATGTGTGTATGTATTTACCACGCAGTCCCAATATTTACAGCTGACCTAATTGGTTGTGGGACAGCAGCACTGAGCAACAATTTTATTGTCCTGATAGCATGTATGTGCTGGGGACAGCTGCTAAGATGCAAAGCTCTCCGGAGGACACCTTACAATCCTTGCCATACTGACATTTGCCTTTGCTGCTGAAGCACGAGATGGGATTTTGCAGGGAGGGGAGGCAGTATTTATTAAACCTCTTCAGCTCTACAGTGACTGCAAATTGCTCACAAGCAGAAACAAGGTAAGAAATACTAGTTTGTGCATCTCTTCCCCTCCTAGGTTCCTGTCTCCTTGCTGCAAATTCTAGCACAATGCTATTTGCCAATATGTCCTGTCACCTTCTCTAGTGGATGTAGGAAAAGCCTAACAGCTTGCTGTTACTGACAGCTCAGTTGCAGACCATGATACTCTTCCTTATGCTGAATATAGCAGCTCAGGTTGTGAGAAGTTCCAAGGCAAGTCAAGTGGGACTGCTCAGCAAACTGAGCACAGTGTAGTTAAAACATTGCAATTCACACCTAGACTTACACAGAAGATGGCTATGCTCTGCCACTGCTTTGGGAAACCTGCTGGGAAATCAGATTCCTCCGGCCAGGAAGGATTCAGATGGCATAGAATGGACTCCTCCTCCAGCATGCACTGATGCTGATGTTAGGGAAGAGGGCTGCTGGGTAAGATTTCTCTTGGATCACCAATTGGCCTTAGAGCAAATCAGAGACTGCTGCTCTTCCATGTTGCTGCCAACAGCACATTGCAGTTGAGCATCTAAAGGACAAGCAAAACTCAGCGTTGGCTTTTCATGTTCCTATGCCCAGCTAACTCTTGCCTTCACAGCAGAATAAGTGTGCTCATGATTTCTTTGTATTATTTGCTTTTGTCTAGAGGGCAGTAAGCACTTCCTCGAGGTGCACCAATCCTCCCTTCACTTTTCCATTGTACCTCGAAGTGGTATCACAAGTTTCATCGCATCTCACGTATGCTTATTGGCTTTGATCCTGCAGGAGAGTGTTGGAGCTAAGGATTTGGATGCAAAGAAATAGTTGTGCTTTCTAGACCAATCAATTAATCAAGGTAGGGAGGAGCCATAAACCATCCACTAACAATAGCAGAAGAGCTAGGAAACAGGCTGTTCCTGCTTCCCACACAGATTCTCAATGAGTAAGTTCAGGAAATGCCTGCTCAGCACTCACACAGCTTTACATTTCTTACCCATCAACAAATCTCTGAGGTGGAAGGACACTAAGGGACCTTGGTTTTGTGAGCTCTCCATCAAAAACAAGCGACGCTCCGTAGCGTTTCCGTTTCTCTGGAATAAAGGCAATGAAACAAAATTGGTTTCTTTTTGAATACCCCTTGGATGGGTTTAGGCTGTTTCTGCAGATGGCCACTACGCCATTCGAAGCTTCTGACACAGCTTCAGGAATGCTAGGCAGAGGAGCTTTGAATTGGTTATGCACAAAAGTGGTCAGAAATACAGCTCAGTTCCTAGGCACTAAATGGTCTTAAATGTGGCAAGCACACACTTAATGCACCATCTCATTCCAAAGGGGGCTCCTTTTCTTTGTGAAACATGGTCCTCTAGACAGGAAAAATAAACCAGAGAGTAGGCAGAGTTCGTCCTCAGCACCATAGTGTCCTGACTTGAAATTATTAATTACTCTATTCTCATGTTGTCTCTGAGAGTTGAACCGGTAATAGCTGCGTCCCTTTCCCAACAGGAAACCAAACTTCAGAAAGGCTAGGAGGCCTACAGTCCCAGATTGAATCTGAGGAAACAGATCAAGAAAATGAGCTTCAGCTCCCCAAATCCTAAAGCAGCGATTTAACAGCTGGAACATCTTTTCTCTGACATTTGATCAAGTCCTTTCTGGGCCATAATCTGAGGTCACGGGCCATTAAGACCAGCATTAGAACACCAGGCAGTGATTTGAGGATGTACAGCAGCACCCTCGGAGGTTTCTAAGCCCCAGCTTGCACCTCCTGTTTTCCACAGCAATGCAGCAGGTTCAGGACACACAGAGCTATTCCTCGTGCTCCCCTGGTCTGTATCTTTGTTGCTAATCTGCATTCCTCCCCTTATCAGGGTTTGACAGCAGGCGCAAAGCTTTTCACATCACAGGTGTCCAAACATGTCCAAAGCATTCAGGTGGGGAAGGGAAGGGTGGACTGGAACAACTTTCAGACACAGAGGTCTCTATCTCACCAACTGACAGGTGAACCCTCTCACATACCTTCAGCTTCCTTGTTTGGTCACAGCTATTGCCAAAGCACACTAACCCAGATGAAGCAGCTTGAGATTCTAAAGTACCCTGGCAGACAAAGGGACATCTCTGAATAGGCAATTTGTCAACCTAAAGCTGTAATTGCTCTGCACAGGTGTGCTGTATGCAGGTGAATTTGGCCTTGGTAGCAGGGCAGCTCCTTCCACAGCTCTGTGTTCAGCGAGGCGGGAGCTGGAAGGGCAGAGAGGGGAGCTCTCCGAGGATGCCATGTGAAACCTAATCAATCCTTCTAGGTCAAATCCTATGATGCTTCTCACAAAGCAAGCCAGAGAATGAAAATCTTCAGCAGCCTGTCTTGCATGGGCAGTAATAAGTAAATACCTCCCAAAACGAGATGCTTCATTTTGTTTTAACTTACGGCCCTTGAGTAAGCCATGCACGCCTGCTACAGCAGCAAAACGGTTCCTCTAATTCAAGTTCACAGCCTCAAGCTCCTGTATTAAGCTTTTTATTCATGGCAGTGAACTTGGTCTTCACCAGGTACACCCCCCTGTTTCCACTGGAGGCATCTTCCACATCTAACCTCTTTTATTTCCCTTCCTCCCACATTGAGTCTGGAGGCAAACAGGACATGGAGTATCACTTAAACTGTTTTATATTGAGAAGGGAGGAACCAACCAAAGTGACTACAGTTAAGCTCCGATCCATCTGGAATCCTGGGGAAAACTGATGGCAAGGTCTTTTGGCTGGCAAAACTCCTGCTCCAGCTCAGGCAGACATCCTCTCTGCTGCATATCCAGCATAGAACTGCAGCTTTGCAAACAACTGCTGTCTACTAATACATGATGTAACCTTGTCCTTTTAAAATCTAAGCTTGCCCAGGAAATCAGAATAAAACCACCCAGGCAGAGAGAGCTCCCACAGTGTCAGTGCATCTCTACTCCTTCGACACTGACTTTTATTAAGATGTCTTCTACACTTAAAGAAATCTCTTTTCTGGGAGGTAGAGAGCTTTCAGGGACCTCAGCTGCATCTAAGTTGATAAGTGCGTGGGACTAAAAATGGGCTCCAGCTTTCCTTCCTACATGGCACTGCTAGGCAGAGTCCTCCAGGTGTCAGTATGTTTGTGCTGGCTGCGAGAATGGGCTCTGCCTCCATCTCTGCCATCTGCAGTTCAGAGGAACGTTTTGTAATGGGGCTTGACTGCCATCTGCTGTTTAAATGGTTTGCAAGCCTTTAGGAGGAGTACGTGTATGCCCATATTTAATGGAAAGCTCCTTCTCAACCCTTTAAAGCCAAGCACCATCTCCATGGAGGGGAGACACCAGCAGAGACAATCACAAGTGGCCATAGGTGTGCAATTTGGCCTTCAGTGGCTCACATTACTGCACTTCATGGATCAGAGAGGCCACACTTTCTCTTTCAGCAGAAACCAGAACCAAAGCAAAGCCCAGGAATTCCCTGAAGGTGGAGGTTGAGGTGACAAAAGCACACATCTCCCTGCTGTGGGTTATGACTGATCTGATCTCTCAGTTCCCCTAAGCTTTGCAGTCCGCAGAGCAGACACCATCAAATGCTGCCCCATACCTTGCACAAACCCCACAACATTTTTCTGACTTCAAATTTCACGTTCCCTATTCTCATGATGGCCAGGACCTCTAGGAACTTTGACCAATAAACTGGGCGCAGAATTCTGGTTTCATCCAGCTGTACTTTCTGCTTTATCTACTAATGAGACATTTACAGTTAAAAGCCTGTATTCTGTTAATAATTAAGAGTGAAAATCCTGAACAAAGTGCATTTTGTCCTACCCTTTTTTAGCCAAGAAGCTTTGACTCCTAAAGAGAAGCACAAAGGAGCCTTTAAAGCATTCCCTGTAAGATTTATTAGTGTAACCAGAAAGATCTTTATTTTACCAGATAAGGGCTGTTCTGACCTGTTCTTATTCTCAGTATCCTCATTAACCATGATAAGCAGTTAATAAATATACAATTAACAGATACTGATTGGGCCCTTTTCAAAGTCAGAAACTGCTTTAAATAAAACTCACCTGTGAAGGTTTTGCTTCCACACTGACATTTCTCTATCTGCTCTGGATCCTGTATATCACTGTGACAAGCTTTGCAATAAAAATATGCCCTAGAAAACAGAAGTGAATTGGGCAGGAAGGAATGATGCTTAACTGATCAGATAATAAATGCACCTGTCTGCTCTTGAAAGCATCTCCTGTTCTAGAACTTTTTCTGCACAGAACAGTAATAAAGAACATTACCTCTTGACTTCTGCAAGGGAATGAGCAATAAAAAAGCCCATTGTATTCCGGTGAAGCTTTATCTGTGGAGATGGATTGATCAGGATAGCACTGTATGGAGAAACCATCAAAAGAGTAATCACGGTTTGCCTGACATTTCCCACCTCTGCTGTGAGAATTCAGATTGGATGATCACAGCAGTCCCCTCCCACCTCAATACTTTAATTCCCTTTGTTATAACTCCCATGACCCAAGTTAGGTTTTTTTTCCCCTCTTGCTTTGTATTTTCATCATTCTATTTTCATCCGGGCAATGTATGAGCTCAAGAAACAATAGATTGAGCCTTGTGCTGTTTTCCATTAGTGCAGAGCACCTACAACACACGCTGGCTGCTCTCAGCGTAGGGCTCATTCAGCACTTGCAGAGAACTCCCAACATATTTCTCACAGCAGTGGTTCCCTATACTCCTTTGTTTTCAGAGTTTCTATCCTACAGCCATTTCCTTTATAAAAGTGGAAAGAGTAATAATTGCGCTCAATAGTCTGCATTTTCTGGATGATTTCTCAAGCTTTGTGAAGATCTATGGCACTCATTTACTCCCCTTTCTGAACTAGTTCCAGCTTCCCCATTAGGATGTCTTGTATTTCATCATTAGAACAGACAGAGAGTGTTATCTGGCCCAGGACCAGATCAGCTTCAGACAGCAAAATCTCCGCTGCCAGGATTGACAAATTATCCCTTTATGACAATGCTTTATAGCATTTAGGAGCTAAAACTCATGTGGTTAAAAAAAACAAAACAAAACATGATTAGATGTTTCCATTTCCCATGAAAATAAACATGCCTGATTTGCCTCAAATCAAAAGGAGCTCTGTGATGCTCATGCTGACTGTGTGGAACAGAAAGTGGGAATGGCATCTCATCCCCCATCTCTTGTTTGATTATTTGTGAAAAGAAAGGAGGCAAAATATGGTAAAATTCACCCTGGCATGTAAGCAACCAGGAACAACATCCTTATCCCATCTATTAATTAGTGGGCACAGGAAAATAAGAGGTGCAGACCTGAGGGGAAGTCTGAATTCATTGGTAAGCAACAGTTTGGACTTTTTTTACTTCTTACTAGGAGAGAATTCTCCCAGACAATTACCTGTCTCCTCGACTGCCAAACTTGAGCTCAATCCCCAAGAGGACAAGGTTCAGTTTTACAAAGCACAACCTAGGGAAAGAGAGCAAGTCAGCCATGCTGCCTGTCTGCACTGAGGAAAGGTACATCTGGAAGGAAATAACAGAAAAAATATCCACATCTGTACCACATACCGACAAACCTCTATAAAAGTCATGCCTGCAAAATCATTGGAGAGCTGAAAAGTCATTACTCTGTAGTCTTTGTCTCCCAGAAGCATCTTGTCCTTCAGATGTTTTCTCTTTGTCTGAAAGAATCGATCATAAAGATGATGTATTTATTCAAGGCGAAGCAAGTGGGATGTGTAACCTAACACGGGGACGTTGCTCTAATACCACATGATATGAGATCAAAGGCCCTCCATTACTGGAGCAGAAAGACATCAGCTGTACGTTGTCAGAAACAATATTAGACTTCGTATACAACAGACCAGGGAAAGGCTCAACTCTACTGGACACTTCCAATTCATGTTATCGTTGAAGAACAGGTATTGTCACTGCAAACAATTAGCAGGTTAATTTTATGGCTGTAAAGTATTGGGAGTCCATCTTTTGAGGAAAGTTAGGCTTTATTTTGCAGTAGGCACAGCCTGTCTCCCTGGTTATTTGGGCCTTGTGTTAAGCATTACCAACCATAAACACAGGAGAGCTGTGACTGAAGAGCAGTGGGGGCCCCTCTGGGCTCAGCACTCCTCAGTGCCTTTTTGTTTGCTCCTCCTGGAAGGCTTGTCCATAGCATGGGATTTAAGGCAGGAGAACATCCTGCTGCTGTCAGCTCCTTCAGCTTTTACACCACTACTCATTACTCCACGGTATATGCCATTCTCTTGGCACATGAACACCTTCCACATAAAACTTCACAGGCTGTTAAGAGTTTTGCTTTCCAAACAAAAATTACTTAATGGACATTTTAATTGAGAAAAGCTTCACAAGAAAATGTTGCTGAGTTTTCATAGCACGTGTTAAAAACTTCACATAACAGCTTAGCTAACTTCGCTGTGTCCCAGGGAAGCGTTCAGACCTGAGAAACATAGCACTGATGAAAAAGCACTCTGCCTACAAACATCAGTTCTACACAAAACTTCTGTATTTATTACACCTGGTATTTACACAGTTTTCCCAAGTCAATTCTGCGAATGAAAAGCCCCTGAATAGAGAAATGCAGTCCAATTTAACTTTCTGTTCTGGAGAGTGAAGTATCACACACAGCCACTAGGTGATAGCAAAAGCATGTCTGCTGTGGGACAGGCACCCTGAGGGTTGTATGGGCAACTCTGTGCACAGCAGTCACATTTGTACGATTTCCTTACGTCTCCTGGTATGCCAAGGTAATCCCAGCATCATCAGGTAAGTCACAAAGGCCTCGGCTGCAGTTTCTGCACAAGAGCCAGCCCCTTCTTTCAGAGGGCACCCACTGGGCTGTACTGCCATGATTCAGACAAGAAAGGGATTTACCTTGGTGTTCTCTTTCCCGATGAACAAACTGGTTAGGAGAGTGGACAGACCAGGAACCAGGCAGCTCTGTGCCATGAAGCCCAACTTCAGCTCAGCAAAGCAGATGATGCTGTCTCCCATCCTCCAGTCCCAGCTGGGTATGTCTGGCAGGTATACCTGTTTCAGTGTAGGAGAGTGATGGGTCAGGTCACTGTTCAATAAAATGACCATCCTCGTCTTGCATTCACCAAGTTTAAACAGGGTCCTGACATTGAGGTTCTTTTGCTTTTGTTTTTATCCTTTAATTTACTGACAACTTAGACAAACACAACAAAGAAATGGTTGCTATTTATTTTTTAGCAATGTTAAAAGGTGTTCTAGCTAGGTTAGTGCCTGTGTGAGTAAGAGACATAGGGTAATATCTCTGCCTTCCCCAAATAAGGGCCTTTGATTGCAAAAAGGCCAGAATTTTCACTGTGACACCCCCCTGAGACAGACAGACAGTTGTCATACCTTGTTATGGGATTGAATTATCTGTAAAATGACTCTCGTTTTGGGGTAGTGGTTCTTGATTGACAGCACTCTGTATGAAAGGTATAATGTTAGATTACTATGCTTGGCCTTGGCTACAGCCTCTCAGTTTTCAAGTCCAGCTAAATGAGCTGGACTTCTTGACCTGAATCTTCACTTTGAAGACACCCTACAGATGGAAAGTAAAGGTGATCCAGTCTGGAACTTGGACTTCTGGACTGATTCTGGGGGAGAATACTATGCCATCTGAGCCATCGTATTCACAAAAAACAGCAGTACTACAAGAGAACTCATTTCAAGTCTGACTGGTACAAAAATGCTTAGAATATGAGACCTGACAGCTGAGCATAACTCTTCGCAGTATAAAGCAAAGAGACTCCTTGACTGTCGATAGTCAGGATAGCAAAGAAAATAATTACACTATATTTAGTAATATTATATTCTGTGGACGGTTGCAAGACTGCACATCTGCTACCTGTCTCAGCCCTTCAAAGCAGCTGATAAAACCATAGCAGAAAGCAGTCAGTTGGCTTTCAGAGTTCTCCTGACAGAAAAAAAAAGCACGACGGGACAAATATGCTCCCCTGCCAGCTGCACTATCTGTGTCACTGTTAATATCAATCAGAGAATGAAAGCACTGGAGTATCTCATCCTACCTCATGATATTGGAAATGTCTTCAGTATAGGGTTCTGGAGAACAAACATCTGCTAGAATGAGACACGCATTTGCAGACTCCATCTGTATCCCACGAGAGAAAAGTTAAATCAGGGTTTAATCCCATATGGAGCACAACGATCTCTAACAGTGGCATGTGTCTTTGGTTAAAAACTTGCATAAGGTCATCATGATCCTATTACTCTGGAGTTGTACACATGCTGGAATGTTTCAGCAGTGACACGGCTCCAATCAAACACGCAGTGTGTAATGCATACTTCTATTTTCAAAGTGCTGGAACACGTGAAATTTATGGTTTCTTGTGCTAACATCTTCCTAGAAGAGGTTACGAAAGCCAGGCAGCAGAGCTGTATTCCTCCCCAGCAGAGTCCAGCCAAAACACTTCGAGGGTCAATACTTGGACAGGTCAGAAGAACTCTGCCATCTAATTAATATCTGGGCTTTATAGTGAAATTGATAACAAGAAAAAAATAGTTTCATTTATAGTAGAATTTTTATAGTCTTCTGGGAAGTGGATGGAGATCCACCACTGCATTTCGAGTAGGTCACTAACCAATAGAAACCACAGTAAAATTAAAACCAGTGGTGTTTTTTTTTTGTTGGCCTCATTTGTTTTTCCTTTTATGTGAGGTCCATTCCCCTGGCTTCTATTGGAACATTTCACTCACTCTTCAACATCTCAAAACATGAGGTCTCTTCATTCCTGAACGTTCATGGATGCAACTCAAACAGGAAGAGGTAACTGAGGATTATTGCAATAATTTAGACACTATTTCCAGAAATGCTGCTACCTCAAATCTCTCTGTTTTAAAAGCAGTCAATCAGTTTGGCTTTGCCTTTTATTTTTCATGCTTCAGTACTTGAAATATTTTTAGTCTGAAAAGTCTGTTATGCCCGATTCTCGCATCGTCAGTTCCCAGGAGCATTACATTGGTATGCAGAAGGTACCACGAAAGTAAATGGAGCTGCTTGAAGTGTAAATCACAACATGAATTGAGTAAAAGCAGCTGATGCATCCTTTCATGGGGGACAAATTTTCACAAGACTCACAGATCTACAAGAAAGGGCAAAAGATAAAGAAATTCTTACCTTAACTCTTTTCAGATCTTCAGAGTTTAGTGCGGAGCCATAGAAGAAAGTTGTGTAGGGTGAATAGCACTTGAACACAGCTTCCAGCTCAAGACTGGGAAGAGACCTGTTCAGTGTAAACAACAACAAGAAGACAAAAAAACCCATCAATCTCTCATAATTGTATGCTCTGCAGTTCTCCATTTCTCAGAGAAGCCATTTGCAGTAACTACTTACTGTTTAAAAAAGAGCTACAGGGATTTTGGCAGCTCATCCAAAGCGCACAGTTTAGATTTTAATGAAAACAAGCTTCTGTAAAACTTAACAGTTGCGAAAATGTTTCTTGGATTTTTATTTATTTATTTTTTTCCTGTCTTCTGCTATTGTCGTTAATTTTTCACGAGTGCCATTCCACAGCTATCCATGCAAGTGTAATTGTACAGCTCACTGTTCCTGAGCAGAGCCAGGAAATGACACTTCCCAGGGTTTCATTCTGCCTTTGGTGTTCAGATGGAAGTGCTGAACTTCGACTTTCTCCCCAGCTCAAATGTTATTTTCCTATCCGGTGTACACAAATCGTATTTCACCCAGGAACTTTGGTATCATTCTTTTCTGTGATGGATTGCAAAACTCGCATCAAAACATTGGTGTGTTGACCTCAGCAACAAAGTGAACTCCATAGGAAGGTATCCAGTCTTGGTTTAAATATATGGGTTCAAAAATCCCCCCATTCTCTAAGTGGTTCATTTCAGTCATTATTAATCCCTTCACTTTTGCAAGTATATGCCTGAATTTGCTCAGCATTAGGCTTTCATCATTAAATCTTTATTATAGCTATCCTTTCTAGGTGGTTTTTTTTTCCTTGTTGTTCTAATTTGTCTTGAAATGCTCAGTGATCAGGTAATAGAGAACATAACGGTGTCTCCCTTTCATGTCAGACCTCCCCCATTTCCCCTAAGAGCTCAGGAAGTCGAAGTGGAATATCTCAGAGGAATGAGAATACTTACTCTCCCAGAAAAAGGATTTCTGTGCAAACATTCCCCTTGTCCTGAAGCAAAAAGTCTTGTAGCAAGGTAGTAACGCTCTTCAGAGTGACATTGCCGCAGACAACAATATAGCTACAGGAAGAACCAGGGAAGATTTCACACTTGGAAAACAGCACGGTGGTTGTTGAGAATCTGACATTAAATGACACAATCTGCCTGGAGTACACTGAAACCACCAGTGCAGAAGAAACAGAGTTTGTGTCTTTGGTATGATGTTAATCTCACCCGATACGGATCTTAGGAATGATTTTGGATAGGGGGAGAACTGTGCTAGGAAATAGCAAATAGTAGAGATTTGCTGAGTGAAAAGTTATATAAAGGAATGGTATGAGACCCCCTAAAAATTGTCTGGTTCTATGAGAGGTGAAGGAAAAAATAACAAAACACACACACAACCCCTATCACACTGATAGCTAAAAAATCACCAAGGAAACAGCTCTCCTCAATCTCTAAGTGAAGCTGCCACATCACCTAAATTTTCTCTGCCTTTGAAAAGAAAACCCACTCTAAAATGTGCTGCTGAGGAGGTTTATCTGGACACGCTTGAGGTAAAGAACCACTGAGAGTAAGTTTCAGGATTTGATTTAAGCTACCATAGGAATTTCTTGTGAGCCAGTTCCCAATGTAGGAAGCAGCCTGGTTTTTATTTTCTAAAGACAAAGAGTCGCCATACTTACTTTTTGCCACTCACCACTTCATAGGAGGATTTGTAACTTCTACGGCTTTGAACAATTTCCAAAACTTCAGGAATCAGATTTGCAAACAGGACCTAAGACATCAAGGAATACCATCTTCCTCAGAGCCAGTTCTGTATCTCCTAATCATGATAAATCAATTCAGGAGAATTATACTACGTGGAACAACAACTACAAATTTACTTTGGATTCCTAGAAGTCACTGGCAAGGATGTGTAACTGCATAACCCAGTGACAATGGATTTATGCTGCTGATAGACTTGGATTCATCTTGCCCAGTCTTTTGGCTCTGGCCAGGAAGAAACGTGTACCAGAAGCCCTGCCAACCCTTAGAAAATTACTCTATAGCCATGCCAGTGTGGACTTACTGTTAAAAGCTCTGTTTCCACCCATTGATGCCTAATCCCTGCCTAGAACCCTGCGAACCTCAAAGCTTTGCTGACAGCTCCGTTCATTCTCTGCCCTCAGTTGTCACTTTCAGAAAAGAAAAGTAGGTTTCTCACCAAGCCACCGATAATGAAGAAAAAAATGGAGGTTTGACCCAAGGCTGTTTGAACCACAATATCACCATAACCAACGGTGGACATCGTCACCATGATGAGGTATATGCACTTGAAGTAGGTGATGGGCTGGGAATTTGCAGGCTGGACCCAAGGATCTCCATTGTTTTCCACCTGTCCAAGGCAGGGAAAAAAAAAAAGGAGAGAGAAGTTCAGAGTGGTTCTCATTCGAGTTCATCTCCCATCTGAAAATTTTTGATTAGAAAATCTGCACTATTTTTTATTGTAGAGTGATGCATTACCACAGCAGGGAGTGGTGCTGCATCAGTGCATGCCAACACATGCAAGCAAACTACACTGGTGTAAGTCATGCTCTGTATTGCAATAGATTTGTTCTCTCTCTTTGAAGAGAACACTGCATTCATCACAGAAAACCAAAATCCAAAGCTTGCATGGTCACACTGATCTAAGGTGACAGGGAAGGACATACAGCTGATGGTACGTACCAGGTGAATGAATCCTGCAGCTGTGAGCCACATGCTGATAAACACAGCAAAGAGCTTGGAGAGCTTGATTGAATAACTGGAGACAGGAAGGCAGAAAGCCCAGAACGTTAAACATGTAACACAGCACTGGCAAGAGTTAAAGCTTCCTACAGGACCCCACCTCTGCTCAATCAACAGTGTTCTCTAGTAACTGCAACACTGCATAGGAAGGATTTAGAGTCAGAGAAAGTCTCCCTACATCCAGCCCTTCCTGTCACAGCATTGCAGCTAATACCGTTTTTTTTCTACATTTATCTGCCTCCAAAACCTTTAAGATGTCTTGATTTATGGTTCCCCTTTATCTTCATCCTCCCTCCAAGAGTTTCACTGAGCCATATGCAACACCTTCCCCCTTTGCTACCCAAGTCAGCTAAAACACAGATTTCAGGGAGAAGGTCAGGCTTTGGATGGCACCCAGCAAGGCTTTAACTCACTTGTCCTTGGTGATCCTGAGGATCTGTAGTATGCGGGGAAGGTCCAACAACCTAAGTGCTCTCAAAAAATGCAGACCTGCAGAAAAGCAGGAAAGTCGATGAGAAAAGATAAACCTGTCCGTGCAAGTGGAATTTCTGCACATATTCAGATATGCTTAACAACGCGTGCTTTGTCCTCCACACATTTGCAGCAGATAATTCTTCAATCCTAGCAAGAGAGGATACTGTTGCTTCGTATTCAGAGCCTTTATAACACTGGATTTTCATTTATGGCTTCAGAGGTGCTTTGAATTATGAGAAAAATTAAGGAATGTCATTTCTCTGAGCTGGAACCTGAAATCTTAAGTGGCACAGAGGTCCACTGGACTACGGACCCTAAGCACACAAGAAAGCCATTCACAGAAACCAGGGTACCACGATGACAGCCCCTCTGGGTGGCTCCTCATCCTGTTGGCCAGCACAGAGATTGCTGAGATCCTAAAATCCAGGCAGACAGGCAAACAGAATAGAGGCAGAGTTTGGTAACTCAGAAGTCCTGCAAAATTAAAAAGCTTTTTTAAAGTAACAAGGAGTAATTTTGCTCCCAAGGCACGGTTTAGAACAAGGAAAGAACAGATGGGGACGTTTAACTGGCCAAGACAATGAAGATTTGAAAGGAGTCTCGGTGTAGGATGCAGAACAAGTAAGGAAAGCCAGATCTCCAAGTCTTACTTACCAAGGCAATTCCTCCTTAAGAGAGCAGAAATGAAAACTGGAGGGATCGTGAAGAAATCCACGAGAGAATTCAGCTCAAGCCAGAACCTCAGCTTGTCATCAGCTGCCACAAACTGAAGATGAATAACATCAAAGAGCATCAGTGCTGTGTGTGATCTTTGGCCTCGGCAGTGCAAAAAGCAGACCTCTGAGGAAGAAATCCATTTTTGCAGTGTATTTCTTCCTGAATAATTTTGTCTTTTGTGGACATCATTCCTGTTTTGTTTCAGAAAGGCCTGGGCTGGAGCCCTGAGAGCACAATCATGGGTTGGACCTAGAGGTATAACGATGCTTTCTTTCCCTTTCTCATCTGCCCCTTTCATCCATTCTTCTAAGCTGCCTTTCTCTGCGGTGCTGCTGCATCATTAATAACAAATCACAAAACCTCAGGACAAGTAACACCACATCCTCAACTACAAAAGGGAAAATCCCATTTTCTAGTGGCTTGGCTAAAAAAACCTACTGTCCAAAGCTACAAAATCAAAGTGTATTCTACACTGGGGTAACTGATGGCACCTTAAGAACAGATGGCACACAGCTTTCTGGTTTGTTCAAGAGTGGCTGAGGAGACCCAACTAATTGATTCAGCACTTCAGTTTGTTTGTAAATCACCTTTCCCACAAGGTGCACTTACCCGTAATCCAAAGTAAAAGACGAAGAAAGCACTGAAGAATTTATCCACATAAATGATTCTGTCTGGGAAGGAGAATGCAAACTGCTCTGCTCTGATGGGAAAGCAGACGTCACAGAGAGTGGAAAGAAGGGGGAAAGAAGAGAAAACAGCGTGTTGGCTGTACAGTAACATTTGGTTTGAGTTTCTATTTTGGTTATGAAATACCGACCAAACCACACTTTCATCACATTCACAATTTTGTGTAATTTAAATTTCCACTTCCTCACTGAGCTATAAAGAATAAACAAATGGTAAGAGCGGGTTTTTCTTAGCGTTTCTGAGCACGTTCAAACACGACATTATTTATCTATCATGCAAATTCACTGGAAACTTTGGATTTCACATATTCATAGAGTGTTTAAGCCAAGGGTGTTTTCCTCTTCTCCAGGAAAACCATTTCACCTTTCTCACGTGGACTGGTTTACTCATTTATATTCCACTTATTCAGCAGAACTGATAGCTCCTGCAGTGATTTCTCACCCAATCGCTGCTGAACATGGAGTTCTGTCTGCCAAGGGAACAGCTGAAGCACCAAATAATTTCCAGCAGAGTCTGCCAGGTTAGCTTGTGCTGCCCATGGAAATCTCTAGGCCAGCCCACTGGCCTTGCCCAGAAGAGGATTACGGAGCACACAGAAGTGTAGGATGACAGCAGGGGCAAAACCTGGCAGCAAAAAGCTGAGGGGGATGAGCTTCTCCCATCAGCACCACCTGGACCAGCAAGGGATATCTGACAGAGACTCAAGAGATTGCCAAGAGCACTCAGTGACACCGCCTACCCCAGGAAGCAGTCGGCTTTGTACATCAATTACGAGCCCTCTGAGACACCTCGTCCTCCTCCGTGCAGGGAATATTTGGAAAACAGAAACACAATTAAGGAAACGAGTCCCATAAACCAGCCCAGGTGAACCTACTCTCACCTACAGGTGCAATGTTATTCACAGAAAAAACTCCGTGTGAATAGGATTAACCACCTGTTTATTCCTTAAAAAAAAATAAACTCTTTTCCTTCTGAAGCTATTCCAAGCTGTTCGTCAGATTTATAATGCCTTGGGACTGAACACAGTATTGGATTGCTCTTGATGTATAATTCTGTTTCTCAGGTTTACCCCTGCTGATTGAATTTGGCTTAGAGTGCTCCACAGCTTTTATATTTTATTTATCTCATTTTATGATTCCATTTTATTTTTCCACTGTTGTGCACCAGTCCAAGCAAAGCGCTGAGAACAAGGCTCTGGCAAATTAAATCAATCAAAGGGTTTTACATATTAACATCTTTGTACCCCTAAGCACATTTTACAACACGTATGCATTTAGGCAAAGATTGGTAGAGGTAACAGTGTGCTTTCTCAGACAGTTTTGTTGTTCTACTGCCATCTAATTGTTTACAGAAATCTAGACTTTAGAGAAGAACTCCATTCCCATTTGGGTACCCAAAATAGATGGCTGCATGTTCAAACGAGCTTTATTAAAAGCTTAGTGTTCTCTGAATATTGCAATAGGAACAGCTGGGCTTTGAATATTTTGAAAATCTCTTTTTCCAAAATGTGTTTTGGACCATTTTCAAAACTTGTTTTCAGCTGCAGGACCTGGTCACCTGTCTCTCAGCTCTTCTGAAAATCCAGGCTTGAAGGCATAGACAGAGAACTACGTATACCAAAACCTGAACAGCTGAGACAGAAAGATACATGCTGTCACAAAACAGCACCCATGGGCTCCCCTATCTAATACCCGTGGCCACAAAACAGCTCTAAGAAAACACATCAACATGAGTTTTCTACAGTTTGTTCAAACAAGCTTTTTGGATAAGCATCAGCAACTTACTTAGTAAGATCGATAAAATAAATGATGAGCGTGCCAATATCCAGGACAAACACCAGTATCATCTGAAAACACACGGGTGAAAAAGGATGTTATGAGGCTTACTCAGGCAGTAATACAGATCTCATCTATGACAGCACTTTTATTGTCTGTCTGCCACTTAAAGAAAGGCAGAAGGAACACAATTCAGTTACCTGCACTCTACAACTATTCCAGGAAGGGCATTTTAGTGAGGCCTGCTCACAGCCAACCAAAATCTCAACCAATACAAGCACTGTCACCTTGATTTGCTACTGCTGAGGACTGGGTGCAGCTGACCTAATTGTTCCCAGGCAAGTCCAGTGTCCTGGTTGTCCCTGTGAGATGCCAGGGAATCCACACTTGTGACTCATTCATCAAAATGGGATAAATGTGGTCTCCTCAGGAGGATTTCCTGAATCATCTTCCAGTCCAAATACATTTGTATGTGGAAAAAGTTTGAACCAGACCACTTGAACTGCAAAATTTGGCATATTCTTGTGCTGTCATGCAGTGATCTCAGAAGATCACACATCCCTCACTGCACTGGAAGAGGAACCACTGCTCTACTTACCAATACACGTCCCATGGAGGTTTGAGCTGATAGCATCATTTCCATCTGTGTAGAGAAGATTCTTAAGTAGTAGACTGATTTTTGTTTCCTCTTGTTTGACCACCAGACATTTTTGTTCTGACAGAAAAATAAAGACTGTTATCCTTGGCTGTGCCAGACATTGTTTCCCAAGTCAGCTAATGCAAACACATTCGGCCACCAACAAATTTGAACAGTGATTGAAGGAAAGAAAGCAAGAGGAGCTTGTCTTCCTTAAGCTAAGCTGAGGGCACCAGGATGCCATCTCCTCCCAGACTTCACGGAGTGCATGCTGTGCAGACATATGCTGTGATCTTCCCACCACAGATGCACCATCATTTTAATAGTTGCATCAATGAACGTTGATTCTCATCAACTTGAAGTGATTGCTTCATAACCTGAGCCTGAAAGGAAGTGGCTAATAATGCCTCTCCACAACTCTCCCCACCCCTTGCCATCTTATGCCAGCAGAGGATCCATTTCTGTAGCTTTGATTGCATTTTTCTTGTATGGCTTCAGCTAATTCTGATGAGGTCCTGTGCTCTCAGTACAATTCCGTCCTTCTCACAGATACAGTTATCAGTAACCATAATGAATAACTAACACAGATTATTCAGTGACAGAAAAACCTGCAAACATGCACCAGAAAAACACGATAATGCTTGAGATACTCTGCTGGCCCCTCTTCTTTTGCACTCAAAGAGCTGACACTTAAGAACTGAGCCCCACCTCTGCTCCAGCAGCCAAGGGAACAACAGAGTCAGGTTAATTCAACTTTTTGGCACACAGACTTGCACAGGTGTCCCCTTGATCTTCCACCCATACAACCCAGGCAAGCCCTCCTTTGGAAGTGATGGAGGGAAAAGGTTTGTGATAGTTGTTGGAAGCAACATGAAGTGATGCAAAGAAAAAGCTCTTCAGTCCTACAAATGGCACTGTAAGCTGGTAAATAAGCGACCTGGATGTGTCATTTGAGCATCCTGGTGTTACCCTACTAATACTTCCTCAAAGCTTCTTAATACACACGGGGAGGACTGAGACAAACAATCTGGTGGTAGATTTTTTCAGCTGCTTAGTCCCATCCTTGTTCAGTTGGACCAGACCACGTGAAAGCAGCTATCCTAACATACTGAAAAATAGTTTCTCAAGGCCATTTTCCCAGTACTTCCAGTATGCAGAATGGGAAAGCATGCCACTGAGAGATTACTCGACCGTGTACACATATTGCTCATTCCTGTTACAAACTTGAGTTGTTTTTTTACATACGTACAAGATCCTGTGCATTTGCATACATAAACTTGCACGTTTAAGAACTGAAAGTTGTATGCAAATGCAGACAATTGTGATGATTATTAAAGACAAGCATTCCAGTGCTCTTATGTGCACCTGTGTTTATCTGCATGCGAAGGAGCTGAGCTCTCTCTATGTATGTTTGTGAAACTAGTAATAGCTACATTGGTAAAAACCAGCTTGCCCCTTCCTCTTAAAAGGAGGACAAGAGTAACACACAAAAGCATTAACCTGCTGATGTATTTTCTTGAAAATAAAAGCAGTACATCTGGGTTTCCCCAAACCCAACTCTGCCTCAGTATGCCACATCCTGTGCACCACAACACGGTGTAAAACTCTTCCACTGAGCGCTCCTTCCACACCAAATGCGATTCTCGAACTCTCACATCAACACACAGCATCTGAACTAAGCCAGGGAGACTTTAGCTTCACCTTTTTTCTCCAGATTTGCTTTAGGATGAATCTATAAACGCATCGAATCGATCTGAAAACCAGAATGGTAAGCAGGCCTCCGAGGAAAACAAAAACTGATGGAAGAATAAAAGCCAACTGAAAGTGCAGTGCACAGGTAAGGTGAGATTCAGCCATGTTCTGGTCCTGACATTCTAGAACACGCACTGCTCTTGTGATGCTACTGTGACCTCAGTGCTCAAGCTGGGCACTGGGGAAGACCTCCACGCCCATGGGAGCTTCTGAATGGGGGCTCCAATGTAGAGCTGTGTCTGTGCAGTGATATTACCAAGGTACTTTCTCTCTCTGGAATCTCTCAGTTTATAAAGCTGGCTCTCGCACAGACTCACTGTATAAACATAAGTTGCTTATCCAGACCTGTGAAGTCTCACACATGGCACTCAAGACTCATCCATTCAGACCTCACTTCACGCTTCCTTTCAAGAGCTGCAACACAGACATACTGCAGTTCTCTCCTGGGAATTTCCGTTCCACTTTTGGATAGAGTCCTGATGCTGCTCAAAAATAAATACAAGCAAGATGCCCTGGCACTGAACGAGGAGATGTCATAATGAGAGCTTTGATAGAAACAGTGAATAAACACGAGATTGGCCAGATGAGTCAGACAAAGGATGCATTTATCCTGCTGCTCCGTTTGTTACCGCGCACTTGTTGGTGATGAAGGACAGTCTGACCTTTTCCCTACAGTCTTCATTTAATGAGATAACCCTCTTTCTTCCTTCTTCTTCTGCTTTTGTAAACTTCCTAATTAGAACAATTTTAACGAGGTATGTCCAAGTTTCCCAGGCTGCATGCACACCCAGCCTAGGGTGGCAGCATTCCCTTGGAGTCCGGCCACCTTTGCATGCCCATACATAAAACCTATTTGCTTTTCAGCATCACTGCAGCCTTGGACAAAGGGAAAGACAAAGCAGACCAGCACAGCAAGCTGTCCACAACCAAAAGCACTCCATAAAAGCCAGAGCTCGTCCTGCCCTACGAGGCCTTGCTGTCTCACCCACAGCCACTGTGATGTGATCAGTTCACGCAGTATCTTCCCCACTTCTGTTGGAATGAAATGAAGTCCTCAAAAGATTTCGGTGTAGTTGAGAGTTTTAAAGTCTTTACGAGCACTGCAGATGAATAATGCAATCAGACTCTTCTTCATGCAATCAGGACAGCTGAGTTATGGGAGTAGTGATTTCACCCGAATTGGGAAAAGCATGTGCCCAGAAAATAAATAAATAAATTGTAGAAGAATGGGGAAATAACAGCCCAGCAAATAGCTGGCTGGGAGGCAAAGAATGTATTATTGTAGCCTTTAATAAATACAGTAATGCTTAACGTCTGCCCTCCTCTTTCCTTCCCTCCCATGCTGAGCATCAGTGGGGTCTAAAAATGATTGAAGCCAGTGGGATGTTTTGAATGGAGAGGGTGGTCCTGGGGACAGTCTGTCAGCTGACAGTCATCATCTGTGTTTTCACGGAGACCAAAGTGACACAGATGCGATCAGCTCCTCATCTAAGGCTCCAGGATGCCTGAAGTCAAGGACAAAAAGGATTCTGGTCCTCTGCGTTTCTTCCCGTGCTGCTGTAGGCAGGCTCTGACTGCAGATGGCAGCCTCTGCCCGCTCTGTGGTGCTGCCCAGAACTCCCATTTCTCAGCCCAGCTGTCCCCAGAGCAGGACCAGGCCATCCACAAATCACAGCCACTCAGCGGGAGCTCAGAGCTGCAGGAAGGAAGCGATTTATCAGCATGCACTAGCACACCGCCCTGTCCGCAGCGAGGTGCGTAAGCCAGGAGAAGGAGCTCACAACAGAGAGCGGGCTCATTTTCCCTAATCCGACTAAACTGTGGTTTCTGCTGCACCGATGCAAATGCTTAGAGATAAATTATGGATGCTCACCAGTTGACATCACGTGCTGCTCATTTTTTGGTGCCAGAATTACCTGAATTCAGAGTGTGAGGACTTCCAGCCCTTCCTCCCCAGGGAGAGCGCAGCCCTGCAGTCAATAACTGCAGGTAGGAAAACTGCTGGAGAAAAACTAAGGCCATAGAAGAAATAAGCTGGCTAGCAGGAACCCGATTTCAGGTGTTACTGACACGGAAGTCTGTGCTTAAAGACAATCCCTTTTGGCAGCTCCACGGGCACCACTGCTGCAATGAGTCTGCACAACGCTCAGCCACTCTCCAAGGGCAGCGTTTGCAGTGATATATCATTTTGCTTCATCTCTAATCATCAGAATAAAAGTAGAATACAATAATGCTCTCCATCAGACAGCATTACAGTTCTCCTAAAAGAGAATAATTCCTTCCAAGGGCTATTTAACACTTTAAACATTCCCTCCACCCCCCACCCCCCCCCCCAGCCTTTGTGATAGCTCCAGCTTCCAAGCAAATTCTTCTCCTGATCATCCAGCCAAGTCTCCCTGCCTATCTGTCTACTGGTTGGAGGAGCCATCTGTTATCAGAAGTCATCCTCCCTGCATTTGTTTGCATTGTGACAGAGCTCCCTCTTTATTTCCTCTTCCATATCCTACATGGATCAAGCTCCTAATACCTTTCAGTAGGAAGAAGTTTCCCAGACTTTGAATCATGTATATGGCTCTTTTATGAACCGTTCCAATTTTTCAGCATCCTCTTTGAAGTGCAGACACCAGAACCTGAATTCCTATCCCAGTGAAGATCTGCCTAATGGGGGTGGATGGGGGTGGTAAGCTTATTACATCAGATCTGTGAAAGGAAGTACTTGATCATAAAGTGCACCGGTTTGACTGAGAGGAAAGAAGGATAACAGAGGCACCAAACTGGGGAGACACATCCTGAAAGGATTTAACTTCTGAGTAATGAGGACATCCACGAGCACATCAGACTGGATTAAAATAAAGATGCATTCTGCTGCTTCAGAGCATAAATCAATAGCTGGCAGGGATTACAAATAAAAGTCTCCTTTGGGTAGATTCCTCTATAATTGTTCACTGTGGAGAGTTTCCACCTCCACTGAAGCAGCTGGCTACCAGCAGACACAGAACATTGGGATTAAGGAGACCAGAGCAAGTTGCTCACTGTCTGTTATGGAGAGACACACATACATGGAAGAGACAAAGAGCTTAAAGGCAAAATCCTTACATTGTGTTTTTCTCTCTGTGCTTCTGAGCCTATCTAGGTAGGAAAGATAAGAAATTAAATGAAGAAACACATCTCTGCCAGCTCTCAGCCTCCTTCCCACAGCAGTCTACTTTCTGCATCCATCCAAAACAAAGTGCATGAATGTAACAGCCCTCATCCCTGCTTGGTTTCCACTCTCTGAATCTTCTGGTGCAAAATAAAACAGACTGGTCCAAAATTTGGAAGCCCGTGAGCCAGGCTGCTTGCTCTAGGCTTCCAATTTAATAAACGTGTATCTATATCTAATGGACAGCCTGCCACTTCCCTTTAATGGAAATCACCTGCTCCTCTAATTATCATTAGACAAATTGACAGTGCGAGAGCCAAGGCCTCTCATCTTAATGGCACCTGCAGCAAGAGTAAAATAATGCACTAATATCTTCTCAGAAAGGCCATTATTCTGCCTAATATGAATGCACATACACGCTCCGTGTAAGATAGGATCAAACATAGCCATGAAGAAAATACTACACAGCAATTCTCCCTACTTACTCAGTGCGCATCTTTTATGAGTGAAATCATTTCTCATTTTCTCTGGGCAAGGACCATAATCCCTCATGCCTCCTGCAGTGCTGGAGCCAGACCCCGAGCAGCTGATGGGCACCACAGCACAGAGGCAGACACGTCTGCACCCCTGGCTGAAGTGCAACTGCTTTTCAAAACTGAAGAGCTTTCAGGCCAAGACGTGCTCACTGCTGCTGAGAGCCAGCAAGTTTTCTAAGAGCACACTGCCCCTTTCTGAGAAGGATGAGAATCGCTCTTCTCTGTGCCCTTGTCTCGTGGCAGGAGCCAGAGGGACATCCCACAGCTAACGTGGGCCCATGGGAGCTCTACCAATTTGTTATGGTCAGACAGAACCCCTCAGAATATCATTCAATAGGCTGAAATACCCAGGGTGTTGCATGCAGCCCTGCTTGGTCTTCAGAAACACAGGCCTGAGTGGATGCCACCATTTCTCAGACTCTTAACAGATGTCTCTGAGCTCAGTCAGCATACACAGGCTTTTTGAAGCAGCCAGGCACAATTCTACATCAGCACACAGAAGGTCGCTGAGCCTTAAACTTCAAGCAATAGGACCCAGGATCCTATTATACAGCACAGGGTCTCAAGGGTTTGCATTGTAGGGGGCTCTGCGTTTCACTGGCATTCTCAGCTGCCTGTCTCAAGGCACATTTGCCTCGTTGACCTGTCTTGTCTGACTCCAAACACAGGCCAGAAGTCCCAAAGCTCCGCTCACCACCAGCCTTCAAAGCTTCCTTACCCACAGCATTCATTACCGAAGGATTCTTGATGATAATGAAGGATTTTTAACAGCCTTATGCATTCAGTTTGATTGCCTCAGTGACATTGATTTGGAAGCAGATTGTACCAGCTTGTACCCACAGGACCTCTCATATCTGATGAGAGTAGATTTGTTAGGATAAAAGATGCCCACATGCCTAAGGGGCAGCGTCAGCTTGGCACCAGAGCCCTGGCAGAGGAGGGCTCTCCAAGCCTGGGACAAGCAGCTCCATCAGGGCAGGTGCACAGAAAAGTCCTACTCGTGTTGGCAACCCTGAGGGGTCTGAGATTATCCTCCAAATCAACTCTGCACCCAGCCCCACGGGCATAGAGCACCTCAGGAGATGCTTGGCTTTTCAGGGCAGCCCCAGTCTGCCCTCCATGCTGCCAAACACAGCATGCAGGAGAGCCCATGCCACAGGAAGGTATTTGGAGGTTTAATCACTGCTGCACCGCAGCCATTTCCCGGTGGCTGTGCACACAAGCCTTGCAGTAAGTTACTCTCAGTGTAAAGCAGATCAACTGTCCCCTTCACAGCTCTCCCTCTGCAAGAAGTGCCTCCACATCCACATATTCAGCAGCAACCGAGGACACAGTAGGAAAGGATCTACTCCAGGACAATCCCTAGGTGTAACGAACCCCATGGGGCACAGTCTGGGAATTAGGATGGAGGATGCAAGGGAAGAGATTGAAATGGGTCGTACAGGGATAAATTGGGCCCTCGCTGTTTGTCCGCTCCTTATCTCTGCAGTAGCAGAGCATATCTGTCATTTGCACAGTTCTACGTGCAGCACACCTATGTGGAAGAGAAATTGCACATCCCCATTTTGCAAAGAGGGAGGCAAAGCAAAAGGAGAATTGCATGACTTTTCTGTTCCTCCCCCAAGCCACGCAGGAGGCGTGCGGGTGAGTGGAATGGAAACACGTTGCCCAACCTCCCAGCTCCCAGTTCCCTTCTCCAGTGATGACAAAGTGCTCTGCAATCAAATTTGCCCTACAGAAATCTCAGCTGATGGTGCTTCTGCACCTCACGTTACCCAAGGCTTTTTGTTTTAGGGGAACCTACTTCTACTATCAGTTTGAAGCCAGATCCCTGCTCGCTTCTTTATTATGGCATTCACTGCAAGGCACCAACAGACACCAAGAGATACGATTGCATTCCACACATCCACTGAAGCTAATTTCAGTGGCGTTGCAGCTGTAAATTAAATGGAGCTCTCTGTGAAGTGTTCTCTCTTTCTCTCCTCGCAACTGTCTAGCCCGCATTTGGAGGCTGCCAGCTTTATTTAAAACGTACAAGCTCTGAAGCATTCCCATATTTACAGTAGCAAGGAAAATTATGGATAAAAGGAAACAAGCATCTCACCATTTCTCTGATTAAATACATGGGTTGTTACTGCCAGGAGTAAAACCCGCTGTTTAGATGGATGAAGAATCCCAACAGTATTTCTCTCTTACAGAGACAGAGCTGCAAAGAAGCTGGAGATCCTCCCGCAGCCATCCACTGCCAGCGGGCCCAGGAACAGAAGCCAGAGCAAGCAGTGCCAGCACTGTGCACAGCATCATCACTCACCCCTCCACTGGTAAGGGCTGGGGCAGTGCAGGTGTGGTACGAGCACATGTGCTGATGCTCTGATCAAAGTAGTTTGCTCTGGATGGAGGTTAGCCTAACCAAAGCGCATTAGACAGACCAAGATTAACATGCCTAAATGATACATGTGTTCTAATTAGAGAATGTAATCACCTCAGGCTTGATCATTACTGCTCCCTTTATGTTTAGCATTTCAGCTGCATTAAGATCCCTGGCAGTTCTTTCATCTAACTTCTATATTCAAGGACATCAGGATTTTAATCATTAAACACCTAAACTCAGGAATCTTTGAAGAATAATTATTTTCTAAGTAGAAATGCTATATCACCAAAGACTGTTTTAAACACCTCTCATCTCTGGCTGCTGCACTTATGTCAACAGATCTCTTTAGAAATACGGCTGTGGGAAAGTAGCTTAAATTAACTAAAAAAAAAAAAATGTTTTGTCATTCCCCCTCTATTTTTTCATCCATTTGGTTCTGTTGGAAGACTTCCAGCCATAGGTTATTTCAAAGCATCAGCACTGTCAGAGCTGAGGCAATTTTCATTCAGGATTGAGACCTCAGGGCAGTACTACCTCGATTTGGGACCGCCTGATAACCAGAGCTTATTCCTTCTGATTTACTTTAGTGTTTCTCCTCACACCTTTTTGCATGCATCCCACTTTCCCCTTTGCATGGGAACTGTTGAATCGCGGTCTGAACCACTGATCACCTGATTGCACTGAGTCAGCCATGGAGCACAGATGAAGGCAATTCACCTGTGTGACCAGAAAGCTCCACCTCTCCCAGACCTCATTTAAGGGCTGACCACCACAGGGGAAGGATCTCTTTCTGGAGATTACTCACTTTGCAGTTTTTCTGCTGTGAGCCTGAGATATGGGTGAGTATTCTATCTATTTTCAATTATTCCCTTCTGGTGTGACAATCTTTCTTGTTTTACATCCTGACTACCATACTGTTTGAACTGTTTATTCTGTTAACTACACACCCTTCCATGCAGAACCACCCTTGCAAATCAAACAAAAGGTGTTACTGCCCTTCCAAAACTCCTTTTCTGCAGAATTAGTGGCATGTAGGGAGAGGTTCAGAAAGAGTTGGCATAAATTTGTGCACGTTCATTGATACATGCATTTGTTGTGTGGTTAGCTTCGTACAATCCTGCAGAACACATAAATCTGGCTGAGAATATAAAAATAGCCCTCTATCAATCTTCCTGCAGTGGGAAACGTAGATTCATTGGTGCAGGCAGAGGGAGCACTGGCAAAACTTTATAGCAGCTTCCATAAAGCTGTCAGCAGTGAAAACAGGCTGGTTTTTAAGCTCAGGGAACAAAGACCATATTGGCACCGTGTCCTACAGCAGGAATACTGATGAGATCCTGCAGTCAGAGGTTTGTGGCTGGGACAAGGAAACACAGATGGAGACCTTTGAGCTCTGTACTGGTGTGACTCTGCCAAGCTGTTAGAAGTGACTGCAGCCCCTCAGAGCACAGCAACAAAGCATGTTTTCTTCTCTCAGCAGTTCTCCTAAAATACATCATGAATCATTAGCAAGGATGGCAACAAGAAGCATACAGACATGATTATTCCTTAGTACGACAGCCCATTAAATGTAGAGTGGACGAAATGGTTTGGAATTGTGTGAAGTAGTGTTGTATGCCTTGCTTCCTTCCGTGGCGATTTTGCAACATACACACAAGGTACATAACATAACCAGAATAGCAGCCCAGCAAAGAAGAGAAAGGTTTCTGCAGAGAAAAGGAACATCTGAAACTGCTGAAGCCCATGCAGACTCACCAAGAGCACCTTCCCACAATCCCAGATCAGCTCTGCTAAGTGGGGTCCGAACCCTCGAGCAGCTAGCTGATGTCTTCTAGGAGCTGCCTGTCCTTCCCACATGCAGCTTATCTGATGCCTGGCTCTCATACCCAAACCAACTTTGATAGCTGGCTCTCATACCCAAACCAACTTTGATAGCACTGATTTACACTGACCAGTGGGAATGCTTTCAATTGCTCTGCATTTGCCTCCTTCATTACAGCTCTAATTAGGGGGTCAGTCTTTAAGATCATCCTCTGTATCATTGAAAAAAAAGGCAGAGAAGTCTCCAGCCCCTGGAATAAGACATTGGTTGGGGCTGGAGTGCTGTCATGGAGCCTGGTTTGGAGATCTCTGCTCTCACAGGCCACTAAACATAGTTACAGACAACAAAGTTGGTTATTTGTCGGACTGGAACCTAACCGTTGCCATTTAGGACCAAATAACCTTCTCATGAATGAAAATTGATTCAAATTGTCTGGGCTATCTCTCATAATTAGAGGCTTAAAATATCTTTGTGCTACTGTTGCTGTGTATTTTTCCCCCCTTTTGATCGCTCTGCAGTAAAATCAGAAGTACCCGGGCATCCCCAGGCTCCAGTTCCTGTCTCTTAACTAACAACAAAGTGACAATGCAGTACTTCAATATGAACATAGTGGAAAAATGTAAACATGATGACCCCAACTGCATTTTTCATGCAGTTTGTGGCAGACACGATCCAAGCCCCTTTGAAATTCATATAAAACCCTTTCAAAATCTGTTTGAATGTCATCAAGTTGCACCGTGATGGTTTCTCAGGAACGTGGCACATCCACTTGTTGTGCCTGAATACTAATAATTCAGAATAAAAGGAGGAACGCACCTTTTGAGACTAGTGCCCCAGACACTGGAATCGGTAAGTAAGAGGCAGCAGGATCTTTTCTTCCCGACTGGCATCTTCTATCACTTTGAAGGACATGAATTGTCTGTATGCAGGAACGTAAACACATTGTGTACTATCCTTCACTAAGTGCCTTGCTGTGTTGCAGTATCAGCCCCGCTGCTGCCACACGAGCAATCATCAGAACAAAGAAACAGTCCCACTGTTTTAAACTCACAATGGTCTTGGTGAGGGGTTACCACACCTCAGGGTGGGAGCTTCACCTGGAAGAGAGCATCCTCCCATCACAGCCCTGACCCAGAGCCCTGCAGGCACCCCGAGCTCTCCCTAAAAGGGGTGGAAAATTCACTGACTTTCAGTTCTGAAGTGGAAATGAGCATATTTTCCTTGATTTGTGTTCTCGTTTTCCATCGATGGTTTTTACTTTCAGAGCGTCAGGAATCAGAATGATTACGCACCAGAAGCCTTATTAAGATAATGTAATTTAATCAATGAAAGAATTTCTAAATGTGTTTTTAAATATGTTTGTTTTTTATGTAGTTGCCTAATTTCCTAGGTATATGCCAAGCTATTGACATTTTGCAAGGCTTGCATTTATAAATAGCATCTTCCTAATGCACTAAACTTAATAGAATCCTTTTAAAAAACCTATTATGGTCTTTAATGTAAGGTAAAGTTTTATTACTTTTTTAGTAATTACAGTGTTTGCTTTGCAGAATTAATTACCAGCTGGCTTCAACCTGAACAACTCATCTCGAGCTTCCCTTTCTCTCTCCCAGCTACACATTCCACGTCTGGGTCATTGGCATAATTACCAGAGATTAGGGGAAACAGGTAGATTGTTTTCTGTATTCTCTTGTGTACTCGACAATGAACATATTTCCTCATCAAGCATTCTACTTTGAATTAGACCTTGAGCAAGAAAGGTAACACAATAAGGCTGTTAGAAGGAGAAAAACAAAATGCTGCTTCTTTTTTTTCCCTTCTTCCACGGGCTTAAGCACTTGAAAGGGTACACAGGGCATTTTTATCTCAAATTCCTTCCTGTGTTTCAGCACAGTGTCTGAAACTTAGCAAAATGACAAGAATTCTAACTGCTATGACATTATTACAACGCCTACACGACGGACTCACTATGGGAGGTTATACAGACCTGATGCCCTCTGCACGACAGCAATGCAACAGCAGGAACATCCTACTGCCATCAGATTGGAGTTGCCCTGAAAGGGAAACCCATCCAAACGCAGTTCTTCCAGGTAGGTACCTCAGCTCTGTTACCAACAGCACAGTGAAAATACCATTTTGATTTTCACTGTGCTGTTAAGATGTCTCAGAATGCACCTATGGCCTCCAAATGAACCTGCAGAAACCTGCATCAAAACAGGCTTCAATTCCACAAACAGCAGGGACCAACCCACCCTGCTTTCCCCCCTCATTCTCACACACGTATATACACAGCCTGATTCAGTCCTGCAAGTTAAAAACCACACATGGACACATGCAAAGCCCCAAATTTTCATAACAGTTTCAAACCCAGGGCTGGGGACCGAGGTCTGGGAGCTGGCATGCCATCTTCACAAAGGACCTGCTTATATTTTCACAATCTGATAGCGAGTGACTCACGTTATGCATATGCTGACACATTTACATGATCAAGGGCATAATGACTACCAATTATTCTAAATTTCTAAGCCGAACGATTGCTTACATTATGTACACTGTGAAAAACCTACAGTCTCTTGGGAAGGGAACAATTGCCATCCATCCATGCTTTCCTGGAACTAGATGCAAACTTCTTTCCCCTGCTGAGACCACAGGTCATTAACATTGTTAATGTTCTCCCTAAAACTGTTTTGAGAATGTGACAAGTCTAATTTGTTACTGACAGAGCAGTTGGGAGTACGTTTAAAATGCATCACTCCTGCTATTGCATCCTTTGAATGGATTCGTGGCTGCTGTCAGGTGCACTTGCTATTTTGTTAAGGACTGTCCGCTGTTTCATCAATCTTTCCAGTCGGCTCCAGAAGGAAAAGCCTTGCATTCTACTCAACACCATTTCTGCTTTTCGATCCAGAAAAGCTGTCTTTAAAACACAACAATCACAGCCCAAGGCTAAGTCTGGGGACCTAGACCCTCCAACAGAGCTTTTTTGATAAGTTGTACGGCTGGGTGCCATAAAGTTATAGGCCACATCTTCCTTTCCACTTTGCTTTGATGGTTTGGTAAGATCTGTTTACAAATGCATGAACTTCAGCAGGGATTTAGCAGAAAAAAAATGTATATTTTAGCAATCTGAACACGTATCAGGTTCACATCAGTGGGCACCAGCCTCTTATCATCCAGTACTTTTCAGAAGGTGACAGCCCAGATCTTCCTGTCCATTCACCTATGTCCATGCCTTTAAGCACACTTGTGCTCAGCAGCTGCTTCACCACAAAGCAGCCACTGCTGCCTCACATCTCATCGCTCACCAAGCTGCAGAGTGCTCCTCAGCAAAGACAACCAGCTTCCTGGGCCTTGAGCCTATCAATAGGAAGCTGGTACAGAACAAGCCTCAAAACTTTACTAAGGGATCAGCCAGCTGTGACATGGAGCAGCTGAATTCTGTGTGGGATGCAGCACCAAGCTAAGCATCCCCCAGGTGATGAGTAGACCTGTCAGCTTGGTGAGAGCCTGCTAGAGTGAAGGATCTTGGTGTCTGTGCTAAGCAGCTGGTGTTATGAGAAGCGGTCCAGAGCTGCTTAATTTATAACATGCAGCTCTGTGCACACAGCAACTTCGTTTCCTCATGTTTTGACAGGTTTCTGTGCATAACTGCTTCCTCTTCATGCAAACTAAATGGTTTGGACATATTCTGGCTGCAGAAGTGCAGCACTTAAGGGTACGTGGGAATCACTTTCCTCAGCTAAATGCAGCATCTCATCTTTTTGCAAGACATCACACAGTGCCTCCTTGCTTGATAAGAAGATAGGAACTTGCTGCAGCTAGGGAGATGGAAGCGGTGGGGTTGATTGGTTTTGTTGCATCAGCTGCAAAGATCAATGCTTTGAACTTCCCTGTGCACAAACGTGAGCTCATTGAAAGCAGAGTTCGATTTCACACAGGCCTCATAAAAACGTTACAGCCTCATATCTGGACATTTTTACATTCATTTCAGCCTTACTGGTGAGAACCAAAGCACTGAAACTTGTTTAAAGCAAATATAAACCTATGTTGAGGAGTTGTACAGCAGCTCATGGTGAACAGAAGCACAACTTCTGCAGGTGGCTTCAGGAGTCAAGGGATTGCTTTCTTAGTCCTCTGCTGAGCACAACCACTCTTTAACACGGTGAAGAACCAGAAGTCATAAGTCGTGACTGACAGAAATACCCAGAGAACCCTCTTATAGGCGATTTCAAGGAGGAAATGGAGTAGTTCCACCTTAGATATAGAAACCTGTACCTGTCGCTGCCCAAATTGAACATCCTAATCCACAAAACAAACAAAATCCACCACACAAAAGAACCCCAAACCCCAGAAACCTGTTCCTGCGTTATACCATAGATGTGCTTTTACTCCATGCACTGAGGGAGACTGCAGCTCCATCGGAGGTTTGGTTGGTCTCAAAGCTCGTTTGGAGTTAAAAGCCCATAAGTAAGATCTGATAGTTTAATGCATTCCTGCAATGAACTGTAATTTGCTGGGAAATAGATAGGATAATATCATTCTTGATATCAACCGGAGGTCAGTGTGTTAAGTTTCAGCTCTAAGTGTTGGTACAGAGGGATTCAATGAGGGATGGGTGACACAGTTCAGGGGTGGTAACAGATTATGTGACACCTCTGTGGAAGCTCAGGGCAATTATTAATCCCAGCATTTGCAATGAAATAAAGGTAACAGGAAACTGAATCGTCCAAGAAAGGCAAATCACCAGAAGTTAAAGGAAAACAAAAATAGGAATTCCTAGGTGAGCACTCAGCCAAACATTCATAATTTAACAGATTTGAAACATTGGCTGTGGGCACTACATGGTATTTTCTACATTGAGAAGTGATAAAAACATGTTAATTCTGAGCTGGAAATGAGATAGGACAGAAAGAACTATTGGTATTCTCTGAGGACACTATTGCTGCAGTTGGCTTTATGGATAAACTAAAGGTAGAAAGACCAGAAGTAATGAATTTAGGGGAAAAAAGTGTTGAAATATCCCAGAGTGATAATCACTGAAGCTAAGTATGAAAACACAGCCCTGACCAAAGCTGGTGCATGACAGCAGGAGAGGCAGAGAGCTGAACTTCAGAAAGAATTTGTAAAGCCAAAGGTGAGGTTAATGCATCTTTAGGATTAATGTAGTCATAATGTAATGCTGCAAAGAGCTGGTCATAAATTGCCTCAAGGGAAGGATATGACAATGGGGAATCTGTGTGGAGTTACTGAATAATAGTATCAGAGCATCTGCTATACAATATGGTTTGAACTTTTCAAAGCCCGTTGTATAACTCGCTTGTCATTCGGGCTGAGGAACAGATGACAGATCTGCCAGGAATGTTCAAAAACAGACCTATTAATTTTCCCTTTTTTCCTCCAAGAAGAAGCTTCTAGACCAGCTGTTCTCACTGAGACGATGTTTCAGCAAACAGATCAGGCTCCATTTTCAAAAGGTACATGCAGCAGAACCTTGTAAGGGCTCCTGGAAAAGCCAGAAGAAGTTCAACTGGCACCTGCAGCATCTTCAGTTAGCTTATAGGATGAAGTTTCTTACCAACCTGCAGAGGAACATGATGCTGGGAGGGACCAACTGAGCCATCAGACTTCAGCTTTCATGGTATTAAGGTAACAGCAGTGGTGCCAGGTATTAAACAGCACAGCAAGAGATGCTTTTCCTCCCTCTTCTCCAGCAATATTCCGTAACAATTCTGAGATAACAGAACAGGGAGGGCTGCCAGCAATGCTGTCTGCCCTCCAGCCAGAGTCTGCCCATGAACTCAGCATCTGTTTGATAAAATCCTCATCAAAGTACCTAAGTGTTTGCTATGCTTCTCTGCACAGCAGCCCTTGTCTTTGGGTGCTGACCTGATGGGGATTCCAGGAGCTTTCCAGGTGACCCTGGGCTCTTTACCAAAGAGGAGTCCAAATTTTAACTCAATTGAGGGTTTAAGCATGTGAGTAAATCTCAGGAATGGGACTCTGTCTCAACTGGCAACTTGCTATTTTCCTCTGAAATACTGTATCATGCAAGCACATACAAAGAAGAATCATTACTTCATTAAGATGTTATCTAGGCACCCATGGCTTATACAGAGGTTTGCACCTCAGTCCTTGCTTCATTTCTTAATGAAAATGATCATCTCCTATCTAGATCTTTCATGAACTGTCACAGTGATTCTTCAAGAACTTGAGAACAAAGTGTTTTGTTCATTAAAAAATAAAATACAAGTAAAGCAAAGATATTTGCACTGACATCTTAGATGTTTTATAGATTAAGAGACCTGTGAATAGCAGACTTTCCTTGTCATCTTTGCCTCACCTGAGAGCTTCCTTTAACTGAGGTTAACACTAACTAGAAAATAATTAAGGCAGTTTAGAGAGTCTAGCCTTCCATCAAGACCATCTCAATCACTTCTTCATCCTGGTCCTCCACATCTAGAGAGTCTGCATGCCAAGAAATCAGGCATATCTCCCCGTAGGACAGAGCTAAAGTGATTTCTGTACTTTATCAGAAAAGGACAGCCTTAATTCTGTATTTCTTTATGTCTATGAGGGCCTTTTAATTAACTTTCAGGTTACTCGGCAAGATGAGTATTATATAATCTCTGTTAGATATAGATTAACCACGTCCTTATCACCAGGAACCACATTTTACTACTGCAGCACCCATTCAAAGGATGAGATGCACTCGAGGGCTGTGCAGACACCTCAGCACATGACAGAGACCTGCAAGCCCCACACAGCTGAGCTTTAAAACTTAAAGATGCAGAAAAATGAAGTAAGCCTCTGAACGCAGCGCTTAATCCAAGCAATCCAAAAGCAATCTTGTTGGCACTCTAATTGTGTTTTCTAAAGAGGAGACTGCAATAACAGTTTACATATAATTGCATCCCCTCTGTATGTTTGTACTGTGCTTAGTTCTGAAACCATTCAAAATGGAAAGGCCTCGCTTTCACTCCAACCTGAGGGACTGTGCATTACTTCTCACATAATAGCCCCGACAAATATGAATTTTGTATTAGCACTGATCAGAAAGCACAGCTGTCCCTTGAGGGCCCACGACCAGGACGTGTACAACAAAAATTAAGGAAGCTGTGCAGGTTTTTAAATTGCCTTTTGTTTTGATTGGTTTTTCCTTAGTAAGCTCTCGCTGTACATCAGCTCATCTGCTCTAAGTGCAATTCAGCAGGGAGAACGAGGAAAGAGACTTCACATTCGAAGCAATTTTTCAAGTTCCCACAATTTTAGCAGAACGTTACTTGTATCCACACACTGGAAGTGTTTGATTAATGGACGGATTTCAGAACGTGCATCCCTCTCACTGATACCATTCATAGCTCTTAATTGGAAGCTGTGACTGTGCCTCTTACACTGCTAGGGGCTTCTGTGGGAATACAATGCGATGAGAAGCACCTCCCTGTGAGTGAAGGGAAATCACACCCCCACCCTTGCATACAGATGACATGCAGTTCCCTGTGGGGACAACAGCTAACGCTGCTCTCATCACAAAAAGCGATGTTCCTTGATTGTTTTTCCTTAGACTTGTAGCAGATTTTCAACCTCCATTTCCCATATGCTGCAGTAACTAACTTTGACATCCAAGTATTATTACCAAAGGGTGAATGAAAGAAGACCGTACTTCGGCAAATGACATCAGCTTATTTGCCCATCAAGACATTATGCTGACTCCAGCTAGTACCTGATGCTCAGGGAGAAGCTAAACTTCCAAATTAAAACAATAGTGCTGAACTCTGCAGCATGGGAATTTCTTCCCGGGCCATCCCCACCATCTGCGCTCAGTTTGGAGGGGTTTAAGAAGGAGGAATGGAAGAAAATTCCATGTCTCCCCACTGAGATCCCATGACCCAGAGCTCTTTCCCAAGCAGGATTTGGTTCTTAGCAATGTTTTTCTCATGCACCCAGAGAACAGAGTGACAAAGCTTGGTATGGGCACCTGACAGCAATGGAACAGACAACACACATTTTTCTCTCATGGCCCCTAGTAAATATATCATCTACTTGTCCAGTGGGGTGGAAAACAGATGGTAAGTCTACATCAGCCCTGCAATAGGACCTATGGAAGGTTTAGCACAGACACAAAAACCTCTGACATCTGTGTTGTTACAGAGCTCCACCAACAGGGCTTGTGAAGCTTAAATGTTTGTAGAGCCTTTGCATTAGGAGAAAAAAAAAAGCAATACTATAGTAGCACTAATAATGGAGACCCATTTCACCCAGCTGAAGGTCATGAAAGATCTATAACATACAGACAGAATGGACAAGCCATGCCTACAAGTCTTAATACAACTTTCAGCCATCATAGGGGAAATTTGTAAGCATATTGAAGGTAACCAGTGATGGAATTGGAAGAGAGAAAGCTTCAAAAACAAAAAGTGGGAGGAATTAAAGTATGCAGACATGCTTTGTACTTAGAGGAAGTACATAGTGCCTGATCTTGCATCATCTAAGGTCTGATGACTGGATGCAATTCCATCCCACAGTGCAATAAAAGCAGCATGTCAGAACACTGATTTTTCCATAGCTAAAGTGCTCTCTCTCTTGTGGTCTGGGAGTAAATTAGCATGGTCTGCTTTCCCACCAGTATCAAGATGAAACCTCAGAGCAGAGGTGATGTCAGCCAGCAGATGGTACTGCAGGCTGCCATACTGCAGCTGCTGTCAGCTTGCTGCAAGTCAAGCTGCTGGGCCTGAGTTAGTTGGGCTCTGCCTGCTCTCCCCCTGGGTTCTGATGTCAGGAGACAGGCAGCTCATTATACCGAGGAGATAGCTGTGGAATGTCAACTTTTCAGGGAGCTGAAGGAACGAGTTGTCTGAGTAATTTAGATGGGCAGTGAAAAGCATCATCTGTGCTCCTGACTGTGCCATTTCTCTACAACTACGCAGGTGTGAGTTGCAAAGGCATCCACATGTGTCCTCATGGCTGAGAGATGTTCTCTGTCCCTGAGCACTGAAGTCCACCCCCGTGCAATACATCAATACACATCACCAGCATCACTTACACTCAGCTTTATCCTGGCTATCAGTTCGGGCTGTTCCACTCTCAATTGCTTTCCCAAGGACCACAGATGGCACACATCTCTACAGGGTGAGTTTCAGCAGCTCTCCAGACCACGCTGACTTGGCTAAGATTCAATAATATCTGTATGCTTTTTATCCAGACAGAGACATGCTGAAAGTAAATTCTCACCGGTCAAAATAGGCTGTACCACCTTTCATTTTGTAGAGACATGAATTGAGCTCATGAAAGAAGCATAACTTGCAAAAAAGAGTAGTTCATTGTATGACAGATTTGCTTGCTTCACGAGGAGGTCCACCAAGCCAAGAAGAGGCATTTTCTTTTGCACCACAATCTACTCTTGATTTTGATTTTTCTTCTTTCCTGCCCCCCCCCCCCCCCAAAGTCGATCTGCTTTACTTATTGAACGTGAGGGTTTTTGTTTAACAAGGTAGGTGATGACCCACTTTAGAATTGCATGATTGGCAACTGAAGGGGAGAAATGTACGTTAATTACTAGTTTCTCTGGGGAAGACTTTAAATTGTTGAGCTAACTCTAATGTGACAGCACTTTGAAGAGTCTCAAAATGAGAAAACAAAACCAAATCTGCTGAATTTACAGGTCCACAGTGCATCATTTGGAACAGCTGCTGGAATGTGTACTAAAGTATCTGCACCTCCTGGGGACCTGTCCTCCATTCTTTTGGAAACATACCACATCCTGCCTAACTGAGCAACAATTCACTCTTAATTAACGACTACCACTGTTTCCCCTAATTACCCAAACTAATTGGGAGAGTCAGGATACCCCAGGTTTAGATCTGTCTACACCACCGATTCTTGGATAAGTTGAACAAGTCACTTTCACCGATGTTTCCAGAAGTGGTACTCTGAGATGTGATCACGTGGATTCTGAGCTGCCACAGCCCCTGCTGGAGCCAGAAGAGAAAAAGCTCTTTGGAAAACTGGAGGGCTGTGCTTGGAATTTGTTAAGTTCATTAAAACTCTACATTCCCCCATGCTTCAGTTTCACGTTCTATAGACTGCCAATAATTTACCAGGGGATGGCTGGATAGAATGAACAACGAGTTAAAAACCAGGTTCTATTTTTTTCCAAGAAGTTTTTAACCAACTAATGCTGCCTTCAGCACACAGCAGTAAATTCACTCTCCCTGAGTGCTGGCACCTTCTGCCCCAACACTGCACAGCTGAGAAATTCAGTCCCCACATCCTCCAGCACAGCATCACCCTGAGCATGCTGGGATACATCCAGTAAACCAGGTGAAGGCAATGCACCTGTGTGACCAGAAGGGCTGGAGTTTGACTCCACCTCTCCCAGACCCCATTTAAGGGCTGACCACCACTGGAGAAGGATCCTTTGGAGTTTTCTACAGTGAGCCTAGGACATGGGTGAGCTTTCCACTTATTTTTGATTCTCTTTCCACCACAATAATCTTTCTAGTCATACAACCTGTAAAACACCATCCCAACTATAATACTATTTAGAACGGTTCATTCTGTTAACTATACAGCAGCACATCATCCTTCTCGTCTCAGAACTTCAGCCAAGACAACAGCAGCTGTCCTTCAGACCGCGTTGCTCTGCAGCTCACACGTACAGGACTGTTCATAGCACTTAACAGGCTGATTCCTCTTTGCCTTCCCCTTTCACATTGAGGTTTTAAACACTGAAAAATGAACAGTGAAAAAATTTCCTCAGTCAGCAATTTGCAATCTATTACGGCAATTAATCAAAGACGTACTTTGTCAACTTCCCCTTGTTCTCTTATGCTTTATGATCGTGTTGTTATTTCATCAACACAATAAAAAGGGATTAATCTTCATTGCTGGGAAAATTGCTTTCAGGGCGCAGGGTAGCAGCCTTAGCCACGCTACTGATCCTGTGGTCCAAATCAATCCCTGAGAGTGGAATTAATTATTTTTAACTGGGATGCATTCATTAAGCCCTAGTGAGAGCATTTTAGTTTTGCACATTTTGATAATGCAAATCCATCATCCAGGGGCAGTGTGCTCACACAGCCACTGCAGGTTCAGCAGACAAGATATTAGGGCAACTTGCAGTTGAACAGACTCGTTGGGGTGACTGTATCTAACAATGTCATACATCTACAAAAACATCAGCAATAAAGCAACAGCATCACGCCAAGAAGAGCAACTACACTTATGACACGAATATACTACAAAGCAGAAGCTATTTAGTCTCTACCACAAGGTCTAACATGGCAAATCATAATCTGGAGACTACAAAGCAAGTGCTTCATAGTGCAGTTTGTCATACTTAAGCATTTTGACACCTCTGATCAACACCAGGCCATGCAACTTTGTCATGGAGCTTTTCAAGGTTAGGAAACTAACTGAGGGAGGACGTGCAGGATTCCTGGTACAGCCACACAGACCATCCTGAACTATCAGAATTGGTCCCCTGTTCCCCAGAGGTTTCCTAGAGTCATCAACTCAGCTCCACTTCGTCACTCTTGGGGCTGATGATCCCAGTTAGGGCTTCCTGTTAATTATACCCAAGGACTAGCGAAGTCATCTCCCAGTCCTGCCTGGGCCAACCAAGTGCAAGAACCCACTATCCAGTAATTTAACAGATCATCATTATTTGACATCCACAATGATGTCTGTAACAGCACCACAGCATCTCACTTCAACGCTCCAAGATTTTTTTTTCTTTATTATTATTTTTACCACATTCTCACTGAGTCATTTTCTTCCCCCCCCCCCCCTCCCCCCAAACAGGACTGTCCAGACACGAATGCTGTAGATGTCAGAATTATTTGCACGTCAGTTGCAACATCCTAAATCTGAACGCTGACAGCGGAACTTCAAAGCACTGAGTTCATGTTCTTTGCTTTTCTCATTACTCAACACTTTGGCCTTATCGTTGGCACACGGCCCACTAAATATTGATTAACCACAGAAACTCCTTCGCCAGCACTGTAAAACCAGCCATAGATTTACATTCTGGAAAGAAGTTCTGACAGGGCCAATAACAACCTTAACACCTCGTAGGCTCTTGTTACCAAGTAGACAGAGGGCTCATTTTTACCAGCTCAGTAAATAATTGGTTTCAGCTTAACGTTCTTGTAGTTAAAAGGATTTCTAACAAGATTCATAAGGGAAACAAAATGCAGAAACAGCACCAGCCTCAGTACACCTACAGACATGCACAGGCTTTATGTGTGGTTCAGTCCAGAGCACATCTGGAGCTGCTCAGTGGGTCAGATCCTGTGCTGCTCTGAAGCAGCGTGTTGAGCAGTGTACCCCAGCCCCCAACTCAACACCCTGCATCCACGAAGGTTTTCGGAATGCAACGTGATGGGGGAAACCTCACTTGGGCTTCAGCTTGTGAAAAATTTTTTTTGTAAGTGCAGAACTTCAGATACAGCTTTTGCTCTCCACTACCTAAAGGATGAATGGGTCATTTTCCAGGCCTTTATTTGAGCTGCAATCCATCCTATGCTGCAACACAGCAGCAACCTCACAAAGGCACTCCTGTGCTATAGCCTTCCCAGCTCTGATTACAGCTCCTAATGAATACCTCCTCCAGTGGCCATTAGAGGGAAAAAATCCTTCTCTACCAGTGTGCTTCTTGCTCCTAAGACTTTCTTTAAAAGCCTCCTTACAGAATATGCACTGATGATTTATCAGCTTAATACCTGCCCCAGCAGCACACAACTGCAGCTTGCTACGATGTGGAGTTCATGCACTGCTAGAGCTTTGGTTGCCACAGTTTGTTTCCCTGATTGGAATGCAGAGCTGAGCTACTTTCTACACTCTTACTGATGACGAGGACAGCTTCTGCTGAAAGGTTTTGTAACTATAGAAATTTTAGACCATTGGCAGAATCGAATAAGCTGCTAATTCGCCCCAGTTGCTAATATCCAAATAGCACGTAAGTCAAACAGTTAACAAGGTATGGGAAGAAAGGGAAAAACTCTGGTTTAAGAAGAATATTCAAACCATTTGCAATGTTTAATGAAGCAGACAGTTCCACAGTGCTTTTGGAAATCACTTTCACCTCCATCAGACAGATTCCCATCATCTTCTAAATCATAAATGAATGCAGAAATCACCATTTTGAAAACCCTCACCCCCCCCCCAGAATTTCAGAGTCATTATTCACGCTTTAAACGACGTCAGAAAACTCTTCCCTCATAATGCCTCAAGAAAGCACTTCTAAACCAGTTCACACAGTCCTTATTAGAGCTCAGTTCTGAACAAGCCCAGGACTCAAACAAGCAGGCTGCTGGTGCTCCCCTTTACCCATGGCTGCTTTCTATAGGGCAGATGCATTAGAAAGAAAAGCTCTCTACAGTTCAGCACCAGCAACCTCCCTCAGGACATCCAGTTTCTTCAGCTTCTCTAAGTCCTGTAAACTTCTCTAAGAGCTCATGAGATGGGGAAATGATACCTTGAGCTACAACGCCTCTGCATTACAGTGATCATAACAGATTAGTGATGACAAATCCAAAGTAATTGATTTTTCATTTCTCCCTCCTCCAACAAGCTTAAACTAATAACGATAATTATGTGAAAGTATTTCCATCAGGATGTTTGTACATTCCTGGCAGTAAAATCAATTGTTCCAAGGACAAGTTTTATCGCAGGAATTAATCACTGCTCTCTTCAATTACTGTATCACATGATTATCAATGATATTCATGGCATAAAAGTATGCAGGGGGGTATCTTCACTGAACACAGTGAAGATACAGCACTGAAACTGCACTCTTTCATTCCTTACAGCATCATGCTCATGCTGTTGGAAGATAACCCGACCAAGAACCATCTGAGAAGCATTACTGTATTGCTACCCACTGCCAACACAGGGTAAGGAGGTCACTTTGTTGTTTGGATGACAGCATTCATGGAACAGAGGGTTGTCACCACTGGGCTCAGCTCAGGGACGCCTCGTTAGAGCCACTCAGGCATCACCAACACAAACGGGAATCTACATTGACAGTCCTCTTAAGATAACACTCACATCCTTACAGAGCTTAAAGAGAGACCGTATATTCAGATCAGCTGTTAAAATACAAACATGACTCATCTGATCTTTCTGCCTATGAATAATGAGCAGCTTTTGTTAGTGCCAGAAGGGAGTCACATAAACAGCTAATAGCTTGTAGCCTGAGAAAAGGTGAGGTTAGGGTGAGACAAAGATCACAGCTCCCAACAAACCAGGTTATTCTTCCTGCTGGAGCAGGTGCTCTATTTTCCTGTGCTCTACTAGTCTTTGTTGATCAAGTGTTGTCAGCACCCTGCAAATATCCAGTTTGCTTAATTACCAGGCATTTCCTACAAAAATAATAGCCCTCATCATCCCCCTAGGTGGAAGGAAATGAGTACAGCATCAAGGTAGTTAGGTTTTTTTATAGGGCATTTTGTCAATGCTGCCCAAACAGACGAGCAGTGCTGCTTTATCTCCTCACCAGAACATCACTCACACAAATTCCAACATCCTGCTAACCAGGCAGCCAGACCAAACAGAACTGCCCTAGCACAGATGCCACAACAAAGTAAAATGGACATTCAGAAATATCTGCTTCAAATCCTCTGGTGCTCTGAATTGTAATTTCTCAGTTGATTTATAGCTGCAAAGAATCTTGATCTTTAACTTGTAATTAATTTTCTTAGTGGTGAGTCTAACATGTGTGTTTGGTAAGAATAACACTCACGCTGTTTTTGTACTGTGCCATGAGATAAGTCATTTATCATGTGCTTCTAATCATGTCACTTTCAGCACCCAATAATTAATCTCCTGTAACCCTTATTTCATTCTGAACTCCCGAGTAGATCCCAAGGGATACCAATTGCTAGCATATTGTCAGAGGAACGCATCCCTCTTCTTTCCAAAGCTTGCCCAGCTACCACAACAGGCAGCACTATCCACCTTGAGAACTGACACCCAAAGGTGCCCTGCAATGGCTGCTGTTGCAGAGCACACAACTGCAAGCTTTCACTGCACCGTGCTGTTATGTATGAGCAGTCAGTCAAGAACTGTAACAGCGTGGCTGGAGATGGAAAGAAGTCATGTTGTACTCAATGTACAGCCCGTTGGAAAAGCCTAGATGACAAAAGCCAGAATTGGAACTGAACTGTAAATCTCTAAGTCAAGCAAGATCGAGTCACATCCTAAGCTGAGATATCCTGCTGCACATCTTTAAATGCAAGGGGGAAGACTGCGTGGCAGACATTGAGGCCCCACACATCTGACTTCTCTTCTAGCCTCAGAAGAGAAGGATGATCTGGACTTCCTGCCACACTAGCTGCTTTACTACAAACATCAGTGCCTCCCTGGTGCAAGAGGGAAACACAGCGGCTCTCAGAACATCCCAACCCATGTAACTTTTACTGCACATCAACATCAGGCAGCAGCAGGGAACCAGGAGGCAGCACAGCTCCCTCTGGAAGGAACAAAGGACCTTTCTTTGCCTAGCACAGGGACTTTCCACCAGTTCTCAAACACACAGATCCAGCTGTAATTAAGCCAAATTGCAAATTTCCTCTTTTAAGTGATACTAATTTCCTATTGTGTACACTGCCTTGGTTAGGTCACCATGCCTCATTAGACACAGCATCTCAGGTGCTCAGCTACCAGGGGTTCTGGGCCTGGGAAACCTTTCCCACAGAGATATTCTTTAATAGCAGTTATTTAAATGATGCTTAGGGGACCAAAGAAAATTATGTATTTTAAACACTTAAAGTATTATTAGTAGTAAGCAATAGAAGCAACTGTGCTGGAATAGAAAAACATTTCCTAAAAGGATCTGTGCCAGCCTTAATTACACTCCCATTGTATTTCATCTTCATGCTCCCCACACTGAGAGGGAGGGGTGGGTGGGAGATAATTGGAACAAGGTGAAAATGAGTGCTCATTAAATTGCAGACTACACAAGTACTCATTCCATGTGAGAGGGCTGTAAATATGACTTTTAATGAAGTTATGACATGCTTGCCAATAAAAGTCATTTACTTCACAGTATTACAGTTAATTATACACAGCTGGAGCCATTTATTGCCCATCCCTTGTTAACTTCGCCTAGGCTCATTAACCCTTTCACAGCTCTGTGCCTGTAATACCTCACATGCAAAAGGTACACGACAATTTTTATGTAGATGTTGTAGAGAAACTTGGGAAATAGTACATTCTTCACTTGAAACCAAACTATTGGCTCTGTTAGGCAAAGTGCAAGTCCATGGGAGTCTAGAAACATTAAGGTACAGATAGCAAACAAAGGAACAGCAGAAGAACTTGGAAGCAACAAGTGAGGCTAACACCTAGATCAAACTCATGAAGACCACGGTATGCCTACGTGTAACCTTGCAGGAAACAGATAAAAACAAAACACTGTCAATAGCACACTGTTTTTCAAGCAGGTGGCTTACAGTAGTCTCTTCTAGCCATACAGCTACAGTTTGGTATCAGATCACATCAGCCACAAGTTCTGTTTCCCCCACAAGAAGCTTCAGCTTGCTCCATACTCCAGGAGGTGAGTGCACAACTATTCAGATTATCCTTTCATACACCATCCCTTACATACTTGCTGGTACTCAATCCTTTTGACAACACGCTGGTGTAGCCCCACATAACGCCCCATGAGAGGGACAGGCTTTAGGGCAGCATGGCAGCACAGACTTCAAAATTCTCTTCATTTGCTTCTCCATACTCAGAAGAAAACACTGGTTAAGCTGTAAACCACACACTGTAATCCCTGCAAGCAAAGTACCTTGTTTCCCAGAAGGAATCCTCATTTGGATACAAGCATCACTTTTCAGTCCCCTATAATGCTGCTTCAAAATTTGCAAGTAAAATGAGTTATCCCTTGCTTTTCTAATTAAAGAATCACATCAGTACCTTCAAACTGCATTTAGTGACAGGTTTCAGAGCCTGTTTCAATGGCACAGTACTGGTGATCACAGACCACGTGAAGGGAAGACGAAGGTTATGGTGTTTGTCCCAGATTCCTGCTGCAGAAGAGGTGCAGCCTTACCACCCACAGACAAAAGAGAGTTAGTGTTTTATGCTCCTGCTTTTATGAGGACTCAAGCTATAGTTCCACAGGATTGTAAATTCAGTTTAGGATGCCTAATATTACATTAGGTTAAGAGACAAAGTGCTGAACCAGGACAAAGCAAGCCTGCTCACATAAATTAACTGAAAAAAAATGTTGAAGGGATAACTTTATGCCCACAGATCAGATTCTGCTTGATCAGGAACATTCCTACTGCAGCCAGCACAAAGCTGGCAAACCAAGACAAATGCCACATCACACATTCTGGCCAATTCTGCAGAAGCATGCTTTACAAGCTTGTCTTACCCACATCAAATCAGTATCACTACTGAGCAATCCAATACCATAGCATTACTGAAAAGAATCTTAACCTGACATTATTAGACACTTGCTGTTGCACAGAAGTAGAATTTTAAGAGCCTGAGGCTAAAGCATATGAAGTTCACTAAGTGCCAACTCATCTAGAGGTTGAGCCTGCAGGTAACAACAGATAGACTTGCTCCAACATACCCCAGCCACAGACCAAGGTGAGCAAACTGCTTTCCCATAGTTTGAGTGGTCATTTCCTTTGTCAGAAGACTTCCCAGCACAATAACATCTATAGTGGCATTAAAAAGCTTTAAACTACAATGCAAGCTTCGGAGTAAAGCAGCACTCCCCTACTACTGCTCCTAATTAACTTCTTACCTGCTGGCTGTTGGGTCCTTCCCTCCATTCCTTTCTTTTTAACTGCTAACTAAAGCTACAAAATGCAATTCTTGACTGTACTGGTTTAGCACAGTTAATTACAGATCCTCCACAGTTCACAAGGATACTTCAGTAACTAAATTATACACCTCCTACTCTTTCCCTGTTGTTTGAACCCTGTTTGCAAGTTGTGTTAGACAAATGGCACATCATGAGCCAGGAAGTTAGAATCTTATTACATTTCCTCTTCTGCAAGACCTCTAACATCCCAACCTAGTCTTCGTTAGCTACAGGATATCAGCCAGAAAATGCTATGATGCAAATCACATCATTGTTCCTAGCTCTGAACATGGTAGATTCTACTTCCTTGTGAAATAAGGATTTGATGCTGGAGTACTCTCATGATTAATGCGCTAGAATGGGTCAGTGGACAAGCACACACAGTGATGCCATTATTCACACTGTGCAATAAACCCTTCCCCATCAAAAGGGGGAACTGCAACTGTTAAAAGGCTAAGATTTTTTTTTATGGGTCAGAAAAAGGTTGCCTCTAACCAATCAAGAGCATCCTTTAAGCCTCTCCGTTCCTAGAATACCTCATAAAGTGAAGGTTGGCAACACAGGAGATATTTAACCTACCAGATACAAGCACACAAAATGGCAGCAGCAGTAGGTTGCAAGACACCTGCCCTTAACCTGCTGGCAGAACACTTAAACCCAAGACTAGTCATATTTTTAATGTGGGCTTTACTCAGACAAGCAGAAAAAAGAAACTCTCCACCCAGCGTGTTACACAATCTTGGCTCTGTATCATAATTTGCTCCAATTTGCTAATGAAGACTAATTACCCAAATAATTCAGCACGACTATCTGCTCTGACCACTGCAACTCATCCCGCTGTTCCTCCAAATCCTGTTTGTTCCCTCTGCCTTCTCCTGCTTTAAGCCCCTGGCTGTTCCAAGTGCCTTTTATTTAAAGCACAATTGGATACCCGCTGTGTAAGTTTCTGCAGGGAGTCCTTCAATATAGATTATTGCAATTTTCTCCAGGAATATACTAATAATTACAAGGACTGGGAACTTGCACTGTTATCTAAGAGAAAGGGTGAAACAACAAAGGAGAGTTATTTGTTCAAGTCCACACAGAAAACAAAAATATTCAGACCTGGTGATAAGGAAATATGGTCTTAAGTACTGATGGGCTCGAGAAGAGCATAAAAATCAGAGGAAAAAGGAGAGCAGAGGCAGACAAACTGCTCACTGTACCTGAGATAACATCTCTTCCTCACCTTGCACAGAATCAGTCAGGCTATCATCCTACAGAGCAAATGAAAACAGAATGTGACCCATTTGGAGCACAGACCAACTGCACGGGCTGGGAGAAGCACGAGGAAAGAGACAGAGAAACGCTTCATAGTGCCTTGCAATAAAAACACCCTGATGCTCTTGTGCCCACAAAACATCCCTGAGGAGCAATTGCTTAAAGCCTCCTAAAAACCAAAGTTATTTCCAGCTTGCACTGTTATTTAGTAGCTAGCTACCTGAAAAATCTTGAAGTCCAATTGGGGAATAATTACACGTTTGAATCAGAGCACTTTGTCCAAAAGGGGTCTTTAGGAGAACTTAACTGTATTTCTGCAGTAAGCCCAGGCCCTAACAACTTTAGTTTTGATAACTCCTCTATATTTCTATGGAAAAAAAAAAGCAAGACATCAAGAGAGGCTCAGTAAAACGAGCTCTTAAGAATAATGTAAATCACTTTGACTGCCTGGGGCTGCATCAGCCAACTGAGTGAGCTCAAATTAAAACCCTCTTTCCCTGTTTCTAACAGATTATTTGCACTGATATCAAAGTGGTTCGAGAAATATTGTTAGCCACATTACTAGCGTTGATTCACGTTTCCTCCTGTCTTAAGGTTTCATGAAGTAGCCATAGAAATACCACGAATACCACTGCTCCATGAGGAAAGCAAGCAGGGAGCTAAGAGCCATAACGCACACAGCAACAAGAAAGCCACTAACAAAGTACAGTAGCTGAAAGCAGCCAGGGAAATAGCAGCTAACAAAACAAGAGCAGCAGGAAACCATGGGACCTGAGCTGCACTGAGCTCCTGGGCCAATAGGGAGCAGCTGTGTGGGGTGGAAGCCTCAGATGATGCTCATCAAGGCAATTAAAGGGGCAAATAAAGCCCAGTGGCTCACTTAGCCCCAGGTGAGGCTCATTTGCCTTCTGGCTCGCTCAGGTGCCTCAGATGCAACATCACTTCGCTCCTGTTTGTAAGCCTAGCAAATACTTTTTCCTTTATGAAACAGTAGGCCATCACAAGTAAGCTATTCCCATCAAATCTTCAACTATTTCAAGACAGGATTTGAGGGGCCCATTAAGCTACAGTTCCTTCTTCAGTTGTTGTCCTTTAAATATGAACCCTTACTCTGCAAGCCCGTGAAATAATCGCTTCAGCTGAGCAATAACTGTAGTTTTAATTCTCCTGTCAAGAGCTGTATTTGCATTTCAGCATCTTTGTAACAGAGAAGGTGTTTCAGGGATAGGGAATGCACGCTCCCAGCTTTTCCCGTTCCTCGTCCGTTTGCAGACTTTCTGAGTTTCTCCTTAAGCATTCTTTTCACATCTACTCCCATACTGCTGAAGATTGGATGTTAGTGGCAAAGACCTATCTTCTTATTACCGACGGCAGCTGGAAAATTAGGGTAAGTTAACTGTGTCACACTACAGCTGAGCAGGGAACAAAAAGAGAGAAAAAAGAGGAGCAATTCTCCATCAGGAAGTCTTCAGTCGGATTGTGCGGGTGAACGTGGGCAATGGAAAAGCAAATATGCTGCTAAAAGAAGACTTAACAAGTTCCTTTTCAACAAAGGGTGACGGGCTCATAACGCTAACTCACCGTGAAGAAAACCCAATGGATGCTTCCAGAGGAGGTACCCTCAGTCCCTCATCTCAGGAAGAAGGCAGGACTGCTAACTCGCTTTCTCACAGTATTCTATGAGCTCTCCCATTTAGTTTATTTTATTATTATGGTAATAGCTCTGTCATTCTCCGGTTTTACTCACGGCTTTTCACTTAATGCTTTTATTTATTTATTTAAATCTCAGACCTGTATATAAAACGAATAAATCATCAGAGCTGCGAGTGAGTTCCCAAGTTCTCTCTTTTCTTTAAACTCCTACGGTTAGGGGCTGCAGAATGATACTCCCCATGCAATGTGTCGTGTGCCAGCACTTGAACCGTTTCCCTTCAGATTGCTGTTGAAGCAACGCTTCAGATTCAAAACTGCAGTAATGAGTCTGGTTAGATAAGCTGGGCTGGCTGGTGACCACAGGTGTGCAACTCCAACTAAAACTAACACCAGACGCTCAGATAAAGGGTTTTTTTTTGGAGGCTGTGCAGCTCGATTGCTGGTTATCCTTTTATCCTTAAGTACTGAAACAAGGGGACTTCATTCTTAGCATCGGAGTCACTGTGTGACTTCTGTGCATCTCACAGTCATATCTAGGCAGCTGCATTTGGGGTATATGGAAGGGATCATCTGTTGCTAATGGGGTCTGTTTGTAGCCTACAAGGAGGCAGAAAGGATGTATGACTCCAGGAGATAGCACCACACAGATCAAGAAGACAAAGAGCGTGCACCACTGTCACAGGTAAGCACTGCTCTCAGCCTGTCCCCAAGTCTAGGTTTGACTTCACAGCTTAAATAGATTTACTCTGACATCATTTGTGTTCTCCTGCTACACGGGGGGAAAAAAAAAAAGAATATTTAAAGCCTTAAATATACTTGTAGATAAAATCATATTTTTAAATATTTATACGATGGGGACAAATACTTAAGGACCAAAATTACTAAGATCTGTGGTGAGTTGTCCTGACCACTACAGAGGTCTTTGGGACCACGAGAAGGAGAAAAGAGAAAGAGGATTTTGGGATTACAATCTCATTCCTTTGATTCCAAGTTCAGCTGCAGATTGCATTAGATTTGATGCGGTGTGCTATCAGGCTTCTTAATCCTTCTTCAGAGGAGATCAGGGAAGGCTTTTCAAAGAGGTGTTTTGGAAGAAAAAGAGGCAAATGTGGATGATGAGGGACAGTCTGATCCAAACCACATCCAAGTGCAGGTATCCAGAGGAGTAAGGGCTGAAACAGGCCCCCATTCATGGCTGTCAAAGTGAAATCTCTAGAATGCTGTGTTTTAATTTGGCACACAGCAGGCTGCTCAGACACGGAGCAGAAGTGTGTGCAGGGAACATACAAGGATTAGCTGGCATCTGCTGTGCCCCAGCTCTGCCTGTTAGAAAACAGGATGCAGCAAGGGTGGAGAAAAGGCAGCGCTCTGGAGCTGTATTTCCAAATCTCCTTTAGTCTCTGCTTTACAGCAATATTTTTAAAGGCTCTTTCCATTGACAGTTTTGGCTTTAGAGATGTGGACTTCATGCTCAAATGCACAGAGCTGTTACTTACACTATTTGCAAGAACTTGGAAGCTAAGCTGACAAGGACGGCTAGGTTCCTAAATCCAGGACACACATCCCAGTTCCTCAAGTGGATTTAGACAAAGCAGTGGAAGTGTACATTATATCCCACAAGAACCTATAGGACAGGATTGGGGCCTACCTCATAGAATCGAGATGTCCTGTGTCATTTAGGGTAGAGGATTTGGGTGCTCTGGCTGAAATGTACTGAGATGCTGTATTTGTGTCACTGAAATGGGAAGGGCTGGTTCCAGAGATCAGATGCTGATGTGCTTTGAAGTTGATAGCATCTAACACCTCCAAGCATCGCTCTGCTGGAGGGACATCAAGGGAACGATGCAGAGATGCAGGTGTACACATCTAGTTCATTTTTGTCACAGTGGTAACACTTCTCCTTGGAAATTAACTGCAGACTGTTGCTGAGTACAGAGCAGTAGTGTAAATGTGTTCCATGCACTGAATACTTAGTAATGATAATAATTAACAATAGAGGCTTGGAAACAGTTCTCGTTTAATAGTACAGTTGCCTGCAAGTGTTTCTGTTGTTCACAGGCTGTCAGAGCTTTCTGCTTTTAATTAAAGGGAACGTGATACCAGTAGAAAGGTGCTGGATTGTCAGTCTGGAAATGAAATCCTCTGCTTATCTGCCAGCAAACACCAGGCACAGCTACCTGAATGCAATGCAATACACCCTTGGATACTGTAGAGGAAACTTCATAGGGCCAAGCTCCAAACTTACCTAGGGATGTTGGCTGTGGATTTAAAGCACTGTTCGGAAAGAAAATGTAAGGCTGTATATATTATTTAATCAACAGGTGGGAGAGCTCTGCACTGTGGACTGAGCTTTGGGAGAGCTGCGTTCCTTCACACGAAAGGGGCAACCTCGAGTTAACTCTTAGCATTTATTGCTTTCTGTTTCAGGGATGCATAACTGAATTTGGCAGAGAAGAACCCTTCGCTAGATGCTCCTATTTCAGCTACAGCTATTGGTACCGTCACATTTGTTTATGTTAAGAGCTGAGAGTACAACAGTTCCCCAGACTTTCCTAGGGTTAAGTGCCAGTAGGAGAAAAAAACAACATTAGAAACACCACGAAAATAAGGCAGGCCACAAAAGATGAGGACGTGGGGAGGTGCAGTGATCCAAAAGAACTTTTAAAGCCACTACTGTAAGCCTATTTCAAAATCACTCTGAGGAATAGAAATAGTCTCTGTGTAAATCTGTACCCTCCCAGTTGAGGAAGGCTAGAAGGAAGTTTATACCAATCTCTTTTTATTCCTGCCTCAGAGGAATATTGAAGTAGCAAAGCCATCCTTATTGGGCTCTGTCTTTACCATTTTAGCCGTATCTGTGAAGCGGTGTAAACAAGGGGATGAATTCTGACTCGAAGGGTCCCAGGCTGAACCCAGAAGGCATTACAGCTTCACTAATTTCGCGGTGAACGATCGGCCGATGGTCGTAGCAGCAGCTGTGATAAGAGGATGCTCGTTTACAACGTGCCAGATAGCCTGCTTTGGTTTTAACAGCACCTTTTTCATTTCCAGTCCAGGAGGCTGTCACAGCGAGGAACCATAAATTACTGCCACAGCGTGCTCCTCACCGCCCACAGCCTTTCCATAGCAAAATATGAACCATAAATCTTACCGACATCCTTTTCCACGACTCTTTTAATGCTCTCTTCCCTCTTCTTCCTCTCCTCGCCGCGAAGGAGATCCACCAGTAATCAAAACAGAAAGAAAAGTAATCAGACTCTGTGGGGAGGAGTGGTGGCGAACACAGAAGTTTATCGGTCCTGCTTTGCAAAGAGTTCAGAGCTGTTGAAGGCTTTGAACGTGGAAATGAGCCCTTATGAGCAGCACATCAGCACGAATTTCACCACCAATCTTCCAGGAATCACTCAGTGCTTTGGGTAAACGGTAGCAACGTGTTCTGATAGAAAAGGTGCTCCATTCATTTTCCGGATTAACTGCGTGTCATCAAAAGCAAACTTGGTTGGTGGCCCCTAGAGATGCTTCAGGCACCCTAAGTCACAGAGATAAACGCACACTAAAGATTTTAAGGATTAATTCCACCGTGTTTGTAATGAATAGATTCTCTCCAAAGCAGCAGCAAGAAATTGCTGGGATGATTTATATAATAATTTCTCTCTCAGTCTTCCCCTTGGCTCATCGGACAGTATCGTAGATATACGCTTCTATTATTTCCCACTTCATTATTTATTTTGCTTTCTGTTCTGTTCCATCTATTCTATTTAGAGAGCAGCACCTCTGCCAACTGCAGTTTAATTGGTACCCACGGTCTGCTCTGCATTTACATTTCACTAGAATAACAACGTTGGCAAAGGATATGATTTTTTTTTATATATATATAAAAGAATGATGCTGCTCTGAACTCTTGGGTGGATGCAATTAGGTTCGCGTAAAAGTGATTTATATCGGTTTAGTTCTTCCCTTGCTCTGTAGTAATTGCCACCTCATTATAAAGTATGTTTACCCTGACACAATTGCATCCACGATCCCGCTCTCCCCTTTTATTCCTCATTTATCTTCATGTAAATGCTGTCGAATGACACCCACACGGGAGATCATCGAAGTCCCGAAAACCCATTTGGTCAAATCCATCAGAAGACAATTCTGCCTCGGGGGCTTTAAGCTCTAAAGAGCATCGGATCGGTTGGCGGTGATCATAACTGTTTGATTTGCATTACAGCCGCAGTAAAGGAGTCCCGGAGTGCATAAAGAAACAGCGACTTTTTGGATTTTCCTTGAAACGGATGGGATCGATGGCACCGTAAGGAGCTGAACTGCCGTTAGGGAAAACGCGTAGCGGGTTAATTTAACCCTTCAAGGTCTGCGTGCAGCAAACCTTATCAAATCCCTGGGTCACGCTGTCTTGATAAGATCTGGATCTCCTAAGATCAGAGCTCCGTGCGGATGGTTTGCAGCGTTTGTAAGGCCTTTCTGTGGCCCGGAGGCATCGGGGGGAGGGGGGAAAGAGCAGAGGGAAGGGGTACCACGACCGGGACACTGTCGGAGCAGAACATGGCAATGGGGATAAGAGGCGGCCAGAAACACTGAATCTCCGGAGCTGGAGGGGCCCTAAGGAGCGCCCACCTCCAACCCCAACATATGGGGACCCACAGCACTGCTGGGGCTGCACAGCCCTCCGAGCCTAAGCGCTCCTCCCCCCACCGGACCCCGCCGAGCTCTGGGAGAGCCTTTCCCATCTCGGCCGCCCCCTACAGCTGTGCTCACAGGTGCGGCCGTTAATGACCGCTAATGACCGTTAAAAGGCGTTAACTGTGGGTAAGGGGGGCAGTGATGCTGCGGGAGCTCGCGGAGCGCTGCGGTCTGCAGATAAGCGGCTTTGGGTTCAAAGTGCGTGGCTTTTGAAAGTTTAGCGTGTGGCTTTTTAAAGTGTGTCCGCTGAATGGATTCAATTCCCGAGTGCGGGGTCTCTCGGGCTGATGGTGTTTGCGGGGTGGGAACTTCATCGGGCGCTGCGAGTGCGCATCAGAGCCCGATGGATGCGGGGATGGATTTGGTGGTTTCTCGTTGTGCGATTTGAGCAGCGGAGAGGTTCTGAGCTCAGAGTTGTTAGCAGGGCGGCTGTAATAAGTTTAAAAAGGCAGTTCTGGGTGTGGAGTGGGGGAGGGGGGCAGGAATTGACCGTTTTTAACGCGAAAAATAGACGCAGTCAGCTTTTAGCTCCAGTGTGTTGGACGTGTGCGCTCTGTTTTGATCTCATTAAGTTCCGTAGTACTGTTCGAGATGAAAAACCATCGCCAAAGAGATAGTTGCATGAAGCATAAGCAGCATTTTAGGCCTCTGCACGAGGTGGCTTGCGATGACACTATGCTGCTAGGGTATTAAAGCATTAGGAATGAAAAAGGTGAGCTGTACAGATGAAGTGCTATGGTAACTTTTCATGTGCTAGAATAAAGATTAAAATAAAGAGATACTAGTAAAAGTTACTCGAATTGCCCTTGAGCCATACAGTGTGATCTAATTCTAAGATCATAAAGGAGAAATCCTCCTTGAGGCATGCCCACAGTGGAGAATGGAGGGAGGAGGAATCCTGCTGCTGTCAGTAGGCAAATGGCTGAGGATGGGAGCAGAGCCACAGCTGATGTTCCCGGGGCAGCAAGTGGGAAGAGGGAAGGCTGTTCACTCTCATTTCTTGCCCTCCCACTGTCTGTTATCCTGTCCCACTGATACAGTGGCTCGTTCCCTGTGCAGTCCCTGTTAGCTCCTGTGTTTGGGAGGGAGGATGTCCTGCTGGCATCTGGCTGAAAGTGAATGGTAGGAAGACAAGAAAGGAGCTGAGGCCCTTCCCAGATGCCAATAGGACAGCAAATCAATATCCTTCTCGTTCAGAGAGCAGAATGAGCGGAGTTTAGAGTGAAACTAATAGGAGGAGTAGGAAAGAAAAGCCTCAACTGCTGTTGCCATGACAAATAATGACAAAAAATGACTGAAGCATTTTAAAGGTAATGTTGCAATAAAAAATATCCTGTGGGTTGCTTGGTTATAATTGGGCTGGGCTATGGGCACTCTGTGGGGCTGCAAGCAGTGCTTTATGGGATGCACAAACAGTGCGAGCCCTGGTGATGCACGGGGGCAATAAAGCTGTTATGAGAAGGCCCCAGATTGAATTCCTCTGGGAGCTTTTTTCCCCCCTTTCTTTTTTTTAATAAAAATTCCAGCTTGGTGGAGATCAGGGTTGGACTGCAGACCAATCTAAAGCCTTTCTAAAGATGATTTCTGTGCGTATGAATGTGTTTTCTTTTCCTCCCATTCATCCCAGTGGATTTTAGATGCATCCGATGTGGAGCCTTTCTCTTAGCATCTGTTTCCAAACTCTGACCTTAAATCTGTGGCATCATGAACTTGCAAAGAGCGTTAAGTTTTGTTTTGCTTTCTGAGGAGCATTCTGAGATGGGTTACTTGTGGCTTCTCAAAACAGTGCTTACACCAAATAAATAAGGCAGCTAACTACTGCAGTCTGATTCCCTGCTCCTTTTTTCTTCCCCTCTCACCCCATTTCTGAGAACTGATAGCTTTGAAATAGCTCTCCAAGATGTTAAGCATGTCTGCAGGTGGAGGAGTGATCTCTGGATGTACGTGCTGAAACCTGGGGGTTAAAAGGATACAGAATGAGCCTAATTATGGGTGTGGTGCTTCAGCTGCTGTAAGGCAGGCTTGTTTGTTTGTTAATTGGCACAGCTGGTTCACTGCAATTCACCTACACAGTATAAAACCAGAGTAGCATAGCAGATTTATATTTTATTCATGAATATACAAGCAATGGCCAGCACAGAAATGTAAAGGAAATGAAGCGAAGCTAAGGGTGCCCGAGTGTGAGCATGGAAAACTGCAGGTGTCCAGGACTGCTATGTTTGGAAACGACAAGTTAAAAGCAAAAAGAGATCGTTTAAAAAGTTCCTTAGTTATTAATATTCTCTTGCTGTGTGCTGAACCTTTCCTGTGTTTTGGGGCTGCTCAGCTGCTGAACTTTGCAACCCCGTGGTGCTGATAGAGGTGTCGGTACAGCTAGATTTTGTAGTCTGGAGAGTATAAAGATTGTCAGCAGAGATTGGCCCAAATCAAAGCCCTGTTTATGAGATCTCAGGCGAGATATCAGTCTGAAGTCAGAATTCACTGCTGATGTTTCTTACAGTGTAAAACACCTGAGACCTTAGGGACATTGGGACCTATATGGAGTGCTGATTGGGTGTTGTTTGAATAGTGCCCTCTGAGGTTTTCTATAATAAGATGGGCCAAACTTGCACAGAGAAATTCTAAGAAGGGTTCTGCTTTGCTTTTGTGGAGCTTTGGAATGAAATTGCTTTGGCCACTATGGCTTTATTAAATTCCTTCTTCTGGTTGCCTTTGTAAATTGCTTCTCATTGGACAGTGTTTCTGGAATAGAAAACAAGTTGTCTATAGACACTGGGCTGGGATGGGCAGTTTGTGGTTTTGGAGTAGGCAGCACTTGGTTCAGTGTGACAGAGGCATTAACAGCAAATTCCTCAGTGTGTTCAACATAAAATAATCCAGTGAGGTTTTGGAGTTTTTCTCCTCTTCAGTCATTCCTAATAGACTGCAAAAAAAAAAGGCTGCAGGTGCCTCGTGTTAGCACGCTTGGTGATTGGCATTGTGCAAACACTAGGAGCTAATGGTTTCAACTGTACTTTGGAAGGCTGTGCCCTTTGAGAAACACACTGAATGAGTTAGCACCGTTCTCGATGCAAAAAATAATCCTGTAATATGAGAAGTATATAACTTTTAATACTCGTACTTCTCCCACTGGCCTGCAATGACCACAGACTGTCAGAATGCAATAATTCCAACGGGGAGTGACTTCACAGCAATAATAGTATATGTGAAGGCATCAAACATTCATGACTGTACCTGAGGCTTTTTAGTCCATAAACCTTCTTTGAACCCAAGTAATAGAGTTATCAAAAAGACAGAGCATAGAGCAACTGTTCATCATAAATGTGCTGTATTCATAGAGTTTCCTGAAATGTAGTGTATGGAGTACAGTGGTGTAATTTGGTCTGGTCTGTAATAGAATAACCAATACCCAACAGGCCCCCACTTTTTCTAGTCTTTCTCTCATTGTACTTTGACTCAGCTAAATGCCATAGAGCTGCTCGCTCACTCTGACCCTCCAAGATGAGAGGGACGGCAGCAGAGGGATGGATTTTGATGTACTTGACAGCAAATAATAAAACAGCCTGAGTTGGAAGAGACCCAGAAGGATCATTGAGTCCAACTCCTGGCCCCACACAGGACCACCCAAAGGTCAGACTGCATGACTGAGAGTGCTGTCCTGTAGTTAATCTGGTGTGACTGAGGATACTGCCTCTGTATAGCTTGTACATATGTACATTTCCTGCTGGGGACATTTAGGTAGGATTATAAAGTCAATTTATTCTTGGGATGAGCACTTCATCCGTTTGAAGGAGAAGTTAGTCTTGTAGAAAAACAAACAAAAAACCCCAAACCAAACCCTATTTGTGTGCTTAGTATTCAGTTAATATCGAGGGCATTCTCCCAAGTGTGGCATGCACCTAGGATTTAGCTGCATTCTGAGCCTGAGATCTTTGCAGCCTGCTTTTCATGTCAGAAAAGTGACGAGTGGTTTGAAAGTGTTTTGGTTAACAGGTGCTGCTCGAAGCCTTGATTTGGTGCTAGAGCTCTGGAAGTCCCTCTGTTTCCATGTCACTTACAGAGCAAACTCTTGTTGTGTATGTGTACTCCTACATGTCAATTGTGTTGCTGCCTGTGGATTGCATTAAGTATTTCACCCTATGCCTGTCTAAACTTCTAAGCATTACAGCTGTAGACTGTGCATGTAAATAATTTATGAAAAGCATTGTATGGATTTTAAGTCTTACCCTTTTAGCATCTGCCTTTTCATCTCTGAATGTTACTGGTGTATTACACGGCTGTGATGAATTAGCTATTTAGTGAATTGGTTATGGTGGATTTTCAGGAGGGAGCTGAAGTAGCTGTTACTCACGTAAATATGCAAAACTTTGCTGGTAACAAACTAGGAAAAAAAAGGCTAATTAGTGTAATTACTGTCATTATGATTCTAATTTAACTGCATGGACTTGCACTGCAGCAACATCAGAGCTGTCACATTTGCAAACTGCATAATTATATGTATTAAGTTCTGTCTCCGTTGCATCCAATATATGAAATGTACTGTTTCCTTAAATTGCTCCACAAAAGAAGTCAGAATGTCATTAAAGGTCTGCCTTGATTTCCTTGGTTTTTATTTTTTTTCCCTAATTACTAGTGAGAGGTGAAACAAAAAGCTTTGCTAAATAAATCTTTTATGAACTTTGAGTGTATTTTTAAATAGATGCCAAGTTGAAAATAACAAATCAGGATGCACGCATGCAGAATTTGTGTCTGCATTTATAAATCCTCCTGGCTCGGACTTAATGGTAGCACAGATCTTCACTCAGGTGACAAATGCTGTAGGACTGAGAGTCTCACAGTGAGAGTCCTTCAGCCTGGCTGGTAGGGAGCAGCTGTCTCCAAGTAGGGCTGTAGGAGTACCGCCCTGCTGGTGGTACGTGATTTCTTTCGTGGAGGTTGTGGCATATGGAATAATGGCAATTTACTCCTTACACTCACAGCTCAGAAGTATGATTCTTTGTGCCTATACCTGTGCTGAGGCTCATTAATTAATGATACGTTTACAAAAACTGGATGGGAAGTCTACAAGAGCCCAAGAGATGCCACTAGGAATTCTGGATTTTCTATTTTACTACTTGACTATATTTTTATGTGTGTGTGTATATATATATTTCAGACTCACCCCAGCAAGGTTTTGTTTTCAGTGGTTAGTACTCAAAGCTGTTGAGCTTTGCTCCTTACCCCCAAATAAGCAGCTTCCTAAACTGATTGATCTTGAGTCATTGAATGATTGTGGATAATCTGAACTGAATTAGTTCACCCACCCACGCAGCGCTGCCTCGCTGCCATCAGCGTGCTGAAGTTATGATTCAGTGCCTTTAATGATCAGGATATTAAGTAGAACAGTAATTTTAAATAACTCCTTTTGGTTGCCAAGGGTTTAGTTTTGCAAAGCCTGGAAGTTGTTGTCCCTCTCAGTGTGGTTTGGTTGCCTTTCTAATGTGCAGCACTAAGGGAAGTGCTCACCAAAACCAGCTGCAGGCTGCAGCATCAGTTTGTTTCTCTGTCAGCATTTGGTGCCATGCATGTTTCAGGAGGTGGGCCTGTACTTATCACCAAAGTGTGGAAAAATGGGTGCAGAGACAGTGCCACTTCTTTTGAACTTGTCTTCTGCTCCTGCATGATGCATTTATTCAGCTCATAACACAGACAGAACTTAGCACGGGACCTCAAAGCAAAATCCCTCCGAGCTTTGAAGCTGCTAAGAGCCTTGAACCCACGATTACAGCTCTCACAGAATGGAAAGATGAATAGGAACAAATACAAGTTTTGAAGTGATCCAAATCCATTTTTGATTTTGAGTTCTCTACCTTGACTTAATTCCTTGAGATGCTGCGTGCCCCTTCCGAGCCCCCAGCCCTCCTTCCAGCCTGAGCCAGTGCATCCTCTGAGACTTCCTCACTTAATATGTATTTATGCTTCTGGAGCACTCCTGACAGTTTGTTTTCTCCCCCCTTCTACATAAAAAATGAGTTGCTTTTGTACTGCTCAGCGCTGTTATGAATATTTATCCGGAGGGTTTATTTTTGTTATCCTAAATCTGCCTGTATCCTTTGTACGAAGAAAAATGGGAAATAATTAATCTCTTTGTTAATCTTGATATTTGCATGGAGCAAGTGAAACAAGCTCTTCAAACCACTTGCTCCTCTCTTTGGAAGTATTTACTCTGCAGTTCAGAGGGAAACATGAGGGCTTATTTATTTATTTTTACCATTTAGGATTCAATATACGCAGTGGGAGGCAAATTTCCTAGTCCTCGGTGGGTTGTATCTGGTTCACTGCGGTGGTTGGAAGAAGATTTCAAAAAGTAACTGTGGGAGAGGAGTGGGAAGTTACCAAATCTGAGCAAGCAACTCATGTAATAAACATGTGCTTCAGATCTTCCCTCTCCGAACACAGCAGGCCAAGGGAGCACCCTGGGGCATGCTGCATCCTGCTGCTCACAACCTGCTGTTAGTAGGCCCTCCTGGTGGCAGGAGGGACTTGGGCACTCCAGAGTAGTTCAAGACAGTCATTTTCTTTATGTTTTTTATACCCATGTGCATTACTCTGTGCTGTCGTAGTGAGATGTGTTGCAGGATGGGACCCCTGTGCTCTCATCTCATAATCGGTGGTGGCTGAAGCCAACAGAACACATTGATCCCTGGGTATGTGGGGTTAAGTCTAAGAGTAGGGACCTCAATTTTCTCAAGTTTTTCTTCTCGTTAAGGTAATGCCACTGGCCTGAATTTCATGCATATCACTAGGTGTGAGACGTCCCACGTGCCCTGTGAAAACGTCACTTGCCCCATCCTTTGTGCTGCAGCCTGAGGTGTGCAGGGGAGGAGCAGAGTGGTGGAGAAGCCTTACTCCATGCACTGCTGTCCTCCTTTGGGATGGAAGGTCTGTGGGTGTAGCTTCGTGCTGGATCCACAACCTCTTAGGATGTCAGCCCTGCAGCTGAAACCTGTTCTTTGTGCCCGTGCTGTGGGATCTACGCTTCAATGAATGGTAAAGGTCTTGTTGCCTTCAACAGAATCCAGCAGAAGTGTGGCAGAATGAAATGATGGGTTCAGTCTTTCTGTGCTGGGTGACTAGCAGCAGGCAGCACTACAGCTGCACTTGCTCTACAGTGCAGTAGGATCAGTAGGAACAGTAGCAATTGTTTTTTAAGACATATTCTTCATGTTAAAATTTGCAAACCGACGTCAGCTCTGGTGTTTGACTTCAAAAGATTTGAAATAAGAATGGGCTTGGCCCTCCATCTGAAGAATAAATTAGAGCAATATTGAATCTTTGTTGGAAATGGTAACCCTGCTTTGAAGGCTCCTGTTTATGAAAGGCACTTTGAAGGTATTCATTCTGTCTGAAATGAATTCATGCTATTCAATCTGCCACTCAGAATAAGATATAATAGCAGTCAGTCATGATTGCTGTCATCTATCAGCAGTTCATTACGTAGCAGTTAGAGGATACAGCACTTGTGAAAAACATGGCTGTATACAACTTGAAAAGAAAAAGCCAACAACTTCATGTATAAAGGTACTTAGCCTCTTTCTCTACAAGGCTGGGTGACATTTGAAATGTTTTAATCAAGTGATGCTGCTGATACACTGAGCAGGCAACAAACTGGTGGAAAATGGTGCTGCTCCAAGGAATCACTTTGATCTGGTTGAAGATTAGCCTAATTCTGGACCATTTTCTCCCCCAAATGGCGATTTTCTGCTGTATGTAGTGATTCCTACTGACACAGGGTAGTTGTGAGATGGGTATGAAACAGTGTTCCACTTCAATTCTTCCACTAATCAGATGCAACTGACATTCCTATAGTAATTTTCCTTAGGAGCTCATCTCTTCAATGCCTGCCAAATTATTTGTACGTTTCTTCTGCTTTTTGTGCAGCCAAATTCACCCTGAGTTGGCAGGGAGGTGGAAGCTGCCCATTTGAGCCTGGGATGGATTTACAGAGGAAGCTGGACTCTTTCTGTTGCTAAAGTGACTTCTACTAGTCTGAGAGTTTGTGTCGACAGGGGAACTAAAAGCAGAACAAGCAGTTGAGTTTGGACAACTGCACTGAGTGTAGAAGTGTAACCAAATGAGTGTGTGTCTCCTAAAATCCAGTGTTTTTTAATTTGTTCTCGCATTGCCACGCTCTACTGAGTGGGAACAAAGATAACAGGAGGAGCCATCCAATAATAGTCAGTTTATGTACTGATATTCCTTATCTACAGATGGTTTAGGATAGTTCTGGTACTGTTTAGGAATGATGTATTGATTCATGAGTATAATGGGACTGATAACTGTGTAGAAAAGACTCTAAAAAGCTGTATCTAGTGCTTATGTAATCATTTTAATTGGTGTATCTCAAACACAGTACTTAAGTGGGGTTTGTAATAAGGTTTGGATTCTTTCACCTTCTCTGTAGATTAAAGAGCATGCAAAACACAGCGTACAAGTGAGAATGGGCACCTTAGCTGGGAGTGTAATTTCTCCCTAATCTCTGAAGAGTAATTGAGTTAATAACTAGTTAACTACTTGCTGATGTGTAATTTTCTCATTTATACAAATAAATTGTAATTAACACATATGGCCTACAGATACATGCAGGGGGGAGGGAATATTAATATTCTCCCTCTTTTCCCAAGCATGGATGGATTAAAATGTCCTGTTTTCTGGGAATTACATTTTAATGAACTCTAATATGCACAGATCCCATTAATGAAGGCTGTTTTTTTTTTTTGTATCAGCTCTTCTAATGATGAGGATCAGCTTGAAGCAAAGGAACTTGAAAAGCTTTGCATAAAAGTGGAAGAAGGGATGGCAGGGAATCCTCACAACTGTATCTGAAGTAAAAGCCTTAGGAAATGTACTGCCTTTTTATTCTTGGGTTAAATGCTTGGAACCCTTAGGTTTGATCCCAGACTTGGCAAACATCACTCAGCACTGTGGGGTTTGGGAAGTATTGAAGTCGGTGAGTTGAGGGGTGAGTTCTGCCCCTGCCTCGTTGTCCTGGTGCTTTCTTGGTCCTCCATAAGCACTAGCAGAACGCGAAAGGTTCCTGTTATGCACAGTGATCCTCACTGTACGGTGCCTGAGAACACCTTCTGAGTTTTTCTGGCTTCTTAGTGGGTGGTTTCTTGGTTTCTTTGGCCATATCCTCAAAGGTGCTGATTCCCACTGGAATCTGCTCCTCTGTGCATCCGAGCTGTGCCTGGCTCTTGGTGCTGAGGGGGAAGCTGGCAGTCCCCTGGTGCAGATCCCTGTCCTCTCACCTCATTGCTTTGCTGGACTGGCAGGGCACGGCGATGCACTCTGTTCCAGCTGAACAACACACTCCTGCTTTGCAGATGCAGTGTTTGCTTCATCTATGTTTAAGGCAGCTGGAAAACCCTGCCAGGTACCCCGGTGCAGTTGCAACTGAACCCTGAATTGAAAGGAAATGATTACTGCATTTCAGTCATCGCTGTCTTTATTTCCTCTGGGCTATTGATCGCTGAACTGTCTCAGTCTGTAACATCACCTGAGCTGCTCTCACTCTTACGATGCTCAGCTCCTAACGCGGGTGCGATGTCAGCTCTTGCCAGGAGGTGTCCCTTCAAGCTCACCAATCTTCTGCATCTGTTATGATGCTAGGTGAGGGCTAATGACAGAGAGGAGATATTTCAAACCGCTCAGGGCAAAACTCCAAAGAGATTCCGGTGTACCAAGCAGCACTGTGAAATAAAGGGGAGGTCACTTTTTGAATCAAACGACTCATGCGAACACACCCATGTCTTAGGAAGGTCTTTCCACTTGAAGGGAAGAGAGGATGGTGCAGTGAAAGTGCATTTCTCTGGGTCTTCAACTTAGGGCATGCTGCTGAGCTCCTCATATGTGGCTGCAAGGGCTTGCTAACATCATCTTCCTCCCAGGAGACCCTTCTTTGCTAATTACTGTGATGGGCTCTTTGAGACACAGCTTTAAAAACAGAGGCAGATTTGTTCTCAGTTGTCAAAGTCAAATATTCCCCCCAAATATGAAGTCCGCATCTCTTTGCTAATCCTGATGGGTATCTGGAGGTGACCTTTATTTGTATAGGTACGGCCTGCAGGGTTGAAGTTTTTTGTTTTAGGAAAACATAAGCAGAGCACTGTGAATGGTGAGAAGTGATGTGCTGCTCTGGTTCTCCCGTGGCGATCTCTCGCCTCACCCCAAGCTCTCTCTGCTGTGTGAGGGTCAGTTGTCAAACAGCAAGGACAGCTATTTCCATAGTGCTCAGTCTGCATAGGTATCTTTATGCCATCCTGTTCTTCCAGATGTGTGAATGTGCCTCGTTGTCAAGGTGATGGGCATTTTATGATAGTCACCTGAATAAATATTCAGGGAAATTAAAACTCAAAAGTTAATATTATTAATATTTCTACTCTGTACGATCTTGCTGTCATGGTGGACCTTACTATTCTGCCTTCAGCAGAAGCTGTTTTGGGGGAAGATTAAATAAGTTTATACATAAATGGAACGGCGACATTTAGTGTGTGCCAGTGGTTTGATCCTCCTCATCCCATCAGCAGCAAGGTGTGTAAATAAGTTTGAACATCTGGTTTACGGGTCACCACCTGCTTCGTGGTTGTTCTCATTGAATCTTAGGGCACAAATCATATTAGTGATAATGTATCATTTCCTCTTATATTCTTTCCTGGTGTGAAAGTGTCTTTAAGTCAATTTATTGCTGTAATAGGAGATTAGGAGCTGTATTTGAGAATGGACCAGGCTGAAAAAGCACTTCTCAAGTAATTCCTCGAGGACTTCTTTGCTGTCTTATTCTCTTCTTGAATTTGAACGCGCTGTGGAAATGAGAGCGAGTCTCATCTTGCTCCTGTTTCTGTCGAGTTGCCCAGCTGGGATTGTTGTGTTCCTTCTCAGATGTGTTTATGCTCTGCAGGCTTCCTAGGCTGCCCTGCACTACCAGCAGTGAACTCGTCCATATGATGCTGTCGTCATCAGACTTGTGATAATTCCCCTTTGCCCAGATGGGCTCCATTCCCTCTCTTCAGAACAGAAGCCCATGGAAACTTCTCCCACTGTTGGTGGTGTAACACACAGAAAGAATCAGTTGAAAAGCATATGATAAGTTGTTACCCTTGTAGACAACTTTTGACCCTCCTGTTAGGAGAGCAATCTGGTCATCTCTTCCCATCGCAGTAACAGCTGGTGTTTTGATATGTAGTTCATGGTTTTTTGCTTAAGTTTTGACTGTTGCTGACTGCAGAAGATATAATGTGGAGTTATCTTCATGTTTAAAATCTAAAAAGCAGTAAAAATTAATTGCAGAATTAATACAGTAACAATCTGAACAAACATGCAGGCTCAGTGGATCTTAGAAACCAGTAGAAATGTTTTTTTCTACAGCATAACACAATGCAGTTTACTGGAACTTTGATTTATTTTTGTTTTGTTTAGGTAACTGCCATCCTTGGCTTTCCTTTTCCCTTCGTGTCAGGAACTTTTGAACTGCTCTGAGAAATGCTTCCTACCCTGCAGGGGTTTCTCCAAGGGGTCTTGTCCCTTGTAAGGCCCATAGTGTCTGGCACAGGGTTCTGCTACGGATCAGTGATGGAGGCAGAAATAGAATGGTGTGTGTGTATTCATGTATAATTTTAAAGTTGGACTCCATCCCTCAAACATCTAAAATGTGCCCTTTCTTTCCTTGGCTGTTGTGGTGCTGCCCTATAACAATGCACTCTGTATTTCACTGCTGTGCTCATCTCATCTACTGCAGTTATATGAGCTCTGGAGTAATGCTTTATCCCTCACTGTGTTTTCTTACTGAGCTTAACCCAGCAGCCTCTGCCCAGAGGAGTTCTTTGTATGCATGAGGTATGAACAAAGGCTGTTTGGTCCCCTGAAAATGAATTTCCACTTGTTTTTGATGGCCACCTCATATCAGCATACATATTGATACGTATACACAGTAAGAAAGATTTCTGGTTTTTCTGCTTCTCCCAGCAGAAATCTGCAAGCTCAGCTATCCACGGGGCTGTGTGGTCTGTGCTCTGCAGGTTGTGGTGACCTGTGTGAAGCTGCTGGGCTGGGCAGCAGTGGGGGCTGGGGGAGGGGGGAGGGTTTTGAGCAGCTTTTGTGTAATGGAATGGATCTGGCTCAGGAAAGTTAACAATTGTTTGTTTGTTTGAACAGAGAAAATAGAAATAGCACAGGAGTGCAGGGATTGCTATTCATGTTGGATCTGTTAGCACCTAGACCTTGTTTTCCAGGAACTGTGTGTCTTACCGTTCTCTTTATACTTAGTGAAAGCATTTTAGTAAGTTCACACTGAATTAAAGCTAGAAATGACGTGCATTTCTCCCAGGCTGAAGGAAGGATGCTCACCAAACATTTTATGTTGATTTGATTGGTGTGGTTTGATATTATACTTGAATTTGGTTCAATACCTGTGCGTACCCCGAGCTGCGGGGTCTTGGGTGGCAGACTTGGAAGGAGTTTTGGTGTCTGTGTCACATGGCAGTGGGCACATCCTTGTGACCACAACACCAGCAATGCACAGGGTCAGACAGCGGAACAGGTTGCCCATGGTGTGGGGTAAATGAAGTCAGAGCTGTTCCTGTCTGCAGCTAACCTTGGGGTGGCTTGGATTGTTTCGTTTTTGTCGCTTTTCTTGTGTGTGTTCTTTGTTTTTATTATGTTTTTCCAATGAGATTCTGTTAGTTTGGACAGAGTACTGTGCTAAGGAATCTACGTCAATGAAGCTGGTGGAGGAGTGCCCCCGTTGGTGGTGATGCTGCTTGCATTACCTTTGATTTTACCCCAAATGAATGCAAGTATTCATTTTGTGGTGGATAATGAGCTGCTGCTGCTTATTCACAGGTTAATTTTCCTTGGTTTGACCTTTTGAAATAACAGATAATTGCCTCCGTGTGAAAGAAGGACAGGAAATTAAACAAACAAACCCCCCAAAAACCAAACAGCAAAACAATAATGTTTTTGCTTTTCCCCCCCCCCCCCCCCCCTCCATTAGTCACCAGAAAGCAAATATCAACAGCCTGTTACAAATTTGGAAGTGGTTCAGGCATGATCTCTCTATCAAGACATGCACAGTATGCCAAGAGCAAAGACTGAGTGCAGCACTTTATTGCAGATTGCTGTCGTGTGATGTTCCAAAAAGATCTGCAGACACAGAGAATAAAATAATCCCACAAAGATCTGTGGTTTCACAGGAGGTAGAGGGGAAAAGAAACAGCAACAGATCACATCGTTGTGTCCATTGGTTAAGGCAATATTATGGCATAAATAAATTTTACCTTCACCTTTTCTGTGCCCTTTGTTCTTCACTGTGTCCTGCTGAGAAGGATGGAGAGGTGAAGAAGTCGGGGTGCTTTGAGCAAGCAGCTGGAAATGGATGGCTTTCCTTGTGGGCTGTTCAGAATGAATGGTATTGGGTGCAGTTTTTCTTGGCTAGTTGTAAGAGCACCTGTGGTACAGTATGGAGAAACCCAGTGGAGGTGAATGGCAGTCAGTTTGGGAACGGAGTCATTCTTTGCAGAGTGTTTTCATCTGGAATCAGTGCTTCAGTGCTGGTACTGTTGCACTGAGCTGCCTGGGAGGGTTTTAAAGCAGGGAGTGATGGAGTGGAGACAGCGATTGAACTGCTGGTGCTGCTGGTTGCCTCTTCTGCATTTTTTTATTGTAATGTTTTGCTTCTTTCTCTCCTCTTTACTGCTATCCTGTAAGAACCACGTTTCGAGTGGGATTTCATGTTTGCTTATGTAAGCAGTCGTTTGTGTGCTGTCTGTAAATATGCCACAAGAAAGCAGAATAGAACTATGAGAGGGAAGAGTAAGTGAGCTTAAAAATGTAAATAGGAAATGAAACGATTTCCTGCTGTGGTTGAACTGGAGTTCAAGTTGGTGGTTTAAACCCCTGGAAGTTTCACTGCTGTGTGTGCTCAGAGGTGGAACTTGGTATCTTTGCACAGTTCAGTTGAAAATAAAGGAGGGGATACAGTTGCTCTGGCTTTGCTGAGCAGGTGCTGCCTGGAGCTCTGTCACTGCCCCATTGCCTGACCTGGAGCTTTGCTGCAGAGCACCTTCCATCTGCAGCCACACTGAGTGCCAAATTAGAGCAGCCAGCACATTGTACCGTCCCAACACTACGTTTAGAAAGGGGAAAAAAAAGGCAGTAAAAGGCAAGAAGTGGAAGCAGTTTGAGCAGTTTATATGCAGTGTTAAATTGTGTCCATATCAATTAAAAAAGGCAAAATAAAACCAGCTCCTCTGAACTGGAATACTGGAGGCACTGGTACCGGCTGCCAGCAGCAGGCAGACTTCTGCAGTCACTGCTCATTTACAGTGGTTTGAACAGCTCCGGAAGTATTCGTGAATTCACATTTCCTCACTCCCCTGATCCTGTTGTCAGCTCAAAAATTCACATTTAATTAACCTCTTCACCCAAGGCGTAAATCAATACTAAAACTCCAAACACTCCCCGGACCGATAGCGATTTTCATTTGGAGGGAGGCTGCTGGAAATTAGAAATTAAGGTGCCTGCAGGAAGGGAACGAACTAATTGCGTGGTGTGAAGCACAACTAACTGGAAAACTGCAATAATGAATGTCCTCAGCTGGGGTTGGGAAACCCACTTGTTACAGTTCTGGGGAAGAAAGGGAGAAGCAGACTGAGCTGCGTGTGAGACTGAGCTCACTGAAACACAGATTGCTGTGTATTTTAGGAACTGCACGGAGCAGAGGAAGTTAGAGCCCCATGGATTTGCATGTCTGCATAATTTTATTACAAAAATCCCGTGTAGTGTTAATCCTCCCTTCTATTACTGCCACCTCGTAATGCTGTCGTGTATTTTTAGTGCAGCAGCTCCTGAGAGTGCAGTTCTGTATGCTTGCATTGCATGGGATACGGGAGATGCTTGCTGTGACTAAGCAACACATGAAAAGAATAGATCATGATAATTTTCCCTAGGGTTGAGGGGAAAATAGTACTCCTTTACTACGCAAATAATTTCACAGCTGACATAGAAGTGGTTGGGGTACAGCTGCAGAGGCTGAAGGAGTTATTCACATTGCCCTCTGCTATTTTGTGGGAGCTTAATTCCTATCCAGTGAGCAGTAGGATAGAATGGTTTTATATTCCGGGAAGGATTTCTATATAGTTCTAAATCTATTTTTTTCTTCTACCCTAAATAATCTTTTGGTATCAAATAGTGCTTTCTTTGCACAGTTATTCTGTTAAAGGCAAACACTCTGGGGACTAAATCTTGTACTGCAGCGAGTTTAAGACTTGCTTCATCTGTTGCTGGTGTGAGTACCCCCTGAAATAACAATGACTGATAATGGAATAAATAATTATCAGCTGAGATTTAACTGAGCTGGTGAGGTTGGCAGAAGGAGGTGGTCGGTGAGATGTGGCTGTTGTTGCAGTGACCTGCTGCAGTCCGTGTTCTCTTTGCCTGAAGGATTCTAATCTAAAAGTGGAAGAGCTGTGCTGTGTGCTGGTGATCCCACTGCACTTTGCAGATGTGCTGTCAGCTGAGCAGTGGCCAGGCACTATGCTGTGGCAAGATACTCTTTTATGCCCCTTTCTGTAAACGTGTGAGTGTTGTCTTTGCTCCAGGTATAGATGCAGGGGTTTTAATCAGTTTGGGTGGGTCTTGAACAGAAGTGGAGGAAGATAAAGCAGAAGCACGTGTGCCTGCACGGGAGGTTGTGTCTGCGTTCTGGCTCTTGAGGTTTTCCTGCTTTGGTACAGCAGAACTTGGTTCTCCATTTAGTGACTCATGAGATGGAACATCTGTAGCACCTGAGGGTGTCTTGGAGCAAGGGACCTGGTTCCCTTCTGTCAGGCAGTTACAGCAGCAAGGACAACCTGCTGTTGTATTTGGAGGAGATGTACAAGGACTTTATTCCAGTGTGCTAACGCTGAGTGCACGTGGATGATGGAAGCAAAAATCATTCAGTGTTAAATCTGGCTGCAGAGTTGGTTTGGATGTTCATTTATACCAGGAAGGCAGAGGATATCCCCATAGCAAAACCACATTACAGTAAAGCTTTCTAGCTTTTGAATCATAAAATGACAGATATTCCAGGGATAGCTCTGCAAAGACCTTGAGGACTCCATGGTCAGCTTTGCTCATCTTGTTTACAGATGTTATTTCAGATGGGCCTTTTATGTTTTATGGTGAATGCAATTCTGCATACTTGAACCTTCAAAGTACTTGAATTACACACCTCATTTCACTGGAATCTAGTGGTTGGTATATCTTCAGCAGAACCATTAAATACAATCTTAGCTCAGCGAAGAGTTTTACCATGTGGTTAAAGCTCAGCTCGTTCTTAAGTCCCCTGGTGCCTGAGGACCTTCAGGCAAAGTTATGCCTTCAATTATGTGCTTGTTACTTCCTGGGTTGTAATGGGATTGCTCAGGTGTAATGAAGGGCAAAAAGGGGCAAAATGTGTCTGTCTTCAGTAGTTGTATTTGTGTGGCTTTTATTGCTTTCTGGAGTTCTGTTACAAAACCTTGGATTGAACACAAGCTCAGGTCATGTCTGCTGATTGCTAATACTCAGATCAGACTGGAAGCTTTTGGGGCTTGTATTAAGGCTGGTTTTTCATAACTGAATAAATGAGGAACAGAGAGGGAAACCCAGCCCAGTAACTAGTCCTGTGTTCCTTATTACCTTCCTTTACATGCTGGTAGGATTTCCCTTCCAGTCTATTTAAGCTGAACAGAACGCAGAGAGCAGTGCCCAACATGTTTCTGGTGAGAAGTTCCACGTATTTCTTAGAGGAAATATTTAATATCTGGGGAGTAGGGAGTTTTTTCCATAGAGGAATTGTCTGGTTTCAAAGCTCTTTGCTGCTTCCAGACTCGCCCTAAAATTCTCTTGTTTAATACATAGAGGAAGAGGCATTGAGATGGGATGGGAAATCCTAGGATGACAGATAGTCAACTAATCCTTGCATATATTTCTTTTCTAACAGATTTTTATATTACATATGTATATTTATCCTTCCTCCAGATGTCACAGGAAAAAAAAAAAGAGAAAATTAATTAAAATGTTTATGGGGGGAAAAAACAACTGTCCTATCAGATGAGTATTTATTAGAAGGAGGTCTGTGTGCTTTTGTACATAGAGCTTTCTTTTCCAGGGCTTATAAGCTTAAAAAAAAGTGGGTATGTACAGATTGTTGGGATCACTTAGGTAGGAGTAAACAAATTTGCATCATTCTTGTATTTTGCATGCAAAATACATTTTTGGGCTTTATCAGAGCTTCCCTTATGTGCTTGCAGCTGCAGAGCTGCACAGCACATTCACATATGATAGCCATCACTTCAGGCTCTATTTCACCTTGTCACATCCCATTTATAAACTGGGGTTTTTAATAGGACGACAGACAGTCACCGAAGAGGGAAGGCCTTAGAAAATAAATAAAATAAAGACTGAGGAAGTCAGAGATCATTAAAGCTGACACCACCTCACATGTTCATTAATTATGGATATATCTGGAAGAGCTTTGTTAAACCAGTGGCAGGTACATGTGATATAACTTTTGAAAGCTCTCAACTCAGCTCTTGGAATGTGGAAGCTGAGGGACCCCAGAAGTTGAAATTCAGTTCTTGGCTGCTTAAATTCAGGGCTGTCCTCAGCCTGTGGTTCAAATCTAGTTAATGCTGAAATTCTAGCCAAGAGGGCTTTCCTTTGCAACCATCCTCCAAGGATTTCCTCTTGTGGAGGAGAATTTCATTCTGTGTGGTGGGAGAGCTGTTTCTACCCACCTGCACCCTGGGGACATCCCATCTGTAGCTTTCCACAGGACCTACTGTGCCTTTCCTAAAGGAAACCCTGCTGGTCCCTCTTGCGTTTTATGTAGGCAGCTCATTCCTACGAGGAGGGATGTAATTGAGGTGTTTTAATATACACCTAACATTAAGGTTGTTCTCTAATTTCACTGAGCGTAGTGACAAGAGAAAAGCTCTTGAATTGCCTTTTCAAGACTGGGGAGATCTGTATCAAGAAAGAAGCTGATATCCCTCTCAGAGGTATCCCAGTTGAGATACTAAGAAAACAACAGTTCGCTTTCTACACTGCCTTCAAGTCTAAGGTGACTCAGGACCATAGTTTCCTATTTAGAGCTGAAGTTTGGATAACACCTTGTATGTTAATTCTAGCAGAGCTAGCTCTGAGATTGGAATCAGCTGTGGCACCATTCCTGTGCTTCCATAACCAGGCTAATGAGCCAGCTAGAGCAGGATTAATTTGCTGAGATGTAATCTGGTAGATTATCCCCATACAGGAGCTCATTATAAACACAGCCACTAGGTCCTAAATTAGTACTGCTGCTGTTTCAGTGTTGCTTTTTTTTTTCCCCTCCAGTTTTTCATTTTCTGCCCAGTGAATTTCCTCCTGTGCCATCCTGGGAAGACAGGATCTAATTTAACAAAAGTCCACCATGCACAGTACCCGGGCAGCAGTGTTAATTGCTTCTGCACAGTTGCTGCTCATGCGTTAGTGCTTTTGTGTTGGCTTTTTATAGCACCAAAAGGGAAATGTCTGACCACGAGGAGCTGTCTGTGTGCACAAATAGGTGTATGTGCCCAAATAGATACTCACTGTTCTGTACCGTGGCTGAAGGAGGCAGGGAAATGCATTGAGCTGCATGGTGAGATAGCTCTCCTGGCTATTTCGTGCTGCTCTTGGTTACCAGGCTGAAGTGTGGGACTATAGAAGTCTGAAAGCAGCCATCCATTCAGCTTGAATGGAGGAGGTTTTTAACAGAAGTTGGCTGAAACCTCAAAAACAGGATCACCTCGAGGCAAAGCTTGCTGATAGCATGACATGAACCTTAGTGTGGCATTTAAAACTCCAGAAGAGATCGTGCTGAAATCTCTAGCTGGTAAAAGCAAATTTATCTCATTAAAACACTTCATTTGCTGCCTTGAGAAGATCTCCAAAAGCCTTGAATAGGATTAAGGAAAGGGCATTGAGATGAACAGAGTACAGCCATATCAGCAAGGGGTTTTACAGATGGCATCTCTACCTCACGGAAAGCTTTTTATACCCTAAAATCACATTCGGACGGTTTAATATAAGTTAATAAGAAATGTGGACTCGAGTGAACATGCAGGAAACCAGCATAGCAGGCCAAGCTAGATGCAGAAATGATCTCTTGAGGCTGGAGGAGGGTCAGGCTCTGCTGTGTTTGCACATCACTTGCACAGACTTTGTGTGCTGAGTACTGCCCATCCCCTCAAAGATTAGTACCGTTACCATTTAGGAGCAGTGGACAATTTGTTATCAGATTATGTTCTAGAAATCATTTGTCAGTCAACTGCCAGTGTTGGATTGGCAGAGAAGGCTTTAAACTGTTGCTGTCATGAAGTTTAATAAATGTTCCTTTGATTTTTGTTAATTAGATCAGACAATAAACTGCCAGGGAATGACAGCTTCAATAAATCTATTTTAAAAAGATATTAGAAGTCACCAGTCCCAGGCAAACATCTGTTTATCATGGAGTCAAAGGCAGGGCTTCCTAATTACGTGGCTGCTTTGGCTCTGCAGCTTTCCAATGGTGATGTGCTCCTTGGCACGAGGAGTGAGCTGCCAGAATTGTGCTGACCATTCAGCTTAATAAACAAGATAAGGGGGTTTAAGAGGAATCCCTGACAAAACAGAACACGGTCTCGTCTTGATAGCAATGTATATTTCACAGAAAGGAATAGAGAGCTTTATAGCAGGCTGCTGAAGAAGGATCAACTGATGGGGTTGGAGCCCTGATCTGTGTCAGGATGTGGGTGCTTTTTTGCCTTGAGGTCTGAAGGCTTGAACTGACATGTTTTTTGTTCAATCTAATGCAATATTGTGTTTATTACACATACAAATACACAGCCCTTCTTTGAGCAATCCTAATGTGAACTGTACCATGTCTTATGCCCTGAATTGCGTGGGCTGTGCAGAAATTTTTGCTCATACTCTTCTCAAACCGCACAATGAGAATAAAATGGTTATTTTGCTGTGTAACATACCACTTCCCCCTTCTTCCTTGCTACCTTCTCCTTCCCACCTTCTTTCTGAAATAACCTATTGTACTTTTGGTAGCATTTTCGCATACAGAAGTTTCCAAGGATCCTTGCTGCTTGCATGTTGCTGTAGTAGCTCAGCTACAGGTAGATGGGATTCCTTTTAACAGCTATTTTATTTTCAGTATTAGCTCTTCCTGTGTTTGTTTCGTCTGTAATGTAAAGAATTGCCATATTGAATTAGACCAGATCAAAGCTAAATGCTGCCTCGTATTCCAGCCTCTGCTCTTTGTAATAGGACATACATGTGTGCTAGTGTAAGAACAACCATGCTTTCAGCTTCCTCGTGCCTTTGATAGACTTCAAAGTTAGTGAACCTAATAGATATTGATGAAGCCATTGTACTCCATTAACGAACCTCTTTAGACTTCTGACCGTACAGTAACGGGTGTTGAGTTCTGTGATTTACTTGTGATTCCTGGGGGGAAAATAATTATGTAATTGCTCTTCAGAATTGGGCACTGCAGCCTGTGTTACCTGCCTTACGGTGCAGCTCACGGCTCTGTTTGGGCTGTGGTTTGGAGGAGTTTCAGGCACACCCCTTGAGATTCTCAAAGATATTGCAGATTTTCTGAAGCAAGCACTGAATGCTTTGAAACCAAACCCAAGTTCCCAGCATTAGAGTACTGCAGAATTTTCTGTGCCACTATGGTAACCAAAGCTTGCCATCTCCAATAGCTTGCTTTCACTCACTGCCTATTGCCCGAAGAAATCAAGCCTAGTTCTTGTCACACTTGATTCTACTTCCCAGTAACTGCACCACTAAGTGGTAAAGGGATGAAAGCGGATGGAGAGCCTTGCTGAGAGCTTTTTCTTTTTCCTCTACCTGCTGAATGTTGCCTGTATTTGGCACATGAGACCAGTCACACTGAGCTCTTTGCTGAATTCTCAGTGGTTTCATTATGGGGTTGGAAGAAAAAGAGAAGAGCATAAAATAGTGAATTTCATGACGGATTTTCTTTTATTTACTTTTTTCCCCCATTAGCCTGTGACTAGAGTGAAACCCTCTGCTTCCCTGATTTGGTCTGAATTAAGAACTTGCTTCTTTTAATTACTATCTCTCCTTTGTCCTCTCCCCTTAGTTCCCTTCAGATTAGACCCATTTTCACTGCATTGCTTTGTATGTTGTGGTCTGCTCTGAGATCCTTTGGGAGGAAACCTCAGGCTTTACCTGCCACAGTGCCCTTTGGAAAGCTGCTTGTAGCCTAAGTCTGGAGTCCTTTATTTATTTCTTTATTTATTTTTCTGGTGCCACAGCAAGAGAATAATAGGCAGCTGGCTTCATTAATGTCCAAGTTCTTGTAAACAGAGATTTGTAGCCTTTGTGAAAGGATACGGCCTGTTCTGAGTTAGCTGTAATAACTGCCAGATTGCTTCCCTGTTGAAAAGAAGACTGTGCCTGCATGTAAATAATTACTACAGACACTGCCAAGTTGAGAAATTCCTCTCTGTGGATCAGTTCCACAGGGTTTGAAATCTACATTTATAATTGCTTTTTTTCAATGAAACTTCCCTCTGAGCCAAAATTCAGGCGTGCAACTTTGGGGTTAAACTTGTCTTCAGCCAGAGTTGAATTGGATTTTGGCTTAAAATCTGGGATTGAAGTCCACCGTATAAAGATGTGGAAACCTTTCAGAAATCACAATGGGAATGGGTTGACCAATCTCTTTTACAACACGTTTATTTTCTCTTTTTACTGTACAGTACAAACGCTTGCATGTACCTTGTTAAATATCTAGAAAATTAAGAGAAATTTGGCCATTTTTGCCTGAAATGGTTATAGCTCAGCTGACCGAGTTGGGCAGGGCACTCCACATTGCGTGGTCATACTTCCAGTTCTTCCTGTTCTTCCTATTGCTTTGCTGGAGCTCACCTTGCTGCTGCTTGCTCTGACGTGCAAATCCATTCAGATGAGATGGTGACAGGAGCAATACGTTACTGACAAACCGTGAGAGAATGTTAGGAAACATCATTCCAGCTGTTAGAGTCAATGAGCAAAACCGTGAGTCTTGTCAAGTCCTTTTGCCATTTCACAGCATAAAACTGTCACCTCATTAATCAGAGGAGCGTGATGCTGCAGTGCTCCAGATGAACAGCATTTATTGCTGATCTTGTCAATTTCTTGTAATAAAACTACAACGTGATAATCTCCTCCTTATGCATTTGAAACTTTCATGGTGGAATTCCTGTTCAGTAGAGATCTACCTGATCAATCAGACTGGCTTAAGGATGACTTATATCTGTCTGAGCCACCAGAAACTTTTGTGTTCATGTTAGCCCATCGCCAATATGCCACTGACCTCACAGAAGTGAGCCTGTAATTTCTAGCTGTTATCTGACTAGGAAGTATTACAAAGGCATAATGTGAAAGGAAATGCTGTTGTTCTAAGCACATATGCGTTAATAATTAGTAAAAGTGAGGTGACAGTGCAGTAACTGTGGCTAATTTATGCCCATTTCTTAATCAGCGTTCAGGATGCTTAATAACTTGCTGTGCTGATAGGTGTCTTCATGCGATGGAGGGAGATCAAATCTCAGGTGAAGGGGACAGGAAAGCCCCTTGTGCTGGGAAGTCAGTGACAAAGAGGTGTTTGCTGGAGAGTAATCTTTCAGATCCACACAGTTCTGATGTGGTTGCAGAGCACCTTTCTGCTCTGAAAAGAGCTGCAGGGCGAGGATGGAGGGAGAGCAAGTAGTGAAATATGCAGGAAGTAACTGTTCATCCTGAATACACAGTGAAATGAGCTAGAAGCTGCAGGGTGGTCTAGAGAGAAGGCTTTCAGGTGGCTGTGAAGTATGGTCAGTCTGAAAGCCAACAGAGATGAACTGCCCATATTGAGTGAGATGCAGTACCAGTTCGAGAAAGCCACCCGAAGCTGCTGGGGAGAAAATGAGGAACACTGCACCACCTCAGCTGTGGGTGTCATTTACAGAGACAGCTGAAGATCATTCTGTATCTGTAATATCACCCTTTCTTTGGAACAGGCTGTTAACAATGGTCAGGTGATCCATCTGCCTATGGAGCTATTAATTTGTGTTCTTCCTTGGAGAATTCCCAGCTCTGCCTTTGCGTACCCCCATAGCTTTTGATCACATCCTCTGAAATAATTTGCTTCTCAGTACAACAGAAGCCTTCAGCACGATCCCATTAAAGAGGAAAGGATGACCTAAAACTACATGCATTTAAGCATGTCACTTCTCATAAATGCCATTAACTGGTGTGTTACAGCCTCGGTGAAGCCAATAAGTTATTAATAATTTAGAATGCAGTTACAGAAGCAAATATAAAACCACTCTTTGATTGAAGACACAAAAGCGTTTGGATCGAGAGGTTAAAATGCAGAGGTTAAATGCTTAGTGCTAGCTGCACTAAAATGGCAGTACGTTGGAGTGGTGTTTGGTGTTGGATAACAAAGCTCAAACACTTCTAAAATATCCCACATCGGAGCTTTCACAGAGGTTCATAACGAGCGAGATATCTCAGGGCAAGAAGCTGAGGTTTACAGTTGCTCTGGCCAAGTAAACCAACACAAGGAACAACAAGAAAGCCCAAACAGTGCCTGGAACCCTCTTCTGTTGTAACAGTAAATATAGTGTGGCTAAAAGCTCTTTTCCTGACCAACAAAACAGAAATAACCTCTATAGACTTATGTGGTATGGAATGGAAATCAGTACAAGCTTGAGCATGGGGAGAACTCATCCTCAAGAATAATGAGTAGTTTGTTTAAGAGATCCCAAAACCAGCTACCTGGTGCTCACTTTCAAGGTTTCCTTGTAATTTCTGTAATCGTGTAGATCGAAGCTCCTCATTCTCTTGTGTACGTGGGGAGTACGCACGACTGTAAGATAGCAGAGAATGTTTTCTTTAAACTGGGATTGCAAAGTCTTCCTGAGGGTTTTATTTTGTTTTCCTCTCCCTCACTGTAGAGGCTCAGAGAGGAGCGAGCACGGCTGGAGCTGTGCAGCAAAGTGCCTGCAGGTGATGGAGGGCACTCCTGGGGGAGGAATGGGTGCTATCAGTGTGTGTGGGCTCTATAAAAGCCTATAGCTGCAGGAGGGCTCTGGTTATTTGGTTTCTTTTAGGACTGAAATCTGATACAGGCAGGAAATGCTGCTTGGTATCAGATGCATTAGTTTGTAGTTGAGATGCATAATGGTAGCTGTTCATTTGTATTGTTCTGTTAATGAACAGTCTCCGATAGAGATAGTGTTTCTGCTTCTGGGCCTTTTCTAATACTAAAGGGCAAATTTCTAGCTATAATTACATACACATTAGGCTCTTTTCCTTTCAGCAGATAACATTAAGTTGCTCTGATAAAGAGACAAAATGCAAACAGACCAAAAATATCATTTTGATCACATTTTAATTTGGTGTTTTTAGTTTTGTCAATGTTTATAGATGTCTGAGGCAACAGAGTAGGATATGAATGCATGAAAACCTTCACTTGCTTACAGCAAACATTCTAGGCAAGGATGCTGGAGGAGGTGCTCTGGTCTCCACAAAGTTTCTTAGAGTTAAAAGAGGGAATGCTTTATAAGACAAGAGAAACTGCTAGCTCAAAGATAGTAATCCACAGTCCTTAATTAAATAAATAAGAGAATGTATATCTAGCAAGTATGATGTATGGAAGTATGTTACAATAGAAATACGGAGGGAATTTGGTATTTACTGCAGCACTAAACATCAGCAGCTTGGAAGAAACATGTTTTCTTCTGGAAAAACACAAGGTGGGAGTTCTTGGTTTTGTGCTATTGGCTGCATTATTTAGCAGAAGGTTTGTTTTGAGGATGGCTTTTCCTTCCTTTCATTATCTCATTAAATGGATGCATAGTGACCGTTGATGTGGGGTTATGCTTGCAATGAACAACTGCTCTCTAAGCTCTTTTCAGTCTGAAAAATGGAGAAGGGTGGTGAAGGCAGGTAGGATTTCATAAATGCTTGAGACTTTGAGGTAAAATAATCTTTAAAACCTGTATTAATCACCCGATCAGTTACAGTAGAAGTGTGGCATTCTTGAAGCTAGGGTTGGACTGGAGAGCTGGGGTGAAGGGAGCTGTGCTGTCCGTGTGCGCTCAGGCACCTGAAGCCTTTCTCCTACTGCTTGAAAGTAATATTTGTTGATGCTTTGAACTTCCTCGTGTAGAAATGTCGGCACTTGGAAGAAAATGAAATCTCAGTGTTGGTATTTTTTATCTTTTTCTTTGCCAACACTGGGTCGCAGGGTTCAGAATCAAATATGTACACTATTCAAGATGGAGAGCTGTTCTTACTGGTATAGGAGTCAGAGAAAGAAGACACTGTATATTTCACCTTTCTCTGCTGTAAGAGGATTTTAGTTTCCCAGCTAAACGTAGCAGCTTAGTAATAAACCTTAATCTATAAATCAGAGGCAGTCTTTCTTTCTTTTTTTTTAAATAAATGGTTAAGTATTTAGAATATTCACCATTCAGGTTTGGTAGTCAGAAGAATTAATCAAACTGTCAGGCTCTGGAGCAGACGCTGCAGAGAATACACAGTGGTTTGTCATGGTTACTTAGCAACTCTAGCTGAAGAGGTTAAGGTGGAAAATACTGTCATTTTCCTACGTTTGAGATTCCACCTTGGCCCAAATTTAGATGCGTGGTTTTTCCCCCCAACAGACAAAATCTTTTGTGCATTTTAAACCACCTTTGTTACAGCTTTCAAAAGAACCCTCAGCTTCTGTAGACTAATTTGAGTAAAATGAAGAATGCTGAGCGTTGAAGTGTTGCCTGTAAGAACAATCTACATGCATGTAAAAAAGTAATAATAATAAAATCACAGTCTTTGAATGGGAAGGTATTTCACTTTGCTGTAATACATTTTGCTTTAAAAATAGAGACTGGAGAAGGTAAGAGCAGTTTTGTCTGAATCAAACTGACTGTCCTGCCATACAGCAATGGGAGGGGAACTGCTCTTCTATTGTGTTGTTGGTGGCAGTATTTATTGCTCTGATAAGGAAATTGAGTTTGCTTACTGGGAGGAAATAGATGACCTCTTATAACTGCTCTCTGTTAGAGGATTTGCCTCCGGCAGTAGGTTAAAAATAATAGCAGTTCTGAAAGTTTTATGAAAGCTTCAGGGTAAGTGTTACTTTAACATCAGCAGCTAAAACACAAACAAGCCTTAAATCGTGCAAGTTATGAAATGATAATGAGAAAAGGACCCAGAATTTCCATTGTGTTTCTGAAGGATGTGTATGCAAGCACAGGAGAACGTTTGTGCATATGTAATATATTCAATGGGAGCCTTTGTGGAGGAGCAGAAAGGCAGCCAGGAGCCAAATGTGGGCTTTGAGGCCATTGAGTGCTATTAATCTTTTGGCTCTTAAGTTCTGTGTTATGCAAAACGTTTGTTGGTCTAGGATGCAGGAGCTGATGAGCGCTGGGATCTTCTTCGGATGGGTTGGGACTGAGTAGTTGTTGTCATGTGTCAAACTAGTGTTTGTCATGCTGATTAGCACTGATTGGAAGACCAAAATTGAACCATCTGAAACTACCATGCCTTTCTTCTTATGGCAACATGGGGGGTGTCGCTGAACATGATGCAAAATGAGCACCTTTCATACAGATGTAAGAAAAAGACCCAACGTTGTCACTATTTTTTCCATTTCTGGACATGGTTTTGTTGTGGATGCTGATTTTCTAATAGGTTTTCATGTCTCCAAGGGGTGAAACTCGAAGGTAAATGCTCTGTATCATAAGGCCCTCTAAAATAATGAGGGGAACTCATGGCTTCTATGGCAATACGTGTGGAAGTAAGATGCCCAGCATCAGTCCATGGGCCTACAGAGATGCTTAGATTCAGAGTCAAGTAAACTGTTACAGATGAATCAGTGCAGAAGAAATTGAGTCTGTTAAGGACATATTGGTTCTGGAAAACAAAATCATACACTATGAGCAAACAGTTTAATCAATATATTCTATAGATATACCACCCATTAATTTGCAGTTATGTCTGCTCTCTAATTGTCTAGACAAAGACATAAGGACAAAGCAGAAGTATAATTTAATCACTCTGAAATATTTTAGAAGTTGAAAGTCTTATGAGTATGGTTTGATTTGATTGCCTGATGTATTTGCTCCTCATAACTACGGGTCCTAGTGGAAAAAAAGTGTAATTGTGCCACAGTGGTCTTGCTGGGGAACAGGGATAATGCTTGTGCTGTGTTCAGATGCTCAAAGTATGTGAAGGAAACTGCTGTAAATTTGGTGATATTTGTCTTTTAAGAGAGATGTGAGATCTAGACAGCTATATTGTGTTTGTTGGCTTTTATTTTTGGATAGCTAAGGTGCTGACAGTATGCCCAAGCTCTGCTTCAGGGACTATCTTGCTGCCTATGCCCAAATACAGTCTGGTTTATTTATTGTTTGTAGAGTTTTTATATCTTAGTGTTACATCTTGTGGTTCCATTGATTTTTATGGGTTGTGTAATTTAATTGTATATTGATTCATTGGCTTTCTAGAACTCTACATCTGTTTCTGTAATCACTCAGCTTTGGGGTGGGTGTATGTGAGAAAGATGAGGAATAGCTATGAAATCCAGGTCTGCTCTTGCCAAATTTATTCACCAATTGCTCTTCCGCTCCTGTCCTTGCTGGCTTATGCATTGCATTCGGTTCTTTTTATTTACTGATAGTTATTATTTATTACTTGCTCTTTAACTGCATCAGTCGGGATGGAAATGGACTAGAATTAACACGTCACGTGGTAAGGAGCTGTGATCATCAAGTTCCTTATGCCGAGAGAAAATAATCTTTTGTGCAAGGTACTGTGTGAGTGTTGGCAAGAATTCACCATGTTTGGGTGAGGAATCCTCGGCAGCTGGAGGGGGGAACTTGGCATTGTAGGATCGTTTCCAATCCGTAGTTCTGTTGTTTCATGCCCAAAGCAGCTACTCCCCAGTGAGCCCACCAACAAGCCCTCCCCATCGCTGCACTGCCCAGGAGGCGAATGAAGAGCAGATGGACAGTGGGAGGAGCTCTCAGTGCAGCCCTGCAGACTTTCATGGCTCTACCAGAATTGATGGGCAGCGCAATTTACGTTTTATTTTTCATCCATCTCAAAATATAAAGTGCAAATCAATGTAATTTTGGGTCTCTGCCTGCCTAAATGCGCAGTGACTGAGTTGTTTGTGTAATGTCATAACACTTCTGAAATGCTTTTTCTTTGTATAGCATCCAATTAGACTGCATGTTGCCAATGGCAAGAAGGAAAAGTTTGTCTTAAAAAGTGAAAACAGTGACTGGAGCTGTAAAGCATGATACTGCTTTGCAATTGTAAAGAAGTCGATCTGGTAAACTGTGCAGACACAGAGCAGCATGTGGTTAACGTGCAAGATGGATGGAGGTGCTCCCTAAGGACCAGGGCAGTGAGACAGGTGCTGCAACTTGCTTTTACATAAAAATAATAATACTTTTGTGAAAATGATGAAAGAATTAGACTAAATCATGATGCATTTCTTTAAAGGTGGTTAAAGATTCAAGCACGACAGGAAGCGTTTTAAGGTTGAGTGATTAGAGATAAAATATTGTCTGTGCCTTTTGATTCATGATGAATTATGCTGTGGCTAACCTGCAGATCAATCCCTCTCTCCCTTCCCCCCATGACTCGGGTTTTACTCCTGCACGTCATGGCTGTGGTTATAGGTGATACGTATGAACACTGTATGCAACAATGAGAAACTGCTCTCATGGAGGAAAAAAAATCCACGCTCACTGATGACTTGTGAAAGTTAAAACTGGGCCAACCTAAAAATCTTCCTCTGTGTATGGAAATCCAGCTCGTAAGTACAGGGAAAAGCTATTTGGAGCAGAGCAAGTAATCTTTATAATAGTTATTCAGCTAGCACATGGAGACCAAGAAAATGGTTGTCATTTCAACACTTGGTGCATGATCAAACTGCTCACTTTATCCCAATGTTTGGGTAAGCTTTGTTTAGCTTCCTGAAGGTCTCTGGTCCCATTAGAACCACAGAATATCCTCAGTTGGAAGGGAGCACAAGCCTCATGCGCTTTCTGAAGTGTAACATCACATGCAAGAGAAATTGTTTAAACTTTCTCTTAGGTCTAGCTTTTTTGGCTGTGTGTCTGTTGAAAAGCCATCTCTTATAGAGGAAGCATTCAGATTAATGAGCTATCCATTAGTAATTAAAGTGATTTCTGTAGCAGCGTTTGATCTAGTGAACCCAGAATCCCACCCCCTTGCTGAGCTGTGATGGTGCAGATATATATGGTAGCCAAGCTGTTGCACCCTGGACAGAATGTAGCTGCATTAAGCAGCTGGTAAGATGTATAGGGACCCATAGTTCTCTCAGATACTGTGTGGCTTGAGTTGGTGGATAATTGGTGTGTTTTACAAAAAGAAAAGTAACTTGGATAAGACTTAACCTATGCCTAATGTTAAAAGCATATTTTTTAAATGCATTCTCCAGTCGAGATCTTCTCTGTTTATCTAGGACAGGAACTGTCACAATTGCATGCTCATGTAGTGCTTAGTGCCGTGGTTTGCCTGTACAGTAATATAAATAATGCATTAGAATCTCACTGGGTGATCTCATGAAAATAGATGGTGCCATCGTTGTGGGTAGCGTTGTCTAAATACTGAGCACTGCCTCAAAGAAATTTCAGTAACTCCCAAAAGTTTGGGACGGAATTGCAATCCAAATGTCATCTGTCGTCAGCAACCATTAAGAGAGAATTTCCTCTGCTGGAGTAATTAAATGGTAGAAAGGCATCATGTTTTAAGCCTAAAGAAGAGATTTTGTCCCGTTGTGGACCTATTTTTTTCTTGTTTATTGATTGATATATTTTTTAAAAGCATGGCTTGCACTCAATTTACGAAAGATAATGGTGGTACGTTTATATCCTCTGAAGACTTCCTGACAAGAGAAGAGAAAATCATTGTTTAAGTATTTCCTGACTGTTAAATGGTTTGGAGGTGTTATTATTGATGTGATTTTTATTGGAGCTCTTTTCCCAAACAAGTTCTCAGCAGCAGTCCGCTAGAGTGTGGCTAATTCATTAGAACAAGAAGAACTTGAGTTAAATGCATTATAGATGAACTGTTTGTACGTAATAAGGTCAGCTCACACAGGGCAAATACTCTCCTGGTTATCAGTGTTGGTTACTGGATCTTAGAAATGCACGTTTCTGTTTCTGTTTTACCTGAGCTCAAGACAATTTCTGTGCAGCTGTTGACTGACTTTGCCTAAAATCCCTCTACAAATCCTGCTGAAATCTGCAGGTGATGCTGTTCGTTTAATACTCAAACAAATAAAAATGTGGAATCAGGCATTAAGCTGACATAGAGGCTTGTGTTAAAGATTGATACTACTAGGTTGCTCCGAAAGTAATGCTTCCTGTTTATCTCCGTGGGAAATATAGCAGGCATGGAGCACCATAGCACTGTTTGATAGAGCAAATTCTCAGCTGACAAAAAACTGTTTTTCAGCATAGCTGTGAAGGTTCAGCCTTTGCTACCCTCCCACCAACATCTGCCTCTGACACTGTGGGCCTGTGCAAGAAAATAGGAGGCATGACTTTTTGGAGCAGCCCTCGTTTATGGCAGTGCTAACATAGGAGAGCTTCTGTCTTTATGGCCAGCATTGTTTCAAGTTTCCACAGCCTTTAAAGCAAACAGAATAAATAATAACTATAACAAAAAGCCAGACGTGGGAAATGGAAGAAGGATAATCCCTACGTAGGCAGTGATGTCTCAACTTCCTGATGACATTTTTCAGAGGCACCAGCTGCTTCCTCAAGCTCTCTATATTTGCTTCTCCAAGTTTCCTGATAAAATGTGCAGGGTGTTGAATGCTTTGTGCTGTAATAGTCCTAAATCGTTTTTCTGCGTGCTTCCAAGAAATACCTTTGACCCAATATAGCTGTGACCTCAACCTCTGTGAACTGGCAGAGCTCCCTTTGCTTCAGTGCTGATTTAGATGTCTGAAATATTAGAATGCATTGTACAGGATGCAATCAGGAGAAGCATGGGGTTGCCTCTGCTAGGAATATTGCTTTGTGTTGTACTGGGGGGGGGGCAGTGGGTTTAATTAGCTGGTTTGTGAAGGACGTGCAGCAGGTGAAGGGTTACAGCAGAGTTAAACGTCAGCGTGCTGGTTTTCAAATCTCATCTTCCTTGGGAGAAAAGCTGTAAGAACAGAAAGAGGGGAAATCTGAAAAGATAAATTGTAAATAGCAGAAATGATTGTGTTTGTGCTCCTCTGGGCACTGCCTGTGTGTCAGTCGTTAAGTCCATAGTTGTAGCATTGAATAACATGGATTGCTTTTACATTACATGAGTGCCTGGGTTTGGTTCCTAACCAGTCATTAGATCCACTCCCACTTGGAGTCTCTTGCATCTCTTATTTCCTTAATCTCTGTGAAAGTCCCATGCACTGCACAGTTCAGTGTATTTCCCAGAGCAGTGGTTTCCACGTGGAATATGGTAAGGGATGGCCAGGTGGGTTTAGTCCAGGTTTTACTGTTTTATTTTCTGCTGACAGGATGGCATCAGTTACTGTAATCCACTTACATCCTCGGTGTGTAAGTATTTGTGTAGTGGCATGGGAATGGCCATATGGTGCTATCAGGCCTGGTAGAACTTGAATTTAATAATCTCTCCAATAGTGGTTAGTGCTCACAATTACGTTGTGAAATGATTTTGTGCACTTGTTAATGAAAACCTGTTTGCAGGAGCAATCCAAATCCATTAGAGGTCGATTTCTGCCTCGAAGCAAGATCAGTTTTCTGTTCTTTTCTTAAATCTCCGTGCAGAGGTGCATTTTCCTCAGTCTGAATATGTTAAGTCTCTTGATTTTGTTTTATTTTTCCATACGATCTGTTATTTTTTCTGATGAGTACTTCTTGGCACATATCTCATGGCACAACAGAATGTTTCCTAGATTTTGTTCTCGTTGTTTCCAATCCCCTCGTCTCTCTGACTCATCCCATAAGAGCTTTGAAAGTGTCTCACCTACCATTATGTGTGTACTTTAATCCAATCTCTTTTACATGTAAGTACCATACATATATACATATGTGCATGTATAAGAATAAATAGGAAGGTGCTGGTGGCTACAATTATTTTCTCAGCTGATTCTAATGTAGTTGTTGAACTTGCTGATGGGAGGAAGAGAAAGCCTACGTAGTTGAGTACAAAAGCTGTGAATTTGTAGTCCCTGAATCAGCCAAAATCACTGAGCCCTGCTGTAGCTGACAGACAATAGGTGAGCGCTGTGGTTTCTAATCGCTGAAACCAAAACGTGATGAAGAGAACAGAATGTTCCTCTTTTGCTGTGTTTTTCAGCAAGATGTTTTTGGAATTCCTCAGCAGCTCTTTCTGCCCTTTTGAGATGTCCAGTCATGTATAATGTGCTGTAGTGGAGCAAGTTGCTAAACTAACCCTGATAATCCAGGCCCTTAGAGACCATCACTGTGCTGGTGAGACATGGATTAATTCCCTATCAGATTCTGCTCCGCAAATGCTGCCAAGGCAAAAAATCATGTCCAGTTCCTACAGCTGTGTGTGTACAAAAGCTGAACAGTGGAAAATGCTGTTAAAGATAGAGCCTGGAGAAAGTGAAGAAGATTCTGGATGTTTATAAACCCCAGCCCAGTTCTGATACTGTATTATCTTGAGCTGGTTGGCTAATATGTGGTGTTAAAGCCTGTTGATTCCTAATTATTTAGCAATAAGCTCATGATTTTTGCTGTTTCAGGCTCTATCATTTGTAAGGGCAAGTGCATGAGTGTGGCAGATCCATCCACTGCTGAATGGGTTTGAAATAGGAGTTCTTCAACTTGGAAGATAATTAAACCTTAAGACTTAGTACTATGACCCACGCATGGGGAAAACACACTTCCAGTTGTGAGTCTCCAACATGATAGCAGTTTTTCAAGTGGTCTCCACTTGTGCCCTGATCCAAACAGAGTGAATAGAGTACTGGAACAAGTGATGCTTTTCCAGGACAGATGTGTTGGAAGAGAGGCTGTCCAGCTCCCATTCATACTTGGGTATTTCTGATACTGTCTGTTTTACACTGCTTGAGATCCTGACACAAAACATAGCTGCAAAATGGACAAAATGCTCTCAGTGTTTGCAGTGCCTACAGGAGTGATGCACCAGTGGTCCAAATTGAGTTGTAGATGTTGGAGGTCAGATTAGAAAACGTGTGCAAGCTGCACGACTTTGTGCAGTGTCTGCCTCCATAATGTGGGTGCAGAAAGCTGAGCTGGGATTTGTAATTTCCAAGTGGCTGTGGAAGAGGAAAGTGAAATTTGCTCAAGCTCTGAGTACTCTGACTTGGACTGGGTATCTGTCTGCTGACAGGCTGGGAAAAATCCACCTCTGAAGAGTTGATATTGTGTATTGTTGAGGGAGTGCAGCCAGGGCTGGTGGGGGCTTTGCTGCAGTAAAAAGCCTCTGGCAGCTTCCCCTCTGCAGACTGCAAGGCTCTTCAGAGCAAGGCCGGGTGGAAAAAGGAGCACAAAACAGGATGACAAAGTAGCAGCTGGTTTGCAAAGCCAGATAGAGTTGTTCCTCTGGAAGGGAGCTGCTATTTTCTGTCCAGCTTTTCCAACATCTAGTTTATCATTCACATTCACTACTTCTCGCATAATGGTATTATATTCTCTGAAGGTTTTGATTATTATTTTTTTTTCCCTGCTCTTGCTCCCTAAAGTTCAAGTTGCTCTCCTGGAACTTGAACTTAACCTTTAAGAAGCAAGTCTGTCTGTGACCTTGAAGGTTGGGGCAGAGAGGGTAAGAGATATCACTGTGTCTCACTAAAGACACCTTTAGAAATATCTAACGAGATACTTCATCTAAAAGGGAAGAAAAAGGCGTGTGATGTGACAGGATCTGGGAGGGGAATCTTGCTGTAGAGGATCAAAGTCCCAGCTAGGACAACCAGTGACAGGCACACAAGCTGGGAAAGTGTTGTCTCTTGTCATGTGAGGCTGTTTCTCAGCAAATGCCAGAGAAGTGAAGGTATGAGCAGTGTAGGTATGGAAGAGAATGGGAGGCAAGTCACGTGGCAAGGTGAATTTTGATAGTAAATATAAAGGTCATCAGATGATAAGTCTAAGAGAAAACATCGTTTCCCCTCTCGCTTCTCTTTTATTTCCCTTTCCTTTTCTGTTGGTCATTCAGTGCTGTGGGACAAATGGAGGAATATTGTGTCTGCTTTTGAAACGTCTGCGTCGCTCCTGGAGGCAGAATTCTGTGCTGCAAACTGCTCATCTGCTCTAATGTCGAAATGCAAAGCAGCAGCTCCTGCAGGAACCAATGATTCACTGCCAGTCCTCCCTCCCATCAATCTTTGACGCAATTAATTTTGATAGCAACCTGAAAACATGGTTAAAAAAAAACAAACAAACCTTATCTGTGGATGGGAGGAGCAGCTGATGATTTGACTCTACGTGTTGCTTAGGAATCAGTCAGGAGGGTGCACAGTCCTGACCTTGCAGGTTGTGAACTGAGGTGCAAACAACGGTTTAAGTGACTCTTACGTGATGTCAGAGAGAGAATCTGGTAGAGCAGGATGTTCTGTTAGGTTTGGGTGGTTGATCTCTACCTGCTAAGGTCGTGCATCTCAGCCTGTGGTGATGGCTGTGCTGTCTGGTAGCTGCAGGCCCCGTGAGTTTGCTCATTCAGTGCAAAGCTGCAGTCCTCACCAAAACCCTCCTCCTCTTCACCTGTCACGTTGCTGTTCTGCCTAGCTCAGAATGGAGCCGATGAAATCAGTTCTGCTGAGTCGATTAGCCTGGCACAAATCTATTGATGCTGCTCCCATGTTGCATCAGCCCTCAAGATTGGGTGGAAATGTAGGATAATTTATGTTGGTTGTGACCGCTGGGCTCAGCTGTGGTTAAGCACAAATCCATTGCATCAGTTGTGTAGTTTCTGACAACGGCTGCTCAGGGTTGTTGTTTTTGTGATACCTGCTCTCTGCTTCAGTTTCAGCAACAAGAGTTACCTGCTTCCCTCTGGTAAATACACCACACCTCTTTGTGGATCCATAATTGAGTTAGGAAGGTTGCCATAGCAACTGCTGCGATTAATTAAAGTACTTAGGCATGGTAAGTTTTTAGATGCAGAAAACATTTTCATGTATAAATAGTACAATCTGTTTATGCTCGAAGGATTTGCCCCTTTCCTCTATTTTTCTTCCAATTTCAGCTCAGGAATTGGGTTGGGTTTTTTTTATTGTTCTTTGGGGCAATTAGCATCCTCTGAAGACCTAATGAATGCTAAGTGAGAACCCAGCATTATGTTCTTCATGTGAGTAAGCATTTTCGAGGCCGTGAGGACACCAAACCAGTCCACTGTCCATGCATCTTTGTCTCTAATCCTGTGGTGATGTAACGTGGGCATACTGCTGCTGCTTCTGTCTCATTCATTCTGCACTTCTACTCCCCAAAATCAGCCCCTGGCCATCTCTTGCCAGTCTGCACCGCGCTCTGTACGTGTGAGCATGTTCCTGGATGGCTTTGCTTCTTGTTGGCTTGGAAGCAGCTTTTTCAGAACAGCACCTGGGTTTATCTAACTCCTTACTGCCCAATGACTTATGCTGTTGTAGACAGCTGGACAATTTTAGATAGAAGTCATTGCCTAATGAGGGGGGTCTGCCTTACTATCAAAGCTGAAAGGGTTCCAGGCATCAGAGAGCTTATTCCTTGCTGCTGTGGTTTTCATGTAAAGGGGTATCTGAAATCCTCCACTAATAGTGGGAGGAACGCAAGCATGGGATCTTGTCTGAGCAGATTCTTTGCTTTTTGGTATTTGTTACGTTCTCCATTGCACAAGGGAGGAAATTACAGGCAGCAAGACAAGGCGTTTCCGCTTAGAACAAAAAGTTGAACATTTGAGTCTTAGCAGAAACCTTTTCAAACTGTAAAATCGGACTTTATTTCCTTTAATGACATCAGTTTTCCTGATTATTTTTTTTATTCTTGTTTTTTTGCTCTAAAAGACCACCGCTGATTCTGCTGAACTGGGGACAAGCTTTCCCTTCGTGTGCTATTTGTGCCTTCTGCTGCACTGGCAGCTGAGATGTTTTTGAGAATTTGCTTAGACCGCTTTTCTTAGAAATACTTGGAAGCAGTGAACGTGAAAGACAGGATGGATTGGGATCAATATATAGCCAGGAATTGGTCTACGTTTCAGTAACTGAGGTGAATCTGTACTATCTGACTGAGATGGGACAGTGTAACCATGAGAGCCCCATGAACGTATCTTGCAGTATTTCAATCAAGTGTGTCTGCTCAGTAGATCTGCCTTTATCAGTGCTTTGCAGAATAAAAGGGGTGAAGGCAAAATCCCACTGGAAGAATGAGCTTCTGTGCACCCGGCACTGAAATTATGCTGAAAACCTATCGGCTTCCATCTTAACTGTGCTCCTGAAAGCTTGCTCATCAGAGTCATTATCAAAGCACTAAGCATAAATAAACTGAGTGCAATGCTTTCGGATTATAACGTTAACAAATTGTTCAGTGTAACGTAAACAGATGCTCATGTGCAGACTGAAAGCTTCCCCAGCGAGGGGGTGAGGTGGTGATGGCTGGAAGGTGTAGGACAATTCAGGTGGGTGCTGGGAATCCACGTGAGGTAGCAATCACTGGTGGCACCTAAAATTCAGCAGGGTGAGCAGTCTCAAAACTGGACCCTACAGCAGCAGTTCGGTTAGGAGTGTTAACAGTGGTGTGCAGTGAGAGCCTGGAAGGAGCAGTCAGCATTCATGAAGGTGGAAGCACACACGAACGTGCAGTGCAGCATCTGCATTTTCTTTGTTTTTCTGTGTAGGGATCTATCGTTGTGTTGCAGAGTGTTGTGTGCGGAGCCTGTGAGATACAGTGGTAGAATGGCAGCTCTCTCTTAAATACTGAGGCATTTTGTGGTTTTATGATGTTGTAAAGCACTCTCTAGGCATGACAAGCACAGGCTGACAGGGACAGTTTTATCTGCATTGCATTGAAGGATAAGTGCTGTATTAGACAAGCACAACAGAAGGAAGAATAATCTCTAAGAAGACAGAAGAGCTCCAGAAGCAAGGGGAGAATAACAGATATCACTCAGTGGCAGAGGAGGTAGATTCCCATTAGTCAAATCACTCCTGGAGGGGCGGTCTGTGAGCGTGTTTTCTGTTCCTTCCAACTATCTGCCACTTGTTTGATGCTGGAACCTTTAGATGTAAGGCGGATGAAAGAGTCATCTCCCATAGTGGAAACTTCCAGTTGTCCTATTAGAAATTCCTGAATTAGATCTGCTGACGATGTCAGTGTATCTCCTACACACCCGAATCTGTATTTTTCTATGTAGGGAATGTGCAAACTTCACTTTCTACGCACCATTCCATTTCTTCCCATTATTTAGTCATTTTATCATCATGTAATCAAATGCACTGGGGATTTCTCAATGGTGTGTAAAATGAACATCTGCCATTGGCAGGATTGGCACATCTGGATCCATCAATTTTTCATTATTTCCCGATGTTGGAGGTCAGATGTTCATAATGTGGGAAATTGCAAGAGTTTCAGCTGGTGAACTTGATATCTGTGGAGCAGATAACTCAGCTTACAAAGGAATTTTAAGGAAGCCACCAAACCCAACAACATAGCAAACAGAAAACCATCCCTGTGGGGGCTTGCTATGAAGGTTTGTGTTGGAATGCTTTCAGGTTGATTCTGAACCAGAGTAGTAAGGTAAAGTTAAATCTATTAAATACTCAAAGCTAGTAGGTTATGAGATTAACACTTTTGGGTGCTGAACAGTTGCTACTTTGATTTGATAACCATCAATGTGTACTTTGCAACCATAAACATAGGGGCTCTGTAGGACTGTCAGGGCAGAATTATGCTCGTGAAGAATAATCAATAAACCTCATAGTCATGCCCCTCACCTCTCAGTTTCAGTGCTTTGATTTAAGGAGCCTTCCTGAACCACAAGAATTAGCACTCATCACAGCAGTCTTTATCATTCCCCTCCACAGATGTGGTGCTGTGTTAGGGAGCTGTTACACGGAGGATCGGTCTCTCCTGGTACTCACATGCAAAGAAAATATCACACAAAGGTCACGCAGCATCAAAGTGCTTCTCTAAGATGGATGTTGAATTTCAATGGTGTACCTTGTTTAAAATATATATATATATATTTTATATGTAATAATAATTAAGAAAGGAAGACCAAAAAAAAAAGTTCATCTGAATTTTTTTGGCATTCGCTGCGTGTTCAGAGGCACTGCCTCAGTGTTGGGAGTACAAACAGGGAGAGACTTCACAAAGGTGAATGTGTTCTTAGATTGTTTATTCAAATCACCTAGAAGAAAATACAGAGGCAGAGAAGGCATGTATCTACCTTATTATATGACAGAGGGCAGAGTTTCTGCCTCAATTCAATGGGAGTGGATGTATATTTAAAATACAGGGGACACCCCTTATGTGTATGCTTCTGCTACTTGGTTTTGCCTCTCCATTGGCTCAGCCAACTGTGAGTTTTCTTTCCTGATTTCCTTTTCTCAGTTTAATGCTGAAGATTGATCTGGGGCTGGCTGGGCATGGGCATTGCATCAGTACCCAAATCAGGAATGCCCCTCTAAAGCAAGGTCTCGCCTCGTTCCTCGCGTTGGGTGTGTAGATGGAACACGGTTGGTTAGCTCATACTTGGCAAGCTGGTATTTCTGAATCTGTCTGTCATCTGTCCGTGCTTTGAGTAACAGCAGCACACAATGAGTGCAGGTCCACTGTCAGCCCAACTCTGTTCCAAAACCAGAGAAATAGCACTTTGCCACTTAGAAGCAATGCTTCTGTGGGAGGATTTTTCCCATGTCTTGTTAAGAGCTTTATAGGTTGAATCAGAGATCTGGGTCCATGCAGCTGTTGATCTAGCACTTGACATTTAATGACAAGCTTGGTTTTGTGTCAGAGAAATGAATGACTGTGCCTTCCTACTAACTTTTCACCAGGCTCTTCTCTGTTTGCTTTTTATTCCAACCTCTCTGCCAGATGTCAGCGTAATGTAGGAATAACAATCACTGCTGGTGAGAATTGAAGTGATAAATGTTGCTAAGAGCAGAAATTGTGCTTTCCTGTGTTGTATATAAGCTGTTTCTTGTGCTCGGTCCCAGAGATTTTCTTTGTTTCTTGGCATTTGGAATAGTTAAAGGAGCAGCTCTCCTACATTCTGGCTCACACCTCAGTTGTGTTGTACGTCTAAAGTAATGTGTATTCTTAGGAGTAGCTGTAATGGGCAGAATTTGGCAAATGAGGAGAGAGCAAGCGTGTGGGCTTTAAGCTTTTGATCTCTGCAAAGGCACGGAAACAACAGCCACTCAGAAAAATGAGGAGGCAGTGCGCTGCTGATCACATTCAGGTTTCTATTTGTGAACAGCAGGAAGGAGTTTGCATATCACAAATGTTCTGTTCGCACCAGACTCGTGTTATTTCTACTGGGAAATCTAAGAGATGAACGGAGCCAGCGTCCCCGCAGTGTAGCAGTGCAGTCAGCCTAAATGGCAAAATGCTTGTGCTGTTGAATATTTAAATGGCTGTCAACTACTTGTTACTTTGGGAAGAGGTTAAAAAAAAATAAAGAAATCCTCCTGTGTATTTTAGCTTGTTTTTCCTCATGATTACAGAATAAGCTCATCAGTGGCCACCACAGAGGGACCGGGAGCAGAAGGAAGATTCGGTCAATGGCTTTTGTGGGATTATTTTTCCTATTTTTAGTCACTAGCTAGAATCTAGTCCAATTGCTTATGTATGACCTGCTCTGTCACAGGTGGCTGTGGTAAATTAGTCTGTGGGAAATGGGTCTTGGTATAGTTTTCTTGGACCAGGTCTGTCTGCTTCATTGACAGTCACTGCAACAAGGCTCTCATGCAGGCGTGATGTTATTCCCTTTCCTTTAACTTGACCCAAGTTCATCTCCCTCAGGATGAAGAGTTTAGCTCATGAATGTTAAGGTTATTCTAAATTTCTCTGCCACTCTCTGATCTTGGCTGTCCTTTCTGGGTTTTCCCCAACAGGTAACCTCCTTGATGACAGATTGAAAGTGTATCACAATGTTCTTGTTCTCTTTCATTTTAGATGTAGCCTTTAGACTTCAGCTGAAAGTCACATCTCTCAGCGAGGCCGATTTTGTGATTGGGAGGAAGGGCACTGTGATTTTTTTTTTCATAACCACTGAATTAAAATAATAGGTTTAAAGTCTCTGCTTTTTAGGCTGTAGATGATAATACAGCAGACTTGGAGACTATGACATCTGTTCAACAGTTGCTAGTTTTCTTCGTAGGTGGCTTGAGGGGATCTGTTTGATCAGGCCTGGCACCCAGGACGTGTTTTACAGTGCTAAAGGCTGTTGCAAATAACCAAAGTTTTCATGAGTGTGTTCAAATGTGCATGCAGAGAGAAGGCAAGCCAGTTTAAATTACAGTCTGCAGCTGCCTTAAAGATAACAGCAGAAATAAGCAGATGCATTTTGTTACTTCTGCACTGCTGACAAGATTACAGCAGAGTGCTGTCAGCAAAGGCAACAGCAGCAAACTCACTTCTGCCAACTGTTCTGCACCATGAGAGAGCATGCTGATTCGTGAAGCTGAATGAGCTGAGCTGTTCTGCAGCATGCATGATCCTGTCCTCAGATCCAGGCCATTAACGGCCACATTCATCATAACAACACGCTCCCCTATGCAGGGAGACAACTCTGGGACTCCACCCGCAGCAGTGCTCCATCCGTCACATGTAATCTGTATTGTATGTTCACGTAGAGAGCACGATAAACCAACCAGAGGGAGGATCACTTAGAATACTGAAATACATGAGGCACCAGATGGGAACAGAAACCACTGTTAGAAGGTGGATCTTGGCCAGAATGGACGGGGCTTTGGGCAGTGTGATCTAAGGGGAGGTGTCCCTGCCCGTGGTAGGGTGCTGGAAGGAGGTCCTTTCCAACCCAAACCAGTCTGTGATTCTGTGGTGGTAAAGGGGAGCTGCCTGCACTGCTGATCTGGGGCTGATTCAGTGGTGCAGGGGCAGAGATGTGTTTTTCCTGCAGTATACTTAAATGAGGTATCTGCACAACGTGCACAGCAACAGCTGAGGACTCTGCCAAACCTCCTGGGTTTGAAATATCTAACTGGAGTTGCTCTTCTGTACTCCAAAACCAAATTTGGACTAGAGGCCTCCAAAGTGCTGAACCTGCTTGATTTAATTTAAAGTCCATTAAAGACCTCTGTTCGATTCTGAATGTGAAAATTAACATATTTATACTGTGTTGATTGTCATTAATTTCTGCAGGGATGTGTCACTTTAAGGCGTTAGTACATTTCTTCTTTTCCTTGGGGCACTCTGTGTTTTAGCAGCCTGTAATATCAACAATTCTCAGATTTCCAGGATGAGTTTACTCTAATTTTAATAAAAGGCCTCAAAGGAAGGGTCAGTGAACTGTGAGAAATCAATCTTTCATAAGCAGTCTTTGGTTCTCATTGAAATATTTATGAATGATAAAGCTATCTTGACAAGGCAGAGTTCAGCACAAGGGCCACTTGTGACAACATGGCAGGGTTTCATAGCAGACAATGTGTATAATTAAGGCAAGAACATAGAGCGAAAACAGAAGATGTGTCTGCTTCATTAGAAAAGTCTTCAAGGAGTAGTAGTGCAGTTTGTGCATTGCAAGAAGCTTTTAAGCCTAATAAAGGCTTCTCAAGGAACGTAGCTGAGGGAAAACATTAATTTAAACTTGTCTCTAATATGTCTTAGCCTGCTGGAGAAGCAGAAAAGTCCTGAAAACAACAGGTGTGTTCGATGTGATTTAAGTTTTGCATGAAAGGAGGGATGCATAGCTGTTCTTACATGGATGTATACATGACACGAGGTGAAATAACTTGTATTGATACCCTTATGGGATGTGGGGGCAGTGTTCCCCTTTTAGGAAAAATATATTGAAGTTGCTAACGTTCTGTAGCAGAGCTGGAATTAGAAAAGGAGCATTTTGAGTCCCAGTTGCTGTGAGTTTTCTTCACGAGTCTCTTAAAGCTCAGTCCAGCTGTGTAAATATGTGTAATGGGATCGGTCAACAATTCTTCCTGTTCCAGCTCTCAGTCACTTAGGCCCTGAAGCATGACATTAAATGTTATTTGGCTTTGTAAAAAGGAAAAAAATTACAGTTAATAGCTTTAAAGTCTCCTCTCTATTTAAATTTTGTTTTTTTTCTTTTTGTCCACTGGATTCCACAGAATAAATACAAACTGCCTATGGTATTCAGCATTAAAAAGTGCTTGGGAGGCAAATAAATACCTAAAAGTCAACTACACTTAATCACCCACTGGGAAAACCAATTCTGCAGTATGACTACTGTACTTGGAGCTTCCTGAAAGTCCTTTTTTTCTTTGTGTGTTTGACATTTTGTGCAGGATTCTGTTATTTTTCCCTGTGAAAATCTGCTCAATTTAATCAGAGATGCTGGCTCGTTGGTGCAGCCATCTCCCAGCTGCAGCAGCAGGGGTTGGTGGATCTGTGGGACAGCGGTGCCATGCTTGGAAGTGAGGGAAGGAGGGGAGGTTTGGGATGGGTCTGATGCTCAGATGTGCCTTTAGAGCTCCCAGTTGTGATGCTAAGAGTTGTTATCAACAGATAAATGGCCAGAGCGGCTGCCTTGCCCACAGCAACTATTTTGGTGCATTAACTTCTATTTGTGATGGGATTTTACGTCTGATTTAACGTTTAATTTACTGGTAAAATTCACGGGAAAATGCTTGTCATTTAAACAATGCAATCTCATGCCTTTGTCTTCTAATCCAGTAGCTAGCCTGCCTTGAAGCAGGAGGCTGTTTTTCCTCTTTAGTAAGCAATCGAGTGAAGTGGTGCTCAGAGCACACTTGCTGCTTGGCATTTCAGTATTACTATTTCTGTTCTCAAGAAGGGCCTCAGACATTTCAGGAGGTTTGTTAGGGCTGCCAGAGTCGGAGCAATACACAAAGGTGAGCTCCAAAGCCATTTTTGTTCTTCCCTTTGTGCCTCTTCAGCAATGCAGGGCTCTGCACTGAGTGCTTTGGGCTGTAAGAAGTTCCAGGTGGACTCAGTGCTGTCCTGGTTTTCCTCTTGGCCTCAGGTAGCAGTGTTTGCAGCTGCTGTGTTCAGAGAGCTGAGCCCACACTTAAGCTTTGGCATTCTAGTTGTTAAATAAAAGATGTAATGGCAAATGCTTGTCAGTAGGTAGAAGTGCAATATCTCAAGTTTCTACTGTTTTTTTTCTTACTCGAGTGACAGCATCCACAAAGATGTCTGAAATCAATGCATAAGGGATGGAAGGAGAAAGGCAGATAAATAGCATTAGAAAACACAGACCACAGCACGACAGGAATACATTAATTTGGGGTAAAATTAGCAACTGTCTGCTAATGGAATAATGAATAGTTGTTAAGTTTTATCACATTCAGAAAATAAAAGGAAAGGAAAAGCACTGATTGTGTTCATTTCAGAACCTCACCATTATTGTGAGGAAAACTACATGTGAACAAAGCTCTAACATGCCTCGTTCTTGGAAACTGGCACAAATGTTGGTTATCCATTGCCATCATTTCAATGGATATGATCTTAATTAAATGAGAAAAAGAGAATGAAAGAGCTATTTCAGATTAGACAAAACTAGTGCCTTCCTAAGCTTCTTAACATAACAGACATCCCTTATCCTCAACCCAAGGCATAATGACAAGAGGAGTCTGCATGCTGCTGCAATAGGATGGGATCTGTGAATGCTAAGAAAGAAGTGTGCAGTGATTTTATTCTGAAATGCCATTCTGTGACTTGGAAATAAATCTGGGTTGTTCTTCCTTTCGTTGTGCCCCTCTGAAGGGACTGTGTTCTGTTCCTTATTTCGCCAGACAGAAGTGGTTGTAATCTTCACATCAGTGGGATTTCTTAAGTGTATTGCTCCAGACTTGTGTGTTCACGGCACCCATAATGTGATTGATTTCCGTCACTGGGCCAGAAATGCCCTTCCAAATCACCACTGCTTAAGGGCTCTGCTCAGGGAAAATACAGACACCGATCATTCCCCGAAATAAAAAGGTCAACTTCTATTGAATTAGTTCATTTACAGAACTCTGCGGAATTAGCAGTGTACTCTTAAATTGCTTCTTGATTGAGGACTTTTGCCTCATTAATCCCAAACAACCTATGAGCACCATTAAAGTCTAATAGAATAATGAGACTTCAGAGGTGGTGCGTGCATACTGTACTAAAGGTGGCCACGGGCTGCTTAGTGATGCTGAAAGGCACAGCCAACAACAGCACTGTAAAATGCACTGCTGTCTGCAACAGAGACCCTGTCCCCTGCTTTTGCTGTGACTCAGAGGTTCAAGTTGATAAGCCACATCCAAATACCCACATTGGTACTTCTGCAAGCACAGTCAGACAGCTCTGGTGGATGGTTCAGGCAGAAATAGAGCACATTAGTCTCCCAACGTTCACAATGAGTTGTTTTCATTTCTCATTTTCCTTTCTTTTCAAGAAAGACAGAGCCAAACCAACATGAAACAGCGCTTTGGTTTTGCTGTTGCTTGTTAGTGGTCTCTCCTTGCTGAGATCTGTGCTGTGCTCTCTGCTCAGAGAGCTCTGGGTAAGCACTCAGGTTTTGCAGACTGCTGTGGTCCCATAGTGTGGTATTATTTCTTCATGTTTTTCAATAGCTTGCTCCTCCCCTCTGTCTCCCCTTCTGTTTGCCATTCCCTCCCCATCCCTTTCTCTTGGCTGTCACCAGTTAGCCAAACGTTGCACCTGGTTTGCACGTTAAAACTGCAAACCCTTGTGGGGACTTCATTGCTCTCATCTTCATCATTTCTCACCCATCTTCTTTGGAGAGACTGTTTGTGTTTGACCTGGAGCTGCATGTGCAAATGAGACTGTAAACTCCCCAGCTCAGGGAGCGGGTTTTTAGTGCATTTGTGGTTGTTGTTTTTTTTAATCCGCTCTGTAAAGTATCTCAGAATTTTTCTGGTGCTGCTATGAATAATAATGAGGATAATGAGACTATTTCCCAGGTTAACTGGGGAACAAAGATCCTGAAAGCATTGGGAGAAATGGGGGCTGCTTCTTGTGACTTCCCCACAGCCAGCAGCAGCACTCACTTGTGTGTCAGCAGTAAGGAAAGGGGCACTGTCTCTTTCCTTTTGTTTCCCTCCTCCTGTTCTTCTGTAGCATCAGCTCAGCCACGTTGCCCCTCTGTATGTCTTCACAGGTAGCACCTCCTCCTATGCATTTTTTTTATTAATGCCAAAAGACATTTTCAGCCCTGCAGGGAACAGACAGCATTACCGTCTGGTCTCATGTTGAGTTATTAATTTATCCAAAAATTTCAATTTCAGATAGCCTGAGGATAGTCTCCTACATTGGCAACCCCTCCTCATTCCAGAAGTGTCCCTAGCAATAACCTTTGCCTGCCTCATTACTTTTTTGCATGCATAATAGCACCATATACTGTGGGATTAAAATAAGCAGGGGTAAAATGGTGCACAGTTGTCTAACGTATTTGATAACGGTGCTCTCACTCGTCCAGAAAAATGACAGTCTGTTCCACGTGTCCCTTATTCCTCCAGAAATATCAGGGAAAAAAGCATTTTCTTTTTTAAGGCCATCACCCATTTTTGTACACGTCTGTAATCTCGGTGCTGCAGGGTTTTAATGAGGCCGATATTTGCAAAGATCTTTCTCCAAGTGTATTAGATGGCAGAGGCTTTTGAACGGGAAAAGTAATTAGCGAAGGACAAAATGCAAGGAGAAAACACAGCACCTTTCTCTAAGTCACATTTTAATTGAATTTGTATGCAGCAAAACTGTTAACTTCTCTTTCTCCATAAATATTAAGTACAGAGGTTTCACGACTCTGTATTACAGCCCCATAAATTAGTTTGATCATAACACCTTGTTTAAACAACCGTTGCTTCCTAGAAAAGTTTGTAAATCAAGCCTAAGCTTAATGTACTTCCCTTCCTTTGAATGTTAATGTTATTGGTGTTTCCATAAAACCAGGGTCTGTGCTGCTTGCTTCCCTCTCAGTGCTGGTTGCCTGAATGCCTCTAGGAATGAAATAGGGCTAAAGAAACTGAGGACACCACTTTCAAAAGTGCTCATCGCCCACAAACAGGATGGCATATCCCAAAAAACCCTCAGCTTTTAAAAGCTGGGCTCTGTCTGAACGTGTGTCTCCATGAGGTAGAACAGCATCAGAGTCCCGGCTCTGGTCCTCTGAGTAAGCCATTCATTACACTGCATTCAAAACTAACCTAGCCACAAAAACTGAACTTTCTTAATAATGTGGAGTATGATTCTGGTTCTTGACGTCACTGATGGCAGCTTGGTGCCACGCGGAGTAACAGTTTTAACACTTGCAGAGCTATTTGCTTTGGTTTGTGATGGCGGAGGGGCTCCCAGCCCTTCTGCTTTCACTGGGATGCTGGAAAGCACCGAATAATCAAATAGGTCATTTCTGCTCAGCTGCTCTAATTTATTGTCCCAACGAATCCAGGTTTTCACAGTGTTAATGAAAAAAAACTACCCATCGCACCAGCTCTTGCCATTCCATTTTATGACCTTATTAAATCTTACACTTACTTATCATGCAGTGACAATTACCGGAGTGTAGGACAGAGCTCCTTCTCTGCATCAGCTGTGGCATGTTCGCTTTCTCCTGTCAGCAGCACAGGCTGAGTGATTTACACCAAACGAGCAGTCCTGAGAGAGATCTTTGCACTCCTGACAGGATTATATAACAAGAGAAAAGGCCATTAACAAACACAAAGGAATAAGCAGAAGGGAGAAGGCAGGTGAAGAATGGGGCAGTAAATCTTCAGATCTGTCACTTCATAATAAAATAACCTTCATGTTAAGATTTAATGAGCTGGTTCTCCACTAAAGAGGGATTAAAACACTGTCATCCTGCGTATCCCAGGGATCTTTGGTGCAGTTTGTATCTGCATCCCAAGGCAAAACCAGGGGTGGGTGTGTGTGTGTGAGTACACATCCACTTCCTCAGTGCACTCCCCTTCTTAGTGTGGTCAGAAGCACTTTGTCTGCAGGCAGAGCAGAACTCCTCATTCTCACACTGGCAGAGCGAGATGAGGAGACTTCAGTAAACGACCATATTTTATTTTTATATAATTCCACAAGCCACTGCTACTTTCTTTTTCCTTATCATGAGGATCTCTTAGCTGCCGCTTTCCTGTCCTTAGTTACCATTCAGCTGCCCTTCTCATTAATGCTGTGATGTGATCCTTTGTGGCATGAGTGAGAAGCAAGAGAGAGAGCTCTCCACATTTCTGCCACAGTGATGCTTCCAAGAGCACAAAGTTGCTGGAAGTTTTAATTAAACCAGGCAAGAGTGTCCAGTGACAGTGTCCTCCCCCCATGCTGGGGGTTGAATGGTGGCATTGTTGTGTAGCTCAGGTTGCTGGCAGCGTGGTGATGGCTGGGCTTGCTTCATTGTGGGTTTCTCTTCTCTGTGAACAAAGATTTCTGTGGGACCTGAGGCCACTGTGGGACCTGTGACCACTACTTGGGGTTTGAATCTGATAGGGATGCTGTTATTAAATAAAGCTGTCGGGGGGAAAAAGAAGAATGAAGAAAATTCGGGAAGGCAGCCTCAAAGCTGAAGTAAACATTGGAGGGAACCCCGTCTCCATAAAATCAGACATCTCACAAGTAGAAGGGGGGAGGGAAAAAGCAACCCACCAAAAAGCACAAGGCTGCTTAGCAGAGGACAGATTGGGATTTATTCCGTTTAGTTTAAATTAGTCGGTGGTGTTTGTCACCAGCAGTAGTTCTCTCCATTGCTGCCTCCTGTTGCAACAGAAGGGTTTGAGGATTTGAGTAAGCAGCCAAATGGCCTTAAAACGAAACAAAAACACACGCAGGGAGAGAACCCGTTTCTCTCTCAGTCATTCTCTCCATCCAAAAGCTGCTCCTCCTGTCGTGTATTCTGTATGAGCTCCGTTAGTGCGTTGAGAACATCTTCTGGTCTGCGTGAATGGCTCTGGGGAAAGGTGATGTCCCTGAGTGTGTGACCAAAGGTCCTCAATGCACATTTCTTTGCGGTGCATTATAAAACTGAACCTAAGTTGGACACAGTGATTTTTGGCGACCAAAATAGATTCACTAATGAGAATAGATATGTCCTTCATTGTGTTAAGTAACGGTTATTAGGTGTCTGCATTTCAGTTCAGACCTCCAGCTTCTTCCCATGATAGGTGTGGTGTTTCAACAGCTTCGCTCACAGCAACTTCAGAGACCCATCGGTGCTTTTATGCTTGAGCTGACATCCCACCCATGTTCCAAACAGGTATCTGTGAGCAGCACCGTGTTTTAACAAGCCCCGGTCCTGCAAAAATCCCCACGTACGTACAAGGTGAAGGTGAACGAGAGTAATTATGTACAACTTTAATTGTGTCGGTGAAGATTACTGCCTGGCTCAGGAGGTAAGAGATAGTGACTCTCTTGCTGGGTTCACTAGCTGGCTGTTCATTGGAGTATGAATTAGTCTCAGCCTGATAACAGATTTACCTGGAAGCGTTGAGGTTCTTTGCTAATCTGGCTCTGTCTGGGAGCAACAGGGGAGTGCTTGCATTTGCACAGTGTCCTAAGAAACCACTTGCAGAAAATATGAAGATCTGTGTGTGTATACATGTATAAAATAAGGACTCTGCCAGATTCAGTGGTCCTGCAGGCTTTTGTGCTGTAGCTGCTGCCCTGTGCCACCTTCAGATGAGATCAGGGGGAGAAAAGAGGAAGCAAACAGGGGGAAGATGCGCGGGTGCTGTAAACGTGGGAGCAGACCCTGTGCTGGAAGGCTGGTGGTCTCCTTGCAGCTGCTTTGGAAATGGCCAAATTTTAGATGTGCTTTGCAGTGTTATGAGGGGTGAAGGTAAATAAGGTGTGGTGTAGTTCACCCATTTGCTGTCCAGGAATAAGGGAGGGGAAGTTATTTTAACTGTCTTCACCACACCTTGTCCTGAATTCTTCCCTGGTTGTGCTTCATGGCTTTGCTGACAGATTACAGTGTGAGGCTGTGTGTGCCTGGAAGCAATGTGAGGTCAAAGTGGTGACAATTGCATTCCAGTTGTTGAGCAACGTCCTTTTATAACAACTGTATAAATAGGGTTTAAAAGAACAACAAAACCTTTCAATTTATTGATGCAAAATATTCTTGGGTTTTTGGATACCGTCTCCAGTCAGGATTTAATGTTTGGCACTCAAGATTTGTTTGTAAAATGTAAGGGCAGTGCTTTGGGAACAAGCAACAGTTGATCCTCTGCACTTTTTTTTCCTCCTTGCTCTGTATTTTATTTTTATTTTTGGATGAACCACCTCACACATCTCGTGTTGTTCTGTTAAATAACCCAGGTCTTCTTTTCATGAATTGTTTAACAATGAGCATGGGAGTATCTGCAGCTCCATCAAACCAAGCATGCCTGCTATTGACCTTGTGGGTGCTAGTGTAACTAACTAAATTTTCAACCTCATTAGAAAATGGAGGTATGAGAAGCAGAGTTTCTATTCTGCCCTGAGAACCACACTTTTGAGGTGTGATAGGTATTGGATTTAATTGGGAACAAAAGGTACCTGTAGAGCTCTCTTGAAAAAAAACCTTTCTTTCTATTTGGAAGTTGAGGTGGGAAAAGGCTTTGGATGCTATGAGCTCAATGAGTGTGGGACATTGGATGTGGGTGAGGGAGATGGGCACGTGTAAGGAACATGGCACATAAATAATGGGACGTTATCCTTCTGTGTTTGTCAGTGGAGAGCAGAAAGGTTTCCTACTTAAGGTTTGTGCTGTGTCCAGGTTCTCATTCTGTCAGGCTCATGTATTTGTAGATGATAATTGTATGTGTTAGTGTGTCAGCTGTACCTGGAGAATAGAGCAAATCAATGTTGAAAAGGGGAATATATCGTGCCAAATGGAAAGCTGGAAGTTGTCTATCTCCTTTTTGACTTCATGTAAGCATAGCATCTGGCTGCAGTGACTGTGATGATGATTGTGAGGGGGTATTCCCATTGCTGAGACAGTGAAGTAAGGCTGGCAGTATCTAGGGTATTGAAAATGAACCAAAACAGAACCCTACAGGGCCACGTGGGCTCAGGGAGAGGATCCTGTGCCCACACCAGTGATAAGCACAGGTCTGTACAGATGAAGGGGGTAAACACAGATAACACTTCTATTCACTTGCCTCCTTCCTCATCAGGTTGCAATGCAGAGGTCGTGGTGTCTGTGTGAGGTTTTCTGATTGCAGGACAGAGCACTGTGTTTTCTAAGCAGATATTTCCAGTCTTCTTAGAGAGATCTGAAGTTATGAGCTCATCTATATAGGGAGAATTAACTGAGAAATGAGTTATCAGCTGTTGCTTCTCAGTAAAGAGTGTTACAAACCAAAAGAATACATTTACATAATAAATGGATGAGAACTCATTGCTTCATTTCCAGAGGGATGGGATTTGAGGCACAGAGGGAATGGTCAGCGTGGGCAGGTACTCCTATCTTGCACAAAACAGAAGGATAGATGTTGGTTTTGCAGTGCCAAGGACAAAAACTTCCTTGTCCTGGATTAGAAAGCGTGATTTAAGATAACCCACTGGCGTGCCTTATTTAGTTGTCTGCACATATGTATAAGTTTTAAGTTAGAATGTAATTTGCATTGTTTGGGTTGTAGCTCAGACTGGTATGAAAGCAGAAAGATATTCTTGAATTGGTTCACTGTTGTCAGTAGAGGGTACACTTCAGTTCTGGCCTCGTTCCCCATAGACACTGCAGTTTTTCTGGGCGATGGTGCCCAGTATGCAGTTTTCCAGCACAAACTCCCATACAAAGCTCCATATAAAACCAGTGATGCCCTCTTGTTTTATCACTGAAATCAATGTGCCAACTTGGACTGTAATCGGAGATATCAGTAAAAGACTCTTTATTCATAAATAACTGATATGCAGTAATTTATGTCTGTACATTTATTTCCAAAAGGCTGTAGCCATACAATTTTTGCAAACTCTACATAAAACATCCAAACTCTCCATTATTACTTTTTCAGTACAATATAACACAGCTGTTTGGCATTACCAAATATATATATGTATATATATTTATATATGTACATGTGCTGAAAAAAGAAGCCAGTGCAGCCTTTTCCAAGGAGTCTTTCCCAAGTATTTTACTGTACAACATTCAGAATTTACATCAATAGAACAAGGCACAGAAAGTGTGGTATGAAGCCAAGGCCGTGCTTTTTATTGAATGTTTTCTGTCTCTCTTTCTTACGCCTTCAGCTTCATACTAAAGAAAGCATTCAAACCTCTGCTCCTTTTTCAGTTTTAAACACACTTAAACCACGGGGAGAAGTGGGGGAGGGAAGAATGCTCATCTGACTGAGCGAGAGCCGACGGTTCAGAACCTGTCTGTTGCAAAAATAAGGGAGCAGAAGAGAAAAGGGGTCTCGTTATAGAGAAATACTATATTTAATATTAATGTCTGCGTGTTTTTAGTGTTCAGGCCCAAGTACCTGCCCCTCGTCTTGCCCAAAGGCTGGTCAAAGATTTGCAAGCTGGAAACACGATGGGAAGCATTCAGCTAGCTCCAGTCGTGCATACGTCTCCACAGACTGACCAACGTTTTATTCTGCCTCCTCCAAATCAGCAAACTGTGTGCATTTAAAGTTCTTGTACCCATTTATAAACTGAGATCAGCACTGAGCAAGAGGTGGGAGGAGGCAGCTGCGTTTCCGCAGTCACAAGTTGAGTGATGTCAGTTGGTTGTTCCCAAATATATACAAGAAGTGGATACACGCTGCGTGCCCAACGAGGCACCATGTCCTGCTTACGGATGTGAGCATCTGAGAGCCAGCAGTGGTATCTGCTTTTTAGATCTAAAGGGGAAAGAGTGTGTGTGGAAATATTCCTCCCCCCCTTTAACTTCAGCGCATGAATGGGGGAAACTGAAAGCATTGGTTGCAAACATTGCAGTTATGGTAATATTCCAAATTTCAGTAAGGGAAATACCAGCTCTTAATGATTTTAAACTGCAAAAACAAAGCTTCAGCCAGTTCTAAGTGAGGATTTGTTAGGAAACTCTTATTCCCTGCATCGAGTGCACCCGCTGTTAGATCCATGTCATCCCCCTCCTGCTGTGTCAGAAAAAACTTACACCAGGCTCGGTGCACAGCACCCTTAACTTCCTATTGTGCTACACATTTCCTTTTGGGATTAGACAGTAAGATTTATATACAGAGACCAGATAACACGGGGTGGGGGGGGTTGACATCATCTGAAATCTGCAGAAGTACATTCTCAGCAAAGGTTATCACACCGGGGCAGACAAACTAAGCAGCTGCTGACGAAACCACGGTTCTACGGTAGGTGAGTGGCTAATCTCATTAATTACAGTACACTACATTACAGATCAGGGATGGGCCACATCTAATCTCCCTATCCCTTAGCTACATTTTCACAAGTGACTTCAGCTCTAGTAACCCTGTGGCAGCAAGGCAAGGAGGCCGCCCATCGAGCCCCAGCTCACCTGGATTCCCTTGGAAAGCACAAACCAGTTAGTCAACACAACTCCACAGCTTATTTAAAAGCAGCTTTTGCAATAGCTTGAAAACTACAATACACCCCTACCCACCCGAGCCCCAGACAAGAAACACTAGTAAAGTCTGTACTATTCACCTCTAATACAAAAAAAAAATATATAAAATAGAGTGGCAAATTGCTAGACACTTATTTTTGGACAGAACAGTGAATGTGGATCCCAACGGGTTTTATCCTGTGGTAATGAGAGATTGGTTCTGTTGTTTGTACTGTGGGCACTGTTACTATCAGATGATTGCATGAGTGACTCTTTAATCTTAGAGAGGTTGGTCTATTTGTCCATGGCAGAAAAGAGATTTTTGGTACTGTATATGTTAGTGTTGGTAATGAGAGAGAAGGACCAGGCCGTATTATTAGAAAACCATTCGTGATCTCTGTCGGTGGATTGAAGGTTTTTGTTGTTGCTGCTGCAGTTCTGATGTACCTGTGCTATACTCCTACTGCTTAAGTTACTGAATCCACTCAGGAAATGGGTATGTTCAAGGCAACTTCAGCTAGACAATGATTATCTATGCAGGGGAAGATATCCGTGCGTTCTGCATGCTGCTGCAGAACAGCTGCCAGCCTCTCCTGAAGCAGGAGCAGTGCCAAGGGGATGATTTTCCCCAGCACACATCACAGATGAACAACCCACAGCAAACACTCTCCAGCAGGTTCACCACAGAAGGAGTTCTTGGCAAACAGCATGAACCATCTCTACTACTGTGTAAGATGGGAGAGCTCCCTATGTAGAGTTCAAAGTAGTAAAGGCTGGAAGGATAAACCTGCAGCTCCTTCACAGTTGTTAAGGACTTGGATATGGTTCCCTGCTTTCATTCAGTTAATTACCATCCGAGATGGACCTTAAGCAAAGGACTGTGCTCTGTGTTTCACAGGCTGAAACAGAATTAAAAACCAAATAAATACATCCAGACCACGAGGAGAACTGCCCCAGCAGTTTGGTGCTTCACTGGATCCCGATGTGATAATTTTTCCTAGTGGAAAATAATAGCTGGAATCTAACTGAGTGTTTTTTCTGATAGAAATGGCTTTCAAGTGGCATGAAAGGAAGGGGCTGCAGTGCTGTGCTAAGGGCTGCCCAGGAGCACATCCTCGTGCTCACCATGTGCAAAGCCTGGGGGGGGGGGGAGCAGCTGTTGCCAGGGATAAAAATAACAACAATACTTCTCCTTACTTTAAGAGAACAGCGTTGATATCTTTCCATCTGTTACCAAATGCCCAACCATGTCTTTGTAGGAGTGCATCGTGGTTTTATGGCACTTGCTCTTGTAAATGAAGTTTCAAGAGCAAGAGTTCTTTGCTTTTGTGGTTTACATTACAGTATGTTAAGCCACCAAGGAGTGCTGCATCACTGGAAATCAGCTTTGCAATGCACCACATCGGTGAAGACATTGTAAGGCATTTAAAAAATGTAAGGAAGCACAGCACAGAAGTAGCTGAAGAGTTTTAGGAAGATGGCAGAGCAGGATGGCTGGTGCTGCAAAGCCAGCAGGGCCGTCTCACCACAGCAGCTAGGGTGTGCAGCACTGCAGTTCTGTCTGCTGCCTTTCAGCTTGTGAGGCTTGTTGTTTTTCCTCTACTTTATAACTTGTGACTCTTGGAAAGAATCAGATTTGAATTTCTGGCCCTGAATCCTGCATCCCCTTCACGCATCTGGGTTTGGGATCAAATCACACAAACACAGATCTCAGAAGAAACATCTTAGTAACAGAGATGATAAAAATATGCTCCTGGGATGTTAAGATTGCCAATCCTTGTCAACATATCTATTTATATAACGCTTACATACTAATTCTAACTTCTCATTCTGAGAGTATACTGCATTGCAAAGCATCCTTGCAGCAGCCTTTGGTGGGGGGAAAAAGCCACGTTTTACTGTGATCACCTTTTAACATCCTCTGCCTGTATTGCCTTGCTGTTTGGTAATGGTAACAAAACCCATTTGTGTCTGCTTCATTTATACGGTAGCAGAGACATTTCTCCCCAAATGTTATCATTTTCTCTCTAAAACTGGGACAGCACAGGAAAAAGGGAGAAGTGGTGCAAGTCTCTATAATTAAAAGTGCTAAGTTTTATTAATATCATCCCATGATGCTGACATAAAACAACAGAAAGGGAACGTCTGAAAACAGGCAGATCTGCACCAGATACGAGATATAAGAGATGCAAATTTCCCAGGAGTGGGAGAAGAAGGAACACAGATCTCAGAAGTCTAACTTGAATTCTCTAAGTCTGACTGCAGCCCACTATGACCACAGTTATCAGGGAGAAGAATTTCCTCTTTGTGGAAAATGCTCGTGGTATGACATACTTTCTGCCACCTCTCGTGCTTCTCTTCTAAGCTACATGGGTTTTCCTCATGGTTTCGTTTTCTGGATGTTCAGGCAATTGCATCCCTCTGATGATGCATTAGCTTGAGTAATTTACACAGCAAAGTCAGTTACTGTATTCCCAGGAGTCCTATGCTCTCTCACAAGCATCTCTTGTGGCTTTATGCTCTAGCAAGATCCCCATCCTCTGTGATTGATACTGAATGTGAGAACTGGAGTGTTTCAGCTTGCTCTCCTGTCAGGTAGCAGCAATGGTTGACTATTGAGTCCTTCAATACTGAGCTCCTTTTTAAGACCACTTCCCCAGACATTCAGTCCTGGTCACAATGAGTGATACCATAAGGTTCAATGGATGTTTTGTATGCTGTAGTATGACAGATCCTATGCAACACAGCAGTACAGCTAGAGCAATGAAAATTAGAAGTCTAGTTCCTGTTTCAAATTCCTTTCCAATGAGATAAATATTATTCTAGCATTTCTAGTCCATTGAAACAACTAAAGGTCATGAAAACAATAATAGGTCAGAAAATGACTGTTCTTGCTGTAGATTGACAAAAGGAAGGTCAGCAACACAGCAGCAGCTTTGGTGTAAGTGAATAAAAACCAGAAAACAGAACAGCAATACTCTATAGAGCAATGCAAAACTGAAATCTTACCTCAGGCCCCAAACTTGAACAGCTTCTTTTCCAGCACTGTAAAAAAAGCTGACCTGTATTCCTTTCAGTACAAAACTCAGATGCCAGACTTCACGGGATTTGGGCTCGGACTTGGATTTTGGTGTACAAGCCAGACCCCTTCCATCTGCAGCCCCTTAGGTGCACTGTGGAGGAAATCAGTCTGGACAGGATTGGCTCCTCTCTGTTGCACAAGCATTCTGTGGGCAGGGCTGGGTGCCACCAAACAGAGAGGGTTTTCACATCTACCCCTGTCCAGGATGCGAAGTGTAAGGTCTGAGCTCCACAGAGCAGCTTTCTTTGACCCCACGTGCTCTGTGTGGCTCATGAGATTTGGACAACAAGAGCAGGAACCACATACAGAGCACGATGGCATGTTGTGGCATGGGCAGGGTGTGCATTTGGGTCTTTGCTGGGGTAGCTAAAAGGGAGCCAGTTTGAAAAGGCAGCGACCAAATTAAAACTGCATCTGAGGAGAAGCTGAGGACAAATTAACTGCTGGAGAGAGACTGCAGTGGGTTTCCCAGACAACCGCAGCTCACTAAAATACCATTGCTTTTCTGTGGCTGCCGTTCTCTATTATTTTTTATTTTTTTTTATTCATGTCATTTTGTCCAATGAAAAATAAGTTTCTGAGGAGGAGGAATGGGAGTCACTACAAATATAATTCAAAGACAGAACCGTGTGCTGCTGAGGGAAGTGACAGCTTGCAGCCAGATAAGCTGGTATTTTGGTCTCAGTCTTAAACATGCTTGCAGCCGTTATGATTTCCTGTGCAAACAGGAACGTTGATGTCAGACTGCATGAAATACTAACATTAAAAAATGTTTGGGGAAGTCTAAGTATTTGCAAGCGTCAGACTGCTCAGCCTGCAGAGCTGGGAAAGCCACGAAATCGGCCATTTCAGATCTCACTGAACAAGCAAAGTCACAGCTATTGATTGTACATTCCAGACCTGGGATCTGAGATGAAGAAATGGTTTTGGATGATGATGGATTTCCCCACTGAGTACTGCCCTGTGGGCTGTCGTGCTGCTCTCAGCCCCAATCACGTCCCTTGGGTAATTCTCAAACCCTAGACAAGTGAAAACACAGGTTGCATTTGGTTTGGTACCAGTTCTGCCAGGATGCTGACTCACAGTGACAGGTTCAGTTGAAGTAGTAAAAGACATTTGCATGAGATGGATAAAAAGTGATGAGAATTCACTAGCTCCGTTCCAGGTGTGGTGGTAAACAGACCAAATGAATGGTTGGGATGACATCTGATATCTATTAAATAGTTACACCTAACTATTAATTCCTCAAATCTCTGAACAGAAGGGCAGATTTTTCAGCTGCCCTTTAGCTAAATTACAGCAAATACAGAGGCAATGGGATGCCAGCAAATGACGTTTACATCCACCCTTCAGCTGCAATAAGTTGGGAACATAGGACAAAGAGGACTCAGGGCCCCGAGAAGACAAACCCTTACAGTGAGATTAACCCCTAGTGACTCTAAATATCCACTGGTATGCATTATATTTTACTATGCGTTGTATTCTTCTCTAGCATCATTGTTTTCTAAATACAGGATGTCATAATATTTACCTTGCACGGCTCTGTACCTCGCTCCTTCCTGCCCCTGGGAATGATTGATGTGTAGGTCTTGTTTTTGACTTTGAAACATGAATTTTAAATGAAAGGGGAACCGTAGCACAGGGAGAGCTTGTTTTCCTTATTACTGAGATGATTTTTAACAGGGCTTCCTCTGCTCCTCCAACTGAAAACGGCACTGTGGAGACGTGTGCCTGCTTCCTCAGGCAGTGTGCAGAAACCCTTATTTCCTCCCTGCCAAAGAGATTTTCAGGTATGAAAGTCAGCTGGCCGGTTCTTCAGTGGAGATGAGGGACTAAAGTCCATTTTGCCTGCTGTAGTGGAAGTCAGGCTCCTCCATCTCAGTTTCTGTTATGTCTGAGATTTTAGAGTGTGTCCTTCCTATTTCTTCCAGTGCACAGGCTAAGGAATCGAGGTCGCCGTCGTGTTGGTGTCGGGCTTCCCAGAGGTCCAGAATGACTGCAGATGGGCTGCTTTGTGTAGCAAAATAGGAGAGATTCCTGAGAGGAGGGGAGGGGGAAAGGTAGAACAGATGGATTAGGAAAAGAAACCTTCAGCAAGATCTAATTAGATGTGGAGGGAATCTCAGCAAACAGTTGATGCGTGCGTGCAGTAGAAATCTCTGATAGTAAAGCTCTCAACAGTTTCAGAGCAAAGAAAGAACAGATCACTGTCTAGGATGAGGACTTAAAGCCAGATTGTCACTCCTGTCATTGATACCTTGATGTCAACGGAAGTACCCTGTGAAAAGGAAGCTGTTTTGCTTCATCTAAGCATTCCTCTGTACTGCTGGGAACATACTTACGGAGATTGGGACCATCAGAAAATATTTCTGATTCCACTGCCTTCCCCAATTTAATTTAGCCAAGTGGAAAATGCAAAATAAGCAGTAAATTGGTTTTTATTGCGCCTTTCAGTTTTAGTCATCATAATATTATGGCTCCTAACAGCAGGGCATAACTTGCTTTTTGAAATATGTTTTTTTCCTTAGAAAAATAGACCAAAAGCATCGTTCAGTTTGGAGCAGAACAGCAGGGATAGCACCCACCACAGGTTACTCTGCTTTCATGGTATGCAGCAGTGCCACAGTCTTGTCTGAGCCTTGTGCTTCCCAAACCCCCACTGCTGTGGGTTACACCTGAGCTTGGAAGCTAAGACCAGGTGGGATGGGTTTATTCACAGAGGAAGGCAGGTCCTGCTTTCAGATGCTAGTTGTATATAAAAGAATATATGAACTGCGGTTCATCCTTGAGAGTAAGGAAGGCAATTACTATTTGCACATCTTTAATACCAGCAAATAAGAAAAAAACCATAACAATTTTGCAGTAGCAGCTAATTATTCTTGTTGCACATGTAAATGTTCACCTTTCCAAATTGCTTTCCCTTACCTGCTGATGCTGTTCTTCTGTGCCAGCATCTGCCAGTCTTTGCCTTTGGCATTGGGCGTGTCGAACGTCGCACAGATTCTTTGTCTGATAGAGTATGGGATTTTGAAAGCTTTTGCACCCATCTGTGCAGGGAAGTTGCTGTCATCGTGTGCAAAGAAAGCAACGGTTTCTCTTTCATTCTGCACAGAAGGTAAAAGCAAAGTACTTAGTGCAGTGCCAGGATCTGTGCTGGCCTGGAGCTCTGCAGGTGACTCTCCAGCACAGAAGCAGTAACACCACAGGTCGTGCTTAGGAACCAGGAACTGAGATGAGAGTTTTGCACAGCCCCTTCAGAGCTCCTTTTTGTATAGATTGGGCCCCGTTCTTTTCCTATCATACCACTTTTGTGTAACAGAGTCCCATTTCCATGCATTACTCGTTCCAGTGCAATGCAGCATAAATATTAAATAACAACGATGTGATATAGTCTGTTCATATAACATTTATGACACATTTGAAAAGTCACCCATGCAGAGTAATAGCGGTGCTGCAGATATATCACATTGTCTGACTGTTCAAATTAAATCTGCAGAACAATAGTAGGTTTCATAGCCTGCACTCATGAGATAAGCTGCTGCTACCTGGTTAGTTTGGTGAATCTTAAAACAGTGAACGATCTGAGCACTCAGTGGTTGCTTATGTGTTTATTTTACAGTCAGATTATCCTCACTCTCCCCTTAATTTTTCAGAGCCACGAGAGAGCTCTGTGTATCAGCACATGTGGTTGAGGGCAGAATTGGGACACACAGTGGGGCCTGGTGCACAGGGAGGTCCCTCTGTTTTTAGCTGAATGATGTTTGAGGTTTTCTTTCTTAGTTCCACATCCTGCATAGTGCTATTAGCACACACAGGTCGATCTAATCCAGAAACGTCAGGGTACTTTTTAAACAATTAAACAATCAACAAAGATGCTCATTAACAAAAGGTAGCTGTAGTTCTCCTTGCTGCTGGGGGCATGGCCAGCTTGTACACCATTGCTGTGGATGCAGCCAAACAGCATCCAGGCAAAGCTATTCATTATTTTTAACTCTCAAGATACACAAGAAACTTTTCACAAGAAAAATACCACCATCACCTCACATATTCTAGAATGCTAAAATGATTTATCTCAGTATCTTTGATTTCTGTTGGAAAGGGAATGTGATGCTTTGTGCTTATTGCAGCGTTAAACAGGGCACGAGAGATGCGCATGAGGTCGAAGGGGCAAAAACAGGGCACAGTTTGTGTCATGCTACACAGCCTGACAAAACGAAATGAGAAGGAAAGAAAGCTTTACCTCTAGAATGGATGTCTGGATCTGTAGGATTTGCTCGTGCCCCTTGACTTGTCGCACACAGATCTTGCAGGACAGCTGCGTGGTTGCAGGAGTGTAGCGCTCCAGAGAGAAGGCACAGTGCAGTGGCTTCTGGTTACTGCACCACACACGGGAGAATGGGACCTCCTGGGAGAGGAACATCCACCAGAATGGTGAAGTGGGAGTGAGAAGCAGAGGAGGAGTGATGATGGCAGAACAGGGAAAAAAAAAAGTCCATGATTTTTGTCTGCGATTGCTTTTTTTTTCTTTTTCTTTTTTTTTTTTTTTTTACTAATAACCCTACAAACTTAAAGTAGACCAACACAATTCATTTAATAATATGAGGATGTTTAAATTACTGAAAGCTTGCACTTTGTTCTCCCATGATAATTAAGTTCCTAGCAGCCAGGAAGAATATAAATCATAGCTACAGATGCTGGATTCAAGATGCCTGGAAAACAGCTGCTGTTAACCCTGGGCAACAGGTAAGAAACTTCTCTGGTTCTCACCACGCTCACCTTCCTGCTCCCCCACACTGCAGTTCTTAAGGGTTTCCCATACTTACATGTCAGCATGGTGGGAAGGATGCCAGGCACTAAGCACCTGCTCCTGTAGGTTGGCCAGGACAGAAAAAAAACACACTAAGAATTTCTCTGGGCTGTGCTAAGTGCCACCTGCTATTAACTGCTTGAACACCGTGCTTTTACACAATGCTGATTTGTCTCTTCAAGCTTTGAAATGGATTTTGCTCATCTGAGAAATCATTAACATTAATGTTTCCTCATCGTAGTGTCAGCTCCTTTCAGTTGTTCTGGACAACCCAAACTCTCAAAACATGCTTCTCAAAAACCTCGACTGCTTGCTGTGATCTGAGTCTTCCTTAAAGCAAACACAGCCCTGCAGTGTTCTTCCATGGGTTAGGAATCCCTCCTCTGACTTTTTAGTTCTTGTTTTTATCTTGCAGCAATAAATTTAATAGCTACTTTGGACCGTGCCACTTGCATTAGATTCAGCAAAGTGAGGTCTTTGCAACGTGTAAAGTTTTAATGCAAAGACATTTGCACTGGCTATCATGGCTTGTTTTAACAGCACCCTGTAGTTTAATTTTGACTAGAAACTCTGGACCATTACTTGCCAGCAGAGAACAAAAATACCTGAGTTAAATATACCATAAACAAGATATTTATTCATAGGAGCTGTGCACAGCAGCAGGAAAAGTGCTGACCCAGAAATACGTGTACTGAGGCTCCTGAGTCGTCCTCCAAACTTTCCCAGCATCAGGGGCTCACAACCAGCAAAGGAAACAGCAGCTTTCCAGAAATAATTGGGTACTTATTAAGAAATTATCCTCCCCCCACTCTTAACCATGACTTTTCTCTACTCCAGCTTCCACACTTCTTTGGTTATCAGCAGTACGTATTGTAGCTGTCGGTCTTGCGTACTGTACAGTGTTATTTGGGTTCTTAAAGTCTGTCTCTCCTTATGTGGTTGTAACACCTCTCTGCAGCAGCCTTAAGAAACAAGAGAAAACACTGCACCTTGAGTAGTTTCTGCTCTGTGCACACCAAGGCAGTGAAAGCGTTCACCTTGAGCAGGCACGTAGTCTACGAGGGAGCTGTTTGGAGGAGGTGCTAGGAGAAAGGCTAGGGGATTTTTTCACCTGGTTTGTGAAGCAGTCACTACAGGAGGGCTAATTCAATTAAAATTGTCTGATGTATTTTTTTTTTCTTGCCTTTAAGTAATGCATGTTCTGCCTAATGGGGCTGTGGAAGGTTTTCTGTTTGCGTTCCCAAAGCAGTCAGACAAGAGAAGTACAGATAATGCCATGTTTAGTTCCAATCTACTGAACACTTATTAGAAAGTTGCTTTCAGACAACTGACTTCTTTCTAGGGGCATTCTGGTGTTGTGTTTCCTTGTGTCGTAGAGCCTTGCCCTCAAAGGGTTGGACAACAAATCAAAGGCAGTGAAGTATGCGGTTGTTTTTATATGGGTCGAGGCAGAACTTAATTTGTTGCACTGATAGAAACTTTTCTTGTCACTACACTGAAGATTTTATTTATTTTTTAGTTTGAAATATCAAAAGACATTGGTATTTCAAACTACTGGCTCACTCTACTCTCCAGCACATGGCTTATAGTTTCCAGTAACCAATACATTTAGAAATTCATCTTATGTTTTGATTTATACTTTCCTGTCTTCAACAGCCCCTCTAATTAATGTCTTACAGGAAAGATAATTTCCTCTTCATCAGTTCTAAGAATATGCGTGCTGTAATTTGAACTCATGACATTTAAATACTGACATATATCCTCCCATTTTCAGCCATATATTCATAATTATATTGAAATCGGAATGACAGAGATATCAAAAACATTTTCAGTAGCTGTAAATTATAACAAGCATATAGGCCTTCCATTGGAGGTAATTTAAATAAGGAAAAGCACAAGGAGATATCTATTAGGAGATAAATTTTAAGTATTCTACTGCATTTGAAAGGTTTTGTTCCGCTTTTGCCAAAACCACAACGTGATACATTTTTGTAGCATCGTTGAGATTAAAACCAGAGCATTCAAAAATAAAATGGGGAGTTGTCTTACTGCCTCTGAATTAAATTGCAAAGAAATAAAGTTAGCAAGTACCTGACAGGCAGTAAATGGTTTGATTCTCCAAAGGAAAGGAGGGATATCAAGGACAGATATCTGGAGACTGAAGGTATTCCCTTTGAAATGCAAAAGCTTTGGTTCATCCAGTAATTGTCCTCCTTGGAGTCTTTCATCCAAAACCACTTCCTGCAATGGCAGAGGAGAAAAGAATTTTCCACTATTAGAAACAGATACAAACTCAGATGAAAATTCATCGTTGTGAAAGGTACAGAGTCCATCTACAGCAGTGGAGCACTTCGGTCATGGGCCAAAAAATAAGAAGAGAGCAGTTTTGGTGAGCAAGAGCAAACATCAGACAAAATGCTTTGGATCTGCTTTTCCTTTGTTTGGGATTTTGAGGATTACAAGTAAGACCCTGAGAAACCCCAGTAGCATTTGTTGTTTTGCTGAACATCACAGTATTTTGAGAAACAAGATGATTTTTATACAATTCCAGAGATGTTAGAACATTATAAAATTGTACATTAAACATTAACTAAAAACACATAAAGACATAAAAAATTATACTTCTTAGAATTTCATTTTTATGAAATGCTCTAAAACTGCTGCACAGTACTAAATGAGTACAGCTAGGGATCGTTCATAACTGATGCTGAGTCACTGAACGGCGAATGTACGAGCCAGAATTACTTCTGTATGTTCAACAAATACCTGAAAAAGGAATTTGGGCCTCCTAAAAAAGACTTCTGGCCCACAAATCTCATGATTTAAAGGGCATAATCACAAGACCGCTGTAAATCTTTAACTACCCCTTTCAGTGGCTTCGCGTTAGCATGTGCTCCATTCAGATTTGTGTCTTTATTCTGTACAATAGGAAGAGGAAGCAAAAATTTGGTTACAACTGTCTCCATCTCAGCTCTGAAAAGAAAAACACTTTGTATTGTTATAATTTAATTATTGTAGAAAAAGATAACTGTGCATTACTCCTTTAAAAAATATAATAAAAAAAATCCCCAAGTGTAAATTATAATTAGTATGACTTTGCTATATGGCATTCCAAAGCAAAACAATAAAATCCAGGGGCTTTTGTAGCCATGATGAATCAAGGAGTTTTAACAATCTTTTTCTTCTTGCTCATATGGTAAAAAGGAGAGGAATCCCTCAAGTAACTAATTAAGGGTAATGAGCATGAGAAGTACGATACATCATACGATAATGACTTTGGTTTTTGGGTAGCACTTGGCTGCAGCTGCAAGGAAACTTTGTGCTCATGCAGCCAAGCACTGAGCCCACATTGCCATCTTCACTTCTCAGCTGCAGCTCTGTGCTGTGTTAACCACAGTGATGTGATTTCTGGTCACTCTAGAATACTGGCAGAGCAGGTTTACAACTGCCTGGCAGTGAATAAGTAGACAGCTTGGTAGTCCTAAAGCTCTTGCAGTGTAAATCAACAAGTGGCCCAACACTGCAGAGAAACAAAGGGGTCTGCACTAAGGCACGTGGCAGTGGCACAACAAATTCCAGTATTACTTAGAATATTTCTACCCATTTCCAGTTCTGAACAGTTGCTGTAGCTCTCGAAATAAAGGAACGTTAATATTCTGTGGAAAAAAATTAAAACATCCACGTGAAACAGCATACCTGAAATGCACAAGGTGTGTTATCCATGCAATACACTCTCAGATTGTAATCCAGAGAATTGCAAGAGAGGCAGCCAAAAACTGCTACTTTCAGCTGTCGGACGGCACACTCAGAGATGGGCTCTCCAATAAGTGCATAAGTTCCAAAGCTGTTTAAGAGAATGTGACAGGCATAAGGATCCAGCAGGCAGTAGCAGGAAGTAGTTTCCTCTTCCACAGACATCACTTCCTGCAAAATGAAATCCAAGTTAAAAAAAAGCCAACAAAAAAAATAGGCCTTGATGATAGAAGTCATGACATCACTTGTTTATTTGTATTCAATTGGAATGCAAAGTACCCCCAGGAGTCAACTTCATATTCTTAAAACTCACGTTGACCTCAGAGAATGAGGAAAAATAGACTGTCTGTGTAAGTGAATAGTCTCCATTTAGCCCTGAGCCAGCAAGATGATTTCTGGCAATACATTGTACAGAATTGAGCATGCACAGAATATAATAATAATGACAATGCCTCAGTCAAATTAGCTTCTTTTCTTCACGTGTTCTTGACTTTCAATCTAATTTTTTCCCAATGTCAAGGTAAGAAATTACCTTGAAGATTGAAGCCAATAAGCAAACCCTGAACAATAGTAGGTATTTGACATCCTTTCAGAACATCCATTACAGTTGTTTACCTTCATCAAAAAGCTACCTAACCCACTCTTTTGTATTTCATGCTTAGTTCTGCATTACGGCGTCATGAGATGAAGTATTTGAGCAAACTACAGACTGGTGTTACACTCCTCATTAATTCCAGGCTGCTTGTAACTGACACTGATGGAGCTGACAGTGCACTGAATGAATTTTACTGGAAAAATGAAGCTGGTTTTAAAATGGTTTAAATGAGAGCCACAGCAATTTGGTGATTTACAGGAGGAAAAGGATAGGGGTACAATTGTTTTAGCTACTGTTTGTTTTCTTTACGATGCAAGGAATCAAATAGCTCCACCAGGAGCAGTACAATAAAGTGTTGACCCTTTTCTCTATATTTTAGTCAGCACTTGGACAGAGTAGTTTAGGTACTTCTGAACAAAATGCAAAATCTCTATTTTTGAAAAGAGAAAAGATGCTTCCTTTAAAACGTCTGATCGTTCAGTCCCTTGCGCCATCTTCAACCAGCTTCTGCATGATTAAGAGTAATCATGTTTCCATTTAGTGAATATAACCTTCAAGTGGGAGCCGAAGCGTGAACGTACCTCCCATTTTCCTTGCTGTGTCCTCTTTTTCAAGTGGATATTCCAGTGCTCTGAATTTACTTCTGCACAGTGTGGTATAGTCAAGGCAAATGGAGTGCTGACAGACACGTCTGAAGGGCCACACGTCACTTCTGGTCCTAGGAGGACATCTGGGCCTTCTGGCTGCAGGCTGGGGAAAAATAACATCTTAGGATACTTTTTTAAAGAGTAAAAATGTACTCACACTAACTGCAATACAATTTTTGAAATGTATGAGTTATAAATCTAAGTGTGAGCTTTGTTCATCTGTTACAGAAAAGATAAGCAAGCTAACTACAGAACTAATTTTCGTGTAGATTTGGTAGTAGGAGGTGAAACAAAATAGGAGGTGAAACAAAACTATTGGGCCACATGTACTTAAATCATTGGCTGAGGTTTGGGGTTCTGGTCTTTAAAACACATTTTGGTCTGTTTAAACCAAATGAAACACTGGCACTACCCTACGCAAGTAAGCCTCACTTTGTGCACCAGTTGGTCGTATTGCCATCCAATTCTGCCTGCAAAGAACATCATTAGCAACATTTACACGACGGTGAAGATAAAACAAATTATCTTTCTTTTAAAAAGCACATTCTCGTGAATTTCTCCAGATTGAACGTGATCTGCTTGGTTTGAAAGCACAATGATTTTCTGCCAAATGAACAAGACAGGTAACTCACAGCAGCCATCAGGGAACAAGACTTCTGGGCCTAAATGGAGAAGTCAGCAACGTAGGCATCTGCTCATGATCTCCATCAGATTAGAATAGCAGTGACAGCTAAACCACTTCCCAAATAATCTAAACCAGAACAATATGATCCTTTTTCTCTCTGACATTTTTTGGTGACCTCAAATCCTTACAAGAGCCACAGAAATCTTTATTCTTGTATGCACCTACTTACCCAGTTAACTTCTGTATTAAATTTCACTGAATATGATATGATGCGTGCAAGGTTTCATTCAGAATCTACAGCACGAGACAGAATATTTTTAATGGTTATACATCTGCTAGTGAGGTATGGCACAGTGACTCTCTCCCTCAGTTCAGATGGGCGAAAGATGCATCAACATTGCCTCCACTAGAAGGAAAACATTCTCCCTGTGATAATTTTCAGTTTGGTTTGCTACCTCCGTTTCTGCCCACGACAAAAAGGAAAGCAGTAGGCAAAATTTGCTGCTTGTATTTAATTAACCTATTTTAACTCACTTCTGCAGAACCTTTGCAGATAAAACAGCTGTGGGTTTGTTTTTTTTTTTTTCTCTACTTCTTCCCTTCCTTTTACATATCTTAATATTCCACTGAGAACGATCAAAAACCTATAGCAGCAGATGGGGATGGAATAGGAAAGTTCTCACAAAGGAATTCAGATATCAGAAGGAAGAAAAATTAAAATAGATTTCAGATTAAGTTCCAAGCTTTAAAGTTCATAGGCAGCTCTGTATCTTCCAGTTTGCTCTCTTCAATTTCATTTCTTAAAATTTACCTCGGGAAAAAACAACAACAACAAAAAAAACCACAACCCAAACACCACCAAATCTGAAGCAACATCACATCTAAAAATGAAGACTGTGTTCTAATGAAGCATCTAGTTCTGAAGGCATCTGGAGAGCAGCTAGGTTTCTTTTGGATGACTGACATTCACCACATGAAGCACTACCACCATTCTTGGATTTGTTTTCTTGTTCCTTCTTGTCTTTGAAGCACATATGACAGAGCTGAAATCTGGAGAACCTCAGGGAACCGTTTTGCCTCTTTATATGGAGCAACGTTCCAAACATTGCCTTCCTGCCACCAGACACAGTGTAGAAAAAAATACATAAGGATCAAATTGTGGTTTGATTTTCACTGCTTATCAGCTGCTGCTGGCAAATCCAGCTGGGGAATGGGTTCTAGCAGTGATTTATAAAACAAAGTAATTCAAGAAGTGGTCACGAGTTATTTGCATGGTCCAGGCCACTGAACATCTGTCATAAATAACAACTCAGTGTCTGCATGCACAGGAGGGTCACTCAAACTCACGACCTAGGATAGAGAATTTCAACTGCTGCTTGCAAATGATGAGAGTCTGAGGACCTAAAAGTTCTCTAAGAAGTAATGACAGCGCCCATGATGCTAGCGGACTTGCATGACATTTCTCAAAATAAAAATGATGAAAAAATGATTTGATTCAGAATTCAAGTCATCATCTACCAAACTCCTTGAGGCATCCTTCCACAGCATGTGCAATCATTGCACGCCGTTTCACAGGAGTACCACACAAAGATCATTTACATGAACACATCATATGTCAAGGCAGAACAGCCATACCAGCACCACTGAAGACAGACATTCCACCCCTTTAAACAATCTTAAATGAGCCACTTCCACACATCCTGCATGCTATTAACGTGGGCTTTTTATGTACTTCTTACCTGGATTCTCTTGGGTTGATGGCAAGATAGATTTCCCATGAACTCTCTTCAGGAATTGCTCCATGTGGCACCAACAGACTGACTCCTACAACAGAGCAAAGGCAGAAGTTACGTTCTGGATTCAAAAGATGTTGAATGTGAAGTTGAGTTTAAAGGAAACCCTGAATAAAGATCACAAGAGTTCCAAAGACAACCTGTCAACCAGAAATGGGGGCATCCAGCCATTATAGAGAAGAAACTGTTCAGTTTATATAATATTTGGCACCATAGAAACATGGTGGTGTGCAAACATGCTGCAGCAATATGCTCTCAACGTCCTTAATTTGATGTTACACGTTCTCAGTTAATTTATTGCATGTGAAATCTAGAATTCTGTCTCACAAAACAAACTCTGCTTCTTAAAGAATGCAAATTGAGCATTCCTGTTGCAATGCTTCAGTGCATAGCTCAGCCTTGAAGTGCTCTACTATGGAAATCTGTCAAACTGTTCATTGCAAAGAAAGAGAAAAGCAGAAAGCCAGGAGCACGGTAATGAAAGCCACACTAGAGTTTTCCCTGAGAGTGGAAGCTATTTCTCCTGAGACACCTTAATTGTTATATGCTGCAGACTTTAATAACATAATGAAGTCTGACAGTGTTAATGCAGTCAGGTGCTGATGTGTGGAGATTCTGCTTTGAATTTGTCCCCATTATCTGAGATCCTGACCCAATAGCAATCTCCTTTCTGGGGAGTGCTTCATTTGGATCAGGATCTAAGTAAGCTGCAGCTTTGATTAATATAGCTTTCTTGCTGAAGGCATCAAGAGAGGCAGTAATTTGTAGCAGTTTAAATAGGCACAATACCTCGTTACTACTAATCCCAAGCTTTGTTCTGATCATGGTCACCTCCTGTGTGGGAAAGATGCTCTACTTCCCAGAATTTGCATTACAGAAGCTCCTGCTTTTTTATTTGTTTATTCGTAGAATAAATGGATAAAACACCACATCAAGCCAAATGAGTTTGATGTGAAATTATGTGCTATTAATAAAGAAGGATCTACTCACCTGTATTTGGAACCACTAAACGACCTCCCAGGTGTCCAAAGATGGCAGTTGTCTTCAGCTCACTTCTTGTTGAAATAGAAGTCAGGTTCTGAATATATGCAGCCTTGTTTCTAGCCTGTATTGTTCCAAAACCTCTAGCATTCCCATGAGGAAAAGTTCCTGAATGTGCCTTCCCATGGTATTCAGCCCTCTCTGTCACCCCTAGGGAAACCATGAACGAACTCTGAACTTTGACTTTGATGTCTGACAGTGGGTTAAACAGCGAAGACTCTGTCATTAGCTCCTTGTCCATGGGATCCTGCAGGCAGATGGGTCCACTGTACGTCCTGCTCACTGTCAAGTCAGGCTGCATGGATGAATTCAAAAGCAGGGAGTTACCTGGTGAAATGAAGTGGATCAGGCAGTTAGTTACTGTATTGTAGAACGTGTAGCGAAGCTGAATAACGCACCTAGATAACACACAGCTGAAGAAATGATATTGTGGATAGGGAGCACTCCATCTGTTTTACATAGGTCTTCATAAAGCACAGAAAAGTGGGAATTTGAAATCCAGGATTGCATTCCATGCACTACTTTGAGCTACAATCCTGAAATGAATAAATCTCTTTGATTACAACTATGTCCTTAGGTTACGAGTGCTGCATTCACACTGAGAAGTGAAAAATAATATGTGTTTAAATAGTCTGAGATCCACGACTCCGATTCATGTACCATGATTGGTGGTGTAGAGTTTTCTTTATTAAACAGCATTGCAGCTGTTTATATACTGTATGGTATTCCATGCACACCTGCCTCTGTGCCCCATTAGCCCAGACCAACTTCCAGCCTGTACTGTGCTACTAAGCATGCTGCAGCTAATTCCTTCCTCCTTAGCAATGTCTGGAGCTTAAATCACTCTGTGCTCGAGAGCTGCCTGCAAATAAAAAGTCAGGCCCGTATTTCACTGTCACTTTCAGTGAACCATTAGATGCATTTGTAAATCCTAAGCAGTACTCAGCTGCACTTTGATTTCCCCATCTATAAATTGGAGCTAGACAGGTGAGACTTAAGAGATCTAGCTGATGTGCATCTAATGCTAACTTGGTTTGATGCACTCAGCACATACTGCAGCCATGGGAAAAATAATTGTATTTGGAGAGTAAAAGCTCTCCTCACTCTGTTCTATGTGATATAAAAGAAAAGTACCAAAGTAAGCACTGGAAATTTACATAACTGAGCTTTAATTCCTTGGATCAGACATCTCTTTCTGACCTCACCGTCATTTCCTTTTTGATTTGCTCTTCTTTCCTGGCAGCCTCAGACCTTAAAATCACAGAGAGTGATGTTGAAAACGAGATGAAACCGTGCAGAACAGATCCAACAGGTACTTGATCACTGTGTTTTATACTTCAGGCAATTCCAACATCCATAGATCCATGACTGAGCTGCTGTTTTGTTTTGGATTTGGTTTTGTGTGCATGCTTTTGTTTTTAATTAGGACCCGTTGGGTAAAACTTCTTAGTGAGCTTACACAAAAGGAAGCACCATTCCCCAGGGAAGGTGGTCGAATGGAGGTGGGACAAGACTAATGCAGGAGAAACAGCTCTCCATCTACTCCATGCAGGAGCATTCTAGCTCAGAAAACTTAATAAAAAATTAAAAAAATTGATTACATTTACAGTCTGAATTCTTTTCTTTCTTCCTATGAGTCACAAACGTCAGCGTAGAAATACAACAGTATTTCTGAAGCATTTAGAGCATGGTCAAGAAAGACTGTATGCCCAAGTTGCTGTGTCAAATCAGTAGCAGAGAGTGTAAAAGACATCACAGTTCAACCCCCAGATCCCAGTCCGTGTACCAGAACTGCCCTTCCCTGGCTCTGGATGTGTCTGCTTAGCATTATGTTGGAATGCCCTCCTGCAGCCAGTCATCACATATGAGCTTAGTATCTCTTTGTAGTAGGGGCTCTGGAGAGAAGAAAATGAAATCACAACACTAACCTTGTCTGACTGTTTTAAAATTAAATGTCTGGAAGCCTCCTGTCAGTGCAGATGAATCAATCACATCCACGCCGTACTCACTCTGACTCCGTCTGTAAAGGGTAACACCGACCACCAGCACAGCTACAGCAATGACTGCTGCTCCCAGGCCAGAGTACAGGGCAATGTCACTGGCAGTCTCTATATCTGAAGGAGAAAAAGTGGGTACAGAGTCAGCAGCACTCATGAAAATGCCTGGAGTGTTCCCAGCTAACCAAGAGCAGCAGGGATTGTATGCAGCCACAGACACATGGCCGGGGGTGTAAAGCTGGAGGCATAAATGTGGAGCAGATCACAGCAGGATAGAACACTGAGAAGCAAGCATTTGTAAGCATGAACAGATTTCCTGGTGCCTCATTCCATGTAGTAAGCTTACACTGATTTAGGAGTTGCATCATGGTATTTGGGGTTGTTTTGAAGTGGGATAGTTGGACTTGTAGCAGTCAGAAGCAGAGTGCTTACCACTAAATACCTTCTCTCCTTAGCACACACAGCTAGCTTGGGCTGTGCACTGAGGTATGCCGTCTTCTCCCACTCTTGCCCAGTGGAGATCATTAAAGTATGGTAATACAGCCCTCAGAGGGGAGAACGTGGAAGAACTGAAGCTGGGGAGAGTTGTTTTATGTACTGCAGGATTCTCATCTACAAATGGCTTCCAGGGACATGTAAGTTTTTTGTTTTCAGTTCTAGAACTAATCCAGGATGTCATAAATCCTCTGAAAAAAAAAATCTCAGTGAAGATTTTCCGTTCCTCCCCTCTTTATTTTTTGTGTGAGCTTTTAGTTTAAGGAGGAACAATCCACCCTTCTCAAAGCTTGGAGAATGGCTGATGATATCCTGCATATCTTCTTAGGATCCTGCAAGCACTCCTGGTCCTTAGAAATGAGCAGGAACCCAAAGCCTTTCCTCTGACCACAGCCACACGTTAAGTTTACAACCAACTTTTTCTAAGACTTGAAACTTTTTACAGCAGAGGATTTTCTTTCTTTGAAAGAACGAATCCAAATAAAACCTGCAGCATTATGTAATTGAATTATCCAGTCCCTCTGTTCTGGATCTTCTGGGATTTAGGACCACGTACCATGAAATTAAACTACTTGGCAAGTGTACGTAGTGGGTCCTTAGATAGCTCCCTTAATGCCAAACTCCTGTTTAGAGGAAGAGATAATGTCATACATTCACCCTGTGCATCACCTGCTATCTCACTCCACACTGCTTCCTGCTATCAAGTGAGGAGCGTGTTGGTACAAAACATGCATTTATTTGTAACAGCTGAGAGTGACCAAAACCAACCAGGAAAAACAGACTTGTCAGTATCAGTGAATATACAGGAATGTGGTAGGAAGTCAAATCCAGCCTGTAATATGCAAACAGTTATAGAAACTACTTAATATTTGGGAGGAGACTTCTGTTGCACATGCTTTTTTTTCCTCTAGGAAGGTCAGAGAAATTCATTTTAGCTGAATTTTTGGCATGCACGTGAAACCACAAACCACCAAAACGAAGAAAGTTACAACCAATGGGCAGCATCCAAAAAGCCAGTGTTTGTGGCTCACCAGTTTCTTATGGAAACTAGATGGCTGACAACAAAGCAAGCAGCTGAACTTCCTGGGAAGGCACAGCTGCCAAACACGATCATTAAGATCAACTGTACTCTAACATAAGTAAAAACGCCATATGAATTGCAGCAGCAAGGAAACTGAGCAGGAAAACACTGCTCTAAGTAGGCTGAAGCACACCAGAGATTTGCTATTTTCCAATAACCTCGTGCTGAAAAACGTTCCAATTTTTAACACATTTGCAATCTGCTGGAAAGGAAAACAACAACAAAAACATCACCAAGCTTTAGTTTCTGTGCAAATATCAGCTTCCGGAGAAATCCATCCACTGTGGCCTCTCATGAGAAGTAATCACAACTGAGAAACCCTGGAAGTAAACATCTCTTTCCCAAATTCACAACTGCAACGTGCTTCTACCAAATAAATTACTGAGGACAAAAAAGATTTTTTTTTTCCCCTGCAGCATTTTGCAATTGGTAATTCCAGAAAGTAAGCTTGTAGCTGCCAATGTAAGTGTATCAGACTAACAAAAGGAATTGTCTCTGTTCTTTTATTTCAGATGGAAAACGTAAACACAAGAAGACAAGGTCACAAAGGAAGACCCCGGAAATAACTCAAACCAAGAGTGCTTAAATCTCAATCCAATGCTTTTATCACAAACTGTTTTTACCTCTATTCTATTCTTCAGTGTCGTATACATAAGAGTACAGAAATTATTTACGTTTCTATTCTTCTGATTTTCTATTGCTATTTTGCTGTTACAGGGAATTAGTTGTGAAACCCTGCCACCAACTTCATTTTTGTGCATTTTGGAGATTAGTGCAACGAGCAAGTCAAGAGAAGGAGTGGTATGTGTCTCCAGCAAACAAATGGGAACGGTCAACCAACGTTGGCTTAAAGACATGCATCCTCCCAGTCCCAAGGAGATGGTGACTGCTGCAAAGGACTCCAACTGTTACGTATTTCAGTTACAGGGCACATGTTTGTGGTAATTGTAGCCTATATTTCACTCCACCTTCTGACACTGTTACACAACATTTATTGAAAGCACATTTGATGGTAATGAAGTTTCTATTAACTATGATTAAGTTTCCTACAGCACCTGAAGATAATTTAAGATGTGCGGGAGCAGAAAATGAAACATTTGGTTTAGTACATTAGGAAATGTAATTGATTAAATTATCTCATTTACAGTAAGTGCTTTCCAGGAGTTATGCAAGGCATGTATTTCCCCCAGTCTCCCATTAGAGTTTGCTAGGAGATGGGAAAGATCCTTTTGGCTTCCCATCCTCCCTTATTTTCCACCTCTCTTACTTCTGATGCCCCTTAGCAACTTGAAACCCAGTGCTTCATACAGCTAGTCTTTGAGAACAAGGACCAAAAGTCAGAGCATAATGTAAAGGGCTAGTTAGTAGAACACGTTGTTTCTCAATTATCTTCATAATTGACTTTGATTTTGCATCAACGATGATTCATGTAGTCTTAAATGAAGTTCCTGTTTCACTGAATAGCAGCAAGCTGTACTACATGTTTCTAACCCCACAGCTCAAGAAACCTTTTAATTCTCCAAGAAACCTTACGTGCTAAAAAAATCAATGCCATTAAGGTCTTTCTTTTTTAATAAATCAGAAATTAAAGCAATTTAACTAATGCTCTTTCAAGGTTCTCTAATTAAGTGGGAAGTGCACAGATAAACAAAAATGAGTCAGTTGCACTCAGTCATGACACAGACCTGTTGGCGTGACCCATCAGGAGGCATGGGATGCACCTTCCATGAAATCCTAGACAATCAGATCCCCTGTGCCAAACCTATATGATTTATACACATCATAGAAGAATTTCTCTTTAAACAGGGTATGAACAATTATATTGCACAGGACAGAAGGATCCTTGTTCCAGGTCCTTCAAAGAAATTAAGAGAACAATGTATTTATTAATCTGTAATTCTATGAATCTGAACCATAAGTCAAAATTCAAAGAAATTTTGTTGAAAATTAAGCAGTGAGTCATCCTCAAAATCTCGTGTAAGGTTTAGAAAGGAAAAGCAATATCAGCTTTAAAAGGATAGGTCACGTGGAGGTTGCAGTTTTGATGGCAAAGGGGGCCTTCTCTTTTGATGAAATATTTCAGTTAATCAATGCAAACCAAAGACACACTCTTATTTTAAACTAAAATTGCACTGAAATCAACAGAAGACTGAGAAACAGTGCAGGATGGGAGCTCCTGAAAAGCAGCATACAAATGATATGTAGTAAAGCACATAAACACCCTTTACCAGCAGATAAATCGAGTGAGCTGACCAAGGCAGGGCAAGTAGTGGAGGCAGACAGGAACCGAGAAAGCCCAACTCCTTTATTACCTTTCTTATTTTCCCTTAATCACAAGTCCTCAAGAGATTGATGTGAAGATATGCAAGGCTCAGCAAGACACAAAATTACTGAAGAGCAGTCACTCCTTTTATTTTTAGTCTAAAACCTATGATCACCAAGCCACTAAAAAGATGCTTTCAGTAGATATGAAAGCCTTTCATATAACCTTCAGCTGTATTCAGTTTCTAAACAAATAAAACAGAGTGGCAGAGAAGATGAGAAAAATCATATTTACAAGAGGAAAGAAAATAACTTACTTTGGGATTTTATTTCATGAAGAGGTTTTTTATCTAGAGAGAGAAAGGCAGAGAGAGAGAGAGAGAGAGAGAAAGTTGCACTTAATAAATTTACATGGAGCATATCTATTTCCTATACTGCGTCTGTCTAGCTCTATAAATGAAACATTTTCTATGTGTTTGCTGACAATATGAATATTTTATGCTGTCCATATTTTTTCCCTGCATCTTCTATTTCTAAACTCTTTCAGGATGTCCTTTTGCAGTCATTTCTCACTTGGTTAATTCGGGTATTTGTTAGTTTCTTTTGGATGCTCTTATTTATAACATGATAATAAATAGAAGTTTGTAGTTCATTTCTTGTAGCCTCCAGATAGACTGCATCACCTACGTAAGCCCACATTATTTCTTTTTTTTTGGGGGGGGCACGGGGAAAATAAACCAAGAGGAAGTTACAAAAACCAAACAATCTTAAAGGAAATAGACCAAAGTAAACAATAACTCCAGAAAACCCTCTAATTTATTAAGCAAAGAAAAATCTTTCATCTCTAGAAGATGGAGAGAAATCCACCATGGAAAAGCATACTGCTGAGAATACGGGTAGGGAATAAACAACGAAATAACGTACATGCAAAAATCAAGCAAGTTATTGGGAGTGTCTGGAGTCAAAGGGACCTTTGTTTTCATACCTAGTCAGTCTCTGGTTTTATCCCAACTTGGCAGGCCTGGCAACCACTCCGACAGATCTAAACAAAAATAATTGCCTGTCTTCTGCATAGAAGTTTCCCTCTTCCGTTGTTACACATCCCAGTACAAACCCACTGAAAGGAAAGCACTTGCCAGTGCTCCCCCCTTAAGGACTGTGCTATCCGGATCCATTCACAGTCAATCAAAAAACAAAGCATGAATCGGGAAAAAGTGACCTTCCTGGGACTGAAAGGTTTCCTTCTTTCTGTTACTCTCAACCTCTCTGGTCAGGGACTGAGGAAGGGATAACCTGAGCGTAGCCCCCAATTTATTGCTGTTTTATTCACTGTCTCCAAATCAGAACATTCATGCTGGGGATAAGAACCGTTCCTGCTTGTCCAGAATCGGACCACCTATCTCCAGCATCTTATGTTCTTCCCCTTACTTTCATTAGAGCTCCTCCTCGTTAACCAGAGGAATGTTTCATTTCTATTTTTGCCTCATGAAAGGAACAAAGTTAACAAGTTGTGCCTGATAAATAACCTCCAAGAGATTAGTTATCTGAAGCACTGCACTGCATTTCCTTTGCAATTCCCAGTGGGATGAAAAGCCGAGAAGGAAAGGAACATATCAGAAGATGAACAGGGGAAAAGAATTCAAAAAAGAGGGTAATTGCATCAATTCCTATTAGCTGAGAAAGCAATTACGCTCCTAAAAATAATTTGACATCAGTATGTGTATACAGCACGACCCATAAAGGAGGAATGGTATCATGCACTAAGATGAAAGAAATGAGACATTTAATACTTCAATCTAATTGAATGCACGTGGAAATTTCAGAGCCAGCACGCACTCCCTACTACTGCCCAGCACAGCAAAAGGAAGAGCAATAGCTTCTGTGTCACTGGGTTTGGCTTCCTCCTCTACTGCTCAAGTCCCAGTGAAAGTCTGTAGTGCATAAAGGATAATACTGGGAAGGCTCCCTACACCAAATTAGTGTGGATTAGTGCCAGGCCTGTGAGCAGAACTCCATGCACCCTGTCCTTTTTCCTCTACCTGCAGTAACACAGAGATTTGACCAGAACGTGAGACCTTTCTTCATGGACAAAGCTTCAGCGAGCTTTGTCCTACAATACTTCCTGAAAACTAATTAGAAGAGCAAAAAGAAAGAGAGCTGCCTGGCATAGCACTGACCAGCTGCACTTCTGTAACATCAGAGAGCGACTGGAGCTGATATGAAAGTGATAACTCACCACTGCACAGAGACTGACAGAGGGGCATCCCAAAACCTGCCTGGATGAGCTCAGATGCAGAGAGGCTGAGCTGGAGAAGCTGCCAGGAAAAGCCTGTGCTTCTGTTACCACAGCAGTGCCCAGGGGCCCAGTCTGCACCTGAAACAAACTCTGCTACAAGGACTTGGGGAGTTTCAGTGACTGCTGCCATGGAACGAAGCCTGCTCCATCAGGTAAAACATAAATCATCCATCTCAGTGCTTAACAAGCATAGCTTTACCCCTGGCCATATGCTCCTTTCACATTACCAAAATGAGCATAATACGGTTTTTGTTCCTTTGCCCCCAAAGCATAAGTGCAGCACAGCACAGGAACACAGAGCTGATGTGCAACCACACAACGTGCCATGATATTACCCCAAAGTAGACAGGTCTTCACCACTTCACAGTGTCAGGAAGTCCTTCATTGGAAACATGACCTAAATGGGTCCTCCTTTTATTAAAAAGATGCTTTCTAGACACTTAAGAAGGGTAAACCCTGTCCCAGGAAAGCGGCTGTGAAGTAGGTTTGCCTTTGTTTATTAGTGGCAAAAAACCTGGAAATAAACTTTGACCCAAAACAGCTCTTGCACGAAGCGCATTCACGTTGGTGCTCTGCCAGTTTACTTGCAGGAAAAAGTAGGAAGCTCAGCAGTACTTTCTATGAAATATGCTGTAGCAGATGGTCATAATCACACATTGCAGAAAACCTTTACTTGGATTTTCAGTCATCTCATAATGAATAGGTAAAGTACATGCAACAAAAGCAGCAAAACCACCCACGGGAGCTCTGCTGACACAGACCCACCACAGTACCTGGATTGCATTATTCGTGTTAGGCCACACAATGCAAACTGTTACCCACCTTGAATGCAAAGCCCTTCGGTGCAGTTCTCTGACTCTTGGCTCAGGCCCTCGCAGTATTTCCCTCCGTTTCGTGGAGCTGGTGCAATACATTCCCGAACCCTCAAGTGCTCACACTCCGGGCTGCACACGGACCATTCACTCCACACCTCCCAGTTTCCATCCACTAAACGGGGAGGGAAAAAAGCAAACATTGTCATTGCTCACCTAACTGGTGTAGTTCCAATTGCCTACAAATAAAACCTGTTTTACTTGGTGTGACCTGAGGGAAGGTGTAAAACACACAAGGCTACGTTCATTTCTCAAGAGTTGTACTGCATCAAATGTTAAAATTCAGCATCAGAACGTACTGCCCTGAACGTGCAATGTAGAAGCTTTCAGAATAGCACCAGTGTGCAGCACTCTGCAAATGCAGTCAGTTAAAACTGCAGGAGGAAACATTTCTGGTGCCTATTAGCTTCTAATGCTTCAGTGCCAATTCCACCTTAAAACAGGCTGCTGCGAAGAGGCCACATTAACCTACCACAGAAATGATGCTGACATTGACAAAAAAAGGACAGCTGGCCTTGCAGATCTCTGGTTCACCCCTGCACAAGATGACAGATCAGCGTGTTGCTTTGCTGACTGATATGTGTGACCCTGTCCCAAATGAGAGGGGACTCCAGAGTCTCCGTTCTTTCTCATGCATGAGACTGAACAAAAATCAGATTAATAAATATAGAAAATATGATTATATATATTTTTAAATCCCAGTTCAGAACATGTTGTATCATAAACTCATAAAAACTAGAAGAGAGATTTGCTAAAAGTCAAGGAGGCTGTGCCATAACCCCAGGCAAACAAGATCTTCAAACTTGAACGCATACAGTCCTACTAATTTCTGTAGCTATATAGCACAGATTCCAAAATTTGGTGAGGGCAGCTTTGTTCCCTTGCAACAGATGCATGTGTTTTGTTGGTTTTTTTTTTTGTTTTGTTTTTTAACCTCAGTAGGCTTGTAAAAGCACAACTGTCTACCAACCAGGCATTTCAGAAGGAAAAAGGTCTGTCTGAAGCGTGACATTTAAAGTGATTCATTAACGGGCTGCGCGTGTCTCACCAGGGCAAAGAGAAGTGCAGGTGATCTTCTGCACTGACATTCCTTCACAGAAAGCCCCTCCGTTGAGTGGAGCAGGGTTGGTGCAGGTCCGGGATCGCTTCTGCCAGCCCCGACCACACCGCGCGTTGCAGTTGGACCACTCCGTCCACGACGACCAGCCTCCGTTAACTGCAACACAGAAACGTGCTTGAGGTTGTGAAAGGTGCTCTAAGAGACATTCGACAGCAAATCTGCTCAGATTGCTTCGTTCAAAAGCAGAATGGTCTGAAACAAGGACTCTTAGTACTGACAGAACTCACGGGAACCTTCCATCCCAAACAGGAAACTCATCACTCCAACCACTGTAAAATCAGGCGTGACCTCAGCCCTGAGCAGAACTAAAACGTTAACATGAATGATGGGATCCATTTGATTTAGAACCAGTTGGGTACTAAAAATACGACTCCAGGAAGTAAAAGTACAAACTTCTGAGCTTTTCCATAATTATCGTTATATAATTAACACATTTTCACCAACCATAAACCACGACTGTCGCAGACATGCTCCTCCTCTTGGCAACAATGTTGGCAGCCATGCAGGTGTAGTTCCCGGAGTCGGACAGGCGTGCCTGGCGGATGATCAGGTTGTGGTCTGCTCTGGTGTCAATGTTCTCATCCAGGTTGGAATCTATGGGCTCCTCATTCTTCAGCCATTCCACCTGGAAAGGGAGGGAGAACACGTAAGGCGATGCAATGAAAAGGTGGAAGCAAAGAGTCCGAAGTTATATTTCAATGGCTTCATTAATAAATGATGATTCAACCTTTATTATGAGCAGTGGGATAAGAATAAGGTAGGATGAGATTCCCAACAAGATGGGTGTTCGCAAGCTCAAGCAAGAAACCAGTCCTTATCTAAGGAGACTGGAGATAACAAGATGCACCAGTTGAAATACTGAAATAACAAATAAAGGAACAGCATAAAGAAAATGGCAAACAACTGGTTTAGATTTGTAAAGAAAAAAAGTTTTTCAATCTAAAAAAAAAGAAGGAAAGATGAGGAAGAGGAGGATGGGAAGAAAAAAAAAAAGAACAGTTAATCGCAGTTATTTCGTAGTTTCTAAACCAAATATTTAAGGCAAGGTAAGCTGAAAAATGAAAAAAAGAAGCAGAAAACTGAACAAACATGACTCATTTTCATAGCTATTCTAGACCTGAAGGAGGTATGGCCATACCCTGAAGTGGAACACCCTTCTCATCTCAGTTCAGATGAATAACCTCATTTATGAACTTGCAGAAGGACCTGTAACTTCGTAGTAATGAGCTTATGGATTTGCTAGCTACACGCATTCATTAGCGCACTGCTCCGTGCAGATGGCCTGCAGTTTGGAGACTTTCCAGTTTATAAACTAATCAGCAAAATCTGACCAAAGCCAATTACGATTCACTCCAGACAGCAGATTTGGGAAGTGGACCTGTCCACTGCTTCCCACATCTCTGCGACACACGGCCAGCTGGGGGCTTCCCTTGGAAAGAGCTGAGGTCTGTGGCACCGTTGCCTTACACGGTGATGTTGGGGGTCAATAAAGGGATTACTTTACACATCTGCCAGAAGAGGCGCGAGCTGAGTACGACGCGTGTTACACATTTTAAGCAGAAAGCAAATTTTTGCTCAATGTACTCTTTTTCTCAACGTGAAATTAGCCAAAAATCATTACATCAAGACTTCAGGTAAACATGTAAGACATCCGTCTCCAGCTCTGCATCCTTAATAAAGCTTTTCCAGGAGAGAGTGCATCGTGATCCACTCATTAAAGCACGTAACACTGCAATGTTTGGTGGATGAAAAATGTTTACATTAATGCAAAGCATTTAAAAGAATGATGTTCGCTGTGAAGGGAGAACATTAAGCAGACAGAAGAGAAACGTGAAAGTGTTGAGAAATGTGTGATCAAAAGCAATTTGTAAACAGGGGCATGCGTTGCCTTTTGCTTCTTATCTGGAGGCCTGATGACACTGCGAATACGCATCTCTAATCCCAGCATTTGAAGAGAAAAAGACTGCTCCGACCTCAGCAGATGAATGCATTCAGAGTTGGAAAACCAAGAGATGAATTCAAAGGAAAATGAGATAAATGTAAAGGCCTCACGATGCCAGAAGTTGGTTGTTACTTGCAGTGGGTGCAGCCATTCGAGAATTTCATTACACAAACACTTGCACAACCGACGCACAAAATAATGAAGCAAAATAAAGGCAACAAAGGAAGTTAACTGCATCTCTGTATTGATATGAGCTACGTGGTCTGAACTGCCAACCTGCCATCTCTGAATTGTAGACTTGGAGCTCATCGGTACTTCACTTCCCTCGATTTTCCACCAGTGGAGGTCACACAGTTGCTCATAACGTTCCAAACTACATTACTTTCTAAGTATTAGTCTGTCTTAAGGCCTTATGTGTTTGTATCTTGAACTAGACTTAAAATGCCTGTCTATAACTGCAGCAAGTTCATAAAAACATAACTGATTTTTTTCCTCCTGAAATAGATCTGCTCAGAACTCAAATACTGCCATCAATTACTAACAAAGGCTAATCACATAATGATCTACAGAAGAAATGCAGGGGCAGATATGGACTAATTCAGCTACTACATACTGGGTGGCAGCAGATGAGTTAGCATAATCTTAAACTATTCTAATTACAGAAAGCAATTATCAAAGACCAGCTTACAGCATTATAATAATGAGATCAGTTGAATGTACCACATCCCAGGTAGGTTACCAAGGGAGTTAGTGAACTCTTTTTTATTTCTCTATTTCTTCAAAAATTGATCAAAACTCAACAGTATTTCTGCACTTAGAAGCCCGATGGCTTCACCTCACACGATCATTCAGGTTGCTGCAGGTGAGGAGAATCTTACTGCACTATGTACAACATAAATACAGAATGTTTTTCATCCTTATTTACAGGGATAACCATGCAGCTACTTTGGAAACACCTCTTCCAGCTGCCACCCAGTGAGTCCAAATGCTCTGGGGACACACAAGTACCCGTGAAACTACTGATAGGAGCAGAACCACAGCTGAGTTTGAGACCACAGGTTGCTCTCTCCTTTAAAAAGCTGCCCATCAGTGGGCTGCAGTTGTGGCTTCTAAGGGAGCAGACCCATTATGCCCCAAAACCTCAGCTGTCTTTGAGCCTGGCCACTCAAAATGCTCCAAGAGCATTTTCTTCCACTTTGACGGGCACGGTGTTAGTTGTTTATGCAGAGAGCATCTGTGCAATTTGGGGAGGAAAGATGATTAACTGCAGATGAGGAATATTCTTCTAGCTATACATTACGCTGCCTTTGCCAGACTGCTGAGGGATGCTAAACAAATGGTACATTCCTGTAAGATGACAAGTTAGGAATATTCTTATTTACACTGATAAAATTACTTGGTGGTGTTGTTGCTTTTAATAGCCAACTTAATAGTTAAACCTTGGAGAAAAGGCAGCAGATGAGAAGCATCTCATGGCACGATTTGGTGCCTCAAAGGTCCTTCATCAACCTCTGCAACTGAAACATCCCAAGAGCTAGCTGGCTGCCCATCACTGCATCTTCTGTCCTTTTATAGGGTATCTTGCTTGGAAATACAAAAAGATTTAACACCCAGAAGAAGCAATACAACACAAAGATCTTTTGGGCACACGCGATAATTTTATAGGTCAGAAGACAAAAGACCTCAGTATTCCTGCCTGTAGATTATACCATCCTGCCCTTTAAACACAACATCTGACTTTCTCATGTGGTCAATAACCTGAGTACACATATATCAGAGATAATATAGTTAGAATGTCAGCTCCTCTTGAAGAGAGAATCAATTGCTTTCTGTATGCTAGATAAATGCTTCATGATTTTCAGATGGGAAAAGGTCAACACCTGACTAAAGGCAGCACAAATGTTTTTTATAGTGGAGACAGTTTACAGCTTTTCTCTGACGGGAGAATATAACGTGTAAGAAGATGAATTCTTTTCTCCAAATAAGTTTCTTTTAATAAAGTATGTTTGCAATAGGTTCTCCTGCACATCAGGACTAAGGCAAGGCCTGGCACGCTTCCGGCACTTTCTCTGCTGACACCAGAGAGAGCACACCTTGGGAGACTACAGCACTTAGGCTAATATTAGGGTGGGTGAATATTCCTCCCCATAGTAATCAGCTCAGGCCTATAGCCAGCAAAAACACTTTCTACCCTATCCTTGATTTAGGTCTCATATTCCCAAATCTTTAAGAGCCTTATTAAAAATGGCTTTTACTGTGACCTACAGTGTTTTATGGAAGGGAGTGAAATCTATTCCCTTCAAAACTGAGTTTAATGCAGTATGAAATTCATATTTCTAAAAATGCAAGCATCTAGCTTGAGAAACCTTCTTTGACACTACAGCTAGAATGGACAAGGATAGGTGGGGCAGGTATCTGGTAACAGCGAGGTGCTAAGATGGCAACAGATCTCTGTTACAGTTTTGTTTTGTTTTTCTACCGTTATACTCACACAGATACGAAGAAGAGAGAGACCTCCCATCAGCAGAAGTCACTGTGGGAGATTAATAAACACGAAAGGCAGTTTGCAGGATCCAAGCAATTCACATCTACCTCCACGCTCGTATACTATTTTATCAACACAATCAAAACTACATTGATCTTCCTCGCGAGGAGCCTACCTCCAGAAACACACAGGCAGCAGGTCAACTACCTGCTGAAGTTTCTTAAATTAATCCACTGAGAGAACATTGCTACCGAATCGTTTAATCACAGCGCTGTCACGCTGTTCTGGCAAGCATATTTTTCCTTCGTTAGATTGCATATATAATCTCGTTACACGAATCTGACACACCAACTAACTCATAAATCAGCTTGCACTTTTGTTGGCAGGGTGTCAACAGCATAGGAACCTTCTCTTTGAAGAGGTGCTCTCAGTGGTTGCAAAAAAGAGCTCCCAAAAACCTCAAGGGCAGCGTGCTGCCAGTTTCCTTTCTTCTTGTTTCACTCCAGGTGCTTTGCAGGGATTGTAAGCCTCAAACAGCAAGAGAAGTTGAGGGAGGCTGCCCTCCTGTGCAGGCCAGACACCACTGCTGCCTTCTCTTCTGGAGCTCGTACTCGGAGCTACATCCAATTAGCAATGAAGCAAGCATTTTTGCTTGTGTGTTTTAAAATCTCAACTAAAAACTGATACTGGAGGAAGGGGAGAAGGGCCAGGGGAGGGAGAGGTAAGAAAATAAATATGTATTTCATGTATGCTCTTGTATAAATATACCGAGAAAGATAACAGCTTGTATGTGCTTTTCCATTTGTAATGCTGAAGATGAAGGTGAGCAATAGGTTGACTCAGACATGCTATTTTAAACCACTGTTTAGAACATACATTGCTGAATGTACCTTCGCTAATGGTATGCTTGCCTGATGGTTAAAAATAAAAGAATCAGCACTAATAAAGACAAAGCTTGTTTTTTTTCTACTTAACACAAGATCTAAGGCTATAAAGTAATCCACAGACCTCGTTTTACAAACGTGCTGCACAAAGTGAGCTTCTCAGCACTGTGGTATGGGGTGCTCAGGAAACAAAGAGCCCACAGGCAGCATTAGTGCCTCCAGTTGTGGTCACAGTGCTGCTGAGCTTTTTTGCCATTCGTTTTTCTAAGTAGCAGCCTTCAGTCATGACAGTTTCAAGAATGCAACTGTTAGATATCTCTACGAGAAACTCCTTTTATCCGTTAGTGAACCCTTCTGATCTGCACAAGAAAAAACGTATCTAAAAACCAGCTGTCTCCATATGAAGAAATACAATTGTTAGTTAACAACTCGTGCTGTTATAACACTGTTTGCAATCTGAAAATGCATACCTATATGTTCAGGGAAGTAAAACATTGCCAGAACCTGCGACGTTATACAATTCCAGTTTCACAGTACTTCAGTGATGCTTATTCCAGATGATAAAGCGACCAGCACAAGTACATCTCCCAGGCAGAATCTGAATAGAGAGAAGCCTTGCTAACTTAGACAGAAAAGGCATGTCGTGAAAAAGAAATACAACTAGAAAGTGCAGTAACAAAGGCGACTGCAACTTTGAAGTCGTAAACCATAAGGGAATCTGCCAGGGGGTGTTTTCTCATACCACGTTGGCTGGATAGGTTGAATGCTCCAACCTACTACCGATCTTTTCACCTCTGCAACAGTAGAACGTTCTGTCTACAGTATCACACAGCATCATACAATCACTGTGTTGCTCTGCTTTCCTTTGATCTCGTTGTGACTGACATCAAGGTTAGCCCAACTGCATTGTAACTACATACTTATGTCTATACATAACAGGAGAAAAAAAATCCGTGTTTGCATTCAAACTACATTCAGCATGTATGATAGTGGTGAGATTCAGGAAATAGAAATGCTTAGAAATACGCCATTAGGCAAAGATTCAGACTGGGAGAGGGAAAGGAAGAGTTTTTGCAAGAGCTGATCATCGTGGCACGTACACATCTCCTGTGCTTGTGGAAGATGGCAGCTTAGAAAGGATCAAAACATTTGGGGGTTCCCAATTTTGATGTAGAAGGAAAACTCAGTTACACAGAGATCACAAAAGTAGGAAGGGAGAGCATGAGAGGCAGTGAAAACACTACACACACACGGGTAACAGTTCATCACGAGTCACATCCTGGCAGATAATTTCTGAATCTGCACTGAAATGTAGTAGATATGGAAATATTCCACTCCAAAGGCATCTCGTATTTTCCCTTCTCACCTCCCCCTTCCAATTAGAGCACTAGTCACAACTGACAATAAACCAGCTGCTCTCGCTATGATTCTGAGAGTGCAATTTACCAAAATGGCATTAATGTGAGTGGACTGAAAACTGCAAATGCAGTCTGTTGTACTTCACGCAGGCTGTACCCACAACAGCATTTTGTCCTAAACGCTAAGACCAATCCTTCTCTCTGTAACTCTTGCCTGCTTCTGTAAGCTAAAGAAGGGAAGGTCTGGGAGATGCCCTCCTTCCCAGGGGCACTGCCCTTACCTGCTTTCCCTTCCATAGCCATCCACTCCCTGAGCAAGAGATGCTGTGTGTCCAAGATCCAGCTGTCCACGTGACACACCTTTGTAAATGTAGGTAAATAAAACACCACTCATGGGGCAACGAGTCTTCTACCCCACAGGTCTGACCCTTCTGCTCACAGAACTTTGCTTTCAGTACTCAAGTTTAGAAGTTGGAATCCCACTGGAAGGGGAATAAAAGCAGCTGCACATGAAAGTGCTGTGGCTGTAAGTATCAAGAGAAGATCAGGGCACTTTCACACAATTTTATCAATTATAATTATAAATGTAGAGATAAAGCCTTATGTTCACACCCAAGCATTCGACCTGAAAACATTTCTGAAAACAGTATAAGAAAATCAGATACCACTGCAAAACAGTACCTCAAAAAAGAGAAGCCCCAGAGCAGACATCTTAGAAAAAGGAATGATCTGTTCAAAGGAACTCACTTCTACCCAGGTCCTCTAACACATTCCCCCTCATTCTAGCTATTGTTTGCCTCAGCATTTCTATTTCATGACCTCTCTTGTCTGTTGCTCCTGGGTATGCTGAGATACTTGGAACAAGTCAGATCTCAGAAGGAAAAAAAAAATACATGTTTTCTACTGGAGAAAAATACAGTCCCAGTTGAGCTGCTTGCTTGAAATCCAGCACGTACACTCATTTTGGACAGCTGTAAGAGCCCATACAGATAAGCAGGTCTTTCACGATGAGTAGCAATGCTCAATACATGAAAAGCATTCAGTTTCCCTACAAGAAGCTCAATTTTCTCTTGAGACTCAAGAGGAACGCTGTTGACTCACGTGCTTACAACAGAAGATGGTCAAAATCTCACCTCCCTGTTTGCACACAGAGGCCCAGCAGCCATCTCCTGCCCCTCTGAGTCTGTTGCTCTGTGAACCACAAACCCTGAGCACTGGGATGAGCAGAAACACCCACAGCAACCAAACCTCTCCACAGTGTGTGCAACATATTTGAGTTCTATGCAAAACCACGTCCTCTTTTATCCCCCACTTTCAGAGTAACAGTGACATGCAAGGCTTTTTATTTTCACATTTTGAGCAATAGCATTAAAGTGGTTCTTATGAGCACTGATAATCAGCAGCCTTTTTTTTTTTCTCATTTGAAAACAATTCTTTGTTTGAACATTGAAAGAGTGACTCCAGGCTCTGTACTCTGTGCATTACAGTTGCTGTTGTAATACCTCATCCAATGATCCAGGTTAAAGAATAATGAAAAAAATAAATGTTCAGGGCATTGAAGATGAAGTGCTTCAGGCAAGAAAAAAGAAACACACCAAAAACCACCAGAAAGATAACAAGGCAGCACTCTGCTCAAAGAGGTGGGGTGCCAAAGGGAAGCAACGAATACGAGACTTGACCAAAGATGAAACAGCATATTAAGCAAACAGGATCTTTATTCTGCTTTTGTGTTGTTGCCCATGCTTCTGTGGAACATTGTCAAAGGCTTGAAGGAGAGGCTTTCATTGAGCAAGTGTTATAGAGTAAGGGCCTGCATACAATCACATAGGACCACGTTCCTAACGGTTGGAGCAGTGCGTCACACATTGCTCCCAGTAATGGCACAGGTTTCCATGTCTGCCAGATGTGAAGGTACAACAGAGGAAAGCACTGAAGCAGCTCAGTCTCAGTGCAGAGACACAGTGGAATGATACAGAGCTCAGCAAATGGAATTGGTGCAGACATTACTGGAATAATTAAATGGAGCAATTACAAGTAAGCTGCTACGTCGTTTTAGTAGAGTAGAACCAGCACTTAGAGGATGCAGTGTTTCCTTTGGTAGAATATGTAGGGTGCTGATGGGAAGAGATGGAAAGGAAGGAATTGGATGCATCTAAAACCTGTAAAGACTCCTTCGATAGAATTTTCTGTTGTAAGTGGGTTCAGAAGTGCTTTGTCCACACAAGCAGACATTTATTTGCACAGTGACCGCTGCTTTAATCGGTGGCATTTTTCAACACATGTACAGTGTTGGATAGTTTCTAATAAAAACCTGCATTTCTTTGGATTCTTGGGGGAATAAGAGAAAAGGAATAAAAGCAGGAATGCTGAGCTCTGCTGTGAGGAATGCCTGCTTTCCCCATCTAACTGAACTACTGCTCCTCATGTGTAAGCGAGGGCTGAGCAGATCCATGTCTCCCCAGGGACAGCCTGCTTTGGCAGCTGAGTATGGGGAACACCACCATCCTCTCACGGAGCCTCACACCATGGACTGACACAGGAAATGTCTGATACGTACTCAGATGTGTTGGGACTTCCAAAGTGATATCTGTTCTTTGTAACTCTTTGCTACTGTATGCCAGAATGGATCCTAAGTACAGCTCTACATGGAAAATTCTCACTGAGAAGTTCTTAACGCCTCCAGAAGATGCTGTGGGATATATATGAACTGTCCCTTAAAGCACTGTTTTCTAGAGCAGCACTCCCCTACCACCTCCTGAAAATTGTCAGTATATTTATAGTATAATTCATAAGCAGAATATTCATAGGGTACATGTACCAAAGCTAATCCTTCATTCCTAAAGTTAAGGTCTCATACTGATCAGCTGGCTTAGCAAACGAATTAGCAGAAGGTTACATATACACTATGGTATGTGTAGCACCTCAGAAGACCCTATTAGTGATTTTAATATCTCCCCTCCTCCCCCCCCTTCCCAACAGTTTGGAGTAGTGCTTCAGACCGAAGATCTAAAGCTAAGAGCAGGAGTACGTGGGATGCACCCACTGAGCCCTAAGGTTGCATGCCTCCAGCACCTGCAGGGAAACATTCAGGAGCTCTGAAGTGTTGGAACCTACTTGTCGCTGCTAACATTAAGACTGAAGAATCTGCATAATTCCTTCATAAAGCAAAATGAATTTGTTTCACCATTCTGAATACAGCCACGTGTCATTTTGTCACGTCTAAGTTAACTAATACATCTCTTACCATTTCCCATCATTTCCTGATTTTAAGGAAATGGATGTTGGCAGTAGTTGCTGAAATAAAATCAGTCTTTAAGAAGAGCTCATCTCTAGATGAATAATCACTGAGATGCATCACACACACCGTGCTCAGTCTTAAAAGTGAACCATTTTTGGCATAAAATGAAATACACGTATTGTAGCTAACACACCTTCGAAGTGAAGCAAAGATTGATATCTCAGGCACAGGATCCAAGATCTATAACGACCTCTATACTACGCGTGCTGTTTGCATTTAGTAATCATACTTTGTTTTCTGTAACTAGAAACAAGATTCATTGAAGGCAATAATTCAGCAGCCTTTTCTGCCATGGTGTTTTACTACAATCCCATTATCCTGCCATATTACGGTTTACAGTATGTGTGCAAGTCCCATAAATACACGAGCCTATGTAAAACAGGCAGCAACGACTCTTGCTGCTTTCTGAACACTTGCAGCTTGTGAATTTTATGTGGGTTTTGCATTTTGTTGATGTGTTTGCAACAGGATGTATACTGCCCAGAAGAGAAATTATTTTATATTTCCATTAAAAGCTGTAGCAGTAAATAAGCCATCAGAACTCATGCAGATATTCACTGGAACTCCTACAGCACTCCATTAAAGTGTCAAAATCCGGGTTAAAAATTTGAAGAAGTATCCGGATACAGCCCATTTAAGCCTTAAATATATATTTGGATATAAATGATAAAGATATTTGAGAGTATTCCACAGACCTCTGCAGGGCGCTCAAGACAAGTTCACTCTCATCAATAACAGTTCAGCACAACAGCAAAAGGATCTTCAAGTCATTAACACCCAAACGTGAACTGTTCAGAGACTTAAACTCAGAAAGTATTTACTTATAATAAAAGAGATTGAGAATAAACCTTGAGGCCAACTTCTGCTCCAATTGGCTTTATCAGTGCTCCCCATCCAGCACTTCCACAGTTGGGACTTGGCTCCCCGAGCTCATACCACATGCAGTACAGGACTGCAGCTCTCCCATTTAGCAGCGTAAGCACTGCAGCACTGCTCTGGCAGAGGTGAGCAGAATCCAGAAAGCTAAAGGGTTTGCTTGGTTTTCTTTATGTGAAAGCCTGCTGTTTAGAAATGCTGATCTCTAATATCATGTTGGGAGATTCATTACAAATGTACCCGCAACATATGACAGCACCCGACCTGAATAGCAAAGAGAACATAAAACAGATGTCTAAAAAGATCACTAGATAAAACTAGCTACAAAAGTACTTCTTTGTTTCCACGCCTCAAATTTTACTCTTATAGACTGATAAGATCAAACACACAGAACAGAGATTATCCTAAACTTCACTACGTGCATATTGCCCAAGTCTTTTCCAGGCTCCAGTTCAACAGCTGTCACAGGGTACAATGTCACAGCCATCAAGAACCAGACAGTAAGGAAATACCATCAATGAACCAGAGAGGATGCTGTAATTTATTCTGTTTGCTGACTCCAGGATCCTGTGGAAAGCACCGGGATCTATCAGTAATATTGATTCCAGATGCAGCCCTGCACTGGTACAGACTTGCAGGGAAGGACAGAATCAAGTCGTTCAATTCTTCATTATTTCACTTCTAAAGTAAATGAATGTGTCACGGAGAGGCACTGAGTCCAGCACTCAGTATGTCCTTCAAATTAATAAAAAAATATCCACTGGCAAAAAGGAAAATACTGAGGCATGATGATTAGAGTTACCGACCTGCCAACATTATGGATGTGAAACCTTACCCAAGCTGCTTTACACAGTCACGACAATAGGTATGAAGAGAACTAGATCACGTTACTAGTACGACTGTAATACATTGAAAAGAGCAGTGAACACGAACTTCTTGAGGGTGAGGGCTTAACATCCATTTCAAAAACTTGCCCCTCCACTGCTTTGCACTCTGTGCACTGATTTAAAGCCAAGATATGTATTAAAAAAAGAAAAAGAAAAAAAAAAAAAAAAGAGCAATGGGACTTAGGGAACCAGCTGGGTTGAACTCCTTTACATCTTTATAAACACACACACAAAGGGTTATGGGCTCTTTCTCACCAAATGGGGCAGCATCAGAGAGCTGAGGCTCAACAGCCACCTGGCAGCTCCCAGAAATCACCAGCAGATGTGGATTCATCAGTTTATCCAACTCCTGAGCTACAACGACTGCAGCACCGCACACACCCCAGCTAAATGAAGTCTCCATTGAACACAGTTAATAAACATATCCATGGGGAGAATCCCTTGGGGGGATTGTGAGACAGAATTGTCTCATCTCCGGGCCAGCACTGCATTAACTGTGAAAGAATGGCTGTGGTCCCACCCAGTCTGTGCCAGCAGAGATTCTGTTACGCTTAAAGCAACATTTCCCACAGCAGGGGTCTATCAGATGCTCTACTTGAGAGGATTTTTTGTTTTGTTGTTTAACTCATCAAAATAAAAACAAACTGAATTTATTTGGGTCGGGTGCCAATGTCTGCAAGCACAGCTGCTCACCAGCTCCATTTTGCTTGCCGTGCAGAGGCACAAGAAGATTTTATACCTTTCTGGAATATGCCTAGTGTCAGGATTTGGGTGTTGTTACTCTCACTGCCATAGCAATGTGAGCAGAGTGCTGCACGCACTCAGCAGCCTCCCAAAGCTGAACTGCCTCACGTTGCTCTACTTACAGGAACAAACTCTAGAGGTGGGCAGAAAAAAGTGCCTAGAAAAGGCAGCAGAGGCAGGAATCCAGGTTGGTCTGTGGGGCTGTTAGCTAATTCCTGGGCCTGCACACAAACAGAGAGGCAGAACATCCCAGGAGCAAGGTGCATCGTTCTGGGTGCTCCAAAGAGCAGGGAACATGATACTGCAGTGTGAACGTTTGTCAGTGGTAACAGTTGGGCACATTCACAGCATTTCATGCACAAGAGATGAACTTTGGCTCTAAGAAGACAGTAATCACATTCCTGGAAAGAGAATGTAGATTTAGAGAGATCCTTTTCTATATGTCTTTTACCCAGCTGACACAAGCAACTGCAATTTGCTGCTAAATGAGTCGAGACAGCACAGTGCATTTCAGAGCAGCATTAAATCCAGAGCTTGCCTCAGCAGGATTTGAGCTCTTGATTCGTGCCTGTGTGACATTAAAGCTGAATTTGAATACTGCAATTCCTTATTTGTAATCCTCCTTGGTTGTTTGTTTTCACTAATGTGCTATCCCTCTCGAAGACTGCTTACTACAAGTGAACAGAGTGAGCAGTTCACGACGTTACATTAGCTCCTATTATTTGTAAATTAATTTATACAAGCCAGGTTCTATGTCATATACAGTTTGGATACATTACAGCTATGGATCCAAATCTCTAATCCATATTCCACTACCTCCTCTCTTACATATTGCACATAGGAAGTAATACTAGTAAGAAACCTTAATCCAGATACTTTCACTGCTACTAATGATGAGGTATTGAAGCCATATTCATTTTGGAACAGTAAAAACAGCAATTTCTCCCAACAAAACTAAACTTGACCTATCCTGAGGGTCACTACGCTCAGCTTTAGAAAAGGAAGCATTACTGCTTGTTGAAAGTTTGGCTGAAAATATCAGGAGTGCCTACACACGTGGAAGGAGTGAAAAGGGAAGGGCCCCCCTCCCCTCCTGGTGCCACCCAGGAAGATCAGCTATCAGCCATCACCCCCACCCCCAAATTCCAACTCTTACAGAGCTAATGACTGAGGACTGGGGGAATTAAGCCACAGTGCTGGACATTTTTATCAAGAGCATTTACTTTTATACTTCTATCCTCAGGTTTAACAATTCCTCTGCACCTTTAAACTGCAGGAAAAAAATAAATGAAGAAATGAAGATTTCTATTGTCGATAATGGGGCAGGCTCACAGAAATAATTGAGCTGAACTTAAATTTCATCCTGCCGTAAAGCATCTGTCTCTCACCGAGCTGCATGGTGTGATTAGAGCTCTGGCTGCACCAGTCCTTCATCCCCATTGTCAGAAATAAATCGCTAGATTAATTTGTTCCTACGGCGGGCACAGAATTGTGCACTCGTTGGGAAAATAATGGTGCTGCACTTCTGCGTTTGATGGATAGAATAATCAGAATCTTCTCCAAGGGATTCAATTCAGGCAGACGTTGGCAGAGTGACACAAATGGGGTGAGAGTCTCCTGTCCGTTTTGTTTTCAGTTTGCATTTCCAGGACCGTGCAGAGCATGGATTAAAACCCAAAACAAACAAAAAACCCAATACCACAATTAGCATCTATTTTGCATCCAGTGAAACAGACACGAGCTTCATCCATAGTTACTTCAAGGCTTATCATCTAGGACTTCATCCAAACTCTGAAGAGATAAATTCTGGTTTCCAAATCATTCATTTGTTCCCAGCCTCAGGTTTTACAGCATCCTACATTTCTTGGTACCGTACACGCACACAACAATTATTGAGCAAAACTTACAGGCTCTCTCTGTTATTTCTTACCCACATACTTCACAGGGCAGACCTTCCTTAACTTGAAAATACCAGACGAGATTATAACACGGAGCTTACTGCCACAGAGCTGAGCCTCTACTCATTTCTGTCTGAGCCCTAAAGACATAATCATTTCCAGAAGACTGTTTACCTTGATGAGCATACAATTAGCCTTGAATCCTTTATGTGAGATTTTATTGTCCAGAGCAAATACGACCTGTTACAATTTACAGGCTTTATTAGCATCAGTAACAACTCTACCATCAACAGCAATAAATTGGGGCTTTTTGAGAACCCTGCAACTTTTCATCAAATGTCAGTTTTTCACTCAATATAATTCCTAGCTTTCCTAGAAGACAGATATTCCGTACGCTTGTCGTCTGTAAAGCAGATAACTCTAAAATTCTCAGTAAAATTTGAACAGTGTTCACTATTGTTCCCCAAATACTCTAATTCCGACAAGAACAGCATTCTGTGGATATTTAACCATGCAGAAACTGAAAATCAGTCAAATGCAGGTGACCAGCTCAGCAAACCGTGCTCGTTAGGTAGTACTTTACGTGTTTACTCAATAGGTAACAGGTACCCATTCACTCATGGTTTGTTTCCTTGGGTCTCAGGGAATACACCTGGGATTTACACACTTTTTCACCCAACAATTTTCTGCTCACCTCCAAACACTGTATTTTCAGAACTAGTAACAAAAGCAAAGCAGCACACATGGCAGCAGCATACTACTCAGATCCCCAAACCAGGCAACGTCAAACAATGCACATTCATCTCCCATGGAGAACCTGGCTCATGCACAGCCAAAACCTTCCTGCAATTCGGAGCTCTGCCACCAGCACTGGGCCTCAAAACCCCACGGTGCTGAGCCCTTCGCACACACAAAGCTCACCTCAGCTGCAGGGACGCCCTCGGGGGGCCGGCAGTGCAGAACGATCATCCCCTCGATAGGAACCTCCTTCCCCTGGGGGTCTTGTTCAAAGTTCTTCCTTAAATCTGTGGAGTTTAAGACAATAATTCGTTACAACTCCAGTGGAGATTTCTTTGCATCAAGAAGAGAGATATTACATCTAAAGCTGAGGTTCCATTTCTCCATCTTAAAGCCATGTGTGTCTTTGCGTGTCCACAGAAACAAACAGCATTAGAATAGACAAAGGAAACCTGTATCTAACCACTGACCTGACACCCAAACAAGCAGAAGGAATGTTACCAAAAACAAGTGCATAAAGAGTTGGGAGGTCTCCATTAGAAGCTTTTATTCTACTCACAAGCTATGCGAACGGATGCCTTCCTGCTCTTGGAGGTCCCCAGGTGGCTCCATGCAACACATTGACACCAGTAATCTTCTGGCCCATGAAAGTCCTCCACCTGCTGCCTCGTCACGTTGATGAACACCTCTCGAACCTTCAGGCCTGAAGGGGAAGGAGGGAAAGATACAAAAAGTTAAGTGATACAAGTGATCTTCCTTGGGCATAAGGCTTAGGTTAGCTGATGCTTTCCTTTTAATTAAACAATTCTATTTTTAATCAAGGCAAAGCTTTAATTCCTTTGACAATAATATATTACCATTAATTAAATCCTGAAAGCTGAGTAGGTCATAATGCATCAAATGAAAAGAACTGCCCACCCACTATGGCCTTTACAGGAGTGTAACGCTTCACAAACCTTTCCTCTTGTGCCTTTCAGCACTCAGAGGGACTATTTGGAATCTTATAACATACGATGAAACTGTATTCCCACTCTCAGTGCACTTGAAACTCTTTCTAAAGGTTCCCTGGTAGGCCTATGCATTGCCCCCAGCCAAGTTGAACAACCAGAACGTGGCAGAAACTAAACAGGTTCACCTGAATAACTCAGAAAAGAATCTCAAGGAATAACAAAGGCAAACCAGGAGTAACGATGGGAAAAGCCAAGTGCTTTCTCTTCGCCTGCTGCCATTTCCATAACTGCCCAAGCACAGCCAGTGCTGAGCAGTATTGCCCTTCAGAGCAGAAGCATTTGTTTCAGACAAGATAGCAAGAGCAAAGCCTTGTAAGCCTGACATCTTATTTTATACACTTGCAATGCTTGCTATATCTGTACGCTACATCTGTAACTACCTTTGTATGACAACATTGGGGAGAGGAAATATAATCCAAATCACTGTTAAGAGGCATTAAGAATCACTTAGGAGAGCTAGTCAGAAAAACATTAATTTGAGAATTGAAAATATATATATATATTCATGTCTAATACTTCCTTCCTCCTCTCCTCTGGTGCGGTCCCAAGGTACTTATTTCCCCTTCACTGGAAATGAATGAAAACTCAATCTTAAAATATTTCATGCCTGTGAATTTATAAAGCATCAAGAAATTTCTAAACCTGAACTCCATAAAAATTGGCCTCCACTTAATCTCAGGCATCATTAACAAACGGCTGCATATTTCCCTTCTGGAAGGCACCAAGAAGTCAGCCCGGTCCTTTCACAAACGAGCTGAGGCTACTGGGGATGCTCACTGGAGAGCAGTGGGGAAGAGCAGATGAGCTTTAAATGCTATAAAGCAACACAACATTTTTGTTGTGTTTCCAGCAATAGGCCAGCTTCTGTTTCTTTTCATTTCTCCTGTTTGGCTTGTGGTATTTCCCAAGGACACCTCAAGACATGGCCAGACCTCCAAGAGCTTCCTCAGTTGTCTCAAAGATCATTTTAGTAGCTCAAATATTTATCCACTCTGTAATAAATAAACAGATCTTTCCTGGTTCCTTCTATTTGTGCTTTGTTTATTATGCTGATGCATTTTTCAACACAATTGCTCACAAAAGCTTCCCTTTGTTTTCTGTAACGATGAAAACAGCACCAGCAGAACCCAGCAGTTCTGTGGGAAACCTGCCTCCCTGCTGACATGGGCTGTAAGATGTATGATGAAAACACACCATCTCAAAGTAAACACCCAGGCTGCTCTGACAGCAGTGAATCCCCAAGTTCTCAGCCATACAGCCTTTCTGTACAGGGATGTTTATGGGTCAGTAATAAGAGCATCCATGCTAAGTTCCATTAGAGACCCTCAGAGCCCTGGTGACCTGACACAGCAGGTCCCAGTGGCTGAATATTTCACATTCTGTCATGCTGGAAGACACTGACAGACATATTTTATTGATAATGTACCCACAACAAATCAAGCTGTGTGCAATCCCTGGATGATTTCAAAGCTCCAAAGCCCAAGCCTCCAAATCCAAGCTAATTTGCAGCCACGTCCAATGAGGTTGCAACCCATCTACTTAAAGACTTCTTTGACAAGGATGAAAAACAATCAGTCCTTGACAAACAGTGACCTTTCCGAGATGGCTGTCTCCAGTCAGGGATCACTCACCCAGCACTCAATTAGCTGGCACGCATTGCTGTGCAGCCACATACCTCCTATCAGCCCTCGTGTATGCGCTGCCTACAAACACAATGCTGCTCTGTGCGGCTATGAAGGTGCTGCAGCCTTGAGTGCTAAGGGGTGAGAAGTTCACACTGTCACCTTATTCCCACACCACAACCTTAAATAGCATCTTCCTGGGGAAACCCACTCAGTCACCAACCATTAACCCCCACCTTGCTGGCTGTTCCCCACCCGGTTATGACACACTCCACCTCTCCTGAACTCCCCCAGTTTCTAAGCTCCTCAAGGAATTTTTGGAAGCAGTGAATGGAAGTGAGGAGTTGGGAACTGCACGTCACACAGCTGCTGGTGTAAGCAACAGAGCCTCTACTGATACCAACCAGAAAAATCACCACATGTGGAAGAGCAGAAGTCATTTCTAGGCTCATTTGTACTGTACAATGCTGAGCAGTCATCACTGAATAAAGGCATCTACAGATGAGGGTTGGTTAAGGTAGAATGTTTTCCAGCCCAGCTCTTCCTTCCACCAACATGTTAATTAATATTAATTGATATATATCAGCCTGAAGCAACACGATGTGCTTTGAATAAGGCCACCAAACAGTGCGTGATTTTGAGAGGCAGAACAGGAATTCAGCCCCTTTGGACTCTCCTGCTTTGCCAAGGTACAAAACAGATGCATCCAAAACAACAGAACCACAGAATCGCTGAGGTTGGAGGGGACCTCCAGAGGACATCCAATCTCTGGGGAAAGTTGTATGTTGTCTACGGAGAAAGTACACCTATCTTCATTTATTTTACAACCAACTACAGGAAGCAAACCCACAGGGAACAGAGGCATATACTCTTCATTTATCATCGCTGTATTTCACCAGCAGATATATTCACCCACCATCTGCATCTCAAAAAATGCCAGAGAAAACATTCATAGGAAATGGCACAGAAAAAAATATATCCGGGCAAATAAAAACAGGCACCTCATAAGCAAGAACAACATTTTACCTGTAACTCGTGTAACTCTAATAAGCACTGCGAGTCAACCCTTTAAATTATTGTGCAAATTATAACCATCATCTTTTGTTATGCAGTACAGCCTTACAGAATATAAAATTATGACTATGGTACTGAGATGCTAATAAGCTTTCTGCACCATTGGATGGTTTAGCTGCAGATAGACCAACGTTGGCAGCAGATGAATAATTACTCTCCATGTACTAAACATAACAGAGCTGCACAGAACTTCAGCATTTGTCAGCTTTATTTGTTTAAATGAGAAAAACGCTGACAGCAGTTACTGCTGCAATCCTTTTATTTATCAGACAAGAAAACTCTAGTTACTTTTAGCAGGTCTGATCCTGGGTAAAACCAAAAGCTGAAATAATTGTGAACTAGTTTGGAGGTGCAGTCCGCAGCATTCAGAGAAAAAAGAAAGGCAGAAGGAAACACGTGAAAACGTAACTATTATATTGCTATCACAGTAGGATCTATTAGCCCAGGCTCTTATTTTCTGAGCACATAGAGTGAGCACAGTTCCCCTGCTGCCATGCTTATGGAATGAACAAAAAAGGAGACCGTGGATCGCTATCCTTTTATTTGTAGCTCCGGAACTAAGGTAGAAGATGAAATAATTGGGCCTATAACTGAGCAATGGACCATGGCAGCACAGAGATGGAGCCCACATCCATCAGTCGTGGCACGTGCTGCCTTGCCTGCCCTGACTTTCTGCATCAGCAGCAGCAAAGCAAACTGTCAGCCCACCAGAACCCTTTGTACGTCCTCAGGCACCCAGCTCGTGTCAGCCCAGTGCTTAACTACCGTACAGAGCTACAAAATTGATGCCCTTCCTCTCAACATTGCTTCTGCTCTTCAGGTTCACATACTGACTCCTGGCCACGTGCACTCCTTGCACAACCTGGCTAAGAACACACGGGTAGGACTTTGCTGAGATGCTAAGAAATGTGTCTTGTCTGCTTCTTTGTTTCCATCCTTCACCACTAGTCTACAATCCTCTGAATTTCCATCACGTGCCAGAGAGTGGAAGGATGGAGAAGGGCAGCCCCATTTTTGCATGCTGGGAATTTTGGTGAACACACTGACACTCATTAACCAGAGGCATCACTGGTGCCATAAATTTGAGTGCAGTTTCTCACAGATGGAGCCCACGCAGTGTGCAGAACATGGAGTGTTTGGTAGCACAAATGTTTATTCCCTGGATTTGGCTCCAGAGATGAGGATACTGTCAGAGCAGTCATTGATTCCCCTCAAAAAACCTCAAGTCTGACGTTGACTGAGGGCTGGGGAAAGGTTCTGAAGTAGTTTGTGAGTATGGATGCATTCTGGGAGAGAAGAACATCCATGTCCTTCAGCAGCACACCCTATGTAGCCATACCTTGCACCTTCCTGTGTGCTGAGGATCATCACGGCTGTTTTTAGAGCACATTAGCTATTGGGATCACGCCCATGTGCAGACAGCAAACAATACTTTTAGTGCTAGCTCTGCCCTTGGGCTAAATTCCAATCTGCATCATTTATATTCCAGATCCCGTTTGCTAAGCCTGTGCCTCCATGTCTCAAAACTCAATGTTAGTGGTGTTATTTAAAAACAAAACAGAAAACCTGCCACCTAACGTTGCTTCATCTTTTTTTTTATTATTCTATTATTAATCCAAGGCTTATAAAACATAATTGCAGTACTCACAAGACAGCTTTTCATTAACCATATGGAAGAGAAAAACATTTAGGAACGACATTTCTTCTATATTGATTCAGCAGTGCCTTTAGAAGTAAAGGTTACGCCTATTAAATTCTTTTTGAAAAGGTAACTGGAGAAATTAGAATTCACCCAGATTAGCATTTACAAAAAGCTCTTAGCATGAAATTTCTTCAGAATGTGTCACTTAAAGTGAACACTGAACACCACTGTCACTCCAGGAGATGCATCATCTTCTTTAAATGTTTCCCCCCCCCCAAAGAGGAATTTCTTGTATTGATAGAGAGGATGTTATGCCTCCGCTGCTATTTCCAACACACGGAGTTGCCTAGCAATGGCGGAACTTAAAAAGAGGAGGAAAGCAATAACAAAACTGAATTGTGAAATTACAAGACAGCATTGAATTGGTTTGCAATACTTATCAAGATGCTTCCAAACGAGAAAAGATAGAAGGCTGTGCTGGAAGCGTGATAAAATCTGTTGATCACTTCCAACTTCCTCCCTTCCCGTTCTCTTCCTTTAGAGAGGCACACTTTTACCCAATACATTCCTCCTGCTTAACTTTGTTATTTAGCAAATAACCATTCCTTGAGCTCAGAACACCCCAGAGCTCTCTCCCATATAACTGTGCCACACCCCCATCTCTCCTGTCTGTGTCTCTGCTGTACTTTGCTCTGTTCTGCACGATTCTGCCACCTTATTCACTTACACCTCCCAAAGGACACGGCCCCTTACCTGTGGTCTCATCCATGCTTTCTTCTGACACGTGCTCGTTTTGGTGGACCCATTCACCATTGCACTTGAAGAAAATCTGCATGGCTGGCATGGCTTTACAGCGTAAGACAATGGGGTTGCTTTTTATAATGTAGGCATCATCTGGTTCCTCCATAAAATGAGGCAGTGTTCCAGGAGCAGATGGGATGGACTCTGGAAGGGCTTCGCTGTTATCATTTCCTGAAAGGGGCAGAAAGGAAAACGCACATTTGTTTTGGTGTTGGTTTATTTTTATATTATGAAATTGGCTGTAAGCCACTTCTGTATTTTATTAAAAACTAATTCTACTGGAGAAAAACTTAAAGAATGCACCAGTTGCCAGGATTGTGCTTTACAAGGAACCTGTAAACACACCAAGAAAGAAAAAAAATAATGTAAGAACTTCCAGGAAAATAAAAACGTCAGAAAAACACATCATCACTACTGCCAAGTTTTATAGATGGACACAGAGAGATCAAATGGGTCACCTAAGATCACACAAGTTGTCCGTGGAAGAAGTTGAACTAAACCTTATTCTCTTGAGCAGTGTTCACAGCTGTAACTACCACAGCTTCCTTTCTTTCCAACGCTGACTTTCCTTCAAACAGTCGCTGCAGATTTAAAAGGGATCAGAGTGCTAACCATGGAGCAACGTTCTGATAGGAGCAGCATTACTGTAGCACTCCAACAGAGAAATAAGCAGACTGTGATTTCAAACCCACTTAGAGGAAATGTCCAATATGCTTTTACACTTATCCCCCTTCCTGCAGCCTTTTAAGGTGCTGTAGATGTTGAAAAATGGTGTCTGTAGGGCTACAGCCTGCAGGGGAGTAAGGCTGCATCACGGGCAGGAGGATCCAAAGGCACTCAGAAACAATAATGAGCATATTTTGTTAGACATCTGTTTTTAATAGAAGTAACCTCATTTAACACTCTGTATCTGTACATGAAACTATACTCTGTGTACGTGATGGGAAATGATTATGATCTTCAGGTAAGACCAAGAGATTTCCATTTTTCAAATAGGCCCAATGTTTTAAAGTACATTTTCAGTGTACTCTGTAAAATATTATCATAAGAATTATTTCTTAGCGTTTTACTAGTGAACAGTTATGCCAATTTTCATCTTGTCAATCTTCAGTAATACCAAGTCCCCGCAGGCCTTATTAAATCCATGCTTTGTAGAATGACACTTCTGCTGTTTCCTAAGAATTTGGAGAGGGCACAGAAATCCCATACTCCCATCAATTCTTTGAGCACTTCACAAGGCAGCAATGAGTTTGCGTGGAGGAGGACACAGAACTGCTGGATTAGGGCAGGGTTGGAAGCCCTGGGTTGGTTCTCCTATTTCCATCAGTGTTTGCGTCACTGCCAAAAAAAAAAACCCAAACATTTTTGCACATGTGGTGGAGTCGGGTGGTTAAAACAAAGACAAACTGCTCTGAAGTTGCTTTTCCAGCTGAACCACGGCTCCAGTTTTGTTACAGAAACCACTCCCCACAGAAGGAACGTCTACAAAGGGGAGCACAGGTGGGAAAGTCAAGGACTGCTTACCAACATGCCATGCAGCCACAGTGCTGCATCCCACCATAGCAGCACATGTTGGAAGGCACAAGTGCAGGGCACCTGTCTCAGCGAGCCAACCTCAGGTGTCAGTGTGTTAGTCTCATCAGAGCCTCTCGCTTCCTATGGATATAAACTTCCAGCAGCTGTACCATAATCCTTCTCATCAAATATTTGGGCGACAGGTGGAAAATTGTTCTGCCAGCGGAGGGAAGACAAAATCCATTCCTCCTGGCAATTTTCTGCAATGAAAACTCCAAAAAAAATGAACGCACAATAAGTTGCAGAAATAAATCTAAAATATTATCACACAAAAGCAGCATGCTCGAAATCTTCAGCTGCAAACAAACCTCGCTTATCTGAATTTTAAAGGATTTCATTTCTTTCTTATGTGCTGGCTGTGAAGCTGGCAGCCTGGTGCCATAGACCTATGTTCCTGTGCTGGTAAAACCATGCTAAGCTGCATATGATGTTCCTTCGTAATTTAGGAGGCTTTGGATGACACTGTGTCCTCGTGAGCAGAAAAGGAGAGCAAAAGTCAGGAAATCAGATGTCTTCAAGAAGATGAAGAATCAAGCCAAACGTCTGCTCATCTATTTGCTTTAACAATCCCCTCCTACATAACCTACTCTACATCAACAAAGCTGGAAAGGTTCAATGCTTTTTCCAGCAGTGATAAAACAGACATGTAAGAGAAAGTCCTGGTGTACACAGAAGGTTATCTGTGGGCTCAAGAGTGGTGAGCAGAACACTCAGGAGAGTTTCAGAATGACCTGCAGCACTTGAAGCAATAGAGCCAACTTTAATAATTCAGTGCTTCTTGGTGAAAAGCCCACAAGAGCTGCCTGTTTGTCTGCTGAAGGACAAGTCACCGCTTTGATCTGAACAAACCAACAGGAAACACACTCGGGGTACCCTTAACTGTAAGCTGAGAGAAGCTGTATTTTCCTTCCACCGTCTGATTTCTTGTATTTCTATGAACAATCCCCTCTTTTTCCCCCCCCACTTTTCACCACACAACAGTAACAACACTATAATCCAAATGCCTTTTCTCACAGAATCCATTTGAAAGAAACCCTATGATGTCAACAACATTTTGCCACAACAATACAAGTCTCTGTGAAGTACTACACTGTAAGAGAGCACGATGGCTTTCACTGAGAAGTGTTTGCGTGCTAGCTCGACTGAGGCCATCTTCTCAATCCTTTATTGCATTTTCTTTCCCTCTATGGGTCTGCTTCAGTAACAACCTCTTTTCCCCATGAAATCTGTGTTCAGCTGACATTGCTGTGCCATCCCCTCCAGCCCTGCTCTTGCACAGATATTGTTATGAGTTGCTCTTGCAATAACAGTAACTTTCTGGAAGCATTTGTAATGGGTTGAAGGAGGGCAATGCATTTGTTTCCATCCGTGAGGATTAATACGTTCATGAAACATTAGTGGTCTTTTCTATGCCAACACAGATTAATGTTACGCCATCATAACCCCTTATGTATTTTAAACCTATCCATATCAAAGCTATAAATATTTTTAAAAGTGATAGATACCATTTATTAAAAATTAAGTGGATTACAAACTTGAAGAATCTTTCATACATTCATACATTTAACATCCACGTTCTTTTTCTTTTGTGCATCTGCAAGGAATATCAATCTTTAACAGAAAAAAGGCTCCCTAGCATTCTGAAGAGACAAATCAGCGACATAGAAATGCAATGTGCAAAGAATAGCAAACCAAAAGAAATGGAAAAAAACAACTTTAAAAGTATAATGGGAAAATATGTGCAAATACTAGATTTGTACAGGTACAGAGAACCAAAGGGATGAGGACAACCACTGTGTACTTTGGTAGCTATCAGCCTGAATGAGCAAAACACACCTAAAATTCTTCCTAGGCACAACACACCTACCATAACGTGCTGGCCAGACAGAGATCATCTTAAATGGCAATAGCATCAGCTAAAAAATCCTGGAAACACATCATACTCGCCAGCTGGTTGTAGGAGATGGAGGATACTTCAGCATCTCACACATCTCCAGGTGGTGCAACAGGACCACCAGATGTGCCACACCTTTGGGCTCAGCAGATAGCACTGAAGGTTCAGGCTCTGCTGTTGCCTGGGATTCTCAGCCTGGTTTAAAATAACAAGAAATAAACTCTGAAGAAGTTCATCAATAAATTGGCTAGCTGATGTTACACACACCTCAAATCGCTGCCATCAGAAAGTCAGTATTTACTTACAGCTCCTACATTGCAGAACAGGTCTTTAAGGCAGCTGAAAAAATTACTTCCACAATTTCACACAGAAGCATGTGACAAAGGAGGAGAGGTGGGAGTGAAGGCAGGCTTCTCTGGAGAGCCTTGCTTGGATCCTGGTATGTCTAGATACCTCAACGTTTTCATTGAAAACTACGTAGATTTCTTAGTAGTGTGCTCTTCTGCTCTAGAAACAGACTTCTCCCAAGTACAATTATTGACTTAACACAGCTGCTTATCAAGCCCTGGGTGAAAATACAGTACCTGCTGCTGCAAGTACTTGGAGCTCAGCAGCAGAGCAATAATAAATATAATAAATTTGTACCCCGTTCACAATCACCCCCTATGGTACAACACTTACTCTTTGCCGCAGCAGAATTTATTTACTGAATGAGCCACCAGAGCTGTTTCCATGAACTCAATTCACACATCAATTGTCATTATTAAGGCTCAAGGCTTTGATGTGCCCCACGGCCAATTCAGCTGCAGGAGGAGATGCTTACTGAAGAGCCATTGGCATTCTGCTTCAAGAAGAGTTTTGTTTTGTTTGCAAGCATTTAATAAGTCTGTCATACATTTGGTGATAATATGTTAAGAAGGGGGCAAAGAAAACCCACATGTATGCCAAACTGAATCTCTCTTAAAACCACTGTAGCATCAAAGCTGCTCTACAGATAAATGTCAGTTTAAGTTTTTTTTGCAAATGTTGAAGGGAAAAAAATATTCTTCTTCTACCACAGAATAATAATGCCTACAACTCCTGACAACACGCATCACCCAGCAAAGCTTGTCAGTGCTTTTCTTTGTCTGCCAGCACAGAATGGTAAGCAGGATCTGTTTAATGCCATGCTTATGATCTCAGCACAAACTCTTCCTGGCTGCTGTCCATCCGACCTTTCAGCCTCCTCCACTCCAGCAGAAGAGGTGGAGGAGGCCAATGACCTGATGCTCTCAAACATGGAGCACACAGGACTGCATCAAAGGCAAGAACAAAAAGCAACAATACTACCTTTGAAACAGAAGTATCAGGGAATCCTTATTTGTCCGAGAAACTGACATCTAAAGTAAAATTTGTATTCAGCTGCAAAGAAAAAATCACAATCTGTAGTTTGTAAACATGCAAACCACTCACCAAGCCATACAGTTTGGAAATCCAGGTATAAATTCGGCTGCACCACCGAGTCAACACAGCCTGGCCTGACCTTAGAACCTCCCAAGGTTGTGGTCTGATCCCAAGCACCAAGCCATCCAATGCCACATGGATTTTGGTCTGTATGGGAACTGTGATGTGAGCAGGGGTGACCAGGTTCCCCCAGGGGTTTGCAGAGAGCGATGTAAGAATGCTGGCTTGTATTCTGGTCAGAAATAGCTCTTGTGTTTACAAGCTCTAATCATAGGATCACCTAAAATATCTTTCTTATTTGAAAAGTCGGCACTTTTCATTTGTTTTCTTCTTTTGCTTTGTACAGTAACCTTGCTGTGACTCAAACTCAAATACCACTCACTGTCAGAAGTAAATTACAGCATGGCACACAGCATTTAAATCACTAGTAACTGAACAGATATTATCACAACTCCAAGTACAAAAGGAACTTCCCCCTCTCACCTGTTCCCTTTTCTTTTTTGCTGAAGCTCAATACCAAATGCACAAACAGAACAGAACATGAATCATCAGGCTTCTTTGGGCATAAAGATTTGTTATATAAATATATAAACTAAATTAAAACCAGGACCTGGCCTGAACTGAAGCACGGATTGATTTTCTTGCCAAAGAAAGTATATGACGAGAGAAATAAAAGGTCACATTTCTTCCCTTGCAGTTGCAAACAGTGCTCTCAAGCTCCTCCTCAGCAAAAACTCTTATAGTCTGCTGTACTGATAGTCGTACAAACATGCAGTTATTCCATCTTAATTCCTGTCCTTGTGGTACTCACTAGAAAAGTCAAAGTTACCACCAGTAATTCATCCCAAGAAGAGCGAAAGCGCACTTCTCCTCACAAGTCACATCAAGTTCCACAAGACATACACATTAAACAAGCAGAGTCTCCAATATGCAAATTGTTCACCAGCAAACACTTTCCCCTCTTCTTTTAGGTCAAATTCTCACTAAATATCAAATCCCTCTCCCTCTGAAATACTTCTGGAAGAAATGGACCAAGATATGAGGAAGGAAGAGAACTCTGAATGGTCTCACCTGCTCCTAAAACAATGTCAGAGATGACAGTGCTATGCCTATGATGAGATCTGAGTTCAGGTGACCTTAGTTACCAAGACAACATGCAAATAAAAGTTCATTTGCAAAAAATATGAGCTAAGAGAGAACCACAGCTGTGAAACAGCAAGCACTTGTTTTCCTACTGGCAGTTTTTGAGACCATCACTATCATGCATATCTTGAGGCACTAGATAGCCAAGAGTAGAGGAGGCAGTGTAATTCTCAGCAAGTGCCTTCTAAATCCCTAATGATCTAATTAAAATCTGGACTAAAGAACGCTGTAGTTATTTTTGCTTCTTTGGGTATCTCAAACCTCATAACATAAGTAAATACCTAACATCAGGCATTAATGGACATCATTGTACCTGTAACACAGAGCACACCTTTTAGAACAATGAGTTCAGAAAAGAAGAATGCTACATTTCCCAATTCAAAACATAAATACGGAATTAAAATCATATATTCATTTTTCTTTCAAAGTGTTTTCATTCCTTGTCACACTTTGCACAGATTAAACAGTTAAATAGAGAGGCACATTACATTCAACTGTTCTTTGAGTCCCACCCATCCTAGAGGCATTGGGTATTCCAAATATAACCAAATTTATGAAGTACCCCATATCCCACAGCACAGGAAAGATCCAATTAGTAGATAGGTTCTGTGTAATTAGAGAGACGAGTCACAGGTGTTTTTGTAATTCTCTCTGTAAATACCAATCAAAGCAATGTGACATTTATATTAACAAATGTTTTTATGTGCATATTTGCAGTAACTACACGTAATATAATGAAGGAAAAAAATAGAAAGCCAGCATGATGGGCACAGTAGTGATCCTTGTGCTTCTACAGAAGGGATACGTCTGAGATGGCCATTAACTTCCTTACCTATATGCTTTTCCAAGGTAACCCTGTGCTTCAGATACTTTGTGAAATAGACACAAAATCAGTTGCAACAGCTAAATCAAATAACCACAGAGACAGACAAGGAGATGGTAAACATCTTTTACAGCCTCTTGGTGTCATGGCACTGCAGACTGGGCAGTTTATTAGCCCACCTGCCACATAACGATCATCATCCATCTGCAGTAGAGTCACCCCCAAAGCTCTGCATGCAACCCTATCCATCCATACCCATCCATGGAAGTACTGTAATTCAAATTCTGGAACAGCAGTTGAGATGAGAGCCCCCAAAGGACAATCCAGTCACAAAAACAAATTCATACGCTCCTATGATCCCTCTGTAATTAAAAAAATGAATTCATTGAGTGGGGCATAGCAGGGAGGAAAAGATCAGACACCACCAAGAGAAAGAAGAGACAAATTGCTCTAGGAGGAACATACCACACAGTTATCGCTCACATTTCAAATTAGTGCATCAAGTTATCTGCACCCAATTTTCAAGAAGCAAGTGAAAACACATCCAGTATATTCTCAAAACAGATTGACTTTCCATAGCCACATCTGCTGTAATGATATAGTTTCAACAACATCTGGCAGTTTCTTCCCAAAGCGAAGGGAACCCAATTAACCTGCAGCCTTTGCTCTTATTTTCTATTGACTGTATCAGCTTAATCTGGAGTTGAAAGCTTGGACCCACTGCACACTTTCTTCTGACTCCTAAGTATTAAGGAACCTCATCTCTTGACAAAGGCAGCTTCTCTATGCACGTTTCCTAACAAAAGGCAATGAGCTAATAGTCTGAAAATGGGTGCAGTTAAATGCCAAAGGAATAGCTATCTTTAGTCACCTGAATATCACTGTTTTCAAAAGGTAATCTCGTACCCACTCTGTTATTCTGCTGAAGATACCACGTGGCTTTATTGGCTGATTTGAGTAAGCCAACAGGCCTGCAGCATCCCAGCCTACAGCAAGTACATGTACTCTGAAGATGGATGCTTTTCTGCAAAGGAATATTTTCTACTTTAATACCTTAGTGAAATTCAAGGTATGACTGGGGCTATTTTCCTAACCTATAAAGCTTAAAGCTTGTAAGAGATCCTAATAAAAGGACTAACCTCCCTAGAATGTGTATACTTATAAGTATTTCTTATTAAATCGTATACATGAAACATCATTCATGCAGGATTTCAGAATACTGAGTCACATACAGAGTGGACACACAAAGAACACAGAGAAAAACTGTACAGGTTGAAAAGGAAAAAGTAAAATGCATTTACAATAACAATGTGTTATTGTCATTCTTCCTTTTAGAACTGATTGCCGCCCTAACCTCCATGCAACTAAAACTGAAATGGTAAAATATTCTAGCACGCTGTAATATTGTATACAAAGGGACCTGTGAGGTATTTCAATTCATTTATGTTACTATAGCTCTCATAAGACATTTTCTGTGCTGGAATGTGATGAGATTTCTGTAGAGCCCTCTGGTTAATACATCTGCAGTTCTTCATTCTTCCTTTTCCTTAAATTCAGACAACTTTTCCTAAACCTGGGAAGTATTTAAGCTAGGACATCCTTCCTACATTGGAAACTCTTCAGAGTGCCAATCTAAAAAGGTCCTTCAAACAGAAAAACTAGAATACCATTCATCAATAGTCACAGTACAGAGCCACAGCCACCATTGCCTGCAATAAAACGACCTGAGAGATCCCAAATCACAGTTCTTCCCAATGCTCTTTAAAGATGTAATTTTTAATCACGCAGCTGCTTACAAATTCCTTAAGAAAACCCACACACATTTCTTCCTAACATCTTTTACAGTGAATCAGAATCAGTTCTCCACCACTTTTGCTGCCTGGCAGCTACTGTCCCACTGACCAGCTTAACCAGCTGCTGCTGAGCGAGAAACAATGAACTCCAAAACAAAGCAAAAGGGAAGAACAGAAAGAGATCAATTTGGAAATGCTGTCTCTCAGGATCCTCCTACACCAAACGCCCCTTCAGCTGACAACTTTGCACAGCACAAAGATTCAATAATTTCCAAAACCCAACATTTTTCCCTCTGAATCACATACTACACAAAATCTTTTTTCTGTCCTCTGCTGCACACCACGTTCCAAGGCACCGCTCTGCGGTGCGAGGGGCACTGTTTTGTGTCAGCCTACAAACAGAAGTACCAGAATAAATCCAGAAATCAGCAATACAGACTTGTACTGCATTCAGTACACCTTCAGTGCCCACAACAGGCATGTGTAATCCATAGAAAGAAACTTGTCACGACAGCAAAACTACAAGGAATTTCCTACCCAGTGAGGGGAAGAGGGGTAAATGGCCACGTTCACTCACTCACAACACAGCAGCCACCACTCCTAGAGCAGAAAGCTGCAATAACATCCCAGCATGCTTTCATTTTTTTCCAGCATGTTGACAGCTACAGAGTATGACATTAAAATCCATCTCCTTTAAACTCCACAAACATGATATGTTGGCTGGATTTCTCTCTGTGAGGAGACACGGTGCAGTAGCAGCTGTGATAAATGCCCACGTTTGGTTAGCACTGTGATGGATAAGATACCACCACACTGACAGCTGCTCCCACTGCAGCCCCATGCAGCTGTGGCTGCCATGCCTCACCTGCTGAGCCCTTCATGGGCAGGTAAAGCGATGCCCTGGGGGGAGACACAACACAAAGCAGAAAGCTGATCCAACATATGCCTCTGATACATTCATTTACCATGTGAAGCAGTAACACATCATTTACTCCCTACAAACATGATGTCTGTACTCCTATTCAAGTCCTATCCATCTGATGACCTCTAATTCTCATTTTGCAGAAGGACAAAATGTGATACACTCCTGTGTGAGATATCAGCACGACAATGGGAACCTTCTTTTCCTGATCTTGAGTGAACAGCTCAAAATAAAAGTTGAACTATACACAGTGAAACTGCATTTCCAATTCTGCACTCATCTTGCTTTTAAAAAGCTGATCAGATACAGGCACGGGCTTGCCTTACAACTTGTGCTTAACTCATTGCTTCAGTACGGAGAGCATGGACAAATACACTGATGAAACAGACTGCCTGCAACCTATCCGTGCTGTGGGACCTCTTGATCACATTGCTCTATGTCAGAGGAAACAACATGAAGCAACAAGACTTGCATGTCAGTACAGTTTTACCCTTCTCTAACACACACCCAATGGCCACTCACCATGCCATGGCAATGCCGTGCTTTATGTGACATAACATTTACCTGAACAGTAAGAGCTTGCCTTGATTTTAGGAACCAAGAGCACTGGATGGTTGAACAAACTCCTGGGCTCAAGTCAGATCACCTACAGACATTATTCAAAGAACAGCAAGAGATGCTGTGAGAATCAAGCTGGGATACATGCACAAATCCAAGCTCATAACCACACGCTACAAAATATATTCAAAAAGACAAGTATGTATTACAAAAAGCATGACAAATTTGTTCTGATGCTTAAGAACCTCTGCAAGTTTGTCACAAACACAGAAGCAGCAGTTCTGCAAAACCAACAAGCATTCACACGGGGAACTGGGAAAGGAAAAGATTATACTGATCACAATCTTTTTATTAATAATGTACAAAGCCTTTGCTCAAATCTAGATTGCTTGTCAAGACAAAAGCATCCTCAGCCTTCCTATTTTCCTAACCCAGAACAAAGCATAAAGGTTTTTATCTTCCTTCTGAGTGCCAAATGATCCCCAAAAGACTCGCTCACATTCACTGCTATTACAGTAATGAGTGAAGGCCATTAACAAAAACACACTGCACAGGTACACGACTCACTGAACTAAGCCCTAAGAGAGGACACAACAACTGACCTCCAACAGACATTAATCCATTTGTCCTCTGATTCTTCTCCCCATCCCAGCAGGAGCTGCAGCACTGAGCTGCATGTGGTTCGTTCTGCACCATGTGGGCAACGGGAGCAAGAAGGGGAACTGAAGGGAAGTGGGTTTCACACAAGCCTGACTGCAACACTGGAGCCTCATTGGAGAAGTCATGAAATTAAGGATTTTATAATGGGGAAAAAAAATGAATAGAACTTCTGTTTTTGCTTGACCAACAAGACAAAAACATGCAGCACCCAGAACCGAGCTACGGCTTGCAGTCAAAGTCAACATCAGGAAGGAAGAAGTAGCACCTCCTGGAAGCCAGCAACCTGTGATTACCTTTACATAATTAAGAATAAACATATACCCTGAACCCGGTGTTCTGCGTTCAGGAGATGCTCACAAAGTGGTTTGGGGCTGCCCAGAGCTCAGCTACATTCACCATGTCTCGTCCTGGTTTCTTTATGAAAAGCAATGAGAAAGATGAGGAAATTATTCAGGAACTGTGTTCAAATGTCTGTGAACAATATTCTTTTCATATCTGCAAGATGATAAAAACCACTTGTTACTTCAGTGCTGTTTGAATCATCTTCTCCCCACGAAAAGGAGCATTATTAATCTAGTATGTTTATCACAGCTCTGTGATTGAAAGGCTTTTTGTTCCAAGACTTGGAAGATTTATTTGTCAAGTTTGACAGCTCTGATGCAGTCTTGCAGTGAACATCAGTGTCTGAGAAGGAATTTATGAAACGCTGAGCTCCAGCAAGCAGCTAGGATCTTGGTGAGGCCTGATATTTGTAATGAAGAGGAGACAAACCAGGCATCTAGATACAAACCCATATTTCCATGTAAGAAAGAGACCGACTGGAAGGATGGAACAATGAAATGCTAAATCTTGCATATATAACAGATTTCAAGTATTCCATAGACAATGTTCATATCTAAAATCCATCTAGACATCAAGTGTAAGAGATGAGCCATAATCTCTGCTCTTCCACCACAGCAAACTCAGCGGTGTTCCCTCAGGCTCAGCTTAATGAGTTTGGACAAACGAGCGCTCTATGTGATAAACGTGAACACATGTCCATAGTGCTCTGTGGTGCTGCAGTTTGAGGCATTTTCTTCCTCAGAAAACACCATAATATACAGTGAAAAATTAAAATGGTGGGCCACTCCAAGCCCAGAACAGCTCAACTAAATCAGCATCCAATCAAAAGCAAAGACATCCACTGAAGAAAACTGAATAACCGCAGATTCACAATACACAAAAATTCAGTGCATGCATCCAAAGGAGTGTTCAATTGTGGGTACTTTCAACAAGTCAGAGTTGGGCGAGATCTGGTCCATATTTGTGTACATGAACATACATCACGTGCACAGAAATTACATCTCAGATTTCTTCTTGGCATGAAGCTGCATTGCTTCGTTTTAGTGAAGAACTGAATCCCTGAATCGTTTCACTGTCCACAAACACACTGAGATTTATATATCGTTGGCTTTAACACTGGACTTGACATTAAATTTGAGACCTGTCAGAACCTCCATTATGTGACTTCCACAAAGGTGAGAGCACAGCAGCAGTGAGAGGCACTGCCCACGCTCTGCATCTAGCCAGACTTGGACAGCCTCCAATTACACCACAGCTCTTTTGTCAACGTAAGAGGAATAAATCAGAGAAGACGTATTTCTTTTGGAAAGCCAAGCCATCAGCTCGTCCATCATCTTCCATCAGCAAGAACTTTTCTAAATAGAAGCAGAACAGGAGTCGATAAAATATGCTTAAATACCACCCAGGCCTTTACTTGCTGTGCTTTTAATTTGGTAAATAGATGCCTTCCGTTGGGCAGCACCCGAGAGTCTTTGCTGTGACGTAGATTAAGTGCTCTGTGAGCACTGCCTTGCTGAATTGATCTCAGAGGTATAGCTAACCGTAATGGCCTTGAAACACACGCCTTAAATCTCCCTGCTGCTTAATTTCAAACATTAAGAGGGGCACGTGGGGGGAAGAAAACTCTGGAGTAAAAATATAACTCTTTTTATGGTTTTATTTAATCTCTTAACTGTACAAACATGGGATGTGTGGCTTACAGGCAAGAAGCAAAAGTGCAATAATATAAAAAAAAATCTTACAGAATATGCTGTTAATTAAATTAAGTTTAGCCCCCAAAGGCATTTCTGTCTTTTTTTGACACTTAAAACTGGGAAAAGATCCACCATGAACTCACCACGTATGAACGGGGAAGAAAAGGGTCACTGTGAGGATGTGCCATTCTGGTCATTTCTTATTGCTTTTGTGAATAACACATTCTACATGGCAAACACTTCCATTTTTGTTACGTTCAAACTGTTTGCCCATAAATCAAAGGGAATCAGCACAAAGGGTGTGCAGAGACCCCATTTCCAGAAGCACCCAGCACCATCTAAGTGCTAGCTTTGGTGTAGAAGAGCTCGATATCACCTTCAAACCAACCCCCAAAACAACAAGATGCACCACCATTGGGTCGTGACCGGTAGAGGGACTGCTTGGAGCAAATCAGCCAACCAAATCTGAGATATTCAGCCTAGCAAGTCTCGGTTGCTGTGAAAGTAGTTGCTCAGATGATAAAAGCTGTGAAGATTTTGGTCCACTGAACTGTAGAACTGTTTGAATGTTTTGTAAGATCAGGCAGAAGTTGTTAGGACCAGCGAGCTGCTCCCAGGGCAGCAAACAGCACTGAGCTCACTTCAGTCACGCTGGAAAACATCAGAAACATGAGCAGGAAAAAAAAACAGAGGCCCAGAAATTAACATGTAAAGCGATAAAAAAGTTCACTTTAACCTCCATCAGCCAAAACATGACAGCAGTCAGAATCTCTCGAATAAAATGATTTCTTTGAATGAAGAAATGATGGGGAAGACAGGATGGTAAAAGCAAATGAATTCTTTTCTCCTTAAACATGAATTCAGCGAGTACGACTGAAGGGAAGATGCTGACAACTGGGAGCTTATCTTCTAATAGATGTGTGTGATTGTTTCAAATGCAATTTTGCACTTCAGAAGACGTGCAGGACATCACGCAAAGAATGCAGCGATGGTGAGTGCATATAACGAGTCAGTGATGGATTTCTGCAGAGGGTTCACAGATTGAGACGGACATCCTGAGGGCTTTTAGCATCAATTTATTCAGAGGTGGGGCAGAGCAAAGCTGCCCGTCATGCAAAAGCTCTCTGGGTGCCAGAATGCCACAGTGCATCTCAGGAAAGGGGATAAGATCGTCGCAAGATCCCTGAAGACCAAAGGTACAGGGCTCATCCTAATGCAGGGGGATCAGTAAGCAGTTTGTACAGAGACATGATGGAACCCCGTTACCCATTCCTCTTATTACACAATGAACATTACACAAGGAGGAAGCAAACCTGGATTCAGTAGCAAAGCCAGGGTATAAAAGCAGATGAAGCCACTATTCTCTTCTGACACTAAACAGCATAACTATTAGCTATTCCTATGGTAGACATGGTTTACTTGCAAAATTACAGCCTCACTGACACAGGAGGGAGGAACTCATAGTGGTGTTTGGTATCAGCCAACAGAACTAAAACCCCCCAGCAGAGCTCATGCACTCCTTCACAAGAAGCAAAGGACACCAGACAGAATGCCAAAGACTCAGACCACACGGGGAAACAGCAGCACTATCAAGACACAGATTTATCTGAGAGATTCCTACAGCTGAGAAGCGTAACCCACCATAGCATGAGCATTCTTACTATCACACTGCAGCTGCTTCTGGCCCTGTCAAGCAATGAGATAAGGATATCTTTCTAGAATTGCATAACCAAAATGCAGAAGCATCTTTGAAAACACACAACTGCTTCAGTTCTTTATATTGCTGGCAGATTTCATACATAAATTAGCTGATGTTATGGATGCTTCAAGAAAAACTTCTTTTTATTCCCCACATGCTTTGCTATTATGCTTAGTAATGCACTACACAAAGCATATGCATTGTCAAGCACCATAGGGAAAAGTAATAAAAGGATCAGTAGGGAAGGAGCAAAATGAGGAAAAAAAACTGTTCAGCAGTCTTTAATGAGGTCCTCCTGGTCTCCAGCCAAAGCCTCTAAGAGTAAGGCAGCAAGATTCCAATTAATCATAAATGAATAAATAAATCCACAAATACGAAACTTGATCAAAACTCAGTTTCTCAAGGCAAGATACTGTTTCTTTTGCAAGTGATTTTGAGATGAAAGAGTAACCTTATTAACAAATCCTGTCCTCATTTTTATTATGTTTCAATTTGAACTCCAGATTTTTAATCAATCTGAAGCACTCTGTTTGTCACATTGGCAGTCACACTCTCGTTTGCCCTTACACCTGGCTCAATGAGTGTTGAACCTTCCTCCTCACATCTCTGCTCCAAGGACAGCATTTTCACCTGAGCACAACTTCCTTCCACCCCACAGTGGCAGCTTTGATAGGGTAGGAGGCATCTATTTGTAAGACACAAGGAATAAAAAAGGAATAATCCCATCTCCTGACTGAGTAACCTCACCCACAAAACCACCAAGCAGGCACTGGCTGCTTTATAAAGGACTTCAATACCTAAGGCAGGAGAACAGCTGAGGCTATAAAACCAGATCCAAAAGATCAGATTGGGAAATAAATTTGACTTCAACACACTGCAAGTCAACATCCCAGGGCCTGATCTCACCTTGCAGTGACAGCACGGGGCTCTTTTTGCCATTGGTTTGTAACAATCATCTCAGATAGAAACCTCCAAACACTGCTGCTCCATCAGTGCTGGGCAGCATAGCCCAAATACCAGGGGATAGATACAGCTCCCAAGTATTTCTTCTGCTTAACACACAATTCACCGCTCTGACTACAAGACTACAATAAGACAAACAGACCTGGGAGAATGCATAGCCTTGATTGGCAATTCAGGCTCACCATCCACACTTGCAGTGGGATGACAGATTTCCTCCCCACGCTCACTCAGTTCTTTTCCTCCCACAGCACCTCTCTCCTGGTGCTCCCTGCAACCATCCCTCCTCTCCTGCTGCTCCACAGGGCCTTCCTCTGCCTTCTGTTTGTCCTTCCACCCCATAAAACTCTTGTGTTATTCCCCCCCTTGCTGTCCCCTGGAAAGCAATCACAGTGCTTTTATCTCTTTTAAACGGCAATATAATTTTTTTATTATCCCTTCCTCTATAGTGATTTAAGGAGGAAAAGCTAACTGTTTCCTCTTAGAAGTCAGGAGTCCTGGTCTGATTGGTTTTCTAAAAGTCACATTTTATGACAACTATATTATCACTGCAAAACATCACCTCCTGCTGAGGACACACAGGTTATAAACCCCTCCCAGTGCCAGGATAACAGCTGAGAGTTATTGAGTGGGAGCCAGAGAAAAAATGGGAGTGCAAGAGCAAAAAACACACAAGAGTTTCTGCCTTTGATACTTATTAGTCCAAAAATTGAGACAAGTAAAGGCACTTTTCAAACTTCATGATTACTCCCATCCCCTCGAATCATCAGGAATGAAATAATCCACTCACTTGTGAAGCTGCTGCCTGGGTACAGGCTGTGATAGCCACTGTTCCCCTTAGGACTTAGATTTATCCATCTGACTGCTGGCTCTCAGCTCGAGACCTACAACAGCTTCTGAACAGCCTTTGGACAGGGCAAGGACTGTCAGATCCCATTTGCACCAGAGAAAATCGTATTTTGGGAAAGCCAAATGCCTCCCAAAGCGTTTCTAACTAATGGCACTCTAATTTACTATAACCTCAAAGTCTATCATTTCATTCTGTTTGTGTGTTCCCAAATTACACGAGAACTGTGTTGTTTGCACTTTTAATCTTGTAGCAACTCTCTGGCAGCCCTATACATGCCATGGGGGAGGTTTCCTAATTTATGTAAAGTATTACAGAAAAATGATCTATATGACAGGTTGGAATAAAATACTAAATGCAAGTCATTACTCACTGAAGATAATTTGAGAGCATTTTGTCAGGGGACGCGTTAGATTACAGAGGATAAAAAGTAGGAATAGGTATTCACATATTTATTCATATTTGCATAATCAACTGAAGGAGATAGTGGATGCTCTCTTGGGCCCAACTAGCACACAATGAATTGAACAACAGTTTGGAAACTTTCTATTATTTTTCATACTATCGACACAGGAGGTTTTTTCTTTCTTTCTGGTCTTGCAAAGAGATGCAGCTCTTATCCCAGAAATCAGTATGGCTCAATCCAGTTGTTGCTTCCAAATACCAAACAATACAGTGTAATTATATAATTACAATTATATATTTGTTATACAAAAAAAAAAGAAAAAGAAGCACCTCTTTGAACAGCATAGATGTTCCAGAGCATTCCTGCTGTGTCTGAGAGCATGAGATGCAACTTTTTAAGTAGGTCTGACATTTTGCTTTGTCCAGAAGTGCCAAAGTCCACATGCTGGAAGGACCACAGACAGCGTCAGCTGGGATGACTTCCCAGAGCTGACGATGAGTCCAGCCAACAGATGGGAGATTAAAAGAATTGCTCAGATCCAGCTTTGAGCGTCTGCCTTCTGTGTATCACTTAAGATTTTAAGTGATAATTTTACCGTGATGAATCTGCACGTCAGTTAGGTCAAGAGAAAGCAATAGCTGTGTTATTTTGAGCATGCGAAGTCCAGGCAGATCTGCCACTAAATGCCTCAGAATTGGCAATAGAAGAACGTTGTTCTGGAGTTGGATTAGATCCACAGCCACAACCCAAAGAGGTTCAGCATGGCTGAATGTTGGGAGTGCACAACACAATGACTTGGGGAGCACCAACCTCTGTCCCAAACACTGCTGGGTTACAAGGGCAGGTAGGAACCACAGCTAAAGCTCTTATTTGCACTGTAGGAAGTGGTGAGCATTTGAGGAGCTCTTAAATTCCTTAATACCCAACCAAAAATCAATGGAGGAAATGTTTATAAGACAGCTTCCTGGCAAGGAAAACTTATAAACTATAATGAGCTTCATTTGAAACTGTGATTCTCTGTAGCAGACGTTTTCTAGACTGGAGAGAGCATAATTCATGGAATACCTGATAGAACAGCAAATTTAATTCAGAGCAAAGAAACAGGAGTATCTCTTCTTGTGCTCTGTCATTGCAGTTTGGGGGTTTGGAGTTGTTTTGTTGACACAGGTTACGTTAACAACGCTTTTCCTTAAACATCTTCAACAGCAAGAAACAAGCATCAAGATGTCAGGGAAGTTACTCTGATTCATATTCCAGCAACTGTTTAATTTTAACCACACAGCATCCATATGAAATTTTCCCAACAATTGCATCAAAAAGCTTTCACATATCTTAAAAGAATATGACAGAAGTGTTAGTTAAATGCTGTATGAAAGATTCATGGTAAATTAAAAATTAAAAAGTACTCAACAGTTCCAAGAAGAGTTCAAAACCATCTGTTACCATAAATTACCTTTGTTTTCTTTATCTTTACGTAGCCATATGCCACGGGATAGGAACCAGCATCCAGGCATTCTCTTCAAAGCTCTGTTTGGGATTGGAGCACCCAGTGCTGGTACTGAGCTGTTAGCACAGTAAAACACACATTAAGAGGCCCAGGCCACACTCCTGGTTTCTAACATGACTCTGCATAATACAGCACCTCCATTCTACCACCACATGATGACTGTGCTTAGTGCTGCTATAAAAATCTCAGGAAAGAAAGAATTGTTCCCTTTCGTGTGACTGTTTCATTACACTGGAAGTAAAGGCACCATCACTGCAGCACAGATCCGGCAGTCTGAGCATCTCACATTGCTTTCCCCAGCTCTCCTCCCTGGAACGTGATGAAGCATGCATGATCACTAACGTGCTCTGTTATGACACGAGCTGAGAAAATAATTTCCATTAATCCAAAGTGATTAAAGTTCATTTGCTCCTGTCTGCCACGCACCAGAGGAGAATGTATAATGCACCCAAAGTTGCTGTACCATTCTTTCACACACCTGTGCTCAGTTTGCTTTGTTCTAACTGTACTATAAAGTTCATACATACCCACACACTGATTTTCTAAGTAGCTGAAATGTAAACCATGAAGACATTCTCTGGAGGAGTATGGACCAGCATATGTGTGACACACAGGCTGCCAGCTGACGTGGCCAGTAGGGCTGGATGCCCTGGGGTTCACTTACAGGTATGAATGGAAACCAACACCACGTCATCTGCACAGTGGTCCCCATCCATTCTCTTTGCCTTCAACAGCACCAATTCCACACCTGAACACTCACACAACTTTAACTGAAGATGCAGTGCTCCTTGCCAGCAGAAACACTTCTTAGGGCAGCAGGAGGACAGATGCTCCTGCACAGTCAGCTGGATGGAAACCTGTGACTCCTTGGGCAAAGAGGTTAGAGACATAAGTCTGCACTTCTAAATGTTTGCACAATACTTACATTAGACGCATAGCATACATTTGTCTTAGGCCAGTCAATATGATGCGTGTTTTATATTCCCTGTTCTGGCTGTTTCCACTCAGGAGAACACTGAAATAGGTCCTCACAGGGCATTCCCAACAGTATAAAAGCCAGGATGCTCTGCTACGTGTCTGACTGGAATAGAATGGACTCACTGCCCTCTTCGTGCCAACAGGCAGCACACATCTACAGAGATGGGCAGATAATGTCATTTCTTTGCAATGGAAGAAGCCAGTTTTCCTTAAAAAAAGGCAGATTTCAGTTGAATAGGAGGAAAAACTCTCTTGGCACTGAGATCTACGAGACTTGGGAGGAATTTATCTAGGATGAAGTGGTGGGAACATCACCTGAGACACCTGTAAGTAGTTCTGTAGGGAACAACTCTGCATTGACAGAGGGAGTTCAGGTATCTCCCAGTCACACCTACATCTGCTTCCCTTCTCAGAATCACACGCTCACACACACGCCAACTGCACCCCTATGATTTCCTAGTACAAAAAACATCCCAGCATGATTTCTTAAAACATTACTAATAAAGCCTAATGTATCTTACAACAGCTCCACCACATGTGCTTTTTCAGCCCCCACCACAAGTGAAAAATAATTTGGGCAGGTTGGTATTCTACTTCTGCATAAAAAGATAAAGGAAAAAGATCCCTCAAATGTTGAAAATAAACTAGTAGAAAGGTTTGAAGATAACACTGCTGCCTCAGTGCCAGGTAACTGTACACAGCAGATTCGATGCTGTAAACCCTTTTATGAGACTTCAGTACTTAGAACTGAAATTGTAAATGGGAAAGCGTAGATCGCTTTGATTTAGAAAATTGTTGCCATTAACCAGTTTACAAAGCATCTTGTGTTTCAGCATCATTATCCCCAATGTGTCAAACTAAGTGGTTTCACAATATTTAAAACACTCCCAACTTCCTCATAAATATCATTTATATTCCGCGTCTGCTATTCAGCGTTCTCAGACACATCATTTACATTCCTCTGTAGTTACATAGCATGATTACCTGAACAGACACAGCCCTACCTGACACAAATAAAGAGAAAACAAAAGGCCACGGCTGCTCAAAAGGTTTAACACCTAAGATGGCATTAAGGTTTGTAACGCACTTTGCGTTTGTAAGCATTAAAAATTTCTCAGCGCACAGAAGATGTAAAAACGTTCAAAGCTTTGGCTCACTGTGCTGTTTCCCATCTGTAGCTGTGTACATGTGAATATTTCACATACCTCAATGCATGGCTAGTGTTATGCACCAGGTGTGTTCCACCTTTATGGTGGGTCAGGTAGAATTTGTTGAAGAACAACTGAACGAACACTTTCATATTCAATTGTAGTACTACAGAGCATTGGTTGTTAAAAAACTGAGTGCCATAAGAGAGTGGATCAAACCATTGCAACTTCTCTTGTCTGGATACGCACACATCCTGGAATTACACATTTGGTTGTATATACATTTGCCCTTCAACATTTCTGTCAATGATTTCAGTTTCATATTCAAGGAAATCAGTTTTAAACTGGGAAAGAGTAGATTTAGACCAGATACTTGGAGGAAATTCTTTACTGTGAGGGTGGTGAGACCACGTTACAGGCTATTTTTCATGAATTACACTGCTGACCTGATAATTCATTTTCACATGGAGACAAAGGGAAAGGAAAATGAAAAGCGTAGAACAGAAAAGGTTCAAAGGTAAAGCAATTAGGGAATGAGGAGAAGTGTAATTATAGCAACAGAAACATTGGGTTGGATGGAACCTTAAAGCTCTAACCCTCTTGCCACAGACAGGAACAGCCTTCCCTAGGTGAGGTTTCTCAAAGCCCCACCAACCCAACACTGAACATTTCCACCGGGGAGTGGGACATCACCAACTTCCCTGGGCAGTGTGTCCCAGAGCTTCCACATGAAACATTTATCCATCATCTCCCAAGTGACACTGCTAACCCTGTGAGAATCCAGCTTCTTCCCTTCCATTTCTTTCTATTCAGTTTGACTTTGCCAGAAGCAAAATCAACCCGGTAAGCAGCTGCAGAAAAAAAAACCAAGGAAATTTATCTCATTTTATTTCTTTGGAAGAAGACATCAAAAAGAAATCCAGCAGTGTTATATGTTTGAGGGGAGAAACACATCTTTCTGCAAAGATGTGCATCTTCTGTCATTTGGCAGAGCTGCAGCCATTCAAGACCCATGATTCTGCAGAGAAACTCAATTGTGATGATGCCCCAAGGCAGTTTCAATTTACAATTAAACTGTTACCATACAGAGGCTTGTTTTGTTGCATCACTGATGCAAATTGCTGCATGTTGCTTTGTTTAGAGGATGAGTTCCTCCTGCTCCTGCCCATCTGCCTGCCTGTTTTTCCACCCTACCACGCCTGCCACCCTTCTGCCCCAAGGGGTTTCACAGGAATTCTTCTCCTATTTCTCTGTATAGCAACAGCTTAGGAATAGCTCGTTTTAAACCCAGTGCTGTAAAGGCATTTATGAAATCAATGAAGATTCTTACTTTTATCCAATAACTGCACAGAAACAGTAACCTCTGCTCAAGTGTAGCACAGTGCTCCACTTTGAAGCATTCACAGCACACATCTTCCCACCCTCTGAATGTGTCTGTGTGTGACAGTGTGGTCTACGAGACAGAAATTGTGGGACTTGAATTCAATGGCCTCTACTGCATATTGCTTCAGTGTCTGGGCTGAGAAGAAAGCAGTCAGCACTGGCACTGCAACAGCACACACTTTTTCTCAGGTCTAGGAAAACCTTATGCTCTATATTCTGTGAAAGCTGAGAAACTTGTGTCTGTTTTCCAACTTGCATTATACAGACAACAGATTTTCATGGCTGCAACCAACACCTAGTGATTCTAAGAAGACCTCAGCTTCCAATTAGCTGTCTTGAATGACACGGGTCAGACTTGAAGTGTTCTCGTGTGTTCTCACTTGTTCTTAATGGGAACTGCTGGATGTTTAATACATCTTGAAAGAGATCCATCTGATAGCACTTGCCTCATTCAAAAAACACACAGTGATGTATTCATTGACCCCATCACCTCTCGCTTTCCCTTGCTCAGAACCCAGCTGGGATAGGGAAAAAACCATCCTACTTCTGTACAAATATCTTAAGATTTAACACCAAAGATATGCAGAAGAAAGCAAAAGGAGATCTAGATATCCTAAATCCTATTTCTTAATCACTGCTGAATTAGGCAATAGAGGTCACAGCCTTTGGTGGTATAAACCAATTTTACTCCACCAGTTTGAGCAAAAAGTGAGAAATTACAGATGCTGAGAATCTCATTCATTCATGATTCGATCTTGAGCATCTATCTGAAGGTCGTGTTTTAATAACCAGACACAGAGGGAGCTGTCATTCACCTTATGGTAAACACAAAAGCTGCCAAAGCACAGTGCAAAGAATAAAGCACAATGAAACACCAAAAATGACCGTAATTCCCTCCATGCATCTATGCCTTCAAAACTGACCACACTGCAAAGACATCATTTCCACACTGCCACTCCGTTTTTATCCACCCCAGCCATGCCATACAACCGGAGCTCACGCGGAACATACAGAGAAACCCAAATGCAAACCAGCAGCACTACACATATATATTCATCAGCAAATTCTTTTGCACAGACTCTGCAATATTTCCCTTTTTGATCCTCCAATATTAAAGATGCTTTGTGCTTCAAAGATGTTAAGTCAAGAGCTTTGTTCCTAAGCTTCTAACAAACCTTTATGGAGAGAATGTTATATCACAGCGCATTTCGTACCAGAATTAAATCTTAATGCTTCAACAGTGCAGTGGTGGTTGGGTTTTTTTTCCTGTTTTTTTTTTCTTAATATCACTGTCAATTAACAGAGCTCTAAACTTGGATTGGCACTGATGGACACTGATGTTTCTTCTCTAAAGAAACGTTACTGATGAAGCCGCTGTTTCGTGCACCTCCCCCTGGAAGATTACTTAATTTAAATACAGGTCTTTAGTTATAATTCAAGTAAATAGCAGCTTAGGAGATCAAAAAGCACTCTCACCTGACTCATTTGTATATGCTGATTGGTGTCTCAGGATAAAGAGATCAGAAGCAGACACAGAGGCAAAGGTTCAAGACCAGCTGCTCTCTTCCCTATTCTGACAGCACCCAGAGCCAACTGCAGCATTTGATCTTGACTTCAGCAATCGGTTCACACCAGAGACACAATGAAAGGCACCAGTATGCCCTCAGATTCGGAGCACTCAGCCTGCCTTCCTCATATTTTTAAATTCAAAGTTGCGCTTATCTTCTTTCCAGCTCACAACGAACCACTACTTTGAACAGCAAGATTTAGAGAGAGAAAAAGGACTTCAGGGGAAGTGCAGCTGCAGAAAGCACCACTTCCAAGTGAAGGAACAACACATACTGACCCACGTTCTGCTCCCCCTGGGGTTGACCATGCACCATCCTTAAGCAATAATTTTTAAGCACACTTATCACTTCAACCCCATTTTGTATAATACAGTCAAAGAAAATAAAAGAGAAAGCTCAAGCATCAGCACGTCGAACAAGTCATGGTTCACATCAAGTTCAATTTCAGAGGCTTTTTACTAGAGCCTGCAGCACGAGCACTACACGGTAATCAAAACTCCAACGATCCTTTCTCCCGGGCACATTTCACATCCTCAAAACACAGGTCACCTATAATTCATCTGTGCCTTTTCCTTCGCAACACACAGCTTGAAAAACCATTTCAGATTAGATCTTAATGGAATTACACTGCTTTAGTTACTGCTGAAGCAATATACGCAGTAATCCTGGGCAGCACGGCTGCTCCCAGGTGATGCTGTGCAGGTCCTGGGCTGCAGCTGCTGCGAGAGCCTCAGGGCTCCTTCCAAACAAAGTCAAGCCTCCAAAGCTGTGCTGCATCTACATGGTTTCAGCAACCACATACCCAAAGTGGGTTGCAATTGCATTTTCTTTTCTCCTTACGTGATCACTCACTTTGGAGCTGTAATTAATTCCGTCACACAAAGGGTCATCTTTTGCTATTAGTGTTTGGGGTTTTTTTTCCCCACTCAAACTAACATTTATTGCACTGATACCTAAAAACAGCTCCAGTGTTCTAATACTCCTATTGAGGAAGGCCAGCTGTTTCTCAACCAGCACTCCTGAAAGCTGTGTGTGGAGGTACAGAAGCAGAACTTCACACCCCAATAAGCAGAACAAGCACAACAATGCACTGTAGGAAAGGTACGGTCGTTTTTCTCTGATCCTACAGCACTACTAATGGTGCAGATAATTATTAATATATATTACAATTAATTGTTTATGCAGAAGTTCTGCATTGTCATCTCAGCATCCCTCTGAACATCACTGGCCAGGGAGAGCCCCCACTTAGAGCTTTAAACACAGAGCATGCCATCAGTAATGGGGTCTGGCACCCCCCATACACAACCCACTGTAGCAGCCACTAACAGGCAGAACTCCTTTAAGAAGTCTGCCAAACATTACCAGATTTTCAGCTTCCTGAACATTTCCCCTCTCATAAATCCCCTGAGAATCTGACCACGTGCATCCTTCGGGACAGTTTCCAAGAGCTTCACTTTGAATAAAGAAGAGTAGAACCCAATATTACGTGCATTCACAAGCTGCTGCAAAAATGCAGCTGCTGTCACCACCTCCAAAACGTTTTCAACACGACATGCATTTAAGCAAACCCTTTGGCAGCACGCAGCTTTGTGCCCACTCCCTGACACGCTGCTCTCAGAGGGAGATTTGTCACAGCACTGAGTGATGGCACACGTTGGGAAGATTTACCTCGTTCAGATTAATCGAGGCACAGAACAGCGAAACTTCTGCCTGAGGTCTTTGTCAAATCCACGGAAGGAGATCCAAATCGCAGCACAACGTTTTAATCAAGTGACATATGGCTCCTTCTGCCTCTATAATTCAAAGCTACGCTGCGAAGTACCCTCCTCGCAAAGATTTCTTTTTTAAGGATTCTCTAAAAATACCACGTGTGTGTCACTAAAACGAGAAAAAACACAGGTGCAGAAAAAAGCACCGAGGTGCAGTCTGCACCACGTATAGATTCCCCATCGCTTCTGATAAGAGCCCTTTTTCTATGAAACACTCACAGTGGTCCTCCCCCATTCAATCTGACACAGCCAATTTACAGGGCCAGCGTTTTCCTGTGCCCACGAGGAGGACCTAAAGGGGAAGAAATACAGAGCTGGACCTTCTCAGAAGCTGCCTTCAATGAATCAAACATATTTCAGTAGCTTCCAGAGTCTCCTGCTGCAAATGATCCTAATAAGTTTCCTTTGTTCACAACTGAGCCCGTTACCCCAGCAGGATCCCAGCCCCTGCACTGCAAGACTAATTGGTTTTTACCATGTATACAACAGAAAAGCTTATAACATCCTCAGTCATAACTTTAGTAGGATTATAATAAAGTAAATAGGTCTGAGAAGCCATGTGATGCAGACGTGGTTTAGGAAAGGCTATTTTTATACTTTAATGCAATTTAACATATTAAACTAAAACAGTCGCTTTGAGACAGACCACAACACTCCCAAATCTGAAGGCTGACGTGCTGTAGCTAAGCTACATGCCATTACTGGATCATTTTTAAAGTCATTCACATTTTAAGTTTTTGTCTATTTTACGTTCCTTGACACAGATGAAGTTATTACACAATTAACAAAAATTGTCAGCATGACAGCAGATTTTTTTCTTTTTCTTTTTACTTTGGACTCACAAATGTCATTATCCGCTCACAGAAAAGAAGGGGAAATGAAGAGAGGGTCTCTGTGGCTGACAGATATTGCCCTACATTTTTAACACGGGGAGAAGGTGGTGCTGTCAAACATGCAGATCATTTCCAAGTGAGCACCTTCCCGAGGGGCCGCGTTTACAACAGCTAAAGCAGGAACCAAGGATGCAGCAACTTCTGTTTTCACGTTAGCAGGAAACAAGGCAGCATCAAAGCACATCTCTGGTGAGGCTGCAGCACACAAAGTCAAGTCCGTGGTAATTTTTGCTGCCAATCAAAGGATTTCCTCTGGATTTCACAAGCTTTTGTAAGCCAGACCTCCTCGTGAGTAGATCAGCACTCATCCCTTGAGAAAGGCAAACTAATATCCTTTGTTTTAATGTGAGAAGGGCAAAGAGAATCAAGACAAGGACAGATATCACATACCAACAAAGCATGAAAGCAGAATTTTTTTTTTATTTAAGAAGTTGTTCAGCTGACCATTGGTCTCCCTTCTGTATCTTAGCAATCAGAAACATCCTGCTCCACTTGTGAGAAATCATCTACAGTGCCAACAAACAGGGCAGGCAAAAGACATGACTTGAGACCCTGTGAAGGGGCAGAATTCACAGAAGAAACATCAGTATAGAGCAACTGGCTGCAACCAGCACACAGCCTTTGCTACCAAGGATTATCCAATGTATTCACTAAGCTACCCAGAAAAAGGAAATAGGATTCTGTGCTCTGAAGCCTATGAGTTGCTAATAAGACTCTGGGCATTGCCCTTCCCCATAGCATGACCACAGCTTACATTGCCCTTCTGAATGCCACGGGGGAGAGCATGGCCCACAGCTCCTGGTCTGTAACAGCACCCTCCTGTCTGCTCATTAAATGGAGAAAGAGTAGAGCTCAATGGTTTGTGCACTGCTTTGGATCCACAGCAACGAGCACAGTGTGTGGGCAGTTGGAGGGTCACAGGAATGGGTTACGAGAGAGAGCCCACAGGGACAGGAGAGCTGAGCCCTTCTTTTGGTTTGGAAAGCCACAGAGTTAAGGAACTGTGTTACGTTCTGCAGGTGCTTCTTGTGGTTTAAATGAAGTGAGGCACAGAAGAGTTTTGACATCTAAAGATACAACCCATAATCTGACCAGGACAGCTAATAAACAGCCCCAAACTTATCACATCCTGTCCCTTCTAGAACATATCAGGCTTAAAACTTATGCAGTTGTCTGAAAATGGCACTGGTTCAGGGAAAGATCCTATGGAGCAGTAATCAATCACTGCCAGTCACAGCACCAGCTCAAACTCAGCACCAGCCCACACAAACTCCAATGCCATTTAGAATTGCTCAGATGTCTCCAACACTGGTGAAGTCCATTTGTGAAGATAATACCATTAAACAGTTGTCAAGACAGATTTGAGAGAAGATGGCAGTTTAAGGTTCTAGAAAGCATTTTTCAGCCTTTTATGAAAAGCTACAAAATCCAAGAGACAAAGATATCCTTTTGAAGTTTCTTTTAAAGATGCAGGCACTGAGACGTGACATTCATATTTCTGATAAGCAATAATTCATTAGCTCCGAGCAGTGCTGAGAACTGCTCAAACTTTGTGCAAGCTGGCACAGGTTTGTGTCCTTATCTCTCTCAGCCAGACCAATAGAAAGAACTGATGGGCATTCCCTCAGGTGAAAGGCAGATACCTATTTAGGTCATATGCTCTGCTTGCCTCCAAGAGCTGAATTATTTTTGGTAAAACACTGTTTAGATTACCAGAATGTCAAGGAGGCCTTGTCATTACACTTGGCAACATAAGAAAGTAAATCAAACTTGGCCATAGTGTCTCTGGGGCTAAATTTAAGTCAAAAGGGGACAAAACACACGCTGGGTGTGTTTGCCTTGATAGTAAGCAACTGCAGACACCTGCCTGGGTCAGAGATGGAAGTTACATGAGCCAAGATCCTAGAGCAGCTCTGTGCTGTTCCTGCATAGAACTGGGCTACAGGAACATTTCCAACGCTCCCATACAGCAGCAATCCTTGTCTACCACGCATAAAATACAACCATTCTTGCTGATCCTGATGATGCATATTCTGGAGTTGCTTATGCCTTGATGGGATACAGCCAAGTATGTGAATCCCATCTTTTATTTCTTTATCAGCTGGATATCTTCTGCAGCTAATTAGGAGCTAGAGAACTCCGCCGATGGGAAGGCCCGCAGCTATGGCAGCCTGCCTCTGCCTTCCCACAATTTGTCTTTTTAAAGAATATAACAAGGCCACTTCTCCAAGATGCAAATAAATTGGGGGGAAGGAGGAGAGATCCGTGTGCAACGAGACACTCCAAGTTATTAACTACCATAAGATGACAGGAAGGAGGTGGCACTGCTCAAACCCCACACCTTCGCTCATTAGTCATTGCTGTGACATAGACCTAAACCAACTGTTCTGTGTTTGGCCGAGTGTGCTGTGTGCTAGGAGCAATTTCCAGGCTACAAGAAGCATTTTTATGCTCTCATGTTTGCATTACAAGAACAGGTCCTGCAGGAACATGGTGGTGTTTTTCCTGTTTCCCCCTTTCAGGACACATGAGCGATGTACACAGTGTTCCCTCCCACTATTAATAAGTGCCTACTGTTTTTACTTGGCACTTGCTTTCCATTTCCCACCAGCAGACACCCAGGGAACCGACTCCTGAGTCTCCTCTCTGAATGCCACATGGAATACACTGCCACAAATGCTTCATAAACCTCCTTCCATGAAATAAATACAAACAAAAAAGAGCTGGAATACAGGCAGCGCTTGCTGAAATAACTTGCCCCCTCTCTTCCATTTGTACTGTGCTTGAAATGAAGGCTGAGGCAAGAAGTTCACAGCGACCCACTGAAAGAGTAATGGGCCAAGGGAGAAGCCAAGTCCCAGAGCAGTACGTTCAGTGCTTCATCAATCCCAGAGTTCACTCAGAAGTGCAACAAAATGCATTTGCTTATTAATGTAAGGATTTGCTGGCCATCATTCTTTGGCAAGTTAGGAGTAGCCCAACAAGCACACAGCTTGCCCAAAGAGTTGGAAATCAGGTCTTTGGGTTTCTTTTTTACCCCTACACTGCTAACAGATGAGAGAGGTCCACAAGGAAGGGGCCAAGACACTGGGAGCTCATTGCACTTACCTAAAGTGTAGGCGAGCCATAAAGGCTGGCACAGAGCTCTGAACACCTCATTGAAGATGGTCTAAAGTCTTTTCTATCAGCTGAACCTGACAAAGTTGAAAAGCCACAGCAGATCCAGATGCACTGAGTTTAGGTTACAAGGCAGAAACCTGCTCAGAGCAAACTAAATTGGATTTCCATGTAAATGCTAATTTTGCTTTGCAACTAAGCAGATACTGCTGTGAGAATACACTATCTCAGTTACTACTTGAAGCACGGCAAGCAGATGCTGAATTAGGGATAGCAACTACTGGCTATCAGCTCAGGGCTGTATCAGACAGGCAAATTTAACTTACACACTGACAGTGAGCAGCTATAAGGAAGAATATTACAACCAGCACCACTATAAATGATGGATTTATTGACTCACAGTTACACAAAGAACACCAAAGATGTTTTAAACACAACGTGACAATTTTTGTTCTGTGCAGCACCTACACAACAGCAAAACACGATGGTCATTCCCACTGCACACCACTCCTCAAATACATGCAGTAATACTGAATGCTTCTTAGGTGCACAGCGAGGTGTCACATATGGAGCTGGAACATAAGACTGAAGGCTTTCTCAGTTCTAACTCACTGCACAACAAGGGGAAGGTCCTTCTACATCTTTACTTCATCCAGTGATGGAACTAATATTGATACTGGGAGAAATACAACTGTATTGCATGCAACCACGCTAGGAATTAAATTAATTACATGTATTGTCTCAAATGTCAGTACTGAACACCAAACCCCTTTTGGAAGCATCTCAGAAGCAGCATACAGCAACTGAACAAGACCTGAGCTGTCTCTTACTTCTCCTCTGACTGCTCAAATGAACGTAGGAAGCACGTAGGCAGCTGATACAGCTACCTAGCCATGTAAAGTCTTAAAGACCCTTGACGTGATGAAATGACATTCTCATAGTCACCTTGTTATAGGCTTCTCTTTATTAAAACAATTTACTTCGTGATGTTACTGAAAAATTCGTGGTGTCAAATCAGTGGAATAGGTTACCAAGACAGTAATAACCACCAGAGATTTGCTGATCTCCAGCAGAAATTGTTTAATGACAACCTAGAGGTTAAAACCTGCTTTCATAAATACAGCACATCATCTCACTGCTCTGAATTGGAATCTATTCATGGAAGAGTCTCAGTCTTTATTAACATTTGCCAGCAGTGAGTCTGTTCTACTGAAAACCATTGAGATGAGACTTTAAACTGCCATCAAGAGGACTTCTACTGCTTTCCACAATAGTAGGAGATGTAAAATATACAGAAGTGCAAAAAGAACAGCTTGGGCTTCAAACAAGTTTCACAGCTGATGATGGACATAAATTTGAAGCCACTTGCTGGGTCAGCCTAGCTCATGCAAAGCACCACAAGCCATCACCACATATCATCAGCAGCAGCTAAGTCTTATTAGCAAGCCTTCAACTTGAAGAAATCCACTTCACAATGCCCTACCAGCCCTCCCCCTCCTACAGGATTTCATCACTGCTGGGCCAGCAAAGGGGTCTCGCTCTTATATACAGCAAAGGTGACAAATGTATCTGTATAAAAAATGGTCATTAGAAATAGCAAGCCAGAGAAAGACACTAAATAACACTGGAGACTCAAAGTCTTTTAATTACACACAGAGCTCCAACAGGTTCTGAAATACACAGCAGAGTTTCCATAGGCACATAATCCAGTTTAACATCAAACTACAGAGATGCTGCACTAATGCTGGAGATGCCCACAGCTCTAAGAGCTTGAGACAGTTCTCATTGACATCTCCTCTCTGGTTTCTCTTCTGCTAAATTTTGAGTGCCATGGGAGCATTGGTCTGCCCAGACCTGGAACTGCAAGATCTTTGTGAGAGCATTACTGCAGTTACCAAAGGCAAATCCTACAGCCTGGGCTCCACCTAGAGTCAGGAAGCTTCTCACTGTGTACTCTTCTCTCTCCTCCCCACAGCTTGTTGACAGTGGAAGGAAGACAATTGTTCCCTAAATGATGCTATACTTCCTAGTCTCCAAAAGACCTTAACACATCAACACCCATTGAAAGACCTTGGAAATCAGAATCCCCATCCTCAGGGCCTTTCCCTCCACTAGGGTCCTTCTGATAGCCACCAAAAGGGCAACACTATTTGTTTTGCCATTCCTCAGAAAGAAAGAAAGATCAGCATGAACTGTTAGGTCACATTTAGCACAACTCAAAACAGAAAGCACCTCACCAAGAACTAAAGACTCAAGAAGAAGAGCTCCCATTCAAATGATTGAGGCAAAGTTATCGAGCTCAAAATAAGTCAGGTACCACATTACTAACTCAGATTCAAATCAAAACAGAGCAGGAATATTTAAATCACAGTCTAAATTAGATCTGTAAAAATCTTTACAGAAATAGGCAAGTCAAGTAGCAGAGTTATCTGCGGAGAAAATCTATTAGCAGTAATGGAATGATAATCCTCTCAGATTCATTGATGCTGACAGATTAAATACTCTAAATTCATCTTGTATTTTGTTAGCTCATTTGACACAAAATAAGTCCCACGTTTTTAATATCGTGGGAGCAGTGGGAGTTCGGCTGTTACTGTGGCAAATTCAGTATTAACAGAACGCCTTTAGGTACTCAGTAAAGCCATAAGCTGCTACCAAGTGACAGCTGGAGAAGACTGACTGGTTTCCACTCCTAACACAGTACCACTGTTTCTTAGAAACTAACCTAACATCACTGAAGTTGCTCTGTCAGGAAAAGCTTCAGAAGGACCGATATCAAAAGGAATGCATTTTCCCCACAGTACATGTTTAAATAGCACAGGGTGACACACGCTGCCAACATCCTCATGTCAGGATCTATCTCCAAAGCTAGAGCAGCCTAAAGCTCCATGAGATCTCTCCTCCCTTGAGGAACCCTCACACTGCAGCAGCACAGCGTTCACTGCAATGTTGCTCAGTCCCAGAAGCAACTGCCAGAAGGACTCCCCAGCACTCAAACTTACACAGGGATGCTCTGTCCTCTAAGCAAAAATCCTGGCTACAAGACAACCAGTCGTTCCAGTTACAGGCAGCTCCCTGGCATTTTATGCATAAGATCTTTCCATATCTCCCCAGGAAACCTTTGGGAAGATCCCATTATATGAAGTTATCTTCTGCACAGCTCTTTGCAATAAGCACTGAGAAGTTTGCTTTCCCTCAGAAAGAAATACTCTGTGGTGTAAGGCCTGATGTGCAGTATTTCCGGCTGATTACATCTCCCCAAAGCCCACTTAACAAAAATTGGAATGGATGGAGCAGGCAGAAACACGAGACAGCATCTCAACTTGCATGACCCCATCTAGCGTGACTTACACCGTGTTCCTCGAGGTCAGATCTACAAATGTGACATAGTATGCAGTGATCAAGGGGTGGTGGGTTTTTATTTCCACTTCTGTGTTTATCCCTTACTTATTTTTCAGCTACTTTCCCTCCTACAAATAGGAGGTTACGGGTCATTTGCCTACGAACGATAGCAGGAAGCTGATCAAGTATTTAAGGTATTGTTTAAGGGAAAAAAAAAATCAGAATGAGAAGGCTGCCTTAATGCATCAGTATTTCTTCAGGATCACTTAGCTCTGAGAACTACGTGATGTGCACAGCATGCAGAGCTTCGTTAGGACGCGGTGCTAAGGAGCACTGACGCGCACTAAGTACTCACACCACCTAGCGTCCTCCAGCACGCCTGCTCCGCTCCTCATTGATCTGCAGAGCACAGCTTTGACAGGGGAAGTGCTGCTAGCTGCAACCCAGCATTACTCTTTTACTCTGAGCAAACAGGCTGTGGTCTCTACAGGCAAGATAAAGGTAAGAGAAACACACCCGAGCCCCCACAGGGGCACCAGGGGCCACCCAACACCACCAAGAGCCTGCAGAGAGCACTTTATTACTGCTGTTCCTGGCTGGTGCTTAAAAAGAAAACAAAAAGGCCTCAAAAAGGAGGAAGGGGCAAAAAAAAAAATATATGAATCAAAACAATGAAGGTAGAATTCTGAGGCTGAGATTAACAAATCACATAGAGAAGTTCACAGCTTCCATTGCCCGCTTGGTATGACGCTCTCCACTGCGGTTTATGACCATGTAAGATACGGGGAAGTATAAAAACCTGCATGCTTACAAATAATATTCATGCTATAGGGTGAGGTGGTGTGATAGAGTGTGGCAGTTCAGGTTCTCTAAAAGTAGAAATGGAAAAAAAAAGAAAATCAAACCATTTCATAGGCATGAAGCTGACCATCTGCTCCACTGCAACAGCGGCAGCTGCTGAAAACAACAGAAACAGCAGCCTCTGGTGTTAACATTCTGCTCCTTCCCTCTGACTCCACCTTTCCCCAGAAAGCAGGACTGAAAATACAGAAAACATACATCAGATGGCCCTGCGGGACCCTCTGCACCATAAGTAATTTTCCATCTAAGCTCGTATCAGACTGTTGATGTTTGCATTCTGTAATTCACTGTGAAACCACCATCAGATTAGCTTCTCTTCTTCGTTGGTAACAATTCATCCTGATACAGAGTCCCCTGCTTCTATGAAGATGGACATTTTCTTTCATAGCTTGGAAAGCTCATTTCATCTTTGTAGAGCTCGAGCTTCATTCTCTGTATCTGAAGAGATGGGAATAGCACAGCTCTACAGTGTGCATGCCAAGAAGCACACGCGTTCGATGACGAGCCAGCAGGAAGCAGCACTCTGCTTTCCAGGGAAGGGGTGCCCTGTCCTTCCAAAAAGGAAATCTCACCCAAAGGTGCACATATCACAAAGGAAACGTTGGAAGTGAGGTGTGTGTGGTCTCCATCACGCATGGGATTGTATGTACAACTCTTCAGCTCTGTCTGAGCAACATTTGGCCCCGGGTTGATCCATGGGATGCAGGAAACGCAGCGTGCTCTGAGCAATGCAGCAGTACACCCAGGCACTACCAGAGAGCAAATTAAACCAATCCAAAGAAGGATTAGTGTTATGCAGTCCGTCCAAAGTCAGTCTTGCACTCAGAAACGCTTACCCCACCCTACTTCTCTTTATCTCAATATATTACAACAGATGAGCGCAGCAATAGATGAAGAAAAAGAGCAGGACTAACTGGAAGCCATCGCTACTCGAGAGAGTGACTTAAAAATAAATACAGTTCCTAAGGATGACCACTTCCCCGCTGCAATGGCAGTGCTGAAACGCTGCTTTCTGACCCCCACAGATTTCCAGTGGCTTCAGACAGACCCATCCTCCCCCAAAACCTTCCTTCTTCCTCCTACACAAACAAAGCAAGGCTGCAGCACAAGCAAAGCAAGCTCGTATCTTCATGGAGATGAGAGGGAAACAACAAACTATTTCAGAACCAAACCCCCAAGTCAAGGAAGTTTCTTTTCTGAGCAGTTGCAAAGGAGATACAAACACTGGAACACAAATGACAGAGACTTTGGGCTCAGCATGACCAGAAGGATGCACCTCTGCTTTGAGCCAATCTGCTGTTTTAATGACTGCTTTTTCTTATGTGATTCAAACAAAGTCATACAAGAGGTGCGTGCAGTACTCGTGCCTTCCCTTGATTTTTGCTTAACCTTCATCAGCTGTCAATATTTCAGGTCTCCACTCTGCTGAGATCCTGATGACATGGGTACTTCAAGATCAAATAAATCCATACGCTGACACAGTGTCTGTTCAATTGAGGTTGGCACGTGAGAAATATTCCAGGTAGTAAACCAGTGAATGCAGCTACAAGTAATCAAACAGCTTTACTCTCAGCAGGGCACAAGGAACAGAGAAAACAACTGAAGGCAATCTAATGCAACACCATTCCTCTCAGATGCAGAAATCAGGACACAGAAAGCCTCCCCACTCCCTGAATGCTGCACAAACTCTGAAGCAGAGCAGCAGATCGGCATTGCTCTGCAAATAAAGCGTCGGCGATGGCTCTGGCATTGCTCTGAGCTGGTGGCAATGGAGTACACTGCAAATACAAAGAGAATCTAGATACACAAATGAAATTCCAGCCCATTTATAATGAAGCAAACAGAGGCTCATCTGATTTGCACAAGGATGTGATTAAATGTTAGGCAAAAGGCACAACCAGGACACGAATAACTTGCCTATCATTCCCATCACCGTCACTGGATTCATTTCTGCATCAGCAGAACTGGATGCTTCCACCTTCCTAAAGCAAGCATTATTCCTCCAAGAGCTCTGTTGTCCAGAACCAGGTTTGTGCTCTGGATCTGGGAATCCAGAGCAGTGCCCTCAATGCACAGCTCTCTAGACTGCCTATTTTTTTTTTTTCTTTAAAAAGGGCTCAAAAAAGAATAAAAATTAAGAAAAAAATCCCCAAGTCGCAGACTGAGAGGAGACACCTGCTTCCACGGCTCTGCTCACAGCCTTGCCCTCTCCATGAGGGAGCTTAGCAGAGCATTTTGTCATAGTAAAACCAGAAGTGAGATGCAGAGGCTGCCAAGCAGTACAGCCACAGAATGGGGACTATTGCAACAGGAGAAGGAAAATCCCCACACGATGCCTATTCACAACCAAACATGCACAGATGTAGGAACACGATGGAACATGTAGCTTCAGGCTTTAATAGAGACGCACAGCAATACCAGCATTCACATTTTAGAGACGTCTTTATTTGAATGCATGCAACCCCAAATTAGCTCCCATACATCAGTGAAATGAAAAATATTAGCAACTTTCTCCTTATTTTCAAATTCCCGCTGTGTCTGTGCATTGTTTGTCGTAAAATAAAAGCCCAAAGCTACATACACACATTCACTCCAACAGATAAATGCAGCGTGAAGGTTATCTACAATCATTTCATTTTTCTTTAAACCTCAGAACACCATTTGTTTCACGGGCAGCTTTCAGACAACTTCATCAGCCAAAACCTCACAGCTCAGCGGGTTGGTGACCAGGGTTCACTGCTTTGGCCAAAGCAACAACCAAACACGGCACAGCATCACAGCAGAGACCACAGACACCGACTGATCCAAAGGATCCCCTGTGCGCCTTCAGGACAGCACCCAAGCCATCCATTGCAGCCTGAAATGTCCTGAGTGGGAAATCTTAGTCAAACAACTAAAACTCCTTAACAGCAACAGCCCTGCTTCGTCCCACAAGGTCTGCAGTGACACGTCTGAAGCTCACAGGGTCTGATCCCAACCTCACTTCCCCAGTGCAAGATCCACTCCAGAGTTTTGCCACATGGATAATGCAAAGAGCAGCCCCAGGGCACCGATTTAAACACACACGTGTTCCCTTGTGGTCACAAAATGCCTTCATCAGCCTTCACCCGCTCTTATTGTTCAGTTGACTGTTCCACGAGCAGCCCAGCTGCCACCTGTGGCCCAACCCCGTGCCGGACCCACGGGCAGTACCCGAGCCGGCAGCCCCACGGTGGGCACGCGGGGAGAGACCGAGAGAGCCGACAACAAGAGAGACCTGCTCGGATTCACAAAGCCTGCTGCAAGGATGCTCTGTAAAAGCACGGCAGCCGGAGGGAACGCGTTGCGACGGGCTCCGGGCAGCCCGCAATGCTGGAGACCAACGGTACGTGGTGCCGGGCATCCCGGAGCTCACCGGGCCGAGGTACCGGGGCTGGAGGTGGGAACGGCGGACCCCGAGCACGTCCATCAATAACACCGCGCATACGCGCACCCAAGCGCAGGCACTCGCATTGTCTGCCAGGTGTTGGATCCTCTCGCTGCCACAACAGGCCACGATCTCCCAGACCCATCATTTCGGGACGGCTCTGCCGCTCCCCCACACCGCTGCGGGTCTCCCAGCGCTGCCCGCAGCCCCGCACACGCCGCATTCGCGAGGATGCTCCGCAGCCCGCAGTGCCGAGGTGCGTCCCCCCCACCCCCCATCCGCTTCGCCTCCCACCGCGGTCCCGTGGGGCTTTGGAGAGGGGTGGGATGGGATTTTTTAGCGGAGCAACCGGTGCTCGGGGCCGGGCACGGGGCTCCGGCTGCAAACTTGTGGGGCAGGGGTGGGGGCTCCTCTTACCTCTCAGCGCTGCCGCGCACAGCCCCAGGAACAGCAGCAGCTCCAGGCGGGGGGCACAGCCGCCCCTCACAGCCCCTCCGCTCATGCCGGTCCCGCAACTCCTCTCCCTCCCCGACCGGAGCTGGGGCTGCAAACCTCCTCCGGAGCCGCGGGTGGAGAGAGAAGTCGCTTCCCACGTTGTCTTCTGGTGTTTTTTTTTCCGTCCTCCTTCCTCCTGCTTTTCCTCCCCTCCCCACCCCAGCCTCCCCCTCCCCCCGCACGCAGCGAACCGGAGCCGGAGCTGTGCCCGTGGCCCCGCGCTGCCGCCGCTCCTCCCGCTGACTGCCGCCGAGCCGCCGCGAGTGCCCGCATCCCTAATGAGCCGCCCCTCCCCCCGCCGCTAATTAGCAGCACGTGGGGCGGGGCCAGGTGCGTTGGGCAGCGCTCCGGTTATTCGGGGCCGAGTAGGGATCGGAGTTTGGGGGAAGGGGAGAGGGGGTGGAGCGCATCCCACCTCTCAACCCCCCAGCCTTAGCAAAGTACCGCCCCGAACAGGTACGCGGGGAAGCAGCGCTCCATCCCGAAGCAAACACCGCTTGTGCCATCTTTAGCAACAGTGCCCGGCCCTGGGAACAAGCGTGCTTCCCCTTGCTGGGGGGGCACTGTTCCTCCCCCCCGACCCCTCCCGGCTCTCTGCAAACAACCCATTTTTGGTACAGAGATGAGGACGCACGCACCGAGCCAACGAGCCCAGGTGTGCTCAGGTACAGCCGCACCGATTTGGGCAGTAAGGAGATGCAGAGCTGCGTGCAGGCAGAGGAGGACCAAGCAAGGGGAGCTCGCAGGGATCTGCACCCCCCACGCGGGGCGTTTCAGGGCTCGGTGCAGCCCCAGGCGCACAGTGATGCTAACAAAGCACTCAGCGAGGCTCCTGCACAGCTGTAGGCAACGGGAGCAGGTTTGGACCATTGTGAGTCTAAATCCTCCGTGGAAGCCAACCGTGGCATACTCCAGTTCAGTGCATCACAGCATTGCATCGGTGCACAAAGATACAAAGCTAAAATAAAGTATTTCTCCTCCCTTTCCCATTCTTTTGGAGATGAGCCCTATCCACATTAGGCAACAGGAGCCAGAGGGGTTTTATTCCCTTTCTCAAATTCATCCGTTAACCTCACCCTGCTGCACCTGCCTCACATGCTAAGGGTGCTCAGCTGCTCCTATCCAAGTGCTCAGGAATCCCTGAGCAGTGAGTTTTGGAAAAATACAATAGGATTTGTTACATGGGCTTAAAACAAAGGCTCATCAGTTGGTCCTACAGGCCACCTTTGTACTGCTTTCAGCTGGAAAAAATAATTAAAGCAAAAGGAATTTGTAAACAGAATTTTAAGAGAAAAAAAATCAATATCTGAGAACATCACATCAGAAGATCTCTTATTCCTTTTCTGTCACGCGTTTGCCAGACCACAGCAAAGAGCAGTGTGGCAAAGGCTGAGAGCAAGTGCATGAAAAATACATTTTCCTCAACAGCCTAAGGTCATCTCCATGGCCAATGGGCTCCAGTACAATAACAACAAACAAAGCCACCGAGGAACACAACCAGGAGGGCACACAGGAATGGTTTTGCACATTACAGCGATGCCTTTGCATGCCAAAACCACAGCCCCACTTCCAAGGACATCCATCCCATACAGACACACGCTCTGAGCTCAGCTAATAGCCCGTGCCACTGAGTCAGTGTTTGGTGCTTTGGATAAAAATATTGAGTTCTCAGTTTATGAAACTATTCGGATGGGGAAGAAGAGAGCACAAGCAAAAAAGGGCAGCAGCTGGTAACTTCAATCAGTGCACTTGACATACAAAGAAGCAAAGTGCACTACAAAAAACCTCAGTGGGGAGAATGCAGCAACTTCTGAGTTGGTGAAACTGAGCTGCAGATGAAACCATGTGTTCTTTAAGCACGGGTGCACACTGGAAGCATAGCACCTTACAGAAGCTAAGCTCTACATCTGCTGCAGCAGCCCAGTGAGCCACCTCTGTTAGAAATACAGTCACAATTCACACCCAGGTTTAACCAGAGGGAAGTTAGTGGGGAAGGGAGGATCTGCCTTTTGATATCAGGGAGCAAGCAAGAAGGAAAGGGGAGTCTGGTATTCAGCTAAAGGGGATTCATGGCATTACTGGGGGAAAATGGGAGAAACACTAATAGAGAAACTGAGAATGCTGGAAGGAAGAAGTTTGTTCACCCCTTGCATTTCAAGGGTTCAGTTTGGCAGTAAGCAATTTTTGTTTTCTATCATAATCTGTATTTCACATCTGCGTTTCTACATTTTCAAGACACTGGAAGTCCGAATTTCAACGCTTCTGCTGACAAAAACAAAAAAGGAACAAAACAAACCAAAGCAACCCTCCTGGATGGCTCCAGCCACATACACAGATGGCACAAAAGCAGAAGAACAGACAGAGTCTGCAGCCAAGAGTTCTGCCACCAGTGCACCCTGAGTGTGATTTTTCACCATCTCTACATCTCAGGTTCCACCTCATGCTGCGCCAGGCAGATAGTTGGTAAAGAGTCTATGGATTTCTAGCCTTCAACCTCATTAACTTACTAAACAACTGCAAAGTAGGGTTTTTCTTTTCTACCTGGTACACGTCAATACTCCAATAATTTTCAATAAACCACACAACTACAGCCTGAAGGAAAGAATTAAAAACCACCTCCTCCGCACTGGCAGCTCAGCAAAATGTTCCAGCTGAGTTTGCAAAGGTGCTCTCAGTCCCTCTCCCTCCCCTGGCACGGCACAGAAGCTTGCAGCAGGTGATTACGTATTGTTTCTTATTTGATGTACAGCCCTGGAGGAGCCCACAGGTGATTTGAGTTAAATCAGAATTCGCATCACCTAGGGTCAGATAATAGGTTGGGGGTGGGGGGTCACTGCTGGCACAATCTCAGGAATAGGGGAGAAGAACGTGGCCTCATTTTGCAGCTCTTGCAAGTAAAAAGCATTCCATATTCAAATGCCACCCCGGGTGTAAGTGTGCAGCCGTATGCATAATGGATGTAATGATAAAAGGAGAATAAACGTGCCTGCCCCACTGATGGATGTCACAGAGAACATTACACACGCACCAGTTGGCTCTAATGCAAATATTCACACCTGTACAACAGGTAAATAATTCATGAGCAGGCAAGAACTGCCAACTGTAACAACAAATAACTAACGGAATTACAGTAAGCACTCTGAATGGGCTCTGCTGTACTGACACAGAAGCCAATAAAAGCCCTACTTACTCTTTGCATATCTGGTTGCTTATCCTTCCCCTTCTCTCGGTCACAACAATCCCCTGAGCAAAACTGGAACTGAAAGAGGGTGAAGTTCAAAGCTCCCAAAAAACACTGTGCTTTGCCTCAGCACCTACTGCTTCTCTCAGAGACCATTGAGGGGCAGTGAGCCCATGGGAGTTAACAGCTGAGCTCAGCATCCCACCAGACAAGAACGTGGAGGAACACAGCTGAAATTCATCCTGATCCTCTGCCCTCAAGTTTGTGATTGACTCTGCCACTCTACAGAGCTTTCTCATCCCAGTATAGGGATGGATGAGCAAATGAGGGGCTTTGGACCCCCAGTAGAGCACAGCTCCCAGCCCAACCCTGCTTGAATAATACACAGTTAAACCAGCAGTAAAAACGACAGCTGGGTGCTCCTTCTGTCCAGCCATTTCTCCATCTCTACAGCAAGGGCTGGCTCAAAAGTTCTTCCTGAGCACACGACACCCACTCTGCAATGTGCAGCTTTACTGTATACATCTTGCAGGCAAATGGCTGGGGTATATCACAGGTAGAGAGAGCAGCTGCAAGACAAGGTGGTGTTCCCACCATTTATAATACAGGAATTAAAGCATCAGATAAAGTTTAATCATTTTCTTTTCCTCTCATGCAACATCTCTCACTCCTCTGTAAGGTCAGGATTTCAAAGTCACATTTCCTTCAGTTGTATTTCTATTATTAAGCCTTACAAAATAATAGGATCTAATACCTGAAGAACAACAACAGTATTTAGCAGCAAGATGCAATACTGGATCCAGCCACACGTAGAAACAATCCCTAACAGACTGAGTAGGTACAGCATCTGATAAGCCAGTTTGAAAGCATAACCTATGTGCACGATGGCAATTAATCAGCCACTCGCAGCCTGCATGCAAACCTGCTGCCAACACTCTCATCTTCAGCTGTGTTTTAGAGCCTCCTCAGCAGCATTCCAGGAATCACAAATCCAAGGGCTGAAAATATGTAGATAATCAGCACTGAGCTCCAGGTTTGTGATTCCTGTACATCATTGCTCATGCTAGATTTGCAGCTCTGTGCATTAGGACATCTAGTGGCTAAATAATTTACTGTTTGTACACACGTACCTGAATACACGATTCTGATTCCCTGTCTGGAAGCCCATATCTACTTCTCCAAAGCATCCTGAGAGGACCTCAGAGTATCTGCATGATTGTGTCCTGGGATACGACCCCAACCCAGTGCTCAATAGAGCACTCTGAAACACGAGTACAAAGGAAGCAGCAGGCACATCTATCAGTTTCTACTTTATCTTTCATCAAGAAAACAGAGGTAAACATGGTGACCAGTAATGCAGTCTTACTCTTTACAGTGTAGTTATTATTTTTATTCTACTTTTCTAGTAACTTAAAGCAATAACACTTGTAATGGCATAACACAGTGAAAAACCACAGCAACAGTAGCAACATCCTAGGCAGCAGCAGCAAGTAGGGAACTTGTTCAAACACAACAGGAAAGAAGCAGCTTACCTTTAGAAGGCCTCAGGCACACAGGAACCTCCAGCAGGATACCCTTACCTTCCCTGCCAGCCCTTAAATGAGGGTTGGGAAGGGGTAGATCCCAACTCCAGCCCCTCTGGTCATTCAGATATATTGTGTACACCTGAGCTCCCCTGGGCAGGCCCTGCCTTCCCACCAGGTGCTCCATCACTGCTTCAAGCCATGACATAGCATTTCTGCTACAGTTCTACTCTTACATTTTGGCGTTTTGTTTCCACGTTAATAAAAATCCTTTTATTTCAAAGGATAAATCTCAGCATTCTCATTGATGGGGAAAAATGCATCTTGAAACGCCCACAATGCTTCTTCAAACAATTCCATCCCACTTCCTTACTGTGGAGTCACCATTTGAGCTGCCATAAGCCATTATTTTTGATGAGTTAAGATCTATATTTTCCGATTGATTAATCTGAGATGTCATACAATGGGGCTATTTGCAGTTTCCTGTACTTACACATTCAGACATTAATAAATAAAAATTGAGAAACACCACAGAGCAAAGTTTGGCTGAGAAAGAGGGACAGTGCTGAAGTGGTCATCTTTGCACAGAATATGAGAATAATCAACATTATGGATCAACGTCTTGGGGGGGGGGGGGAACATTTGAGCTTCTATAATCAATTTTAAAATTGAAAGACAAAGGCATGTGGAAAATGTCATCATCTTAATACCTAATTCGCTCCTTAATTTTGAGAAATCAGTTGCACTTGAAGAATTACCCACAGCATTTCCTTCAATTGGACGAAGAAGAATTCCTACTTCAGCATTAATTACTGTTATTTCTGTGCCCTTTTAGATTTCTGCACCAAAATTAATAAATCAAATCCCTCCTACATTCCCTTGCCACACATCCAGGCATTTCTGCTGTGGCTGCTGCTGGATCACAGGCAGACAGTTCCTCAGCCTGCTCCAACCTCCGTACCAAGAGCTCAGACTGCAAATAGAAAGCGTCCATCACCTGTACTCCCCATCCTTGAAAGTCACTCACTAAATATCTATTCCAGATTTAGCATCCTAGCTCAGATCTTCCTCTCTGAACTTTTACTTGGGCTGGGAGGGGCCTGACAAGAAATAGATGATGCGAGGGTGAGACGTGCTTGGATTAGAATGCGTGCTTGGAGAGCAAACAAAGACATTGAAAAGCAGCAGGACAGTAGGCAAGCAACTCAGTAGCTTAGCTATTTGTAATTTGTGGTTAAGCAAAAAGGAAAAAGGATACACATTCAATCACCAGGGGACTTCATGTACCTGCTTCTTTGGAACATTAGAATGCTGCTGTCACAGCACAGCTCAGAGCTGTGGGGGTGTGCTGCTGTCTGAGGGCAGGGGTACAGTTAGAGGGCAGGGGGCAGCAGTCATCCCACAAGCACAGTTCTGCTCTGCCTTTGCAGGAACAAAGAATGTGAATGGCAGGAGCTCCTCCAGCCTCACTCAGAGGTGCTGTAGCTCCCAAAGGGCTGTTACTGAGTGGGTCTGGAACCTTGTCATCGAGTGGGAAGCTAGAGCCACTTTTTTTTCATCCAAACTTACATGGCAGTGGAAATCTAAACTCACAGAGAGCTTCCTGGGGCAGTTAGCCAGAGGTGCAAATGATGCTCAGTGACTGTGCATGATTGCAGCTCTGTAATGAGATAGGGATGGATATAATCACAGGTCCTAAGAGAATGAAAACCCATACAGGAACTTTGGAGAGTAGCAAAAAAGGATAAAACCAGAAAAGCTCTGAATTATTTTCTTATATGGAACCTGAGAAAGAAACAGCATCTGCACACAAGCAAGATGGGAGGCTAATGCTGTGCACTGGGGTTAATGAGCTGGTCCAAGCTTTAGCCCCAACGCTGCCACACACTTCCTGGGCTCTGGGAAAGATGCTGAAGCAAACTGTGGGCATTTGCATTGCAAACATGTTTGGCTTGATTAGGGACACTTCACCCTGCTTTGATTTACTGAATGCATTGGGCTAATCATACATACACAGCTCCTTTCTCTCCATTTTGCTAACTGATGCACCGAAGCCTCACAGTGAGTCATGAGAGATTATTTTTCCCCTAATTAAGTACAATTTTGACAGGACTGGAAATACGCAGGTGTCATGTTATTAAGTTACCTAATTATGCCTTTGAAATGGTCACATAATAATGACTCTTTGGGAACAAGAGGAAAAGGGGAAGAGAACTCTTTGCGTTATTATTTTCATCTTAATCTCTGGTAGAAAAGCAGAGGGTAACCACCCAGTAACTATTGCTCTGAATTACTCATAATTACTGACGCATTGTGGAACTCAACTGTTCGATGATCTCAGGTGTGAATGAAAGACAGCAGTAGTTGAGCAGTTCCTCAACTATTAAAGCATCATTTCAGCAACAAGGCAGGGGAACAACAGAAGCGCGCTCTGGTGCAAGTATTTCATTTTCCAAGAAATGCCAGTTGACATTCATCAGTCAAATAGCAAACAACGAGATAAGCTGTTCCCCCCACTTCGTGTGATTAAGCAGCAAAGAGCCGAGTTATTGGCAGCTCCCACCATTCTCCTGACACAAGTTTGCTAACCCCTTGCTGCTCCCTGATAACCCTGCCATTAGGAGATGGCTGCACACGTTCCTGCAGCTAGGCGTGTGACCCCCGGCGGCACTTCTCAGGCTGCAAAAAGGCAGAGCAGCCTCTTGTGCTCTGCTCTGGGGAGTGCAGCAAGAAAGAATGAACCCTGATCAATCATTCCCACTGTAGCAGAGAAGCAGTGCCCTGTGACACCTCCTGCTGCGGTGCTAACCAGGGTCTGCTGTGATACGCAGGACTTGCCAGGAAGATTTTGCCTTATTCCAACTCGGTCACATCTGTAAAGATGGAGGAGCAGCTTGCGTGAATGCAGCGTAGGAAGGATGGCTGATAACTGCCATCCACTCACATCTACAATCACTTGAATGTTTTGAAGGGAACTCAAGGATCTCAGAGTCGCTGATTAAAAAAGGAGAACTAAGTATCTCAGACAACTGTAATTTAAAGAGCACATCAAAGGATCTGTAGAGCTCCACCAAGAGATGAACAAGCGCTCCACGGCAGTGATGAGGCAGTGGTTGCAGAAGATGAGAGGCTTAAGGGAACTTGCTACAGCTGAGCAAGTGATGTGATCGTGCAGGGAGAGATGAGAGCTACACAAATATTGCAAACAATTCCTGCACTGAGAGGAGATTCCAACAAGAAAAGCTGTTCAGATTTTAGCTTTCCCCGTGTTGAATGAGAGCATGCCCTCTGCTAACAGACACCAACTGCTCCATCACTGATTTGTACGTTTCAGCTTCAGTTCATTCTCATCTACTCATACGTGCTCCTCCATTATTTTTTTGTTATTGCTTTAAATGCACAGCAGAAAAAAAAATAAAAACACAAAAGCCAAACTCTGTATATGTACAGGAAAAAAGAAAGTGATATCCATTGGCTTAATGGGCCGTCCTGCCAGCGTTCACATTTTCAACCCACCTCGATACTCCTTGCCTCTCATGTACAGTGCTCTCAGTACTGTTAAGAACAGCACCCTGATGCTCAAGCTAACAAACCTGTCACATGGCTTCAGTCCAATTTGTCCCGGGTTCACTTCACTAGGTTTGGGCAATTTAGCTTAAAGTGAAGGTGAATCCTTCTGTATATCCCCTATCAGCCAGAAGTGCTTAGAGGCTGCTTACTGGAATGAGCACTTTCTTTTTCTTTTCAGCAGGTGTGGACAAGAGGAAACCACTAACCTATACTTGCATTTGATAATAACCAGCACAAGGTTTAGTGTTACGGTCTGCAGCATCAGAAACCCAGCCTGTAGGAAGGCATGGAGAAAAAAGCCTGTTCAGCATTTCAATAATCCCTTTACTATCAAGAAAAACATAGCTTCTTTCTCAGATGAATTAACCTATTTCACCTGTCAAGAACAAGCCCTATAAATGCTTTACCAAGGTTTGACACACACATTGCAGTGAAAATTGATAAAAGGAGTTGGCTGTGAATTAAGTAAGCAGTACCAAGCACCAGCTGTTTTTTTTCACCACCTCCAAAAGGTTCCTTGCGTTTGTGTTACGGCAGCATCACCTGGCAGATTGAAGCACAAATGGGCCCCCCGGTGTGATAAGAGCAGTCCTCACACACAGGATGTGTGCACATTCTCCCAGGTGACAGCCAGGCCAGCTGAGCCTGTCCCTGCAGAGCACAGATCCAACAGTCAGCTCAGAGACGGTGACAACAGAACGATGCTGACGACAACACCGCATCACCCCACGCCAGAAGCAGCTCGTGTGAATGGGATCTTTCCTTGGGGAGGGGGGGGCTTTGTATTGAAGTGGAGTCAAAGTATGTCCACACAACCACGACGAAGTGCTGAGACACAAGCAGGGCAGATGCAAATACGGTGCGGTGCTGATGGGAGCAGCCACGGTCAGTCCATGTCCCCCCCCCCCCATCCCCCCGAGGTAACAACGCATCACCAGAGCTCGTGGCCACGCAGGTACACCCACCCCCCCATCACTGACTCCCAGCAATTCTAGTTCTGTGCAGTAGAGGGAAGCAGCAAGCACCATAACAGTGACCAGCCACGCGGCTGTCGTGTACTAAAGACTTAATTATGTTCTCAAACAAAATACAATGAACTCTGTCATAAGTAATCACACAGGAGACCATGAAGGCAGTAGCTTATTCGAAGTGGCCTTCTATGAAAGATGCAGTCGGATTTTCTCTGGCTGCAGGGAGAACAGTGACCTCTGAAAGTGAAGAAGTGGAATGCAGGTTTACTGTTCATTGATTGTGTTTTTTAGTTTGATTGTTTTACTTTATTTACCAAGACCTGAGTTCATGTGTTGATGTTTTACCGGGAAAACTTACTCAAAACAGTTTCCTCTGACCTTCAAGGTATCGTCAGGATTTAGCTGTGACTGTGTTGATGCATGGAAACGTTCAACTGCTGGCAGATAGCACAGGAGGAAATATTTTGCTTACAGTACAGGTGAAGTGCTTCACACAGATCCTACATTCTCTCTGGGTGTAATTTAGCTTTACTCTGGAGTTAGGCACTGCATAAAGCTCAGGTTCAGCACTATTTGGTATAGCACTTACCACGGAGCTTCTCCTTCCATCTCCAGATGCTGTGCTTGGAGTTGTCTTTCTGCCACACAAACAGCTGAAGTACACAATTCCTTGATCACAACATAAAGAAAATTTATGAGAAAGCGAGGCAGAATATGACAGCACACACAACAATAATTATGGAGTTATTAAAAGCACACATCACACGATGCAAACCTAAACGGCTCTGAAATACAGATTTTGCCTTTTCTCAGTGCTTAGGATAAAATAAAATTAATTGCTGTTTCAAGAAAGAACTAAAGGTTAAAGGAGAGTAATTACCAATTATTTAAAGGGTAGTTGTAATGAACTGCAATAAAAAGATGCTATACTTCTAAGCCAGATACCATATTTTCAAATGGGGAGTGTGACACTAGACTAATATTACCAGAGGGCCGTGCTTCAGATAGAAGCAGGCTGTGACTTTCTAGAAAGTTCCCACAGAAATACAGACTCCATGATGCTTCAGTTCACAGCGCTGTTTGAGCTCTCTGGATCAGAACGTGGGTGTGTTTTAATATCAAGTCAGTATTTCACATGCAGTTGAGCACACGTGTTCCAGGGGGTCCAGGAGTTTTGCAGATGAGGGCATAAACCCATTTCTTTCAGTGTTGTGTAAATGAACAGTGCACTGCAAATGAGAATGAGATGTAAAATTAAAATAGCAAGCTGTGTGTTGCATTGTATCCTCAAAGCCAAGCGTCGTATCCGGCATTTGGAACATGGCACTCAGCAAGGGGAAAAAAACCACATCAATTCAGGAGAAGAACCACATTGGATGATTTTCTCCTCTCATTTCAAAGCCAGCAGTGACAGGATATAAAACACTTCTGTTCAGCTTTTAAAGCTACAAAATTCGTATGAAGGAATAAAACAAAAGCACAAAAAATTAATAAGAAAATGCCTCTCTTTTAGAATGTTTTTATCAGGGAATTCAACAGTTCAGGAGTCCTAACTTCAGCCTTGCTGAGTAAGAGTAATTATTTTCCATTAAGTCAGCTGATTTCTTTGTTCTTTTCATCCATTGTCATCCCTTGTTATTTAGGACATCGTGTAACTCTCCCTGATTGCGCTATGGTGTTAAGAGAATGAAATTCCGATTTAGAAGATGCTTAGTACTTGAAAACTTCTGCTGTGTTCACTTGCTTAAAGGTGGATGCCTGCTTTGATGTGGTGCTGTGTCACAGTTGCACCTTCAAAGAGAGAAAACTTCCAGAGGTAAAAGTTAATGATGTGCCATTTCGAAAATGAGGCTTCACTTCAAGTCCTGCCTAAGTACACTCTCTCCTCAAAGTTCTCTCCCCCCTTAGGACGCTCAGTCATGATAATCCAAACTGTTCTGAGGGAAGTTTCACTGGGAAACATCCTTCTCTTCCACCAGCCATTGACATCATCAGTACTCCAGTATGTCCTACCACCACCACCAGCACGTGGTCTCCTGGTGATCTTTAATGGAGAGGGTGAGGGAGAAGAGGCTGTTGTCAACATGAATCTGAATCGGTGAGTAGGAACAGGGACTGCAGAGAGTTCCTAAGATGGCAGATGGAAGAGAAAACAAGGCTCTGCAAACAGCAGATATTTTGATAGCCAACTTTTACTACAGATAAGGCAGGACTCACTATCCCTCTCCCTGATTGCTGCACCAGGGAGCAGCACAGAGATAAGGAACCTTTGGCTGGCTGGGGGCTACTATTGATCTGTGAATTCTGATATGTGAACTTTGAAGTTGGAGCTTTGACTCTGCATGAGGCATAGAAGAGTGTGTTCAGAGGGCTGCCAAAAGCTTCTCATCTACGTAAGCACTCAGTGCCAGCACTAATCTGATGCAAGATACTGAAGAACTAGCATCAAGCTATAAACTTCCTCAGGTATATAACTGTGTAGTGGATAGGAGATGCTTCCCCAAAACAACAGTTGTTTCTCAGGGCCAGGCAACTTCAGTCTTTCATGAGCTCTGAATTGCAGTGCTGTTGAGAGGGGGATGTTTGTATTTTCAGAACCAGCCCTTTATCCACAGACTTCTGCTCTCAACATTCAGTTCTCTTGTGGTAGTGTGCCCAAGCCTGACCCAAAGCCTCTCTCAAACAGAAGACTGTATTGTTGTAAATGACTCTGATCATCTTGTATTCTGTGACACAGAACCTGAGGTTTCCATACAGAGATTTCCAAGACTAATGACTAAAAAGCAAGGCACAGCCCCTGCTAATTTAGTTTGGCCCATCTGGGGACCCACCAGCAGTGTCCATAGGTACTGTACGTCTTCACAGACAGCTTACCTTGGAACTCCCAAGTGCAGTTACTCTAGCCAGCAGATGATTAATATGTCATCAAAATAGTTCTCTACCTTTTCTCTCGCACCAGATGAAAGACATTTATTACCTTGTCCTTTTCCAGGCTGATGTTACACAGATGCTAGACTAGGAAATCTAACCTCTGCTGTTCCATATTGTCATTTTAATTAAAGCCATATCCTGTAAAATGCTATATGCTGCTGAAACCCTGATAAGATCCTATTATCAGAAAGGAGCAAATTTGTGATGCTATCGGGGCCAGCCCATGATTATCTGCCAGAACAAAAGGAATGTTATTAAACAAACTCTGTTAGATCACTGCAGGAGGATAGAACAAAAATCCTGCTCCAGTGAAACCCCTTATCTCTCTGAGGTCACTCCTGCAGCACGCAGTTGCAGCTCTGTGCTGCAAGTGGGAGCAGGGAAAAAGAGGAGTTGCTAAGTCCTGTTGTACTGTGGAAAGTTAATTTATTACCAGGAGAGATACGAACTTTAATCTGAATTAACTCCTGGGAGATGATAGTTTCTTAAACATATTTTTCAAAACCCTCATTACAAAGCAAAGTGCCTATATTTGCTTTTCTGAATGCAGCCATTATTTTTTAAGACAAAAGGAAGAAAGAGTTACAACGTACTTCTAAGATTTAACGATCTTCTGTGAAACAAAAGTAAGAGGAGAGAATTAACACACAGCAGTTCCTTTACCTTGACTTCATTCTTTTCCTCCTTTGGATAAGCCAAAGAGCATTGGCCCCCTCGAGGTGGATCCCACCTTTGTGCATCCAGAACAAACATCCAGCAGTCCTACACTAGGCAGAAAGCTGCCGTCACACCTTTGAAGCCTGTCAGATTTCTTGGCACTGTAGACAACGAAAGCAATCTCTCAGTTTTCCAGATAGCTCCATGTACGCGCCATGCTCTTTCAAGCAAGTACTGAGCTAATGCAAGAGAACAAGCTGTCCCATCCCCAAAAGCTACCTCACTTCTCTGACTTCACCATTACCAACAGATTCGTTCTGAATTGGGGAAGATCAAACTATAATCTGACTATCTTCCTCTATTTTATTTACTCTCTGTAGCAAGAATAGCCCTACCCATCCAATACAGTAATTACTTAACAATCCTCCTCTGCTGGGGACCCTAAACAGAGAACTTAAACTACTGTTGGGAATGGAGCTACTTAGGGGGGTCTGCACAGATGATCCCAAACTGCTGTGGCTTCATTAGTTACTGTTCATCAGATGAGCTGTGTTAAGTCCCATGTCCATGCTCTTTCCTGCAGTGAGAATGTGCTATTTTAACACTGCCAGGTGGCTTAATGCAGACAGCTGGCTCTACTTAACTGCTGCAATGAGTGGAAAGCACCTGTGGGCCCTCAGCACAGCTCAGCTGGAAAACAGAGTTCACTGTACTGCAAATCCTGTCTGTGTATCCTAACTGAAAGGAAAGGATTGCCCTTTCCTGGGAACGCAGCCCTTCCTACCAAACTTTTGGGAACTAGAAACACTAGCAGTAGCAGTTCTATTAGCAATAAAGGGCTAGAAGTAAGGTGAAGAACTTCAGACCCCAAATAAGGCTTAAATCAGGATGTAAGACAGAACACAGTTTTCTGGTCAGATGCTTGACTCAAGGCGTCGCTAGCATCTCTAAAGCATCTTGCTTTATCTCCAAAAAACATGAAAGAAAAGTCACGAAAAGGATTTGGATGCCGATAAAAAGAATATTCAAAATAAACTGAAGAACAGTAGCAGGTGTATTATATAAATTCCTCAGAACTTAATGAACTGGTCTTCAAAAAAACAGTTTTATCTCCTTCATCCATATGTATTATGATAGGATAACAAGTGCAGATGTAATTTAAAAGGGGTTCTGGTTCTGTTTGATGTGTTTTCAGGCTTGCTTCAGGCTGCACTAAAGCCTGATGTCACGGCCCTGCCCAGTGGACTTCCCACTGCTCTGTGCTGTAGCAGCTGCACCTATTGCTGGAGGGATGGGGGATGTGCAAAGCATTCCAGCACAGGCACTTCCCACCTCCTGCACAGAAAGGAGTCCTGTGGTCCTCGTTTCACTTGGTCGTATCCTAACTGCAGAGCTTGGCTTTGGCCCTGTCTGCATGTGGGTGAAGAACTTTGCTTCCTAGCTTCTTTGCCTAATGGCTCTGTGCTGGGCTTCCTGCTAAGGGCACAATGCTCTCCTGGTGTTTTTTCGATGTTTGAGGAAATAGAAAACAGCTTCAAATTAACAAACTGTGAAAGCATCGCTGCTGTCTTGCAGCTGGCCCTGCCAATCCTTACAGCTGAGGCAGTGAGAGTCCTTTCTGAACCGATACAGCTTGGATTGCAAGAAGTATTCCAAGGGAATGGTAATGTGCACTAGATGCAAAGACATCAGTGTTTCCCTCCTGGAAGTTCAGTGATGAAATGGAAAAATGGCTTTTGAATTTCATCCAGGAGTATTTGTACACAGTAGTCGCTGATAGCATTTGTTCCCTAGACTTCAAATGAGAAGGAAAGAGCTATCACAGTGATGCGATTCTGGTTGCAGAGATGTGGTAATTACTGAAATCTGCTGGTCAGGGGCTGTAGAAGCCTTGCTTTATTTTAGTTAAATCATTTGCCATCCTTCCTAAAATTGATTTTGATCTAAATAGATTTTTTGTTCACAGGCTCTTAGCTTGTATCTCTCCATTCACTGATATATGATGCTATTTGACCACTTTAACCTTTACTTCTATGTGATCTAAACAGTGCATGCTTTTCCAATATCTGTCTTCTGGAAATGAATGTTATCCTTCCACACGTATATTTTTTCCTGCTATCTTGGGCTTCAAACTCCATATAGGCAACTCTAGTTCACCTGTCTGAGTGTCCCAGCTCCTGTCACTAACAGATTAAAAAAAAAGTGAGACTGTGTGTGATATTATTAGCTGGGATATTCAGGACAATATCCCCTCCTTCAAAAAATACCAAGGGAACTTAGGAACTTTGACCATCTGCTTTTGCTGTTGCAGCTGGCACGTGAGATAGGCTTGGCTTATTATGATAAAGAAGACACAAAAGAACATGTTTATCAGACCTATGGAGAATTGTGTTGTTAAAAGATGGAAACAAAGAGTTGACGGAGAAGAAAGGGCAGGATGGGTTTTCTTCCTTCCAACCCTTTAACCAACCAACTCCAGGAGAGGGATTTGCTCGCAGGCAGTTGCCCCTTTCAGCCAACAACTCATGCTGTTGAGAGAGCAGATATGCTCATTGGATGGCTCATCCACAGAGCTGACATTTCCTAACGTGGAACACCGTGTCACTAGCACAAGATGGCAGTAAAACAAGAAGCTCGGAAACAATGACAATCTGCCAGCTCCACTCTGGAAATAACAAGACTTTGTCTCTTCCCATTCGCCAAAGCCAGCAAAGCTGCTCTTAGCTCATACCACGGATTTCCCCAGGTGAAATGCAGATGGGCAGAGAATTGTACAAATCATTGGAAGCCTAACACGTAATTACCTACAGCGAGGACCAGAGGCAGTCCAGATAATTCAAAGCTACTTACCAATTCCACTACCAAAAATAAATAAATAAAGCATAAGCTGCTCCAATTCATTACTGTTTATTCATCCTTTGAGTGTACTACACACAGCTGTTAAATGGCTAATAAATTCTTCCCACTGCAGTGAGCAGTCCTCAGATTTAGAAGGACTGCCTGGGCCACTTCTTTGGCAACACCTAATGGCAAGCCACTTCTGTGCACAGGAACAGAGGAAGCTTCTCTGCTCTGGACTGGGTTCATGATGCAAAGTGCTATTTCCTTTCTCCAGGAGAGCCACATAGCAGCCATTTTTAAGCTTTCTTATTTCTTTTCTCATTTTTAAGCCTTCAAATTTTTCTGACAAATAAATGTCAGAAAAGTGACTACTAAAACTTGTTAAGAGGCTTTATAACAATTATGGATAGATCTGCAGAAAATTCCAGTACTCCACGTGACTCAGTGGACTTCTGAAAATGCAAAATGCTGAACTGCTATTATTTTATTCTATTTTCTATCCTTTTCTATCCTATTTTGGCAGTGACTCAGGAGAAATCCTGTATGTCAGTCACTGGAGTCATAGGGTTCTTATCAGGCATTTTGTTTAATAGGACGTGGATGTGGGTTGTCTTTTAATTGTCTTTTTCCTTTCCGTATGATTTAAGATTTTAATGAATATTTGAAGCTCAACGCAAAGATTTGAGCTTAATGGCAAAGACACTTATGAAATATTTGCGTAAACCAAGTCTAATTATGTCTAAAGAGGAAAGCCTATCAAGGGGAGGAGGAAAGCAGTGAGACCCATTAACACTGCTGAACAGTATCAATAGCCGAGATTTAGAAAACATGGGTGAGAAAAAACTGGATAGTTGCACTTGATATTATTACCACCGCAATCAAGTGCCTGAAAGCAGGAACAGATGTTCTGAAAAAGAATCAGTTTTATCCATTAATTTGAATGTGACTCTCTCTGGAGGGAAATTTGCCTGCTCACTTTGGCTCTCTGCACCAATTGGTTATTCAGCGAAGGAGGTGACATCCAGTTCTCATGAAATCCATCTTGTGGCTGCTAAGGCAGCTCTTGATATGGATAGCTGCAAGGGGAGTGACAGTTCTAAAGACAAAACAGAGACCCTTATCCTCGACCCTAGAATAAGTAATACCAAAACCCTGCATTGATTTCTGTGAGAGACCACATTAATTCTGTCTGGTACCTCATCCCAAAATAGCCCAGCGTTCTGGCACTCTCACAGCACCGGAGATAGTGTGCCCTGCTCATTCACACTCCCAGCAAGCACCATGTGTTTCATTTAAGACACTTAAATGAAACAGTAAGCCCTTCACAAAATGTAGTTATTCTTGCAAGTTAGGAGGGCACAAAAACTAAGTGGGGTTAAACACAGCCATGTGGTGAGCACGGTACTTATGTCAGTGTAAATCAGAGGAGGCTCCGCTGATTTCTGTGGAACTAAGCACTCAATTCTCATCGCAGAGTAGAAAGAAGAAACAAGAACACCAACAAATTCAGACAAGGGAAAACTGCCATCAATGTTAGGTTAATGCAAGTCAGGAGAAACTCTGCCAGCATTCAGCAATTCGACTTTCCAAAGCTTTCTGTTTCAGGTATGATTATTATTAATTTCCTTTCCAATTGATAGTCAGAGGTTCAAGGGATTGGGTGAGCAGGATCTCAGTTAGTTCAGCATAAAATTTGAGATGAAGTCAGATCACATTTTGAGTTCTCTACAATTCATATATGTCCTGGGTAAATATCGCTGCACTTGCTGTAAGAATCAATACAGACAGTTTATCTTTTTAGGTGCAAATGCAAATGTCTAAACCCCAGTGATCACTCCAGCATGAATGGTCTGAGGCACCTGGAAGTTCTTCTATTAGTGGTGTTTTGCGTGGAAGGCAAGCAAATGGCTTTTATTAATATTCTCACGAGCTATATTTTTCTAATGAATCTCTAAGGAAGGAAAAAAAAGTAGAAGATAGCCATTTTTAACAGAGAATCTTTAAAACTAACACAGTCTGCTGCTAATGGAATCTTGGGATTTCCCTTTAAGTACTCATTAGCACAGTGAGTCCTTAATTACTCAGCACCCCATTTTAATGAAGCCCAATCATAAGGTGTTAAACATGAGAGTAAGAATGGATGCCAACTCTTCACTTACCATCACATTACTTATTTTGATGTTCAGGAAAGAGACAAAATGCCAAAACCCAACTACTGCCAAGGCCCAAAACCCACAGTTCCCTCCTAAATGAAACTTCAGAATTCAAGAATTCATTGAGCTTGAGCTGAGGGATAGGACAAAGTGCAACACTTGCATGACTGGAAATAAGCGGTGTATTTGGACTGAAGACTCAGCTATCAGAAATTGCAGTTTTCAGTGTCTACATATGAAATGTATGATGTAACATATATGCAGTAAAAATCTTAAACCTTGATGCATCAGTGCTCAGTGTTCTGCTCATCTGATACTGCCTTTTGCACTAGGGAGTTTTGTGCAAGAAAGATTTTAATTTTCCACTGGATGCAGATGTGAATCTACACGAACTGATAATGAGAAGCATAAAACCAAAAGAGCAAAGCCAGTTTACTCCACACATGCCCTAATCCCTCTTTTTCATTCCCTTTCTCCCAAAATAATTTGACTTCTTTCTGTTCCATGCCACTGACATTCAAGCAAAGCAGCACTGCTGCTTGCTCTGGGTCCACAGCAGAGATGAATGCAGCCCATGCTTTTTTGAGAGATGCCTATTTGAAGTCATTAACTGTTCCTGTCCTGCAGACACATTCTCAAAAACTAAATGAGGTGATACATATTTCTCTATTGTGGTGAGTGCCCATGAGGCAGCTTTCGATAGCAGACAAAAACTTGTACATAATTTTTTTTCAGCAGCTATCATCAGAATTAAAAACAGTGCATATCTGAATAATTTCAGAGAGGCATGATAGCTTGGGATTTCTATCCAGGACAGTGTAAAAGAAAAATGCCACTGGAGATGCTTCTGACATCAGCAGGCATTTTAATTACCATCAGTGTCTGTAGCATATTAAAAATACCGTATGAGCATCAATGCTTAACAGCCTGAAAAAAGACATTTTTCCCAGAGTTATGACTTTGGATTATAAATTACAGCCATCATAGGAGTTAACATGCCATAAGCCTTTGAAGACATTTATATATCATACGGAGCTGGTGATGGGCCAAGATTTTGTTTCTTATGTATAACGAACAGTTCTCTGAAACAAAAGCCAAGTTCTTCACAGAAAGCAAGCAAATGATTTATTTTGAGATGCACAAGGTTCCACTTGTTAATTACTAGCTCTGTCAAATGATGGGGATATGGTCAGAGGATGCACCAGCTCTGTTACAGGTCCACCAACAAGACAAACTTCCCACTGAGTCAAAGCACAGAGGCAGTGTAGTAGTGTCAGACTGTGGGGTATCAGCTGGGCAGGAGCCAGGCCAGCACACTCCTCAGTCACACAACATAGACACGGACTGCAGTCAGAGACCAGTGTACAACTACTGGACGCTGGCTGTGAGCAATGCAGCAGTGGGACCTGGATTAAAGCAATCAAGGCCAAACAGCTTCCTAGCTTCTTTCAGAGGGGCAGGAGCACAGGCAAGCTCTGAGGAGTCATCACATCGTTGATCTAGAAATATCTGTCTAATATCAGTTTAACAGCACAGAAAGACTTGAAAGTTTAGAGTGAAAAACATCTGAAAAGATCAAGTACTGAAAAGCCCCTAGTGAACACAACCATTTACTAGGAGAAAAACCAAATACTCCAAATACGTAACCCAACAAAGAATCCGTGTCAGGTCGGACATTCCACCTATTACAGAACACAGAAATCTTATAGTTAAATTCCTTTTGGCTTGTACAGCTTTGCCTCTATAACTTTTAAACCCCTGAAAGAACATAAAGTTAAAATTTTAATGGCATTTCAGCAGAATCTCTTTGAATTTTGTATTAGATCACAATTTCGCCTCCGGTAAAGCCTTTAGAAATAAAAAATTCTCATACGTAAAAACATAATAATCATACAGGAGCCTTCCAAAGTCAGCATCAAATAGAATAAAATATATTTTATTAATGATACAATTCACAAAATTACTAGTTCTGCCACTCTCTGCCCACAAGAGATACTTCCTCTGCTGTATTATATTGCATACACGTTAGCTACTGGTGTTTGTTCTGTATGATTCAACCTCCTGATTGCTTTGAATGTTTCATGAACATAACACACTTTCACTAATCATTAAAGAGACTTTGGCCATAATAAGGACATTCTAGCCAAGAGTCTCTACTGTAAGGTCAGTTAGAGATCATTCTTTAAGATCTGCTCTCATTTAGACGTATGTAGAGTCGAAGCTTAAACCAGCACTGGCAAAAGATGCTTCTGACTTCAGCTGAACCTGCTGGTGTATAGAGCAGCAGAACTCCTGGTACTGAGCTGCAGCCTGCCTGGGCCAAGCCTGCTAAGCTCCATCCTGTAGCTCTGATCTTTCAGTAAGTAATGTGAGCTTTCAGAGCCACGGAAGAACAGTATGAATCAATTAGAACATTTTCAGAGAGCAAACATCCTCCTTAAAAGCTCACAGTGACAGTGTTCATACTTGTAAATTCACATGAATTCAACGCACCTAGCAAGCAAAATCAGTGCATCAAATTCCATTTCTCAAGTACAAAAGTGGCTAGGTTAAATACTAGATCCACTAAAACCAGCCTAGTTTTTGTATTTAAGTGTTAAGTAAACCGGGATTAAACTCGACTCAGTACTTCTTTCAGTGACAGACACCATGGAATGGCTTCCTTCAGCATTTTGGACAGGATTTGGCAGTTTTCATTGTCATTGGGATGCATTTATGTACTCTGGGCTGGCATCATCACGACCCAAGTGCAGGAACTCTGAATTCTAGTCCAGCTTTTGCTGCTGATCTGTGTATGTCACGAGTCTCTGTGCACCGCAGCTTCCCAGTCCATAAAGCAGAGTGAAATCTACCAACCTCCATTGTCAAGTGCTATGTGTAAGTGTATGGAACAGCATCAGTAAATATTATTACACTGTTAATAAGGGCCATATGTTCTTATGTTACTGCTTGGTATCTATTTTCAACCCTGGAAGCTGCGTGATGATCAAAAAAAAAGCTACATAAAACAATACAAGATGGTATTCCATAGTAATACATTCTTGTCTTTATCTATTCCTTTTCTCTTTTGTTTTGAGCACTAAACAGACTGTTATCCTGCCTTCTCTTCTGAGCTTTCCTTTAAAGAGTTCCCTCTTTAGACTATTTATGTGATTCTGAGACATGCAGAACACAGCTGCAAGGCTAAAATGCATATAGGCACCTTAGTAATTCACATTTCTGCTTAAATATACTATAAAGGCTGACTGACTGATACGAAGTATCAGGAAAATCTGCAATGCAATTATCATGTTGTAATACATCTTCAGTAATCGAGGCACTCTTAGCATGGTTTCTCCTTGCAAGTAGCAACAGCAATAAAGAGCTCTGTGAGAATAATTCACACTGATGACGAAATATTAAAGGTCTTTTATAAGCATATTTCATAGAAAACTGCATAGAAAATGGCTGAAACTCTTTCCTTGTCAAACAGCTCCTGTGTTACTAAGCAGTGGTGTCTGCTTGTTGTCTGGCTTCTGACAGGAGAGCACAGCCTCCTCAGCCTGGATTGTTTTCCTAGGAAAATGGATCTTGTGTGCTACTCTGCTTCAGCAGAACCGACTTATTCTATATTGGATACTGTCCATGCCAAGATTTATCATTTAATTATAACTAGGAACACTGACTAAATCCCAGTTGCTTGGGGAAATTACTTAACGGAAATGCTGGATTCTCAATAAAACATTGGGAACTTATTGCTTAAACATCATCTCAGGGACTCCCCCCTCCTCCCTTAGCTTTTGGTTTTCCCAGCAGAACGCAGACACTAATTATGTGGAGCACAATACATTCCAGAGGAAGTCAGAGAAACATGCTAGGAACACATCAAAGGGCAAACATTAGGAAGCTTTCTAGTATCTCACGTTGTCAGAAGTGGAGATTATCTGCCACACTTTGCCAGCTATTCTTCTTTACCATGCCACCCATACCTTCCATAATTTTTGATCACAGTGAGTCAGTCCTCTGCCACCGAGGACCATTTGAAATAGCAGATGGAGATATGAGAACGTATTTTCCAATCCTCATGTCTTATGCACCACTGGAAAATGACTGTGACTTACCCAGAGAGGTAACACTTAATATTGTGATTGTTTTAGGATGCAGCAACATAAAATGCAAACACTACAGATGCACTCCACTAATTTCAGGCACTCTTTTTTTTTCACCTCTTGCGAACGACTGAGAACTGAGCTGACTATTGTTTGTGACCTGAGAAAGCCCATGTTGAAGGTGGGCAATTATGACTTCCTTTTCACTTGCCAAATTTTCGACAGGAACAACTAACCATGCCACTTTCCTCAATGCTTCTAAGGACAGAATTATAGGCAACTTCTATCTGGGCAACAACAAAAAGCATGCACAAATAAAGACTGCGTTTTTAAGGCATGAAAGTACCCAACTGCCTCGCAGGGTTAAACATTTTGAGTTTTCCTCAAGTTACATCAGGAGTGAGAAAGACACAGCGATACTGTGGGAGAGATTCTGAGCAGCTCCTACTGTTGACACACTGTGTATGGTACATGTAACAGCCTGCGAACACTCTCAGGGTATTATTAGGACAAACAAACCGAAATAATTAGAAAAGAAAAGGACAGATTTACAAACATTTGTACAGTGGTACTCCAATTCGAAAGAATAAGGAAGTCTTTTCTTTCCCCCATGAATACTTACAAAGCAGCAATTACATACAATTACAGTTTGTAATATCTCTTCTATTGTTTAACTTTTCAGACAACAGATCCTATTAGCTTGCAAAAAGTGCTACATAAAAACACTAAAGGAGCTATAAATTATAATAAAATAATTTATTACAGAAAATACGCCAAAAACACAATTAAGATAACTTGCTAATTTAAAGCATGACTGCAACCAGGACAGTACAAAAGACTGCAGTTAAATATTCATCCCTAAGTTCTTGCATCTCAGAGCTGCAGTCTCCAAGGGCCTGCTACATTCCAAAATTTCACCTTGTAGATGAGAATCGTAGTCCATGTCTTCCAATGCTGTACTGCAGGGAAGACTCCTGAGGTCACCTAGCCAATCCCCTGCTCAAAGCAGGACCAAAATGTGAAGCCTACAGGATGATCATTCAGAAGTCCACCTGACAGCATAATTTGACCTCAAAATATAATAGTTTGGAAGGGAAAAATGTTTCTTTTCTTGTAGACTCTAATAACAAAGAAGAAAACAGGGTCCATTGTTAAAGGGTTGAAGTGACTCTTCTGAGAAATGCAGTCACTGAATGTATGAGACAAACAAAATATTCCACTCTTCTGCTCCAGCAAATTGACAAGAATTTAAAGCTAAGAAAAGGAATGTAAGACAGGTATACAGAAGGTAAGGAAATAATTCTGCATCCTTCAAAGCTTGACAGTGTCAGAATGAAGAGACGTGAAGGCACAGAAGAGCCAGTCTCAAACTGGAAAGACAATTCAGACTTATTGCATTGATATTCCATATGTGTACTCCACATGCACCACACCTCATCAATAATGTTTCTGTGAAAGTCAAGGCCACATGTTGGTAAGACTCTTCTATTAGTTAGGGCTGCAGGAGCACTTCAAAGCAGCTGGGGTGCTCGACGACTAAGTAGGTTTGGCTGCAGAAATCATGTTCCTTTTAACTTTATTGTGATAATGTAATTTAGTTCAAGAAAGATTACGATTGAAAGCCTTACAGTAAATAGGAGGCAATTCACAAATACAATTCATTTACCATCAAACACATGCCTCAGTAGGCAATCTTCTTGCTTGCTTGCTTGTTGGAAGTACTCCGTTCTGTAGTGATAGCTTTACTTGTTTCACTAAGCCTTATATAATGAAAAATAAAATGCATTTACTCTTTGGAAAAGAGAGAAAAATCAGTGGGTGGAATAAACAGCCCAGTCTAACAGCCAGGGGTACATTTGCTTTACTGCTTTAGTTGTCCAAGAAGAGACTGAGACAAAAAGACACATGGAGCAAATGAACCTACATTCCATTTCTTGCTTTGTCTTTCTGGAAAAAAAAAGATAAAATTGTAAATTTGAGTCATATTCAGGAAAGAAGTTCATTGACTTCAATTATAAATCCGTAATGTTAGACCCTGCTTTCACAAGCTGCCTTGTGTGTGGCAGACCCTAATCCTTCATTCAGAGAAGCTTTGCAAGGTCAAAGGCATCGATGAGATTACAAGGTCGGGGCTCTTGGAGAGCTGAGTCTGAAAGGCAGTCATCTTGAAGCAGATGGTTCTGTGTACAGACCAAGCAAGATAAAGGGCACTATTGGAATATAAATGATCATTATTATTCAGCTAAACAGATGGGTAGGTCTTTGTAGGATCAGGGCCACTTGTAAAACATTTTGGAATTTTATAGCTGTAAAACCTGAATTTCATATAATAGAATTGAAAACGAAATACCTTCTAAGGCAATAAAAGTAGAGGGAAATGTTCTTCTTCAAATAGATTATTAAATAACAATAGAATTTGAAAGTAAGGTAAAAATAATACTTACACTGAAAAAATTACAAGTTCATTTCCATTTTGGTCCTTGAATTTGATGGACCATGAAGTTTGCCATCCAGCACAGCTTTTACATGTGAATTGCCATGATCCTCATCCTGGCACTTGTCAGAAATTAGTCTGACAACTTCCTTTTCCATTCCAGAATGCTGTTCTGATGTTCACACTTAATTCATTGCTCACAGCGTCTACTAGAGAAGATTTAATGCACACAAGAAATGAACTGTGCTGCTATTTAAGTAGGAAAAAAACCCTAAATGTGGCAATGTAATGTATTGACTAATTATTAGCTGACATGATCTACCATTAATTCAATGTCACTTCAATCGCATTCTCTTTTCTCTTAAAGGAGTGGGAAAGTGATCCCAATTTGGAGGAACTGAAGCGATTCCTTTCTCCACTCACCTCTATGTGCAGCTGAGAAATTTTAAGTGAGAAAGGGACCACACAGATATTCCCTCAACACAGTCAGAGCCCATCTTAGATACATAAGACATGGCCCACAAGTATCTTATAGAAGACAGAGCAGGCCGTGTTACAGAAGCTGAAGTAATTCATTATTAATGACATTCGGTGGCGTGTCTCAGCATAAAGATTTTAATCACCTAATTAGCTATTCTTCTACATTCCATTTTTTTTTCCCACACCTTTCATACTTTGAGAACCACTGCAGTAGTTCAAGTCAGAGCAGCAATGAAAAGATGATGTAGCCAAGCTGATGAGTAGAGGCAAACCTGAGTGTAACATCAACCCCTACGCCTCAAACCATGCTTTCAATAAAGGACAAGGCTTTTCACCCATTATTTTCATTTCTGAGCAACAAAATGAAGTCTCTTTTGCTGTTCAGCTAATCCTTACTCTGTCTTGGAGAAGAGAGATGTTTTTGTCACTTCCTTGTGCTGATAAGACTTGTATCAAAGTTGTGGGGGAATGAATTGCAATTTTTCAATTTAAGAGACTGCTAATATCAGCCAGAGTCTTGGTTAAACAAATCCCTTGTGAAAGAAGAGATAAGGTGCAACCTATTTGTGTATTAAATAGAAGATTTGTTTCCTATGGTATATGCCTCAAATAAATATATTTGCAATACTCCCAGCGCTCATTGATAATAGCTTACTAAATAGAGCAATTAATGAGATATCTGGCCAATTAGACTGAAAAATACAGTTTGCTTTGGTCTGTGCTTAACGTTGGTGATGAGCTGACAAAGATGTCCCAACACTATCTCTAATGCATTTACTTGATCTTCACACCACATCGTGCTGCTGCCAGTATCTGTCAGGTTTGAGTCCTGTCTCCATTAACAGAGAGGTGCAGAACCACTATACAGTGCAGTACTCACAGTATCCACTCCATCTTGAAACAGAATTCACACTGCTGTCCTTTTGCTGGATTGCAGCTGTCTTAGATCTACTTTTACACCAGTACATTGTATTTTTGAACAAGTTGTTCTACTCTGCCACAATTAGTTGAAAAACAGACAAATTAATTCTACTTGAGCACAGCTGAAAACCACAATGTCACTGTTTTCCAAAAGCTTTCATCAGGCTGGGGCTGTTCTCCTGTACCATGATATAGAGTGCACGAGCCCTGATACAGAGAAGAGGATTCCAGGGCTCTGTTCCCAAACACTACTTCTTATTTCATGTGATACAATGGATCTTTAAAATTGCTATTAAAAAAACCCAACAACAACAACAACAAAAAACACTTAAAGGGAATTAAGTTTAGAAAGCACAGTGTGAACAAGTCTCAGTAGAAATACTCTCAGACTGTTAGCTGGAGTTGTGATGTACCAGTCCCTGCCGCACTCCAGTTACAAGCTGGCTGGTCCTCAGCTCTAAGGTTTGTCATATAACCTTGTGCACTCATCCGGATAAAAGGACTTTGATTCTTACAGAGCAGAACTCACAGGCGTTCAATTTCACACCTCTGATACAAATACAGAAGAGCAGGAACAGCCAAGCTGCTATCTTCTTTTGGGGAATGTGATTAAGTGTTTCCACCAGGGCTTTTCGAAGGAAAGATGAGCTAAAGAAAAGAAGTTGCAACGATATTAATACTTCAGTTGATGAGTTTGTAAACCTGCTGAATGAATCCGAGGAAAGAAGGACAAAGGTTTCGCTGCGCACTTGAAGAACATGAGCTAGAAAAACACCTGTTAAATAAGAAAAACATTCCTAGTGCAAGAAATAGCATAAGAGTGGGGAGAAAGATGAATGTCTTGTACATCACTATGGATGGTCATCTTTTGTAAAAGTTGGATTTGAATCCTAATAAGATATTATATGCAGAATTGCTCACGCTTTGATTATCATGTGGAATGCTCTAGACAGGACTTTTGAGGTCACAAAAGAGACAGAAGCTTGAGGGCTCGGAAGAGAAAGGAAAAAGCTCATTCTTTATATGACCTAAAAACTATGGAATCTGTTCCTGCAACTGTGATGCATTAAGTTTCTTTCTGTGGTTATGGCACTCAACGACTTGGATTTTGTTTTACACCAATGTTCAGGCTGACTCATGTTAGTGACCTCAGACTGCCTGAGGATTATCTACACCAGAGCTCTTTCATCCTTCAATTTTCTGACAGCAGTGCCTTACAGGAATCATCTCTGGCAATCTCCTTTTCCAGACTTACCACCAGATGCAGGCAACAGAAATATCAACCTCACACTCCAGAATTTCACAGCAACATAACCTCAGATGGAATTGTGACCAGCCAGTGTCAACCTAAGAGGTTTTCAGTGGAGGATATCAATGGACGTGGCTTAAAAGAAAGCAGAAAGGAAGGATGGAAAAATAGCTTTACAAACCCTCTTCTCTGTGCTGACACTCACTGGACTCTGCTCAGACTACAACTGTTCACACAGTTTAGATGTTGAGCTACCACAGATCCCAACACTTTCACACTTCACAGGTCTTCAGATTCAGAACTTCGTTACTTGAACCATCTCCAGAGTTGAACGTAATTGAAGTTAGGTAGTAATTAAATTCCTCAGCATCGCACGCGTGTATAATGTGTTAATAAAAAAGTAATTGCACCTTCATTGTTTCAGCAGGTTTGGTTTAATTACGTGGCAGTTATATTTCTCTCTGTACTTATTCACTCTCAGCGAGGGCTCTCCTTACCATCTGCTGATATTTAATTAATATATGCTAAATGTCCTACTATATTATTAAATCTCATTTAGAAGTGTCCTTAGTATCTCAGTATAGGTCTGCCTATATTGCAGGAGAACGAGCAGGGACATTGCCTTGTATTTAAATAATTCAGATAAAAGAAGGCTCATTAATGAAAAAAAGGTGTTATCTTTCCCTCTAGAAATGAGCAAAAGGAGAGGACAGAAATGTAATGAAAACCTGAAGATTTCCCAGAGGTAAAATTTATCTAGAAATCCTTATATACTACCAGATCTGCCAATCCTTCTGGCGGATGCAAGGCCATTACTAATCGTAATATTTGTTATGCTCTACATCACAGGACAAGGCAACAGACCTCAATGTGGTGTTTGTGAACAAATCTGGAGAAAAGTCTTCTTCCCATGTAACAAAAGATCTGCACTCAGATGCAACACAAAGTAGAGCAGCCAGGATTAAGTTTGTATTTCTCAAGATCACTTCCATAGCCACTTTATTTTTTACCCCTCTGCAAAATACCACCCAGGAAATTTTAAATGTATTAATGAATTAAAAAAAAAAAAAGTGAGGGGTAAATGTGACAGAATTGGGATAAAATCTTATGCCTCAGAAATGAATCCAATGGTCAAGATTTTCTAAACAGTCTGTGGGTAAGGGGAAGAAAAGGGAGAGGACTGAGCTTCTAATCAGATCTGAAGAAAAATGGGAATATGGAGTTAATGTTGGTGCTTTCACTGCTTCCTCACAGAGTCAAGGTTCTGAGGTAGAGCTGCCTCCAACAGAACCAGGATTCCACATGTTTAAAACCTGAGCAATCATGACACTGTTTTTGAATCACCCAGGCAAGGAGGTTAATTAGTCATTATCAGCTAAGACCATGACACAGTTGTATCCAGCACAGTGGCTCCTTGCCTGGCACACAGTGCCAGAAGGAAACTGAATGGAGGATGTGGGAACCAGGCATTCATTGAAATTTTCCAAGAAAATAATTAGAGAATACTTTCACAAAATTCAAATTTATATCATAACAGATTTCAAAATCAAAACCAATTCCAACAACTACCTGCCTCACAGTTCCCCTTTAGGACAGTGCTTTATGAAGACCATAATAGTTATGAGTATGAATACGTTAACTTAAGGAATTATCCAAAAATTCATTTTGTAACTTCCAAACTACTGACTACAGCTTTGGTTAATAGCTGCAGGATTTCCCCATATCCTTTCACCAAAGCTGGTGTGCAGCATTTGTCATGCTCAACAGAAAAGGCAAGTCCTCATAACCATTAGATATCATCTTGTACATGAAAACAATTAGGAGGGGTTGAAGCTGCCTCTACTTGCATTTCACAGCTCCAATGCAAAAGTCATTGAGATGAATAGAAAAATTTCCACTGACTTCAGAAGGCTGTAGATCTCCGTATAAATAAATATAACTCCCAATGCTTCGTTTCCCGCTGAATGATTACAATTTTAATAAGTCATACATTTTAAAAGGAAAGATGTAGAATTTTAATAAGCAACTTTGCTCGGTGCACCTTATGAAGAATGTAATTAGATAAATCTATCAATAGCTGAACTACATAGTGACAAACTGAATGTCCATTCAGATCATGGTAGTTCCCTCCTTAAAGGTTATTCCCTACTTAAAGTGGTTTTCAAATGACCACAATAGAAGTGAATTCAGTCCTGTTTGCATTTCAGCCAAACAGCAGTGGCTCTAATAGCTCAACCATGCAAATGCTGCTTAACCTTACATGGATATTTATAGTCTTACCTCTGCAGAATTCTCTCTAAACAGGTTTTGAAGCAGCTTCCACACTCCTGAGGCAAATTACAAATGAAATCCATGAAGAATTGGCAAGCAGCTTCCTACAACTCTGAACAACTAATTGTATTACAATACCTTTCAGATGGCTTACACGAAATAATCTCTCTGATATTCAAGGAGTCGAGACTTGGTAGAATTCCCCTGAAGAGCTTCACTTGATATGCTCTGGGAGTCTCCTACATTGCACATTAATGCTGGAAACAGTTGTTGGTTTTTGTACTGCTTAATTTATCACTTTGTTTTACTTATGCACCTCCTACTCTCTAGTAGTACAGAACCGTTTCATTTACACATCTAAACCCTGGATATTGGTGGCTGCTACAATCAATAAATGTGCACTAATGCTATCACAAGGGTGACTTGGTATACAGAAATGTAGGCATAATTAAAACATAACTCCTGCTTATATCTCAAAGTTCTCTTCAGAAACGGTAGACATAAATAACTGAGAAACAGTAGGTTGGCATTGTTTTTAAGATTCAGACTTTGATTCTTGCTGTTGCTACAGATGAATAAATAGCCTGAGACCATAGAGTTGAAAGGGAAAAAAATACAAAGCACCAAGAAAAGCCTTATTCCATCGCTAACAGTGACTCAGACATTTTGGGGAATATGTTTTCCTGCTGTTTACTGACTTAGCCCACAGAACAAGCTATCAGAGATCAGCAGCCTTTAATACCTTGTGGAGTTATAGCATCTGATCCTAGACAGCTTTGTGCATCTCGTGTCAGTTTCATCTCAAGTTTAAGTACGTGCAAGAACCCAAAAGACGATTTGCATTTCTCAGCACTGTCCAGCATTCATATCTGACCAAAGGTCGGATTTGGGATTCTGTTTCCTCCACCTCTACCCAGGGAGGTGATGGAGTCACTGACCCTGGAGGTGTTCAAGGAATGTTGAGATGCTGTAGCGAGGGACATAGTTTAGAGAGGAGTATTGGTGATAGGTTGACAGTTGGACTGGCTGATCTTGTAGGTCTTTTCCAACCTTGGTGATTCTATGATTCTGTGATTCACCCACTCTTCCATCTTCCCAAGATGTTAAAAACTATCTGTTCTGATTGCATAATTTGTTTATGTTAAGAAGTTATTTAGAAGTTGATGTTAGCAGGGATTCCCCAACAGTATTGTTTCAAAGCTGGAGCTTTGTGCATCATGAAGAAAGAAATGTTAATGTTAAAGGAAACACACAGAACAGTTCTCAAAATAATGACATTTCACAGACTTTCTTACTCCTTTTTATAAGTATCATTGGTTTTGAGTGATCACTTAAAAAAATCTTGATTCAATTGTCTAATGTGAATGAAGAGACAAAGATTAGCAGCTGATTAAAATGCTTACAGAAAACAGATACGATTAAATGAAGTAGTCCTTCAAGAAACCAAAAGCTGTATCAGATAAATTTTGCTATGGAGACTGCACCCAAGCATTCAGCAAAGCTCCTTATACCATTTCATCAAGAGCCCAGATTTATTTCGGAATCCAATGGGATCTGACCTGCACTCAAGCAAAATGATGATCCAAAGAACAGAATAAGACTGATTCCCCAGTTCTTTCCTCCACTATTTAATAACAGAGTGGAGATGTTCAAAAGGGTGTGCAGATGCATTTGAGATGCAGAATTTTCCATAAGTTTATTTTATTAATTAGCTGTATTCACTGACTCAATGAGCATCTGCCCTACAGGCTGCCCTGTTCCAGCTTTAGCAGCAGCCTCACAAGGTTACTACAAATTGCACATTTTATACTGTCCTTTCCCTGTATTTTCTTCATTACTCCGAGCAGGCAGAGAGACATTCTGCAGCATGCTCCACGATGGGAATATTTCCCTGCAGCTCGCTTTCCTAATTGGGTTATTATTTCAGGAGAGTGGACTACGAGAGCCCATATTCTGACAGCAGGAAAGTCAGCCTCATTCCTGCTTGGACCTCGGTTACAGGCTGAGCAGCAGACTTTAGTGCCCGGCACCCGTTCCTAATTCCATGGCACTATTCTGATTCCCAGGTTTCAGAGGTGTTTATTTTAAAATACACTAAGGATGGCTCAAGGCACTGAATGCTCTTATCTTCATACCTGCGCTGACAGAACAAGATGCATAAGCCCTCTTCGTGCACTTCAGGGTCATACAAATGAACCTAAAATGCCGATGAAAGTGGTTTTATCTCATTTGGATGATTTTGTGCAGATCTGTGGGCACTGTTGTGCTGGCTGATGTACAGAAGGAAGCTGGAAATGCCCAGCTGGCAGCCAGCAGTGAGCCCCCCAGGCACAGAAATACCTGCAACTGCTCTGAGTAGCTCTGGAAAAGAACATGTCCACTCACTCAGGAAACGATTACTATAAAATCCCTCATTGCATATCATTACATTAATTGAGAGCCTCAGATGAGGCTGAAGGCCATGATGCCACACACTTCCACTCCACTGTAGTATTTTGTCCTTCAAACTTACCCAGCCTGCACTAAGCTATTATTTTTTGTCTGAACAACCTGTATTTTTTTTAACAGAAAAGTGGAAATTTAGTATTTCCAATGTCTCTTGAAATATTTCCCAGTCACTACAGTCCTGCTCTCCCTCCTCTCTGCTGCCTTACTTCCTCTGAAAATAACATTCTCAGAAAGTGCCTTAATGAGGCTTTCATTTTAAGAAATCTGATGCTTTTGTGGATTTCATCCTTCTGAAGATTCTTTTATTATTTTATATATATATAAATAATATATAAATATATTATTATCAATATATTACTGATTATATAAAATTACTGATAATAATATAAATTATCAGTATTGTAAATTCTGGTGGGAAAAATTAATCCTACTAAATAACTCTCTAGTTCTTCATATTTCCATACAGAATATTCATTCTCAGTTAAGTTTTATGTGACTCTTACACAGGGAGAGGGTTTAGTTTTAATTTGGCATCTACAACACAAGCCTCCCTGCGTAAGATGCCAGTTCAAATCCATCGTCTTTTATTAAGCCCAGCCAAAGCCCTGAAGAGCTGGTAAGTGCACCAATGGGTCCCTCGAGGAATGGGACGATGTTATTTGAATATAATTCAGAGAGTCAGACAATCAGCCTCTCTGTCACTGGGCAAACCATTTAGCTGTGAGTGATGCTCATGAACAGCAATAATTTAATTGTGTGCTGAAATCCTCGCTTTCAATGTTCCAGTCCTTCTGATTTGAACTACTATGAAATGGGGCTGCAGCCTGTATGGGAACTACTGAATCACGGCCTGAACCACTGATTGGTCACCTGGGGTGAGCACCGAGTCAGCCATGGGGCCACAGGTGAAGGTGATATACCTGTGTGATTGGAGGGGGTGGAGCCTGGCTCCACCTCTCCCAAACCCCATTTAAGGGCTGACCACCACCAGGGAAGGTTCTCTTCTTGGAGATCCCTCCTACATGGAAGTCCCCTGCAAGCCTTGACATCTTGAAGGTGAGCCATCTTCTCTTTTGTATTATTTGCATCTTATCTGTATAGATGATGGTATATTTTAAGTAGCTCTATACTATTTTGTTGTGAAGTACCATCCTTGGGAGTTATTTAGGGAGTTATTTACCCTACACAGCCAAAGCAAGAAACATTCTGGGCTTCTTTGTATGGCTGAATGTCAGAATAACTCATAACAAAGAAGGTGCTGTAGGCAATACTCAGGGTAGAAAGCTTGGTCTAAACAAAGAATTTGTTTCTGTAGGAATGTTTGGCAGTTCTTGCAGTAAGTGGTCAACCTCATTCAGGGTTCTCCCAGTAATATTGCCAGCAATCATCTGTGTGCTGACACAAAACCTCAAACTCCAGGAAAACAAAACTATTGAGAGCATTACTAAAAGTGACATGAGACCTACAGTCACCATTAAGAACTGAATTTGAAGAATGGATGTCAGGTACTTGAAGACTTCAGACTACGAGTGACACCACAATAGTCATCATCTGTATGACATGGTCTTTCATGTTTGACATTATAATAGATGCCACAGTAGCAGATGTCCGGGCAAGGAAATCATAGTTAGAGATAACAGAGGATATGTGGACTCCCATGAAAGAAAGAAAATATGTCAATACATCAAAGTAAGCAAATCCTTAGAAAAGGAGAGTTTGCATGATAAAATGGAAAAGGAAGTCCTTCATCAGAAGAATCTGCTTTAGGAGAACAAGAATGCGTGAGAAGAAAATTAGAGAAAGATTAGAAGGAATAAATTAAAAGAAAATTAGAGAAAATCTACAGGTTATGGTATCACATCAAATATTGGAAGCCCCTTAGCATGGGAACACGCAGATACCAGAAACAAAAAAGAATATGATCACACATCTAAGGGTTTTCCTTTTTGAGAATTATGTTCAGTGAATATTGTGTAGTAAATAGAATGTATTTATCCTAAGCGTCATGATCTGTGGGTCCTTTCCCCACATTTCACCAAACCTAGGCCGAGCCAGGCCAAACAGTGACAGTAAGAAAAGAAATTGAGGAAAAAATGTAATGAAACCATTGTTGCACTATCTGAAGAAGCTGTGAAGAGAACTCAACCAGAGTGTTGGCCTTGGAAGGCATGTTGTTGCGAAAAGACACTGCTCAGGTAATCCCTTCACTGGACACCCTATCTTCTGACATGCAGCTTGAAAACCACTCGTTTTCTGTCTACCTTTTCCCATCTCTGCTCATCTAGGTGGACAGGCTGTACAGATGGGGTTTCAGAGTCCAGTTTGGAGACTGCAAGTGTCCTTACAGAACTTATCTGAAATGCAGTGATATTAAGGGGACCATTTGCAATTGATTGTAGTGCACTTTGCAGGATGCTTTTAACATTAAACTTGTTGAACTGTGCTTAATATCTTCACTCAGTTGCATTACAAGGTAGCAGTGTACCCATCTGTGCTGAATCCCAGGATCAAGGCCCCAGATTATAAGATACTTCCAGTCCTTGCTACCCCATGTAGAACCAATAGCATTCACAGAGCTGGCATGGCACTTATCCCTTTTTATATTGCAAATTAAATAGACATGCTTCACTGCTGTAGCTCAACAAACTGAAGTGAAAATTCACCCTTGAATGTATAAATCAATTTTGGTATGTATTTTGCTCCTAGATGCTGGGCTACAAACACAGCATTGCCTGACAAGTATCTTATAGAAAAGGGGAAGGATAAAATATGGTAGAGCGGGTAGAGGGGAAAAGTAGATACAATTCCTCTGTGTTTTCATTTACAAGCTGTTTACTAAAACATCTAACATCTCCAGCATGCTCTGGTGATTGGCATTATCTGCAATATGCTCATAGCAGCTGGGAAGAGATGGCGCCTTCCCTTCAACCCCTCCCCATTTCTATTTTCTTTTAGATGGCACAAAATGTCTTCCCTTTCAAAGAGTGTTAAAAATCAGTAATGTAAAGGAACAGAAAGACTAGCAGGCTGGCCATTCATTCCCTATGAATCATCCTGCAATTTCTTAGTTTGACAACTGTGCCTCATATATTTTAATATCAGTTTTGAAAGAAGAAAGCAAGTCAATTCATTCCTTAACAGCTCCCTGTAATTTCAGCTCTCTCTTTACTTATGTATGAAACTGACTTGGGTGGAAAAGGTTAGAGGTAGATGAATTTCAAGTTTCAGAGCTCGGGAAAGGCCAATAAAATGTGCAATAATCTTAATGTTTGGGCTTCACTGAGCTGCAAACACCTTTTATATTAACTGATAAAACACCACAAATGTTGCAACAGATGCTTTGAGTTTTAGGAGATTTCCTGAACTCCTTTGCAAACTCAGTTACCCAGCATTTTTCACGCTGACAAGCAGACTGGCAATCTGTAGCCATTAGATCATAACATCCATATTCCTGCAGCACTCAGAACATTCAATTGGCGTTCAGCGTTATTGTTCTACATGCATAAAAACACAGTTAGTACAATTTGTATGCTGAAAGACACTTATTTTGAGTCACAAATGAAGAATGAGAGGCAGGAATAAGCTGGAAGTTCTTCGGGCGTAATCCCTTTCTCTATTTTACATTTTTATGCTTGCAGGTACTCATGTATAGGGTTTTTCACTTTCAGGATCGTGCCTGATTCCTTTAGACAAACAATAGCTATTATGAAATAAAACCTTCTTTACAAGGTGAAAATCTATCAGGTGAGACATCTAAGCCATCTTCCCTCTCCAATCCCCCCCGCCATGTAAAACACACCACTTTCATTAAGCTCTGGGGCAGTGCCACATCACAAGGCTCAGCTGTGGATGCTGTATCAATCATAAGGTGCCTGTTGGTCTTCCAGCCGTAAGGGGGTAAAGGAATTATGACAAATGACACAAAACATGAAAAAATTTTCTTTTTTTCTTGTTTCAGATCAGTTCCTGACCGTGATAGGTTCTGTTTCCCATGAAGTAGTTCTTCTACTCACCCAGAAAGAAAAACCCACACCTGATTCTTCCACAGAATGAAGTGTCTTGGCTGGGATTGCATGCTGACATGTCTGTAACATCTAAGATGATTTAATATTCTTGCACTAAAGATTCAAATGCATAGTTCCCTTGAAAGACCCAGCACAAGAAGCCTGCTCCAAACAAGTCTAACACGCTGTTATAACACTAAGCTCACAACACAGTGAGTAAAATACGGTATTGAGGACAGAGGATGAATTCCTTTTTGAGATTTTTCTGTGAGTTAGTTGGATAGATATTTAGGACCCAATCTCCCGCTGACATAAGTCAGCATAACTCAGCTACACTCAATGCAATTATGTCTGTTTACTCCTGGAGAATACCTGAGGTTATTCTTCCCAGGCACTGAGTTAGCAATACGTGCATTTACCCAGTTAATGGCATCGTTTTTCCTGATTATCCTTTCTCAGTTTTATTTCAGTCATAATGAATTTGGCACGATATTTTGTTATTCTTCTCTTCGAAAGTTCAATCGAAAGCTTCCAGCCACTGTGTGGCCGAGCACACAGTTGTGAGGAATAAAGAGAGGTTTTTCTGATTTCACTGCTCTCCGTAGCAGACTAATGTGATTGGGATTAAATGAACCAGAAGCTTTGTTTCTCCTACTTGCCTGCACTTGTGCCATCATCTCGTGCATTTTGTGTTCCTGCACCATCCTGACTACGCTGGTCTCATTGTACCTTCTTAAGTAATATTTCTCATCTGCAAGGTCATTCTTTGCTTTGAATTTTCATGCACGTGCATGGATAAAAATATCTAATGAGAGGTTAAGGTACACTGCTCCTTTCCTCTCCTTCCTACCCATCACCTCCCACTACTACTTTATGTGCCACATACAGCAGTAGTGGGTCTGAAGAACAACACTGCCAGCCCTTGCACCATGAGGCTTTTCAATGGATCATAAATAACGCTATAAAAACAAGAAAAATAGCTTCCAGGAAGAGAGAAGGGGGAGTTATTGAGTTGGTGGAGATGCAGAGATTCTCTCTCTTGTAAGCTGCCAACCACACTTCTCTGCCCATAAAGTAGGACATAACAAAAAATATCAAACATGCCCAAGGGAATGGGCAGTCCATTTTGATTCTCTACTTAAATAATCAATTCAAAAATTAGAAAACATGTATGAGCTGTTCCTCACACTGCTGCATTTCTGCAAATATACCAGAAGAGGAAAATTAGCAGTATTAAATACTGCCTCCTAAGTATCCTGAGGCCATTGATTGCCAAGCTACTCGCAATTCAGTTCAGTGCCTGCAAGAGAGCTATCAATCACAAAAACACTTGCTTTTGTATCTGTGCTAAAATCCATATACTTCCACTCTATTTTCTGTTTTATTGTATCTGAAGCCATACTTCCATAGATCATCTGGATGTCTTTAATGCAGCCATCATCATTTCATGAGTTGAAATTACATATATAAAAACTCAACTCAGACTGCACGTCTACTACGGTTTTCTTATACACAGGTTTACCTGGTAGGACAAAACTGAGGAGTCCCACCAGGATGGAATCCTCTTCTTCCCCTTTTCCTTCTTTTTCTCCCCACTAGCACCAGCTGGGGCTATGTCCTTCATGTCCTTCCTATCACATAACTTGGTCCAAAGGTAGCAGAGCACTTCACCACGTTATCCTTTCCCACTTCAAACCCGGGATGCAGCTGTTTCTATCAACTGGTGCTGTGTTGCATGTGGCAAAATGTGATGGAGAGATTGTGTCCCCCATGCCTGCACAGAATATGCATTTCAAGTTTACTTCAATGAGGAAGGTACTTCTTATCCTTATGATTTAAGATAAGCATTTGAAAACAGTGCCTGAGCACTACCGGTCTACAATCTAGAAAGCAAGTAAGAACTAAGCACTTGAAACAAACCCATAATATTTATAACCTGTCACTTTACAAAATCAGAGCTTGGTTAATATTTTAAATATTATTACTTCGAATTTACAGCTACTGTTCAAATGCACTTTGATTCAGATCAGCCAATTCAGTAAATAATAACAGATAATTGTCACAATCACTCCTTCTGTGATTTTTAAGCTGAGTTTCTATGGGAAAAGTTCTGTAGGGCAGTTCTTTCATTGTTCATGATGGGGAATGTGCTCAGAAGAATTATGTGGTGTCTGAAGAGATTGCTAATGTCTGTGTTTCAGGGAACAGGAACCTTCAAACAATGCATCAATTTGGAACTGTCCACAGACAGGAACAACTGTAATTCATCATTTACTTTCTCAGGAAGGAAGAGTTTCCAGCAAAGACAATTATGGATGAGCACAAGTAGTTGGTAATTGGGGTTAAAGATTGTGCAGGTAATTCATTACCTACCAATCCCTTTCCTTAGCTGATTACAACTGGAGGTATGAGAAATACTCTGACCCCTGGATTTATTGGATCTACGCTTTGCATTCAGAAGAGAAGGTCTCATTTAGGGGGTATGTGAATACATGAATGTGGATTCCATCAAAAACAGCTTCACAGTTTGAAAACTGTACCTCATCAAACGAAGATTAACAGCAAGCTAACAACTATTGTAAAAAATGTCTAAAACTATGTCTGATACAGAAGTTATAAAAATTAGTGGCATTGCTGTAGCATGCATGCATTCTTGGTTATGTAAAATGAAAGGTCACAGTCACTGTTGCCATTTAAGGGGAAATCTGTTAATCCATCTGCCAAGGCAGAGGTCTTTCCTGACACTGTATGGTACTTTGGGACAGAAACAGAACTTGAGACTCTGAGTTTGGGAATTTCAGCAGCAAGGCACTGTGCCCTTTTACATTTCATATATTGAGCAAATCTACGATGAGTTGTCCCTTTAATTTTACTGTCTTTCCTGTGCCACATTTTGCATGAATGTGCATTTTGTGGGTTTAATGCATTTTGGCAAGGCTTATTTCTCTCAGTGATGACAACACTGAGAATCAGGAATGAGCACCACTGATAAAATACTCTTTCTGCTCCTGCATATTGTTGGGATGCTGCATCTGGCTTGTGTAAATGGCATTCATTATAGCTGGTACACCAAGATAATGATATGCTGCAGCCAATTATGTCATTCACTTGCTCTCTAGCCAATTAGCTCCCTCTGCCCCTGTCTAGCTGGATCCAGTGAGGACTGTTGCCAGTACTGAGCAGAAAAACTCTTTAGCCTTGGAGAATGTGCATGATGCAGTTTTAGACAATTTCCAGCCACCTTCAGGAATCTCAGGGTATAGACAGATGACCACAAGCAACAAGAACACGTCTTTGGAAAACACTAGCTGAAGTGCATTTCATTTAATATTATGAGTGCTTTTAATAGTAATTTGGTGCAATAACGTGTCAGATTCTAATTTACACTAATGCACCTTTACCTTTTCATACCTGTACCCTGAAAATGGACATATATTCTTTTTCTCACCAAGTATGCTCTAGACACATTGTGAAAGACAAATCCTCATTACTATGATCATTATATCTCCTACAAGGGCAGTCGGTAGTGTATGCATTTATTGAGCTCCCATTGCTATTGAAAACCTCAGTGCCCAGAAGCAAAACTCAGTTAGGCATCACTTCACAGTTCTGTCTCATCTGCTATTGTACAAAAGTAGCAATAGCAACATACATACAGAGAAAAAAGAGAGATGAGTAATTGAGGTGGATAGAAAATTACAGAGAGATTAGCAAGATCACAGCAAGAGCAATAATTTCTGTCACTAATGCTGAGAATTTTTTCAGGCAAAAGGATTAACAGGAGTTTCTAGCTTTCCTGTCAGTGCTATCTTCGGCCGGATACTGTCTTTAAAAAAGGCACACGCCCAAAAATTAACCAGCAGTGGAAAGTTATGTGCAATACATCTTTTTTAACTAATCAAAACTTCACTATTCTAGCAATATGTTAAACCACTTAAAGTCTGCCTAGAGTCAATAGTAATTACAGAAATTTATCACGGTTGCCAATCACGCAGCTCCAACACAGGGTGCCTGTTATTGCTAGACTGCACTTTGCCAGCCTTGATTTATTTCTGTAGGACACCAGCCCTTTGGCAGCTGGAAGTGAGACTGCTTATGAGATTGGACAAGAGGTGTTCCACGTGCAAGGAGACGTTTCGGTCACGTGGCTTGGTTTGGCTTTCCAACAGACACTGGGACCGTTTTCAGATTCTGATTTTCTGCAGCACAGGGGAGGATGCCAACAGGTCCTCTTCACCAAATACGGTGCTCAGAATAACCTTCAGTGCTTCTTCACTACACAGCAGATGTTAAACGAATGCTGCTAGTTACAGGAATTTCATTAAACGTGAGAATCACACCTCTCTCTTATCAATACAAGCTGTGCCAAAAAAGAGAAAGGAAGACAAGTCTCCCCTAGGGAAAATTCAGTCCCTGCCTGGCCAGGGCTTTTTTCCTCCCTTGACTTTCACTTCAATCTTAAGGCCACAGACGGCATGAATAGACACTGTGAAACAAATCTCTGAGCACCCATAAGGAAGGAAGGATGGAAATGAGAGATGAAGATATGGACAAAGCCACTAAAAAGAGATTAGGGCACCTCCCTGGAAACTTTTCTTTCACATTTCCAAAAGCTGTGCCCTTGAGCTCATGTTTCTGCAGCACCTTCACTTTCACTCAGGGCTCAGTAACCTTAACTCTATCTGCTGATTTATATACCACAAGCCAGATTCTGACCCACTGCCAGCTTTACACTTCTGTGCACTGACATGTGGTGTGAAAGTCTGTGCTTAACGCTGACAGGAAGAGCACAGGGGCATGGGGACTGAAAAGCCAAACCAAAGGGAGCTGAAGGGCACTGGCACTTTGAAACTCTGGCCAATATTAAGGGAAAAATAGAATGACATTCTCATTCAACTTCCACCTTAGTAGTTGAAAAACAAAATAAACGCTTCCAAATTGATCTGTATAAATATTTCCACTGAAACAGTGGAAACATAAAAATGTTCTTCTGCAGATGATCACAGATGATCATTAATCTGCTGAAGCAAATTTTACTGGGATATTTTTGAGCAGCTTCTCAACCAAGCAACATCTTGGGAAAAAATTCTTATTTTTTCATAATTTTCAGAGATGGAAACAAAATCATGACGTTGCTCAGCTTTTGAACAAATGGGAATCAAAGTTTCCTAAGCTGCTGAAAATACCCTTTCATGATGTTAAGATTCATGGACTCAGACTCGAAGGCTGAAAGGCAACAGCACGGCCATCTGGATGGATGTGTGGAGTAACAAAGGTCACAAGATCCTCATTAATTTTTGTTTCTAGCTCAAAAGTTCAATATGAGCTTAACTATTTAATAGAAAGATATGAAGTCTTCAGTTAAAAAATTGAAAATACTGGGCAGTTGGCCTTGGCCCTGTATAACACTTTACCTCTGGGATCCGAACTCCTCCCTTCTTTATTTCTTTTTCTTTTAATAAATTAAAGGCATATTTTAAGTAGCTTTTGCTCATTTATCCTCCTGTGTAATTAGACCCAGTCTGCAACGCCGTGGTTTCTGTAACACTAAAACTCTTCCTCTCACCCCTCTGTGTTTACAAGGGATGTTTTGTCTGACTTTATTCCTCTGAGGGCTCTGGACCTTGTAAGGTCCTACTGCAATTAGCTGCAAGTGGCTGTGAATGAGGCACACAGAGCAACGTGCATAATGACTAACCTTCCACGGGCTCATAAAATATTTAGCAACTCAGTATTGCTTCAGGTAGTTATATTAATCTAAGTCTGTGCATCTATGTGTGTGCATGTGCACACACAACAAACAGTAAAGGGGGAAAAGAGCTGAGAGAAAGGATTATTTCCTGCCATTTATGCAAACATTTCTTTCGAACCTTCAAGATGTGTTTGAGAAATGAGTGATGATGAGTTTTTAATCTCTCTGTTTCCTGAAGCCTAAAAGTATTTTGCAATTAATGCAGATCAAGTTGAACTGGCTCTGAGACTCATTTAAAGAATACAACTGTTTCCATGCAGCACTCCCATGTCTTAGGATATCTTCCTCAAGTGTACACTAACACTAGCTATGTTATGGTAAAGGAGAGTGTTCAATTCATATAAAATGGTATAGAGTGGTAAGAATGGCAATAATCACATCCCTTCATACAAAAATCAAAACATCAGGAATAAACAGACAGCAACACTTGTTTAGTTCTGTCTCATGTTGTCTATCCTGTCTGATAGAGACTGAGCATGAATAGCAGAGGGATTTCGGTTTATTTGTGAATATTATTTCACAAATTCAGCGTCCAAATTTAGTCCAGAGTCCTTTTCTCAGTGAAATTCTGCCTAAGAAGCATCTTCTCTGCTTTTATTTGGTTGCTGCCTCTTCTGTAGAACAGGCTGGCATGATTAATCCAAACAAGAGGGATTAATTGGACAACCTTCTGTGTCCTGCAAGCAGCTCAGGGAATTGGCAAACTATTATCTGCTCAGATCCTCTATTTCATCACATGAATCACCCTGCCTTGAGCATCACTCTATATAAAGTGAAAATGGAGAGGCTGCGAAGTGTCTCTCCTTTTTATTTATTGTGAGCACTTCTCAAAATATGTATCCACTTTATTATTTTTCCCCTTTCAGTCCAATTATTCCATGTTCTCAGAGCTGATTTTTCTTTGTAATTCACTTATTTTTAATTGGTGTAGAGTTCTGAGCTGCACCAGTTTTACAGAAATGAAATATCTGAAGAGCAGTTGAACTGTGTCTCTTTACGCCTCCATAATTTCTCTTACTTCAGAAAGAAAATGTGCTTACTGCCACCAACCAGTGGATGTGGAATGCCTTAAAATTGCTGGGACAAAACCAAACGTCATTTGTTACCTACTTTCTTAAGCTACGAGGTTAAATTCTGATGTATGTTAGCTATATTTGGAGCAACTCCAGTTCTAACATTTTGACCGTAATTTTTCCAGATTTTGCATGTGTGTGGGTGCATGTTTGTACACAGTCACTAAAGGTCAACAGCTTTCTAGTATTAAAACTATTTAATTTTCTGTTTACGATGCCTAGGCAAGGATTAAGTGGTCCGACTTCTGTCAGTGGCTGATGCTAGAAAGACCTCATGCAGTATTTTAGCTTTACTCTGATACAACTGACATGTAAAGTTTAGTTACCCCTTTCGTCCCTTTGGTTTTACTCTTATTAAAACGTACTGTTTGAGTTTCTGAGTTGCAGTCCAAAAAAGGTTTGTTCCCGTGTCCAACTGGAATTAGTTGGAATCATTCTGCGTACTTTACTGGGCATTATAGCAGGCAGTTAATCACATTCCAGTCACCAGAAATCCCATTTACCCTTCTGGATTCCCTTTCCTCAGTACGTGAAGATATAGGCAATAGTATTATCTGCAAAGTGCATATTGTGTACATTAATCCAACTGCCAATGCTGCAAAAGGGTCAACTGCTTCAGAGAGGGCAAAAAATGAAGTAGTACACCATGGGCACAATTCTTTGGATTGCCAGCTCTATGCAATAGATCACAAGGGATTTTCTGTAACTACCTTGAAAAAGATACTGAACGGGAGGCAAGAGTCCATTACTGGCAGAAGAAAAGGCCTGTCAGAAAACCCCAGGCAGCAAGGATGTAGCTAAGATCAGTACAAGAGAAAGTTTCTGCAATCCATCAAGAGAACTGTGTGCAGGTGACCCACGAATCACCTCACACCATTGTACTTTGCAGCAGGCAGTCCTTGTTGGAATTGCCCCTCTGGGCGATGAAAGCACTCTATGTGACACCTGCGAATTTGCCCTTTACTGCTGCAAACCCAAGCTGTTAAATATCACGCTCTTTTGGCTGTGATTTACTCTATTTATGGCCCTTCCTCCACCCAACCTTTCCTCATCACAAGGGATCAATTCTGGACATACGACAAAAGGCAACAATGGTTTTAATAAAAAACAGAAGGACAGGAAAGATTGATTTAGCCAATGAAGATATGCTGTAGCAATGGAGAAAAAGAAAGTGGGCAGACAAGGAAGAATAATAACGATAAAAAAGCACATAGGTGGCATTACCAACCCACAGGCATATCTACAGTAGGTGAAATCGACTGCTTTCTTAATATCCCTTGTTTGTGCTGTCTTCAACAACTATTCTAATTTAAAGGTGAGCGTCTAAAAATGTTCCTAGTTCTTCTATTTGACAAGAAACTACTTCAAGGAAGAAGAATAGTCCTGTAAGACCTATAAGTCTTGATGTAGAAAAGTTAATTTCTCTTGTGACCTTGTGAAAGTCTTCTTTAACTTTTCTGTTATTCTGCTTGAGATAAAAGGAGGAGAGTAAACAATTTCAGGCTTCCCCGTGAACTGTCAAAATAAGGTCCAATCAGAACTCCTTTGAGAGTATTTTGAAAATATTGCCACTGAAATCTCCTCTAAGATGGAGAAAAATGTGCTTTATCTGAACATACGGTTACTATCAGTGCACATTAGTATAAATATTTGCAAATCCTTTTCTCTTAGAACGTTACAACTCAGTTTACATCATGGTTCAGTAAACATAAATTGTAGATACATATACACATTCTACTAGAAACCCTCCATCAGAATTCCAACAGTGGAACTAATATTGCAGTACAAATATGGTCAGTAGGAGAGGGCAATAAAACAGATTACCATATATAACTGTCTCTCAGAAACCAATTTGCCTTTTATTATGCTCCTGAATGAAATTATTACATGATCTATAGAATATTGAGCCCTGTGATGATTCAGGGCAGAAAGTTATGATGCTGTACCATTTATTTATATATTACTATCTCCCTACTTAGTATTATACTTTGCACATTGGAAGTACAGAAGATTGCTGTACTCAGCTCTACTACTGTGATTAAGCAATTGCTTACAGGACCATGGACATCACTGTAGTAGACATGGTCCAAATCATTTGCTCATTCTCAAGGTGTGAACTTCTAACAGAGAAAGAACACACACTCCTTTCTTACCCTGAACTGAGTGCTGCAGGTGATACATTTTGGAAACGATTTTGACCACCTGAACAACAAACTCACTGCAGAAATTCATGTAGACAGAGGTCTGTGTTCATATCAGCCCAGAGTCATAAGGTCCCCCAGAACTGATGGGTTATCTACAGTGAAGCTCAGATGTACCACTTTCTCTTCACCCTCATCCAGGGAATGAGATACCCAGAAGCAATAAGACCCAGTTCCAGCCTATCTTGAGCCTTGATAAATACTACAGGTAGTTTTTCCTCCTGGTTTAGAAAATTCATTCTTGCACTGTGGTAGGCATTGAATTGGACGAAATCTGAACAACGTATTCCAACATATATCATGACCTCAGAGTGATCAGAGAAACCTTGTGTTGAATTTCATTTCATAAAGTGGGAACATCACAAGACATCAGTTACTATAAACAAATTGATAAGAATTACCTGTGAAATGCAGTCATATTTCAGGCACTACTTGCTCAGAAGGCCTGCAAAACATGCAAGCAGAGATCAAGGATGTTTTTATTTTGCCACGTCTATCAGGTAGCTCATCAGGATCATGCTGTTCTATCTCCTGTGCCAGGATTCAGCCACCTTGCCATCTGTAATCATCTGCAAAACCAAAACATGTTCTCAAGTTAAATAAATCTTTAATACCCGGAGTCAGCGATGTCGTCTCAATGTGCACACAACTGTGTCTCTCCCTCTCAAAAATCAGTGCTACAAAACCATCTAGAGTGCATAAGTCAGTCTTGGAATTTGCCACCATTCATGTGAAACAAATGCATTCCTCTGCACCCTCAACAGCAACGCACTTTTCAAAATAGCCCATGGCAAAATTTTCAAGAAAAATTAAACTAACTACCGCGCAAAGCTCCCTCTGGCAGGAGGCTTTTGATTTCATGCCTTTGAAAAAACATTATACTCCACGGAAGAGAAAGAAGAAACACCTGCCAAAAGAAAGTATCCTTGTTCCTCCCTCACAAGTCCCGTATGTATGCACAAGTGCTTCAAAGTATACATCTCAGCAACAGAATTTCATCAACCCTTAAGAGGACAGTTTTGAATAAAGAGGTTTATTTGATGTTTATGTTTATTTATTTATTTAATTATTTATTTAGCACAGAAACAGAAAGGTCCCAGGGTTCCAGCAACAACATCTTAAATGTTTTTTATGCTGTTCGTGTTCTCACTGACTTGAATTCATAATGAAAAAAAAAGAGAGTGGAACAGTGGTTTATTAATGCTATAATTGGAAAAGGGTGATACAGTCACTAGAGAATTTTTATTTCGGTAGATACTGCACAACTACCTGGACCTCCCTGTTACCCAGCTACAAAGTAGTACAAACTCTGAAGGACTCAGAGCCTTTTTAGAAATCCAATTTGTTTAAAGCAAGGTAGAAAAGCTTAAAAAAACCCAACAAGCCTTGCTATTCAAAGCATGAATGCCCCTTCAACCTAGTATTTCTATTGAATTTACAGTCTCTTCTTATGAATACATGTCGGGCACTCTGGCTTGCTGCTAGGTTAAGGGTTCTCCCATCTATTGATCTCAGTACAATAAGAAGTAATCAGAGCCACTGAAATTTGATTTTTATGTGATGGAAATGTGCTGAATCATAGCTTATTGTTACAGCTGTGTGTTTCAGAAACATTTATAAAATGGGTAGGAAGAGGGCTAAATCAAATCATATTCAATGCGTGTAGGATAAATGTCTTTAGAAGGCACTGAAGGGTCATCAGAAACAAACCCTGTATAGAGAAAGAAGTCCCTAAGACAAAAATCAGAAACAGTGTTAAGTGGCAGAAATACACAGAAAGAAATTATGGAATAGGTGATGAAATAGTAACATACAGAGTAATTGTAATGACACAGCCGGAGAAAATAGCAAGTGACAAACCTACTATATGGATATGAATTGAGCAGTACAAATACAGACATATTTTTGTATAGAAGACATGCATCCATGTAGGAGGAGAATATAAGATTTTGCCTATATATAGATCTTGGTGCACTTATAAATCCAATACATATCATTTCAAATCCACAAAACCACATCACTATGGAAAAAAAAAAATCAACAATTGCAGCATCTCCTCCACACTGAGTCTTGGTTTTATATGGTAAGTAAGCTTTGATTCTCATTTAAAAATTCACATTGGTTTTAAAACAGTATCTGTTCTTAAAATGTAAAAGTACAAATAGCAACCAGTTCTCCATTACTTACCCATTACTTCTATTTCTTTCTCTGAGCTGGGTTAGTGTGTATAAATACTTCATGAGAATCTTATTTATAGTGTCTCAAATAAAGTAAAGCTTTGAAACCAAAAATATTAACTCTGGGATCCCCTGGTATAATTGCTTGCCTGTAAGCATTAGAGTTAGTACGAAAGTACATAAATATATCATAAAACATGATTTAGGACAAAATGAAAATTGTAAAAGCTGAAGGCCAATTTTTTTTAAGCAAACATACAATAAGATCAGTTGTATCTACGAACAACAAAGATGTCACTGGTTTCCTTTGTGCCAGGTTCACAAATATGATCCATGATAGATAGTATGATTTGAAGAACATTCTGGGTGACAAAGATTAAGATTATTGTTAGTATTATTGCTGTGATTATGTATTAGTGGGGTATCGTGATGACACACAAATTAAGTACTATTAATTAGCTTCCATACTTCACCCTAGAGATGGCATCATTTCAGAAATAGCTAACAAGAAAACTAATTAGTGTCAGTTTAGCCTAGATGATAGCTTCTGTGGTCTGGATATCTGCCCAACAAGGGATGCGGATCCTCTAAGTCATTTCACAAAGGTCACATATTCACATAGTTCTTCATATTCAAAGGGCATGGGAAAACTCACCGAAGTCTTCGGTTTGTACCGATCTCCACCACTGATAGCATCAATTCCAAACCAGCCCCAAAATCGGAGCACAACTGGAAGTGCCATTGCCCCAACATGAGTCCCTCCAGGAGCCCCGAAGTCTGCAGGCAGCAGAGTCTGGCCTTTAACGAACTCATCCATTAATGAGTACTTCTCGCAATTCATTGGGAGCATTTACCACACATTTTGTGTGATTACAACCCCAACAGGAAAAAATCAGTCTATTTCATTTCTTGGTGTGAAACGATGAACACAACTCAATTTAACAACAAAACAGCTTCAATTAAAAGAGGTGAGCGCTGGCATTTAGAGATGCAGGCGTTGGTGTCCTTGCCTCTTGCAAAGTGAAACTAAACCTCATATTTTCTAACAGCTTGGAAAGCAAACTGAACGTGGCTTGCAGAAAAGATGGAGTCCCACATCCTGGAGCCGCCCAGGCAGGGCCAGCCCCACCCATCCTGAGGGCAGGCAGGGCTCTGTTCCTATTGGCTGGGGCGAAGAAGGATGCAATGCCATTGGCTGGGGCCAGATGGGGAGGCGGGCTCAAGCGGAGGGGCATGAGGCACCTGAGGGCAGCCGCCATTTGCAGCCCCTCGAAGCTGCAGCACCATGCATCACACGTTGTGCATTCCACTTAACCGCCCTCACGTTTCTTGTTCTGCTCCCTTGGAAGGGCCACGGTTAGCTCTCAAAAACAGGCTGGCATTGGTATAATCGCCGCTGTATTTTCAAGCAGCACTTTGTAGGAGACGTTAATGTGCTGCTCAGCACCAGCGATGGCACCGCACACTGCGCGCATCGCTCCTGCACTTTGTTTTTGAGAAATTAGATAATTGATTGTGCTCTTCCTGGGAGTGAGTCAGAGCCCATCAAGACAATTGCTTGAGCTTCAAAGGGCTTTGTAGAAAGAAATCCCATGTATTGATTTGTTCAGCAAAACAGGGCTTTCAGCAACGGGAGCTGCATCTCTTCCAGAACCATTCTCAAAGTGGAGAGAGAACAGAGCAGCTTTGAAGGCGATGGTGGAATGATGCATTCCAGTTGTGCACTGCAAAGTTCTGCTCTGCATTTATTCTTCTGGAGGAGCAAGAAACTCTCCTATGTATTCTTGTTTATGCCAGAATTTACTTAAGCCTTCATTTTGCAGCTGTACCAATGGAAAAGTAGTTTCTTAGAGATGTGAGAGTTCGAAGGATCTTTGCCTTTTTTAGGCATTAGAACACATCTCTCTTTAGAGGCCAGAGCACATCTCCTCCTGTGCTTTCTTACTAAGGTGAGGAGCTCTTTCTTCCTGGGAGCACCCCTTGCACAGCAGTGAATTTCACTTGGTTCAATGAAGTGGGTTAAATACATGCGTATGTTTTGTTTCCAAACAATCTCCTGTGTATTTTCTCCCATGAGAGCATATGAAATGCTCTCCTAAGTGCTCTGCATGCACCAGGAGAGAACATAGGTGCTCGGTGCTTGTTAGAAGCAAGCAAAACCAATCTGTCTCTCATATAACTGTTTTCCTTTAAAAACTGAGTTGGCTATATGAAATAAGTAGATGTAAGTCATTTAATTCCTATTTTACTACCTGTTTTCTTAAATCTGTTGTGTTACCCTCCCAGCACCTCCTTAAAAATGAAACAACAAAACCCAAGTAGGTATCAGGAGTGTTAATAATTGATGAAGTATTTGTAAACCCTTAGCAAATGAGCATTCGAGTGACACATGAATAAAACATTTGAAAAAGCACCTCTGTCTGACAGCTAACAGCATTCTGAAGCTAAGCACAACGTGCACAGGTATTATATTAAAGCAGCATGTGTGTAACATGAAAAGTGAGGCTGGAGGATGTACTGGACGTCTGCTTTGTTTGCACGCTGGCAGGCAGGGCGGGTTGCCTGGAAAAGTTATCCAGTGCTTTCTCCAATTAAAAACCTTTCCAGAGGTTTCAGAGCAGTTGGGATCTCATCCCTTCTGTAGCAGCCCCCTTTGCATAGCTTCTGCATTGCTCTATTCCTTAATAGCTGCCGTGAGATGAATACACTCCCCAACACTGATGTTATACTGACACAAAAGCTCTTTTAGTGGCATAACTTCTCTCAATTTACTGAAGTAATATTATCATGTTAGTACTATCTCACTATTATTTCACCATAAAGCTTTTGCACTGCTGTACACATAAATCTGTCTGCTGCTTCTTGCCATGCCACAGCAAGTACAAAATGAAAGTAATGCATGCATGAAATACAGAATGCAGTGACTAATAAATAGGTGTGAAATTGAGCTGATCTGGAGTGGTGGTAGCCCACAGAGTACCACCTTGTCCCTTTGCAGAAAGCATCTTTCCCTTTCCTTCCATCAAATAAACAGAGCATCTCTCTACAACAGTTTCTAAGCGAAGAAATAAGAAGGTGCATTTGCTCTCAAAAAATGGCATTAAGATTTCATCGTAATGTCAATGAAAGAAGATTTAATTAATTTGCTTTACCTATCTTAGCTTGCACTAGACAAACAGAAGAGGGCTTTTAGGGAAGAATATTAAATGTGGAGTTTTAAGAAGAAATTACTGCATAGTATCAAGCATGTTAGTTGCCATGGATGGGAGTGCATTGAAATTGTAACATCTGAACTCCTCCGTTCTTGAGTTGAGAGAAATGATGAATATTGAAATGAATGTTTAAGGCAGGAAACCAGTGACTTGGGACTGGATCACACAGGAATTTCAACGCTACACTGCTAAATACAAAGGCATCTTCTGGTTGAGACTTTCTGAAACGGATGCAGCCTGCAGACCACGAGAAAAGTGTTCTTTCTGAGTGCTGCGCTCACACGTTTCTGTTTGAGAAGCTTTGCAGCCATACAGCGCAGAATTGTCATTGCTGTTTCCTCTAAAAGGTCATCAGGAGCTCACAAGGTGGTGCTTCCATTACACTCCTCGCTTTCTGTGTTTCCATTTCCAAGTTATAGATTTCCTATACATTTCAATTAGTCTTCCCCCACCTCGGTTAAATACATCGCTGGGGTAGCAAAGGTTTAACAGAGAGACTGCAGAAATAATTACTTATTTGATAACTGGTGTCTTTCAGTGGGGGTGTTAGATTTGACTTCTGTAGTGCAGACACTGGCAGAGGAAAGGGAGGTATGGGGAGAACTGACAGAGCTCTCATGCAGTTTTGATCACAAGTCAGAAACCATGTTTAGCTGTCAAATGTACTGTTAGAGAAAGCCACCACAAAGGAATAAAAGGATGGGAGAAGAAAAGAATCTCCCTCGCTCAGGAATGTTTGTACATTTTAAATGACAGTTTGAAATGCAGAAAACGCTTGACTGAACCTTGCATTATTATCTTTTTACTCCAGTTCTAATAAGAAAAGCCTTGTGAGAAGTGTGTCCTGATGATCCTGTCATTAGAGACACTGGATCTCAAGGCTGATGACTTGTAATTCTAATAAGAAACAGCTAGAGAGAGGAGAATGAATCGAAAACACCACGTTCTGCTTTTCAAAGCACCGAAATATAATTCTCATGTAGAATTTATTGTTGAGGGAGAAGCACCATCAAACAAGCAGATCTTCACAGGTTTTTTCCACCAGGTGGACAGAAACCAGATCCCAGTTCTGATAGATAAACTGCTTTAAGAAGACAGTTAATAGCAGGTCTGTACGAGTACAAAATAACGCATGCTACACAAATGAATTGCGTAAACAATCTTTTTTCCCACTTCCTTTACTGTAGTTACAGACGTTGCCAACCTTTGGTACATTGCACAGCGTTGCACAAAACGTAAATTCAATGAGAGGCAGCCTTAATAAGCTGTTGGAATATTTTTCTAGTTGTGTGGTGGAAGCACCAGGAAATGCTTTGAGATGATAAATCCTGCACACCATTGTAATACAAATGAATGCTATAAAAATGACAGGGAACTGCTTTATGAATGGAGTGTATTACAGGTCAGGTTAACACATTAGTTTCCTAAAGAATCTTTCGACTCATTTTTGCAGGTTTTCACACCAATAAGAATGTCAGGATTTTAGGCAGTACACTCAGGCTTGAGCCCTGCACCATACAGCTCAGATGGGTCTTCACAGAGGACCTTTGTAGGAAGGTGGATTTCCCCCTGTGTACTTTATGACCCAAAGCACACAGTATACTCATTGCTTTTGATTTTACTTCTTCAGTTCTCCCTTCACAGGAATTAAATGCTACTGGCTTTTGGGTTAGCATCTTAATTCAGATAAGGAGTGTGCTTTTGAAGTAAATTGCCTGATCTTCCCTATTTCCTACGCCTTGGCTGACACGTGGAGTGGTCTCAGAGTGTATAAACTGGATTGGTTATAAAGCCCTCCTCTTGTAGCTGGGAAGACTGGGGAGACGATGCAGTTTATAAGTTTAACAAGGCGAGGATGGACCTCCATGATCCTGACAGCCTGACTCGTATAAAATAGGCAGAGGACATTTCTCTGTAAACCAGATAACATTTTGATGCATGAGACGCCTATTAGAGAGAGATTTCTATTTAAAGACAGCAGGTACCAATTAACCACACCATCGCTACATGCATTATTCAAGTCGCTCATTATCCTTACTGTTAAAAAAACCCACCAGTTGATCCCTGGGATCATCATTACTGCAGGATGGAAGCGAGGGCAGTTCTACCACCCCTGAAGCTCAGCCCTACCTGCAAAGCTCGTGGCCATTTCCAGCTGTGTGATTCTGGTGTGGTTCCTCTGATGCCCCTCCACTCCTCTGTGTTTACACTCCGTGCAACTGAGCAAACTACAGCACCAGACCCAGTGTCTCCAGCACCACTGAGTGTTACTCTCTCTGCAGGCAGTTTCTCAATGAACATCTACTAATACAATATTTTACAATTAGCAGTTGTTCCGTTACATATTCAGGAAAGATAGTAAGCAGGTATAAATCTTTGGTTTCATCTCCATCAATATTTCTGTCCCTGTCTGTCTCCTTAATTGCTATTGACTACAGAAGGTATTTTTTTGTTGAGGCATGAGATAAATTGATATTGATTACAGTAAATGAACTTTTCTGTAGTCAGAGTCAATTGGGAAGGTACAGAGAAGAAACTGCAAGCATGTTTACGCTGCACATGAGTAAAATTCCTCTTCAGAAGCTCTCTGACCTACTTCCTGGTGCATGACTAAAAGTAAATGCACTTTTCTACTGTTTAACGACAAAAAAAAAAGTCAAGTTCTGTGACTTAGGATGGAATGAAAATAAGCTGCATTTACCTGATGTATTGGAACATAAGGAAGGGAAATTAGAACCAGAACAGCTTTAACTTTTCATCCTTCACATAAGCAGCTTTTGCCACTTACTTCTCTTTTTTATCACAACTGCATATTTCATTCTGCAGAAATAATGGTAAGAAAAACCTATCAGCGAGATGCTCGATGCTATGTTTCTCTTAGCACCTATTGCCACATTCAACTTTGTGATCAAAAACCTACAAGGATGCAGTCACCAGCCACAACATCGGTGTGTTTGGAATAATCAGGACGTAGAACGCTGCCCCCCATTTCAATGCACTCGAGGTGCATGGCCAACTCATTCATCACAGCTCCACGTAAGCCTTATTAATTTAAACTTTATACAAACTGAAAAACAGCATTCTTTGGATCCAAGGTAGCATGAAATGCTGATTATTTAAAAGCACCACCTGAACACCTGAGCCCTCTGGCCGAGGGCCTTATAGTGATGCACACTGTACATAGATTAAAAGTTTACATTTAGACACATGGAAGAGACAACCTACAAAAGAAAGAAAAATACCTTCTTTTTCACATTAGCAGAAGTACATAGGATAGATGACCTATGCAAACTTGCACTGGTTTTGGTTGTGTGCCTAAATCTGTGGCAAATGCTCAGGTCTCTGGGGATGCAAGATCTTCCCTACCTTGCAAGGCTCCATTCGGGAAAGGCATTACTCTTTAAACGTTTAATGAAGCCTCATCTTTCTAGAGCTGTGCCAATACACTCAATAGACACTCCTCACAGTTTTGCCTTAATGCCTGTGAAGCCGTTTGCTACAGCAGGGACTTAATTCATATTTTCCTGTTTTATTTATTTCAGGGAAGATTTTTAATAGCACCTCTTTGCTTACTGGTTAATTATTGCCCTTCGTTGCCCGTATGGGAACGGCTGAATCACGGCCTGAACCACTGATTGGTCACCTGAGGTGAGCACCGAGTCAGCCATGGGGCCACAGGTGGAGGTGATATACCTGTGTGATTGGAGGGGGTGGAGCCTGGCTCCACCTCTCCCAAACCCCATTTAAGGGCTGACCACCACCAGGGATGGTTTCCTTCTCAGAGATCCCTTCTATGTGGAGTCCCCTGTGAGTCTTGACATCCTGAAGGTGAGCCATCTTCTCTTTTGTCTTATTTGTATCCTATCTATATAGAACTACCCAAAATATTCTATCATCTATGCTATTTTGTTGTGAAGTACCATCCTTGGGAGTTATTTACCCCACAGTTGCTGAATCTATGCTATAGGTGTAAGAACAGGAAAAATACATCTTCATGACAAAACCTATTTGCTGCACTAATTTACTGTCAAACTGTAATTCAGGCAATGAGATTACTCCTTACAATGAATCAAATCCTTAAATTCCTATTGCACTGTCATACTGTGTGTGCTGACATACATCAAGACTGTAACAACTGCTGCACAGTGCAGTTGGCTTACACTCTGAATTCCTCAGGCAGCATCCTTTCTGTGCATCTCCCACAGTGCCTTAATAGATCCAAACCCAACAATACCCGATGGAAACAGCTGTCAGTTGGACCTGAATAGTCCTTTTCAGGTAAATTAAGCACCAGTCAGAAGAGCTGCCCTTAAATTTTTTCCTGAGTTGTCTTTCAAAAACACAATGCACAAAGTTCTGGAAGAAGGACTTATTTGAATTGCTTCTGAATTTTCTAAAAAACATATAATTGAGTGTATGGATATAATATTAGAAGAGCAGATGTGTTCGTGGGCACTATAATGGTATAGGCATGTCAGTGACAGAGAGTAGAATTGCTTAGGAACTGTGACTGAAGTAGAAAAAGGATTCAGTGGCACCTTGACTGCCAGCTCCACTCCAGCTCCTCATTTTACTCAACTGTTTCTCAGTGCTGACCGACTTGTGGCCATTTTGGGCAACCTGTTTCCGTGCCTCACCTCCTTCATTGTAGAAGACTTTTATTCAACCGAAATTTAACTTCTTAAAGCTTGAAACTATTTAAGTTTGATTGGAACGTGTTGGGATTTTTCTTCCTATCACTACATCACTGTGCAATGGAAGTCTTCAAACCTCTTATTTCATAAAATGTGTGGGGAGAAAAATCACACAGAAAAAAGAGGTCACCCTGCCTTATTTTATAGGTGATAATAGTTGGTGGAATCAGTCTCATGAGCTTCACATTTAAAGTAGCAGGAATTAAAAGCATTTCCTTTCCCTGATGTTTTGCAGTCCTCCTTGACCAGGTTCCTGTATTTACATGCAGTAAAATATTCTCCTTCCAAAGGCCCTGTGGAGTTTTTTATGGAAACATCAATAGTTTCTACCTCTCTCCAGACTCATTTAGTCTGTTTACAAAACACTATCAAATGTCAGTAACTCATCTGTGATTCATTTCCTGACATTTAATTATTGTTCTGTAAATCACTTATCCAAAGAAAAGAAAAAGTGCAGCAAGATTTTTAAAATATTGGTTATGTTATAATTATTTTCCCCTTAATCTTACGGAACCCCCTGGTGCTGTTAAAGGAAACCAGAATGGAAAATGCTACAAATATGTCTCTTAAATGTTAGCTACAGCCAGAGGAATGGGAGATTTATAATCAGCCTGAGAAGTGTATTGATATGGAATGCAGCAATCATAACATTATATTTTATAATGTCTTCCATCCAAGTGGATCTTAACACACTCTTTGCCTATGTAATTTTTATCCTGTTGCAGAACGAACAGCATCTGTGTGACAAGACACTTCCAGAGAAATGAAAGCCTTTAAAAATGGGCAGAGCATGTTTTCTCTATCGCTTTCTTAAACTGGAAAATGGAGAATTCTATTTTGGTCTTCAGTTCATTCCTGTTTCGCATGGGGAAGATGGAGTGAATCATTAGGTTGGGAATACACGACAGACTCAGAATTCCCAGCTGTAATAAGGGAGGAGTGCAGCACAATTTCCAATCTGATATTATACAATTAATAGTGAGGACGTCAGAATCACACCCACACTTGAAAATAGGTGAAATTAAGGGATTTTTAATAAGAAGCAACTGTTACCACTGCTTCTATTAAGTCACTGGGAAACACTGTTAAGAATTCTCAGTGATGGAAAAATACGTTAGTGTGGAACTCATTTTTCACAGTGGCTCAGAAATTTACTGGTTTAAATATTAATGCAACTTAATAAATAGTGCTTACAGACTCATTTAAAAGTGTTTTGTTGTCTTTCTCAGTTTTGTATTTGCACATCTAAGTGCTTTTGGCTTTCTTGAAAACACATAGATTAGGGAAACTGTGAGGATGAATGGGGGGCATTAATTCAGCAGAAATAATTTCCTTCCTAAGAGACTGGAAGGATTAGGAATTTGCTTCCCCTATTTTTCTTTTAATCTTGATGGAGCTAAGGACATCTAAAGTGGGAAAATTTACCTGGCTGCCCACAGCCCCAGAATATGTCCTTATAAAAAAAAACAACAAACAGCAAGAAAGAACCATAAATGTAAGGGATACAGCTTCCTAAAGGGAACATACGTGACTCCCCTCCTTGGAAATCAAAGTTCAGGATGAAGTATTGGATATTTTCTTCCCCTCTGTCCTTTCTACATTCATCAAGGGCTGAAGACTGAGTACAAAGAATTGGCCTTTAGGGCATAATTATACAGGGAAAATCAAACACTAGGAAAAATAGTTTGCAGGGTTGGAGTTTTTTAAATTATTTATTATTTGACTATCCTTAAGTGAGGAGAGAGTGAAAGATGTAAATAACCCAACTAATTTATGATCACTGTGAAAATTGAGTGCTGGAAGGAGAACTCCTTTGAGGGTACGTGTTTGAATTATGTCAAATTATATTTTGAGTCCAATATTAGGCTTCTCAATTATTCCTAGAAGGACAGAGAGCAGGACAGCTTCTAAACATGCAAACCACACCCTCACATCAATACAACCGCAAACATCTGTAAGGAATGCATCTATCCTCACCTAGCAGAAGTTGAATGCTCCAGATACAAGTCAATTTCAGTCACTCCTCATAGTTTTTTCTCCAGAATATTTCATTTATAATGATATTTGCTCTTCTGTGATACCTTTCATCTAAAATCTTAAAGTGCTTTGCAGGCATTAATTAATTAAGCTTCAAACTGCACCTGGGAATCGGGGAAGGCTTTATAATCATTGCATGGTGCTGCTGAGTGGTTTGGACAAATTCACACAAAATCATTTCCACGTTGGCTCATTGGTCATTAACACCAAATGGATTCTCTGTCAGATGAATGCAGCAGTGTCACTTGGATTGGTTGTGGCTGATTTTCAGATATATCTCAGTCCATAATACGGAACTGATGCAAGCTCTATGGTTTTGAGAAGAGCTTTATGCCATTTGCAAAATGGCTGACTACGCTTGATCCAACATACTGATCCAAAACACTATGAGATCAAATCCACTATGAGATCAAATCCAAGTTCTTTGGGATCTTCTCTCACATAGCAGAAGGTTCCCTCCGTTCACAACCAGTGTGCAGAGCACATAAAAGGTACCGTTTCTTTTTCCTGCACTGAGCTTTGCAAGGGCAAGAGACAGAAAGCTGCACTGTAGTGACTGCCTGGATTCACAGACCCTAAAGTCCAAGAGAACACAGTCATTAACTTGACTTTAAAAGATATGGTTCGCAGACATGCCAGATTCACATATGTGCACTTTGCAGCACTTGCTGTAAGGAAAGCTTACAGCCCTGTAGTTTTAAACACAGCGTGAGGATGTGTGATGAATGCAGAGAGGTGCAGAACAGAGGTGTGCATCTTACTTCAAAGTTACAGCCTGAAATCAAGTTGTTTTCAAGCATTTCATGCTATTTCTACGAAAGCCCAACTTGGAAACGAGAACGACAGTGCCATTGTGATATGGTATAAAGCAAATCATTTAGCTTCATCGCCTTCACAAGCAGTCACTGAACAGGGTCGGCTGACTGGATATGCCTTGATCTCCGTTTCAGCACCAGTGTCAGAGCTGAAACTGGAGGTGATGGGAGTAGCGGTGTCAATTCAAAGTAGCAAGCTTATCTCCGTTTCGATACCCAGTTATTTGACAATACAGTCTGCAAAACCAAGCCAGGATACTTGGTTTCTAAAAACGTATGAAATCTTTACAGGATCAGCAGACTCGTCCCTTCTTAGGTTTTATATGCACATACCTGTTGATGTGGATACTACCACCTGCTAGAAACCTGACCTGAAAGAGAACATGTACCCAAATTAAGCTTGAATATCAGCCCAGCAAGATACACCCTACTGTGATTCCCAACATTCCAGCAGAGATCAGATTTTCCCCTGAAAGTCAATGAGTCTTTTTGCCAAACTCTGCAATGTGACTCCAAATGCACTATAAATTTCCAAGTCATCTGCTGGAGTGAGAGCAACATGTTGTACATGCAAATCTGGCTTTCAAAGGTTTACTTTTGCTTTAATCACCAGCACTAAAAGGACCTAGTGTTTCCCTTTCATCTGGCAGCAAATTAATTATAAAAGCTATATGGTAATATTAATATTGTCTTACTGTAGATCAATGGATTTGCTACCTTTGATTCCGGTATTATGCATTTGATGACAAAACAAGATATCTAATTCCCAAAATTTCAAGGTGATAATTCAGGTAAAGTTTTAAATAGAAATGTTTTATCTTTTAATCTGTTGGCTCAGTTTAAAGTTCAGAACTATTGTCTCCTTCAGCTCACCACCATGAAAATGATGGACAAGAATTGTGAATGTGTGGTTGTGGTGATTTTCTCACTTCCAGCAGAGGAGAAGAACCTCTGTGGAGCGGATATCTGCCCAGCAGGGCAAAGTTTGGATGCTCGCAGTCATTTCATGAAGGTCACATAATCACTCAGTGGTTAATATTCAAGGAGCAAAGGGATGTGCATCAAGGCTTGTGTGAAAGTGAATCACAGAAAGCACCAAAGTGAACGGGTGGGAGAGAAGGGAAGGAAATTCACAGAGCCGTTCTACTAGGTGCATGCACATACACATATAGACATGCACACAACCAGAGCACATCCTCCTACGCAGTGAGTCTCCATCTTCACACCTTGACTTTAATTCTGCTGTATCCTGCTGCTCCCATTATCTCTGAATACACACTCATTTCAAAGAACATCTGTTTCTCTTTGTGCTTAATTTCATTTATTTATTTATTTTTTCCTGGGAGGGGTGGAGTGGGACTAGAAGAGGAACAATGCAATCTTTTATTGTTACTTTCTTGTAATGCAACTTTAATGAGGGTTTTTGCACAACAATGCAGTAACAAATCCGGGCTGTGGTCTGTGCATCTCCTGATCTCCCTGTGGGAGCTTTTCCCTTTGATGTGACTGTTAGAAACACCTTGAGTTGGTGGTGACAGTTTTAACACCTCTGCTCTATAGTGCTCCGTTTGTATACATCTGATGAAAGTCAGTCATCTCACAGTGATGAAGGCAAACCACTGTATTTAGAGCACCCTAATTACTCATCTGAATGCGGGATTGTAAAATAAGCCCTCCTCCCTTTCTTTTAATTATGATTTTGTTCTTAGCAAGATGGAGATGAAATTGAATGCTCCAGATCAAGGCAGAGAAAATGAATGTTTTAGTGTACCTCGAGCCATGGCTTTGGTAAAACATGATTACAGCAATGTTTTATCTTCTGCACTGAGGGAAACAGCCGAGGAGTGAATTGTTGCCCTTTGCTTAAGGAATTGCGTGTCCGCTCCGTGGCCTTCAGCTCCCTTCCCCAATCATCACTTCTCTAACAACAACCAGAAAGGACAATAGAGGTCTGAGGAATAACAAAACTTGCCTCCTCTCCTCTCAGGCTGCTTATGCAAGTCAGTCCCCTGAACCCCTCCGTCTGAACTCGCATTTCCACCCCCTGCTGCCACCTTTCCACTCCGTGCAGATTTCTGCCTGATAACTGTGGCCTCGTGTGAATACTGTGCTCGGCACTGTATAAACATCAGGTGAAAAAATTATCCTTGAGCTGAAGAGCTGGCAGACTAAAAATAGGATAAAAGACCCTGGCTGGATGCAGCACATAATTGAGGGTAGCAAAAGATCAGAATCAGGGAGCTGTGTTTATAAGCAATAGTCTTAACATTCAGGTAATCTAAATTGCAATGAAAGTATTTTGAAGTCATTATAAGAGAGGGATTTCTATGCAGGATGTGAAGGTGAGAATGTGATCTGAAAATGTATTGGCTCTGCAGACTTTTATAGAGAGCTCTCTTCATAGAGAAGTGGTATGGGGAAAAAAAGAAGGAAGGTATTGCTAAGAAAACGTGGCCATGTTATGGCATAAATTCAGATAACAAAAGATATATGTTTTGTGTGCTAATGGCCCTAAAACTCCTGCCTGGACACTCACGATGAGTGAAATAGAGATGAGAAGCTATTGTTATTGTATTCCCTCGGCCCTTAAGTGTGCCATTCTTTTCCAGCATCTGTACCCCAGAATGAACAAAGTTTTGGATGTTACAGATATGCAGTACTTGCATACAGTGCATACAATGCCTTTGCTATTACGCTCACAATATGAGACTTGACAATGTTTTCTGGATCACCGCTCTGTATTTAAGGTTTATTGAAAAGGTACCAGAAAAGATTGAGAAATGAACTCAAAAAGATTCTTAAAAGTCTGATTTATGTATACATGTGTCTGTTTGGACTAACGCATACCAAAAACAGGAGGTAAAGATGAGCTGAAGAGCTTCCATTTGCTTTTTAGCTAAACTGAATGAAGAGCTTACTTCTTTTGCAAGAGACGTCTGTGTTAATGCTTAGAAGAAAGTAGGAAGGTGGATTTTTGTTTGGTTCAGATGAGAGTGGAGTCACCATCTGTTGTTGGACAACAGACTCAATCCTTAGTTCAAAGGCTCAGATAATTTGCTTCGATAATTATCTTTCCAGGGAATCACAGAACGAATTCTGTGACGAGCAGAATTTAACATACTTTGTAAAGACCCCAATTTTGCTACAGTAATCCAGAAAAACTTGTACATAGATACACAACTGACAGAAAACCTCAGCAAGTCACTTCTGTGCCAGAGGAGTGCCTCTGGGAAGGGGATGCTCCCTGATGCTCAGTGCTATTCCTTCTCTGTGTCACTGAATGGCTGTCCATCTAGCTTACCCATCGTTAATTGCTTATAAATATTACAGAGATGATACTCTGAACCTCATTTCAAGGTTGCACAGAGTGACACGGTCACTGTTACATTCCACTCTTCAAGAGAAGGTACTTTATCTGAAATTGAATCCACGATGCTGGATTATTGGTGGAGGGGACAGCACACTCACATTCACACATCTGTTAACCACAGACGAGGCTGTGTATATTAGGGACACAGAGCAAACCAATAAGGCAGAGGGAAGACAAAAGGTTCACATTAAGGCTGATTTAGAAAATAAAACACAAATAAAATAAAATAGGGAGGAGTAGAACCCATATGCTGTTCAAACACAACGTGAAAATATAAAGTAAGGAGGCCGAAATCTTAGTTTGTCTTTGGTTTACAGTAATTTGCACAGATGACACTGGGACATGTGAGCTGAATAGAGGTCTGCAAGAAACCTCTTTATCTGTATATAATTTAATTTAAAAACTGCTGCAAAATGTGACTGTACCCAATGCTTCTGGGCCATGTGGCAAACATTAATTTCAGTTTGTTTCCCCCCTGTGGGTAGAAGGAACTGCCTGTGCTCTGTGTGAAACGAGACAGATGTTAGTGATACGTTAGAAGTGTTTGATATATAATAGATTCTGGAGCATCTGCAAGAGGACACTGATTGGAAATCTCGGAAACATGGGGTAAAACTCTTGGTAACACAGTGACCTTTTGCTCGGGTCCTTTATGAGTGTTTGATTTTGGGTCAGGTAGGAAGCAGTGCCTCCCTCTGTGCTCAGTCCCTTTGTGCCCTCGGGGAGGCACAGCCGTGGGACTGAAAGCATCTAACCTGGGAACTGGCTAAAACTTCAGGATCTCATCAATTTCCATCCCACCCGCTTTGTGCAGACTGCAGCTGAAACGTGAGAGCTGTCGGTATCAGGTGAGATTGCATCTGGGACTTCGGAGAGATCTGTGCATCATTTTGCGTGGTTTTCTTTGGCTGTTGTCACTGTTTTTACTTAAGCCTGTTGGTTGTAATTGTTACTTCCGTGGCTCCCGCAGGTTGTTCCATTAATCCTAATGAAAACAATCAGAGGAAATCACCTCTGCCTTTCTCTTCTGGGAAATACAGTGTTTGTTTTCCCATCCCTTTATTTGTATGCGTACTGAAAGCATGAATGAGACGCAAATATGAGATCTGACAAACGAGTCCAACTACACTGTCATTTCCAAATAAAATATTCCCGAGCTGAAGCAAGGGACACCAAATCCTACAGTTTGCTCTTTCCTTCTAATCAGATTCCACGCTCCTCGGGCTGGAAATCTCCACGACTTACTGGCAGTGCCTCACAGAAACAGGAGGCAACTCAGGGAACGTCTGCGTCCCCATTTTGACCAGAGGATTTCTGTATAAGCCCACCGAGGGATTTGTTGTAACATAGTTCATTTCTTGGTGAGATCATTTATGTAGGGAATTATTCTGCAAGATGCACTGAGCAGCTCGGGATGTGCCAGACGTGGGTCCCTGAGCTGTTCTTGTGCACCCAGTAAGCCAACAGAGCAAGGACACACGGTGGGGACAGACAAGCAGCCGTGATGCTCAAAAAAATGACACTTAGAAGCAGTACATTTAAATTGATGAATTTTAAGGGCTTCCCTTTCCCTCAGCTTCCCATGTTCTTCTCTTTCCCGACATAACTGAAGCTCGATGTGTTCTGTGGTTGATGGATAAGACTTCTTAAATACCTCCTAACCCCAGAATGTATATTCCCCACAGAGTCACAGCCACTTCCAGCTTTAATTTGTGCATAGGTTCCCTAAATTGGTTCCCCAGTATGCTTCTCTCTGGATTCTGCTGCCCTGAAATCTCAGTGATAAGCAAAATGCTGCTGCTAAACTGTCTCAAGGAGAGACAGGGATACAATTATCTTTTCTTTTTTTCTCTTGTGATGCGGTTCTATATCAACAATAATATTCATTCCTTCAAAGTATAATTAAACTGCAGTGCTGTGGCATTTGGTGAGTGCAGCAGTTGTTTGCCTCACATGCAAGAAGTTCTTTGGGACTGTAATGTAAAGCACATGGAGGTGTTTTTGCTTTCGTTCTCTAAGAGAATATGAAGGTGTAGCAGCAACTGATGCATACCCAGCCATGGTCACACAGATAAATTACATACACCAGACATGCATTAAAAATGCTAGGCTCAGTGGAATGCAATTAATTCAGTGGAGTTTCGTGTGCTTAAAATTTATAGAAAGAAAGAAATAATGCTTTTGATCTTAAAGTACCAGGGCAAATCAAATTTGCTGGTAACACATTTGCTCCGTGTGCCAAAGTCTGGGATGAAACTTGCCATTTGCATAGCAGCAGTGTGGCTGTGCTCCAAGGGAATGACTGATGCGTACAGCAGTGAAAAATCCTCACCATGCACAGCAACATCCCTCTCCTTGATAAATACATTATTAGAAAGCAGCCAGACTGCCTAAATTAGAAGTTTAAATGGCGTACACCTTCGCTAGCTGTATGGTAATGAGGGATTTTGGGGCTTCACCTTTTTTGTTTCAAGAACACATCAAAACCTCTGCAGTCCATGTGGGCCACGTGTCAGCCTCTCCCCACCCTGTCCCCTTAACGCTGTGCATTAACAGACTTCATAGCAGCTCCCTCTCAACAGAATGCAGACACATCTGCACACAGGGTATGAAAAACTGGTCATTGCCACCAGAAAAAAAGAGGAAAGGGACAATAAATTTGTAAATTTATAGTGTAATTTTGTCCTAGTTACAACAGCATACAAGTATGACAGGCAAGGCTGCTTTCCACAAACAAATTTATCACCGCCGGTTGTTCTTCTATTGCTTTCAATAAGAAATGCCAAAATAAGTATGATTTAAAAATGCTATCAGCTGACTGCAATACTCGATAGGTTTGGTGCATTATCATAAAATCGGACTCTAAGTGTTGTACCCAAATAAATAAATAAATAAAAAGGAACGGGAATGGGCCTAAATCTGCCACTTAACGCTCCGCAGTTACGCCTCAATATTTACTGTAAACCAGTAGAAGATCGTCTCTGGATCCTCATTTGCATATTCATATGGTTGTCATATAGCTTGAAAGTCTTTTATTTTCTTCTTTTTTTCCTACTTTGTTATAACACTTTAAATATTAGGGTTTTTTAGTGCACAGTTTATGCAAATCCCACTCGGAGCAGTATGGCCTTCACTGATGCCGCGTTTATAATTCTGCTGTGGTCTGGCCTGTTGATTTAGGGGAAGGCAGTGCCTTGGGAAAAATCACTGCTGGAAAATTCAGCAGCAATACACAGATCTAAAGGTGCATGTAAACGAGGTATGAGAGGCAGAGCTTGGTCCACGCAGGAGCTGCCTGCTCCCTGACCTACCGTCTGTTTCCCAAAGTAATTGGAATATGCTGATGCTTCTTGGAGCCATCTCCCTTCCTGCCTACAGACCACGGTGCTCTTTGCATGATCGTGCATCCAACCTCAGACTCCTGCAGCAGGACGAGCAGCACCGGGTGAAGTGAACGGTGTAACAACATGCTTTGGGGTCCACCAGAAAGTCCAACGGACACAGCAAATGCATTATGTTACAGCTATGCCACTTTTCCAACCAAACACACTATACTTATCCCTTTTTCTACTCTGTCGTCCCAGTTTAACTGAATGGAAAGCTCTCTGATGGATGTGCTGCTCTTCACCATTTGTACGGTGTGTAGTATAATCAAAATCATTCATCATATCAAAGACAATGATTTCCTCTTGCTAAAAGGAAAACCTGAGCTCCTGACGAGTGTGACAGCTGGAGAGCAGCAAGCAAAGAGGGCTGAAGGTAAAGCAGGGAACCTCAGCGGGGCTGCCTGCAGGACCCAGCTTGGGATGCTGTGTACCAATGGAAGGGCTTCTGCTCCCTGAGCATGCTGCAGCAGCAAATCCATATTCTATTTATTTCATGCCTAATACATCTGTGCTTACTCTAATATCCCATGTGGTACCTTAATCTATTTTTTTTCTCACAAACTTCATTTACAGTACTGAAGTTATACTCCCAGTCCGTGCATAGAGAAATTTCTGCTGGTCTGTGCTTCCTAATGAGCAGTGGCCTGGCCCAGAAGAGGGGACAAGATATATGGAGGGATAACAGTGGCATCTATTCTAGAAATAGGACAGAATGCTGTAGCTGAATTTTAGATCCTGTTTGGGCAAACGTGACTGTATGCAGCTGCCATGTTACTCTCTGATGAGACTGATGCTGCAATCCAGCTGTCTGCAGTTCCTCCTATCACAGGAGCAGGTTGATAACCAGACATCTGGACCATACTCACATCCCACCTCCATTTTCCAGACCGCATTCAAGAACATGCGACAGACACTAGTTTTCCTCCAGTGCAATGAGAAAGCAGATGGCTTCAAAAGACCCACTCTGCCTCTGAGATGACATATGGAATATTAATTAATAATAGATTAATAGACATTTCTCCATTTAAAAAATTAATCTGTGTGTTGGCTGATGTGCTTCTGCCAGAGAAGTGCTACAAACCAGTGATAGCATTCCAGCACCACGTTGTCCCCTATGGGATGGCCACATCTGAAGGTGTCTGAGGGCACAGGAACCACAGAGTCTGTTCTGACGAGTTTAAAAGCAGCACTTTCCTTTGGAAACTGCAGAGAAGTGGAGGGGGGTATCAGAAACCAGGAAAAGCTGTGAGCCTTCAGCTTAACAGCAAGAAACAAAGTGCAACAAGGAGAAGGATTTGTTGGAGCACCGAGTCATTGCATTATGCTGTGTGCATAATGGTTTAAAGTTTTCCTGCCACTCCCTGTGAGATCCATAATGAGCAGTGACTAACGAAGCCAGCACCGCAGCCACCGCCGCAGCCTCTTCGGGCTCAGCCTCTTGCATTGAAGCTTAGGGCAGTGAGGGAGAGCAAATGCATGAAGTTGAATGATTTGAAGTGGATTTTTCAAATCTTATTAAATGGTATTTTTTCCTCCGCCAGGACCTCTAATCCTCTGGTTTTGCCAGTTGATGCACTGTCGGGCGTGCGCTTCTGTCACCCGCTCTCTCTTCCTTGGGCTCTCACCTCCTTATTATGAACCCGCATAAGCAGCTTTAATTCAGTGTCAGCCTCATCGACTGAATTAAACTGTGCCCAGAAAAATCCTATTACTGTTGTGAGGGAAGGTGAATAAATGTGTATCTTGACTGATCGTGTATTAATCCTGGTATCCACTTACGGCCTGAAAGGAAATGTCTGTTCAGTTGCCTAGCAATACCATTGAATGAGAGTCTTAGAGTTTCAAAAAAGGGTCAATTGCTAAGCAAGCCCCCCACAACCCCGGCACCGGGCTTTTTTTCCCCTAGCTTTATGTTTTCTAAATACAATACAAGTAACCAGCATATATGAGATTATGAAATAAGACAATGGTGGGAGCACACCTTTTGTATGCTGAGCGTCGCCGTCGCCAGCAGCAGAGCTCACCCCAACATATTCCACATAAAAGAAAAAGGAGAAAAGAAAGCAGAGATGTTGCAAAGCGTGGAGTAAAGAATGGTGTGTTACTTCGTAAAATGGCAGATGCTGGTGTTCACTGGGGCACATCCGTTTTCTATGGCAGACCTATGCCTGTCTGCAGCCAGCCAGGGAGAAGTGGGCAGTGAGATCCAGTTCCTGGCTTTTTGCTACGTTATCATGGTGGCTTTGTGTGCACTGCTGGAAGGCAGGTGAGGTTTTTCCACAGAAACCTTCTGCATCCTGAAAAAACTTCAAGTAAGGGAACGATCTGAAGATTTTTTTTTTTAATATATACAGATATTTAATAATCATTTTAAATTGTCTGTTTGGAAGACGTCCCCAGGAGAAGATTTGACTTTGGCCTGGAGAGTACATCTGGCAAGGGAGTGCCGATGGAAAGGTGCCTTGTGGGCAGTTGCTACGAAGGAGCAATAATTCCATTTTCTATCGAGAATCAAGAGCATTCTGCTAAATGTCAAGTGCTTTCGTTAGCAGCTGGAGAGATGAAGCCACAGAGATTCTTGTTTATAACCCTGCAGCCTCTTGGCCCGCACTGGGATGTAATTTGGTGCAGCCATGTGGCTCAGCATATTAATCAAATTTTTAGACTGGTTTAGGCCATTTTACTAGACTCCTTTTGTGTGGCAAATACAGGAGAGGAAAGCCTTGAGATCTCTCCTTTAAGGTTTCTCCACTTGATGCGTGTCACTCTTTGCTGAGAGCTTTAAAGGAGTTCATCCAAAATAAGAGGAATATCAGAGTGCACAAGAACTTCGGTGTCACTTCTTTAGGAATAATTTAACTCTGAAAGAGCTGATGCCTTCATCATCACCACATATCTCACGGCTGAGATCAGAGCCTTCTTCAGTTTTAAGTTGAACCCAGAAATAACAAGGTAAAATCCTTGACCGTCCAGAAGAGCCAATGCATTGTTCGTAACAAACTGTCACAAAAGCGAAGGATTTTTAAAGTACAAATTCAAAACCTCTGAATTCTTTCAGTCTCTCACTCTTCTGAAAGGTGCTGTGCTGTGCTGTTGGATCAGTGCATCTCCAGGACAGAAACTCAGATATTTATTCTCAGAAGATTACAAATTACTAACAGAGGTGTTATGGATTTTTATAAAGGATCACCACTTTTTGCAGGAGCAAATACCACCCCGGCCTTGCCAATATTTCTGACACTTAAAGTAATTGCAATGCTTTGCAGATCTTGATTTCTAATCTGCTTTTTATTGCAGTAAAGATTACATCTGATTATGTCTTTGTATATTCCACACCCTGGCATTTTAAACATCTTTTTCTTGATAAATCTTTTTTCTTCCAAATTAATATTGAATTAGAGTTGCATCTTATCCAAAGGAGAGACCTCTGCTATGCCATGTGTAGTACCTATACTGGGTGAGAGAAACTCCTCCTCAGATAATTCACAGTGGAAAGATTCAAAGAAAGCAGATCCATTTTTCTGCCTTTGGCATGAAGTGGTCTCATTCCCCGATTCCTCTCAATGGATCTCTTGGCACCTCTGACACTGGTAATAACTTTGAGTCAAGTGTAGTGCTGCCTCACAATGCACACACCCCCCCGAGCACTTCTGATCCCAGACACTGCAGGATAACACTGCTGGCTCCCATCTTTCATGACAAAACTTTCTTATTTACTTTTGATGTTACATACATAGGCACAGAAAGCAGTTTAATGTGAGATAGGCACAGATTCTGTGTCCCAGCCAACAAGGTGCTGTGCAATTGGTGCTGGGAATGTTTTATTACTTAAGTAAAAATGAGGAACAAAATGTTAAATCCTGACACTCGGGTGAGTTTTCTTTCTATGTGCCCGAGATGATCAGGAAAAAGGCCTGCCTGGATGGAAGAGGGGAAATATAGCTCTGTTTCATCCTCAGCCTTCGTCACTGACATCTTTCTTTATCTTTTTTTTTTTCTTCATCATCAGAAATTCATGAGAAGAACAATGACCAAGGCTTCAATACTTCTATAAAACATAACAGCACTGTATAATCCTTCATCTCCACAGCACAGTGAATAAACAGACCTTAATCTCTGCAGATTCAGTAATGTTCTCGTGCCCTCTTTTGGGTGGAGGCAGTTCCTTTTTGTTCATCCTTCATACTCCAAGTGACAAGTCTCAGTATTGCAATATTGCAATTTACTAAGTGAAGTCTCATTGGAGAAGACGAGCTGAGCCTCAATTTCTTCTCCACCCACTCTTTCTTCCCCTTAGATACACTGTGTGCAACTTCCAAGTGACTGTAGTGAAAGACTGCAATCTTTGCTCCCAGCGGAAGAATTCCTTCTGCTCTTTACAGTCTCATTAGTTAGTGCTGCTTGCTCTAAGGCAGAGCTCAGGTAGGAAACAGCATTTGCATAACAATAGTGCACATGGACTTCAGCTAAGTTTGAGCAAACCCCTCCCTCCCTTCTGCAGTAGCACCAGCAGTAGGTAATCTGTGCACCAGTAGTTCAACAACAAAAAAGGTTCACAAAACAAACAGTGGGAGAAAGCAGTACGATTGCCATTTCATGGACATGGATCTGATGCACATAAGCCTTCCTTTCTTTGGCCTTTCAGGGCTTGTGTAATTGTTCCCTGCAGCTAGATTTCTCCAATGGTGGGGTATGCTCAGAGCAACATCCATCCCTGCTCAAATTGCTTTCACAAGTATTGCAGTCCTCGGAGAGATGTGAGTGATGTGAAGCAGCAATGTGCTGCCTCGTGGCACAGGGGTAGAATTTACCTCTGAAGGACATTCTCACCACATACAGACTCCATGGGATTTGTTGGAATTTTCTGAATGACTTCCTGGGCATCAGATGAGAAATGAAATTCTCCAGCTCCTGGAAATGCAGCTAATACACTTGGTGCTTCAAGAGTGTCTCACTAATGCATTATGATTTCCCTAAATGCGATATGAAAGGTGCATATGTAGTAGAATTCATAGCGCAATTTGCATCTATCATGCCATATTAGCAGGTTTTTGCAAATATAAGTTTGAGTCACTCAAATGCAACTCTTCCTCTTAATTAAAAAGCGTGACTAAACTGCACACAGAAGAAGAGAACGTTCTTTCATTGCAGATAGTACAGAGCAGCTCTAATGAGGGCTACTCCTTACCCACCATGGAGCTGGATTCTGGTAACAGGAGAACAGGACCACAGGTCTGTATTAACCTGTGCACATTACTTTCAACTCCAAAAGCAGAGAGGGAAGAACAGGGATGGCTGCCTTGGTCCTGCAGGAAGAGAAGAAAAACCAAGGCTGGCAAACCTCACCGAACTTGCACTGTGCTGAACTTTAGTGGACATTCCACAGATCCCAGAAGGACCAACTGTTTTCCTCTCCCAGCATCTCATGACATAGCTCCCAAGGAGGAGGATGGCATTGCCCTATCATCTATCTGCACTATGTTAAGGTCTGTGGGAAAGGTCCCATCATCTTTAACAATCACTTTGCTCACACCAAGCTCTGCAAAGTTGCACTGTTGAAGTGGTGCAGGCAATTGCCCTCCTTTGAGTGTTGCACAGAACTGCAGCATTAGGATTTTACGCAGCCTTTTCTCTTCAGTCTGTCACTGTCCTTCCTGTACAAACCTTAGAGAGAAAAAAAAAATCCTAAAATACAATGAGGAACTTTTACTTCTTTTCCTTTGATTGCTATTGCTTGGAGTTTCCTGGGCAGGAAACATCCATCTTTGTCCCAGTAAAGAAGGCATATGACCAGGCTTTAGTTAAACCTGGCATTCTGTGGCTATTTCCTGGGACTTCAGAAGAAAAAAAAAAACTTAAAAAAAAAAAAGGAGTTGGAACCTAATTACATAGCAGATGCTGAGAGTGGTATTTATTCTCCAAAACCACACAGGTCATTCATTAAAATCTCAGTTTTAATTAGCAAACACCTGTTTTGTGTTTGATTTTACACTGATATGTACTGTCTGCAATTTGCTTTCTTCAGTACAAGCAATTAGATAGCCCTGACAGTAACAGTTAATCTAATTAGAAGAGGGGTACCTTGGGAGCCCAGCTCCGTCTTCAAGAAATTACACACACATGATCACAGCCCCATTCCGTCACGGCTGTGGTTGTTATTGTTGAGGGGACAGTGTTTTTCCCCTTCGGAGTATCACAAAGGTATTTCAGTTGTTTCTGGCACTTTCTGCTTTAAAGAAGGTATTCTTCGTTGAAAAGAAAGGATCTGAGCTGCAGAGGACACGTGATGCTATTGCTGTTTTCAGACACGACCGCTGGTCAGGAGCTCACATGAAGGGTGATGCACTGCAACGGGCTCGTTCCGTATGTCCCAGTCACTCCCAGCTCTTTCTCTTCTCTGGGCCCTGAATCATTCTGCATTGGCTTCCTGCAACCCTTTCACATCCTTAATGCTGAATTGAAAAGCAACCCTTCTTTCCATGTGGTCTTTGCTAGCAAAGGGCAAAGCCTGAAAGGTGTGCAGGACTTATTTCCTAAGGTCCCTTCTGTACAGAAGTGAAAAGCACCGCTGTCATCCTGCACTGCCCCTGGTGGAATGAGCCCAAGTGAATCTTAGCTCTGAATCCGGATCCTTGTAATTAATATTCGCTTTAGAACTGGTGCTACTGTATATTCAATTTAATGATTAAGTGAGATTTTGATGTTGCAATTGTTAGAGACATTTATATCCTCCAAGTGAGGTTCTGAATGGGACCCTGCGTGTTTTTGAGCTTCTGGGAATCCCAAAGCTTTCCTCTGTAATCATAGAGAAGGGAGATAAAGATAATCCAGAGAGGGGCAGGTTACACTGGGACATGGGGGGGAGAACAGAGCGTAACGGTGGGAATGCATCCAGTGCCTTGGTGTGGGGCTTCATGAGAGCAAGGACTAAAACACTGCACTCAACAAAACACAGCGATGACAATTCACTGATTGTGATGCTGATCTGATCTACATTGTTTGTGCACAGCGAGGTTTATAATGAATTCTTATTTGAAATAGATGTATTCCAAGCTTGAGCTCTACGCCACGATCACACGTTGCACATTTTCCTCAAAGTGTCTGATTTTGGAGATTTCTTCACCTGTATAACCACTGTGCTACATTTTGTTCAGAGCTCCTTAATCGATGTTTGCCTCATCCTTTCAATAAGGATAAAATAATTCTCTAATTCAATGAGATGATGTGACAGTAAAGCAGGCAACTGCAGTAATGAAGGCATTATCGTAATGGGGTCAGGGGAAAGCAAGTGGTACAAGTGACACCTGTGATTATATTATTATGATTTGGAATATATTTTCTTCTTCATTCCATGCCCTACATTTTTTGCCATTGCTTTCCTGTTCCTTTTTTCCTTTTTGTGTGTGTGTGTGTTAAGCACAGCAGGTTGGCCTCCCCATCTATCATAGAAATCAACTGCAAAAGGAAAAGAAAAAATATCTCCCTGGGGTGGGTGAAGAGATTTTGAAATAAAGGAATGAGCTAATTAAATTTAACTGTGTCATCCTGGGTAGGCCGAACACTATAATTAATTAATCCAGCCCTCTGCTTGTCCTGGAGGGGAATGGTGCTCCTAAACGCACAGGGTGAAATCTGTTTAAGGAGATGTGGGGCAGACTCAGCCCTCTCTGATGAAGGGAGATGTAAGGCTCTCAGCAGGAGAGTGTGTAGGAACATTGAGAACTCATTAATAACGGAAAGCAGGGCATGATGCAGAAAGCTGCAGTGAGATAGGAGGGGCGGGGGGAGGCTACTCCACAACACATGCAAATATGTCAGCACAGAGTGTGACTTGTGAGATTGGAGAGCGTATTTCGGCACAGTGTGAAAGCACAAGCCTGGGAAATAATGAAAAAGTTATGTTTCAGAGCAATTTCCTGCTGCAGTTTGTCCCAGTGAAGCATATCCGGCCTGTTAAATTGTTGTAAAGTTGCATCATTGAAAATAGCACATAATCTGATGATGGATGTGCAGTGCAAATCACATCGTTGGAAACAACTTAAGGGACTCATGTGGATTTCTTCCTGCTTAATTTTTGATATCATTACAATGGAGCACAGACCATGCCAGCCTTTCTTTGGTCTCTTGGCTCCATCTGTGACCCGGACGTGTCCTGGGGAGAACACTCCATGCTTGAAGCTTTCGTACCACTCACATAACATGATTGCAGTGCTCTGCCCTGTGCTTTGGATGGAGATCACGCAGGGAGAAGCAGAGTCCACAAGAGCTTAAGGAATAGCTTTCCACCTGCAGTAAAACCATCCTTGAACCTTAAAACCTTCTGCGTCGGTCAATGAGCCAACTTCTAATTAGTAGGGACAGGATCTAACAGAGTTACTTACTACAAGATCCTACACTGAAACACACCGTCCAAGACTGCAAAGTTTCATCGCTCAAGGGATTCACTTTTTGGTCAGAAAGAAGAAATAGCTCTAGGTTACATGGAGTAATTGGAACCGAGCAACCCAAAAGCATCTCTCCTGAGAATCCCAAGATTTGGGCTGCTCTCAGTAAATCCTTCCAAGAGCTGGCTTAGAAATTTTTTAGATGGTCAAAACAAACACAAACAAAACACAAACCTCTCCTTTGCTTTTTATTCTGACATTCCTTTACCCCTCCTGAGGAGAATAAAATAAAAGGAAGAACTGCACAAAGACCTTTGGAGGTGAGATATTTAAGCAGTACTCTCCTTTCGGTCAGAATTCAATAGCCCTGGAGGTTCAAAGCGTGCTTTGGGTCACTACAATTCTTCCCCCAAAATAATTCAGATTCTTAAGATGATGTGAACTCCTGAAAGGGTAGGTCTTCTTCAAATCAGCTTTAATATCAGAGAATCTGCAGCAACCTCTGTGCTCAGGCCACAGATGACAGGTTTATTATCCTTTCTTTTGAAAATGGTAAATTGGTTCAGACTTTGGGACAGCTTTTTAGCTACCACCAAAGTAAGAGAAATGGAAAAGAATAAAAAAGAAGGAAAGAAGAAAGGAAGTGGCTATCTTGGGAGATATGTAAATCTCTGGAGGAAATTCAGATGGACAGACAAGTCGTGTTGCTGTCATCTTGGCTCTACCAAACTTGGAAATATATCAAAAGTTCTTTGATCTCTACGCCTGTCTGCTACCACACTGGATTCGTCCAGCAGGTTCCCCACCTTTGTAAGGGAACATATAACAAGGTATTTAGCTTGTTAAATAAAACATGATTGATTTACATAATGCAGATTTATGTCAGATAGGTTTCTACATGTACGGTCATAGTTTGGTGTCAAGATAGGAAAGTTGACTGCAAAGTCATTAGGTCAGTTTGGGTTCTCATCAGTAGATCCTCTAAAAGGTTTAAGGAACAAAGAGGTCTGGGCTGGTGAGACCAGAAAACAACCAGAAAACAATCAGAAAACAACCAGAAAACAACCAAAGGCCTTTAAGTCTCTTTCAACTCAAACCATTCACTGATTCTTCCATCAAACATAAGGAAGGCAATAATGGCTGTCCATAAATAGGAAAGGTGAGACTTCGTGGTCCCAGTAAGAGTCACTGCTCATATCAAACTGCCACAATCCAAAGCACACTGCGATAAATTCAGATATTCCTGCTCAGTGTTGAAGATTGTGTGAAACCCCACAGAAAACAAGCAGCAACGTGCAAAGCCTTTGATTAATAGTATAACTCTTAGGGCCAAACTCTTCTTTGTGGTTGGTTTGTGCCATCCAGGAAGATTCTCAGCAGTCAGTGCTGTGACTGCCAGGCTGAGAGCAGCTCCTGGTCATCTGTTACGCATCCAAGAAGCAGTGCTGCTTTCAGGCATCATGGAAATTAAAAGGGCTGGTAGTGAAAAGATATATAAAAGCAGTGACAAATTGCTTTTCTGAAATAACTTTAAGCCTCGCATTAGTCCCACTAAAGGCAGCAGGATTATTCAAATGCTGATTTTCTCAGCTGATGAACTGTTTAATTGGATTGAAATCTATTGGATAAACATCTACATGGACATCTCTGAGAAAATACAAAGGAAAATAAATTAGTTATGGAAGCAGTTTCTTTTCAGCAGACTTCACCACGGATGTTTATGAATTATCCCTCCTTTAGTTTAAAAGATGGAACATGGTTAATCAAAGTAATAACAGTTAATAAGCTGGCACTGTTTTGGTGTCATGGAGGAGCATTTAGTGCTCGCTCTATATGCTGCACTCCGAATCCACAGCACGATTTGCTTTGTGCCCCTGAGTCATCCAACACATGGAAATGTGAGAGAGGATGGGGTGGGCTGAGCTGCTCACACAAAGCAGTGCACAGAGGGGCAGAAAACCAAAACTTTTTACCTCTCGTGGGCTACACAAAGCCATTGCTTTGTTTTTTTCCCGATCCCCCCCCCTTTAACACCACAAATGAGAAAGCAAGAACCAGGCTGCAGAACCAACACATCTGAGTGCAAGAAGGAAACGCAATCCTACCCCAACCTGACAGAAATGAATAAAGTTTATGGACATAACCCTAATTAATTTAGTGTATTTGGATTCCTGTCCTCCAGTCTCTGTTGTGTAAACTACAGCAGCTGCAGATGTGGTGCAGCGAGGATCAAGCCATGCCAAACATTATCTGAATTTCAGTTTGCAAATATTTGAGGCTTCTGCGTGGGACAGTTGACATAGCATTGCAATCAATTAAACAAACAAGCTACAAGGGTACTATTGCCTGGGAGCTGCATGCTCCAACAGATCTGGCCATTGAAGTGGATGCATACAAAAATACGTAATTTTTTTTAATCCTTCTGCCATCAAGGAATCCGTCATCATGCTCCACTTCAGCATATAAAATCTGAAGGCCTTGATTTATTCATGGCAAAATCCATCATGCATGGCAAATAGTAAAGAAATTAAAGGATATGCTGATTTAGAAATTACTCGAGCAGTGCCGAGAGCTGGTGGGGCCAGCTGGAGATAAGCTGAGGGGAGGACATGCCAAAAGTTCCCTGTGTTCCAGAATCAATATCTGTATGAGTGAATGCCAAACAAGTTTCCCTCCAATTACACAAATAGCGTGCAGGTTGTGCTGGCGCTATGTGCTGGACTGAATTTTGTCTCTGCTCATTAATATAAGAACAAGGCCTACAACTTCTCCTCTGTTATTTAAAAACAATGCATTGTTAGTGCATGCTGCCTGCAGAACACCTCTGGTATCCAGCCACGGCCATGAAGAGTTATTTTGAGTGTAGGACCAGCACTCATTTTCCCATAGCAATTTGCAGAGCGGTTACCACCCGCCCAATGACACCAAGTAAAGGAAGAAGGGAGCAACATCATTTCTTTTTTGGTTAACATCAAAAAAGGGGCAATCTACTTTTCAACAGGAACAGACTGAGGTCTGAGTGATGGGGCAGAGCTGCAGCTCCTTGCCTGGCAGCTGGAGCTTAACAGGAGTGGACAGAGCTGCTGTTGTGCCCGGTCCCCCCGCAGCCAGGCACCGTGGCTGGCAGCAGGCACACATGCCATAGCTTTGCTGCTGGCTCTGCAGGGCCCGAGGTACACTTAAGGTCTGTAAACACTCTCTGTTGACATGTGAATCTGCTGCCTGCTGGAAACGCTCACAGGGACAGCAAGAGGGAGAAGGGGGAGCGGGAAGGAGGAAGCCAAGTGACAGAACACTTGGCTGAGTGCTGGCGAGATGCTGCCGGAGCTGCCCCAGGTCGGAGGTGTTCACTGGAAATGGAAAGGATGTGAAAGTGGGCGCAGCCCTGGAAGCATGGACAGACACCAAGAGAGGGGTGCTGGTGTGTGCACAGCCACAGCGTGACCCTCACACGTGGCCGCAGGTACTCCGTTACTAGAAATGACCCAACAGATGTGGGGGGATGAAAATGGCAGAGGAGCACCAGTCCAACTTTGCTCTGAGTACCAAATGCATTCTGTAACGCTGCTGGATGGAGGCAGCTGCAGCCTGACTGCCACAGCTACTGCACAGGGTGAAAACCTTCAGCACTCTGAAACGGGGCATTTCTGTGGGCAGCTTTGATTTAGAGTTTTGCTCTTCAGAGCTCTTTCACTTTTTTAGCAGTGCTCAGCAGTGAAAACACCGCTGAAAATGAGTTCTGGAAAAGGGGTTTCCAGTGGAAAGGGCACTCCTGCAGCACTGTGCACTGCTGCGGTTGGGTGCCACGGGGAGGTCGTGCCCAGCCAGCTCCTTGCACGGATCTATCACATCTGACACATCGTGGCTTCGCTGCCACTGCTACAAAATTAATAACACTGCTCATTTCAGTAACTCCTAATGAACACCAAAAATGTTATCAAATCTAATTATGGGAAATGATGCTTTAGAACAAGGAATGTGAGCCTCATTACCCACACAGGCTCTTGTGAGTTTTAACCTGTGCTTTTTTTTTTTTTTTGGTTCTTGCTGAAGTTTGCGACATGCCTTGAAATGAACACAAGTGAAAATTGGTAATAACATAAAACCCATCTTGAAAACTGTTTTCTGAAAAGTAGCCCACATGAACGATACCCTATAGGTGTGCGTCATCACCAGTAAAATGCTCTTCTCGTTGCTGATTTCTCAGACAATTGAAGAAGATTTTCTCTAAGCATTCTTTTATAGTGGTTTTATCAAACTTTGAGCAGCACATGGAGTGCTCTGGATCCTCAGCAAGGGGATGTCAATGGAAGGTTTTCATTGCCTTCCAATGGGCCTGGTTTTGAAAAGCTCCACCTCAGGGTATGGATTTTCCAGTCCAATGGCACAAAAGTGCTCTAAATGGTGGATTTGAGCACCTATCTGGAAACGCAGATACTTGCTGTGGTTAAAAGCCCAGTGGAAGTAAGGAACTCTGGGCTTAAAGTTTAGTTTATGTTTGCCTGCTCCTAGGAGCTTGACAGAACTTTGACATAGGTTTTCCTCTGCATCAAAGAGATTTAAGAACAATTACTGAGCCGGGCCAGAATTCTGCCTGTACCATACACCAGAAGCCGAGGGAGGATGCAAAAATATTCATCACTTTCTGTCTTTTTTGTCATTCCTTTTTGTGTTGTGTATCTGCATTTATGTGATTTGTGCAGAAATGTGTGTTTGTATTTGTATTTACATGAATCTTATTAGAGAAATACCTGCTGGTTTGACATTGCATTTACCTTACCAGCATTCTCAGAACTTTCTTATTCAGATTTTCTTTCTTTCATTTTCTTTTCATCCTGGCTGAGAATGTGTCCTACTTTCTTGTTTAGAAGATGCTTGCATTATGCATTCTACGAATATATATATAATTTTTTAAAGCAGGTTGACATGGACGTCAGAAGAAATGCATTCAGAGTTAGTTCCCTGCCCCGACGGAGCTGCACTTGAAGAAATGGATTTCAGGGTAGGATTAAAACAATGGTGCAGTTTATGTGTAGAATGACCACGAACGTATGTTTAATTTACAACTGAAGCTGCAGGATGTGGTTTTTTATCACTTGAGGTGGTCAGAGCCTTTTTTGGAGATGGAGGAGCAGAGGGAACAGAACCTGCCTGTGGAGGAAGGCACTGTCAGAACACTACAATGGATTGGAGCTGGGGCATCTTCTACACAGCCCTCAAAATCTCCTTTCCATGGTGCCCATGTTCATCACAGCAGCATCTTTAGATCAGAGCCACACAGGGACAGGCAAGGCCATGTCTTGAAATATCATCTCATCCACCCTTGTGCCTGAAGGCAGAATCGATGCTACCTATGTAACTGCTGAGAGAACATTGCCCTGCTCCTAAAGATGTGCAACGATGGAAATCACACAGCCTCTGCAGTCAGTGCTTTATCAGTTTTAACTATAGACAAAGTGTTTCCTAATGCTCAGCCGTGACACCTCCTTGCTGCAATTTTAATGTAGTTTCTTATTAATTTGACCACTAATACAGCTGAGAAGAACACTGTTGGCCCTGAGCCCAAATGTATTTCATAGCACAGCCTGAGGGTGAGTTTAAATATCCTGAGTTGCAGTCAGGCTTTGAAAGGAAATGATCTTTTGCTTTGAAAAAGAAGATGGAGTGCACAAATAGAAAAGGACGCAGTGCTCACACCAGAAAGCTTCATGAAACATGAAACAAAGAACATCTCTTTCAGAGGACGAATGCTCTGTTTGCCACCCCAAGAAGGAAGGAACATCTGCGTGGGTACTCACTGCCTCTGAAACCTTCAGGCAGTACTGTTTGGTTCAGCCTCATGTCTGGAAACATCACCTGCATCTGGAAACACCACCGAGGTGCAAAGCTGAGGCAGGGCCAACCAGCAGCAAGGAGTACGGCGAGGAGCTGTGCATCTTACCCTGAAGTTCTGGGTAACAGCTAAAGGGAATTAAACCATAATGCAACGGAAAATTCCTATTTCGTACGAGAAGCCTGGCTACTTCTCAGTCAAGGGATTTGCTTTTGTAGTTGTTTCTGTTTAAAATTCTACAGCCAAATTTATCTGTAGTATAACACCATTGATTTCAATGGGCTTACAGCAGGGATAAAGATGCTAACGCTCACTTATCTTATCCCCCCCTGTAATTTGTCCTCCATCAGGTAAAGCTCTGCTTGGCAGCCAGGATACAGGGAATTGTTCCAGCTGGTGTCCCTGTGACATTTCATTACACTGGACTTTTAAAGCTTATCATTAGAGGTACTGAAGTCTTGTTGGAAGAACTTAATTGCCATCTATTTTCCCTGACTGAAGATGCATTTGAAAAGTCAACTTGCATTTTTGATTTTTCTTCAGTTTCTCAAGGTCTTTGTGCTGCACAGAATTTTAAATTCCTCCATCTGCTTCACTCACTCCTCACCTGGGTTTTGCATATCCCGCTGCTTCTCACTGCTTGTGTTCCCACTCCTTCCCAGTCAGACACCAAAGAAAAACTCCTGTCCCTCCCTGCAGAATACCCCAAACAAAGCTCTGAGCTGCTCTTTCCAAACCATGCAGTGCTCCTTCCTCCACATTGCTCCAAATAATGGTACCATAGAAAGATATAAATATTTCTGTCTGCAGTAGACATGTATATAAAGCTAACAGGAGGTCTGTGAATAATTATCCATCTGGAAGTTGGATTTTAAGTGCTGTAAAGTGAGTTTTGTTTTGAGCTTCGCCACTATGAGTATTAAAGATGAAATTTTTGATCACAGAGTCACAAAAAAGTCACCTCATATAAATAACGTCTTTGCTCTCTTTTTTTTTTTTTAAGAATATCTCATCTTTGCCTGCGGAATCTAAATAATAAGGTTGCTAATTTGGGGTAATTAAATTGACTTTCTTGGGAACAAACAATCCAGAGGGCTTTTTTCCCACGTGCTGAACGGGGGCAGTGCTGAAGAAGTCATTGGAGTTTCAAACAAGAGTTTGCAACAGGAGAATCAGGAGAACCCTCATTTGTGTTTCATAACCTCTGCTCTCCGAATCCAGTTCCCTAATGTTGTCTATGAACATTACAGTGTTATTTAGGGCCAGGCTTCTCCTCACCACGGCACAAACAGTCACAATTTATTCACAGACATATGAAAATACTCCAGCTGCAGAGAAACATTTGCCAGCAGATGCAGTAGGAAGCGGCCACGCAATGTGTGCTGCAGTGGAGAAGTCATTAGTGCACTGCTATTTTTGAAGAGGATAATGCTTGGTACCACTCAGCATTTATGGAAAGGAGAAGCGGATTTCATCTGTAACACTCACATAGATGAACCTAGTTTGTCTACCAAAAACTTCATGACTTCCTATTGACTTGGACCACTGCAAATTCTGCAAGTCCCCATAGAGTTCAGAAAATCCATTCAGCAAATCCTTACTACCACTGGCACCGAACGCCTCGAAACCAGATAAGAGAGTATTGCATTAAAAAGGGTCACAGCTCTGAGTGGCACGACAGACCTATTTGTCTTACCCCGCAGCAGGGGTACCAGACGACTTTGCCAAAATATCTGTCTTGCCCTGGAGGAGCCCCTGCATCACTTCCTCTTTCATTGTGCTGTAATTTAAAAATCTATGTGTCTATATACTTCTAAAGGTTTCTATAAGCTATTCTTCCAGAAGGTGAACTGGTGCCCGAGGCTATTTTGGAATTAGAAAAGCAAAGGGCAAACCTAGTTATTTTGTGCAGAAAAGCTGCTAGCTCTCACACACAGCACGCCGAGTAAGAGACCAACTCATCAGGATTATAAATCCTGGACTCTTAGGGCTGGATTCTGCTCACAGCACAAAAGATACAGGCTAGACAAATCCCACAGAGGTCATTTCATTTGCACATGGTGAGAATAGTAACCAGCCCCTTATTCATCTGTGTTTGTTTGTTTGTTTATCCAGCATTAATGGTTCACAATTAGCTGCAGTTTGTGCATGTTCTTGAAAGAACAGATTGCACCACGGCAGGCTCAGATAAAAAAAGTAACTTGGCCAACTATGAAGTCACATTGATAACCTCAGTATATCAGAAACCGTGGGCTCTAAGCAGCCATAGCCAGTGCTGAATTCTACTTGTGCCATCTCAAAATTCTGCACAGGGCTCAGGCCTGCAGAAAGCTTTGGTCAGAAGAGAGCTCCGGAGCAGAGCAGTGTTCTGTGGGTGCCTGAGCAGAGGCAAATTCACATGAAGGCTGCACTGCGACCAGAAATAATACGAGGAGTAATGACTGCACCTTCTTCGCACCTAGCCTGTGTGTGGATGTAAAGCACTTCAGAGAGACATCAGATTCAGCCAAGGGTGGAGGTGTTGCCACTGGAGAGATGCAGCTTTGCAGCAGTTGGGCAGAGGCATGGGCTGAAGCAGCCCCTTGGCTTGGGCCAGCTCAGCTCTACCTCAGTTGGGTGTAACTGGAGGCGTGGAAGCACACCACAGCTATCTCTTCCATACATCTGCAATGAATCTAATTATTCCTGCAGCATAAAGGCCTTCCACATCACCCTTTCCACCCCAACATCTAATTTAGAACACCAGTGACATTTAAATTCACCTTGGTACCTGAAGTACTCAAGCTTCGAGACAAGCTCTGTGTGTAGGTGTGCATAAGAGAAAAGATGCATTCTGAAGAGCCAGGAAGAAAGAAGTTGTGTTCTCATGAGTGCATACATGTGCCTGTGGTCTTGTTGCTAGGACTGAAAGGACTGGAGTGTACAGCTTTGCTGAATCAATTCGGGACTCAAAATTCTGATTCTGTTTAAAAATAACAGAGACAAAATGTTCTTATGCCTCAGTTCTGCTAGTTTGTATATTCAGTTTGAAGTGCTGTATGAGGATGGTCCCAGCCCTGAGCCATAGAAAACAGCACTTTAAGTGCTTCTCAGTACAGTTTCATGTAGTTTGATGTTTACCTTGGGCACTCTTTCAGCTTTATACAATTTTAATTAATCCTTTATGATCTGCAGCGAGAGATAAAGCAAAGAGCAGCATTCCTGCTCTCCTGCTTCCAGCCGTGACGCTGTGCAGAGAACAATCTGTCTGCTGCAGTAGGAAATGGACCCGTATACGTCAATCTTACCTAAGCAGAGCCTCTCTCGGTCCTACGAAGAGGGAAAAGTCAACTACAAGAGTGGTCGATGGAAGAGATACGAGTGTTTATCACCCTGAAGGTTTCTATGGGAATCCCAAGGAGTGACATTTTCTCCTCATTACGGAAGGGCTATATCAGTGGTTAAGGATCACTGGAGATTTCTTGGCTCTAAGCCTCAAGACATTGGTGGGCACTTGCACTGAGGCTCTCGCTAACGTAGCAATAAATGGTCTTTATTGGAAAGCAAATAGAACATGCAACCTGAGAGAATCCTCAGTGTAGGAAGCAGATAAACAGGCACAGACTGTTCAGAGGAGTTGGTTGTACAATCCCACTTGAGTGGCTTTCTAAGGAGAATGACAGGATAAAAAGTAGAAGTGTATTGGAAGCTCAAACAACTCAGTGGGATGGCCTACCAAGTGAGCTGTATCAGCTGGAGCAAACTCAGATATCAACTGAGAATCTGTTTGGTTTTTTCATTCTTTCTTTCCATTTTCTTTTTTATTTTAGGGCACAGTTTGTACCAGCAGTCAAGAAGAGGTGAACAACTGTTCATAGGCAGAAAGCTATGAGGGCTAATAGAGCAAAAAATAACAGCATTCATTATATGTAAAGGTCAAGGAGAAATAAATTATGGTCACCTGGGAAAGAAGACAATTACTTGAAAATAAAAAGGCAAATCCTTAAAGTGCAGAACAACATTGAATAATGGCTGATTTCTGTAATAATGCAAGGTTCATGATTATTATGGCATATTATGATGAAATTTTAAAATAATTCCACTGTTTCCATGTTAAATTAAGCTAGTTCAAGCACTTGTTGGCATGATCAAATGGGACTTAGTGGATGATAGGTAACAAACAGAACATGGTTCATAAATGAGATGGATTTGATGGAGCATTTGTATTTAGTTTCTACTTCCCCCGGAAGAAATTGGATTGTCACAAATATATTCATACTTTTAAATCAACCCAGCAGGTATTTAACATAAAATTTATCTCAGAATTACCCAAATACATTCACGTGAACCAATAAAATATTGACCAGCTATTTTTCTCTGCTTCAAGACAGACATGTCCTTGCTCAAAGCCTCAATTCTTATTTTCTAGCACTGAACAAAATATGAGTTTTCCACTTTTTGTTCAGACCATGTGCTGGCTGTTTGTGGGAGCTGATACAGTCCCTGGGAAACTTCAAGTCCTGACCTTTTCAGAACAAAGGGGAATCTGTTGGCACTTGCCGGTGGATATCAGCTATTGACTTCAGTTCAAGCAGATCCCTATACAAAGATGATCTCTGGCCATCTTTGACATCATATTTATATATTTGCATTGAACACAAAGAATCAGATCTTTCTTCTGCCTTTGCTTTGCAAAATGTCCTTTCAGGTAACTGAGAGTCAAGCCCAGCAGGTGAGATGACTGCTGATGGCATACATTTCCTTTATGTGGAAGCATATGGTGAGATTTGCCAAGCTGCATCAGATGGCTGATCCATCAAGTCCTCTCGCTGGCCCCTGGCAGTGCTCCACACCTGCTGGACATCTTCCAGCCTGAATAATTTCACTCTTCTAGTTATGAAATCTCCTCCCCTGCATTTCTGACCAGATTATTATTCTCTTATTGTTACTGCTCACTTCTTGACCCATGCTACTGAATGTCAGTTGCTTATCTACAGGTGTGAGTTCCACAGACAGGAGAGAAAAATGCTTCTCATGACTGTAGGTGCTGCTTTAACAAAAACAATCATGGATTTTAAAATGCTGTATTTTTGTTTCTCTTAAAGCCATTATTTTGTCTCTGGCTTTTCGATGTGGAGCAATTATTTTTGCATGATTTCAGAATTAAGTACCCCCTGCAAACCATAAGCAGATGCTACAGCTGATGATACAGAGAAAACAGAAGGGTATTCCTGATTAATTACAAATTGAGCTGCTGTGGTCAGCTACAACTATCACAGACTGCTTAAATAACCCTCAGCATGTATTTCAAAATGCTGGGGCTGCAGGTTCTAAGGCACTTTGAGCTAGAGTTTCTTGAAAACACAGCTCCAACAGACAGATCTTTCATTGCCTGTTCAGGTGAGAGTTATCTAACCTACACCAAGCAAAGAAAGCAAATGGTCCTCTATATGTTCACCTTCACACAATGCACTTCAGCTGCTTCCAGCACCCAGGGAATCAGGGGTTGGATGTGCCCAAGGACAAAAGAAAGGGTGCAGAAAATCTAGGAGAGCTGCTATTTGGATTTCTGAGAACACAGGGATGAGGGAGTTCAGAAATACTGAAAGATAAGGCAGTTTTGAATGGAGAAAAGGGAATACTTTTTGCAAAAACCTTACAGCTCATTTCTGGAGCTCTGCTATGAGATATCACCACAGCCATGCCCCCTACATTTCTTCTATTGTCCCCTGAACAAATCTGGCACGTCAACATTTATTTTAATGACCCAGAACTGAGAGTAACAACAACAGGAAAAAATATCAATAAAACCAAGAGATGCGCTAACAGCTAAGTATGATTTTTTCACAGCACATATGAGTCAAGGCTGAGACATGGGAAACTTTCTCCTGGGATCATAATATTCTGTCACTCCTTATTGTAGAATTTCAATACAGAGAAATCTGCACTTTTTGTCCGGAGTAGATAAAGTAGCTGCAATCTACCTCTTTTTGAGCCATACAAAACATACGGTTTTCCCCAAGGATAATAGATGTGTTTTCTCCCCAAAAGCTCCATCTTGGAGTAAAGGCACTTTTTCCCATGTAGAATATTCCCATCTGAAGAGAGGTTGCAGCAGCCATGCTGACAATTGCCCAGAGCTGAGCCCAGGCCACCTGTTAGGGTCTGCGGGAAGAGCGAGGCTGCGTACATCTTCTATGACGTGCCATGGCGAGAGATCTGTGAGCACTGCACACCATCTGCTGCTCTGATTCCCTGCTCGCCAGGCCTGTATGCAAAGCCTGTACTTTACAGCCATAGCAGATGGACCAGAAAATGGCCCTAGGCAACCCAAGTGCACCTACCCCCGGCACTGGAAGATTGTGGGACCGTAAGCTGAGCGGGGAAGGGAAGGGACATCAGCCAGCCCAGTATTTCTGACGTCACAGGGGGCAATGAAAAACCTTTTGATTCCTGGTTCTGCTTCATAAGCCCATCCTTTGAAAATGAATGTACGCAAGGAAGGGGAAGGGGAAGAGCTGATTTTGAGAAGTGATAGCTCAGCAGCAGCAGCCCAACACCCTGTGGACAACAACAAAGCCCACATTCCTGACCTCTAAAACATGTGACAAAGATGCTGGGAGGGGGGCATTATCCATAATTCCTCAAGCACTTTTTTTCTACGCTTTATAAAACAACTGTCTGGAAGTTTGGAGATGAAATCTCTCTCTTTTCACAGAGCACAACTGTGTGCTGATGAAGTCAGAGACGTTTTGCCACTGCTCTCCATGCAGGACGACCACCACTCCGCTCATCCCTGCGGCTCTGCGCGGCTTTGTCATCAGGGCTGGGTGTACACTGTGCCACTTAAAAAGAGCAACACAAAAGCTTTTGTGTCGGGGAGAACAGAAACAGCAAAGATGGAAATGCAGTGTTTCTATTTTGAATCACTAACACAAGTTAAAGATGGGATTACAAGAGAGCGGAGCATTCAGATCTGTGAGTTCCACTTTATTTTCATTTTCATTGCTCCTCTGTTCACATTGTTTAGATTCTTTTCATGCACTTGTAATTACAAAGTCCCCACTGCACGGAGTGCATCAAGTAAACAAAGATAGAAAATCCCAGGTCTGCTGGGTTCATTCTGCTCAGCACAAAGAACAACAAAGTTCCTCTCTGCTGTGACACTGTAGAGCACAACACAGAAATGGAGAGCTCTTATTTTCCTTTTAATTCCACTAGAGAACAACCTCTGGATGTGCAGGTCGTGCACAGACAAGAGGAGCCCTTTCCCACATAAACAATAGAGAGGAAAATTACACACACCCTGAGGAGAACTGCTGTCCCATCATTGCTATTTCCTCTGTAGAACGGGAATAGGAAATGATGCTGCTCACACCAGCGCTGTCTGCTGACTTGATAACTGATTCTGCACCCAACAGAAGCACCTCCTCTGCAAACCTCTCCCACCTCTCACAGAGAGAAGTCCCTGGACAAGGAAAATCGGATTCCAGAAGGAATTATGACGGAGATTGGGAGCGACTGGACTGTAGGCTGAAGTCTGCGAGATGTGCAGAGCTATTTAATGAAATGACAGCCCTTGTTTTGCAAATTTGCTAACGGCCTTGACAAGAATCATGGTACCTATTCAAGGGGCTCTAGTAGCCCAAGAAACAAGTCTGTAATTTGCTCTCCAGGACTCATATTCACAAAACGCATTTGTTAGAAGCTGCATTGGGTCAAATGCTCAGTAAATTCAATAATCTTTGCACTAAACACATCAGCATTGCCCAGCGATGATCTTGATAGATTGTGGTAGTTGCCTTTAAGTAATTAGCACTAGAACAATTGCTCAGTTTGAGCTGGAACAAAGAACTGGCACTTGGTAATTGGTTTACTCAAATGAGGGAAAATGTTTCCAAAGAGGATATAGGCAATAAAAGCTGAAAAATCCAACTTATGGTGCAACGACAGAAATAAACAGACTTCACAGAATCAGTGCTCTCCAGCACATGAGCACAGCTCCCACTTGCTGTGCTTTAGAGGCCTTGTAACAGAAAATTACACTTCGGCAATGTGCAAGAGTTGTGTCACTACAGTGCTATTAAGAACAGAATTATTATTCTGCCTTTCTATGAATAATTGAAGTGAGTTCTCTGACTTCCATTTTTAGCTTCATTAAATAATGAGCCAGGGTGAAAATGGATGTTTAAAGCAAACCAAGCTCTGTGGCTGAAGAACAACCAAGCAAATGAAAGGCCATAAACGAGTGGAAGTTGAGTGATGACCAGCCACAGGCAGCCCCACCAAGGGTCCCCTGCAGCACAGAGCTGTAAATGGACAAGGTCGTGATTAGCCAAATTAAGATTTCATCTCTCATAATGGAGAGGCAAAAAAAAAAAAGCAATTGCTTCCCATCTGGGTCTTGCTTTCCTTTGCTTTTATGTGCAGCCTGTGCTAAGCAGGGGTGACATACCAACCGCCCATAATCCTCGCTGTAATGGCAGCTCTTTATACCTGTGTTCCCAGACAGAAACAAACCCCAAATTAGGTCATGGCTGTCTATTAATAAAGCAGTCAAAGGAGACTGCAGCAAAGAGAAGGTTATTCCCACATGCACAAATGCTTCCTTTTGCCCAGTGTGCATAATTGAATTATATTTCTGATTTCATCAGAAAATAGAAAAATCTTTGGGTGTGCAGCACTCGATGCTCAGTACCTGTTCACAGGTCCAGTGCTCACCTCACTGCCAGCTATAACACAGCAATTAGTTCCAGCAAAACTATATTTGCTTATAGAACTAATTAGAGATCAAGAAAGTGGCTCACTTTTGATAATTACATGGTTGTGTCCCATCTATCAGCCTCTGTTAAATTGTTGTTATATTAATGTAAAGCTTATAATCATGGCTGTTCTAAATTGAATAAATGTTCTTGCCAATTCTCCAATGCTATTAATTTACATAAAAGCCTCTGGAACTAAAATTAAAATGATATAAATCTTTCCAAGGGTTTCATTTAAAACAATGCTAAATAATAAGGAAATTATATATTGTTTTTTCTTTTCCTTTCCTTTCCCATTCTTATATTTACTGAAGTTAATGGCCAAACAATCATTGAAATGTGCCAGAAAAAGACTTATTCAGAATTGTTATACCAATAGCTCATTTACATGCACAGTGATTCATTATTCAAGACATTAATCATTTACACAGCGTGTTCCCAAACCTACGGATTTTGCAGCTGATGGTGCAGGAGGTCAGGGGGAGCTCTCTTCCCTTCCTCATCTGCACGTAAATCCACCCTTTGCTTGATTTTTGGCATTTGCATTTTTGCATGAAGGACAGATGTTGCTGATACTGGCAGATTTGCTCAGGTTTTCCCAGATAAAGCCGCATCCTCTTGATCTATAAACCCACCACAGATCACATTTAGGCCGTGATTCAATCCTGGACATCACAGAGCTAAGGACAGCAGCCAGCAGCGTGGGAGAGCGTCACAGAGACCGACGCATCGTTTCATGTCACTGGATTGGCACAGCCATCGTGGTGGGGACTGTCCTTTCATTTCCAGACTGTGTGACAGCAAAGTCAGAGAAACAGCTTCAATTCTTCCTGCTGTTAAAACTGATGGGGAATGGGACCATCTCCTTTGCTGCAGTTTACAGTTGATTTACACGAGGGTAGAACAATCAGCTTTAATGCTTTAGCACTTCTCTGTGCCTCCAAACAACTGAGAGAAAAAGGTCACAAAATTATGCACTTCGTAGTGTCCACATAGAAGGATTGTTCAGGATAGTACTGATGGGCAAGAAGACATTGCAGGGACTGAATCTCTTCCACAGATGCTGTAAACCAGGACTGAAATCTATGTGGCTACGCTGGTGTAACAATGACCAGGAATTAATCAAAATGTTTTTATTTAAATTACCTCTCCTCATGCCCTTCCCAGACTATCCTTATTTCACATCGCTCCCTAGCAACTCCACCTGGCTCTGCACCAAAAAGATGTTAGCTATCGTGTGGAGGACAGACTGTGGAGTAGAGCTGGATCTTGCATACATTCAACACACATGTAATGAAGAAAACAAATCCTTTGGTGTATTCTTGACCTCCAACTCTTCAGACATGCACACATACTAATTTTTCTTAATGACAGAGCGTATGACAGAAAGTATACTAAACTGATGACCGTGGCCCTCAGCGTTGCACAGAGAAGTATTCTGTGAGACCATGCATTGTGTTTGCAACCAATTATAATCCCATCAGACCACCTCTCAATTCCCCAGACCTAACTGAGTAGAAGCAGAGCATGACCAGTAATAACTGTGCCTCCATTATTTCTTCAACATTCATCCCCCCCGGAACAATGCTAAACAATGCATATATACCAGATGCAATGCAGGCAGGTTGATTATTGCAGGGATCTGGTTGACTAACTCAAAGGAAAATCTACCACTGTTTCTTCTAGCTGGGATTACAAAGGGTCCTTTTTTCCTTGCTCTTTTTTCCTACAGTGGGAATTTCATCATGCCTGTGCTGCCAGTTACTTCTTCCCCCCGTGAGAAGATGGGAACCAGTTTCCTAAGCCCCCAGGTCTTTCAGTCTTGGTCCAGTCTGGTTCCAAAATCTCCAGAGGAATTTGATAAAATGTCAGCGCTGAACCTTGGAAGTAATCTGCTCCAAGCTGGTTCTTCAACACAGGGCCCTTCTGCCATTCCAGCTATGCAAACATTCCCTTTCTGAACACAGCCACCAGCTACTGGTGGGCATTAAGATGCTGCATGACATTTGTATCTTCTTCACAGCCTAGCATGGCTGTTCAAGGAGAGGCGTTGACTCAAGAGACAGAGAGCAAATAGATCTGAGTTTTACTTCTTTGAATTTCCCCGTATTTATTACCTTCCCATTCAATATGGGAATGGTCAGTGGGTAATTTATGGTTTCGTGCTCAGAAATGAGCTCACACTAATGCAATAAAAAGCTTGGAGCACCAGCAGCTCTAATAAAGTGAGAATTAACAGTGTAGCAGAATAAAAAGAGGAAGGAGAGGAAGAGACAGTCATTAAATCAATAACACCTAGGCTTGGCTGAAATGTGCTCAAGTCAATAATATCAAAGTTTTATACTCACTCTAAGGTGGGAAAATGTTATCATCTGGGGAATGTGATGACAGAACCACTTAGATCTAATATATTCACCAATAATGGGAGAAGAAGAAATAGTTCTGTGGTCCGGAGCTCAACCTGGGAGAGCTAAGACAGTGGGAGCTGCTGTGTGGTTGAAGAGGGCCACAGGTGAGCTTTGCTCCAGCAGTGCCAGCCTGAAGAAAAGTATATATTTCTCCAAAGCAATCTCTTAAAAAGACAAATGTTTTATCATAACCCTCTTCGTGTTATCCGTTCCTTCTATTTGTTGAGCCCTTCACAAATTGAACTCATGAAAGTTTCAGGACCGCTGTAGACAGGAGAGGCATCTTGCTGCAGTTACAGCAGGACCTACTGGTTGCACTTCCCTCAGCTGCAGGTTCCCATGCCTGAGGAAATCAGGCAGGGAATGATCCAAGCAGCCTCGGAGGAACTTGCAGATATTTCCCTATCTTTATTGCAGAATTTGGTTATAAAGCACTCAGGATAATTTAAGTCCCGAAATCCCATGGGTTTTGTTTGTTTGTTTGTTTTTCTCACAACTGCAATTATTTAGTCCAGCTCGCCAGCTTGAACCCAAAAGGCACCGTGCATTCATGAAATCAGGTGCCATATTGTTCCTGCCTTGGCCAAGGTTCTGCACTTACTTGGATACAACTGCTGATCACATCACCAAGAATTTACCAGTAAGTACAGTGCCCCTTCATTTCAGCACTGTTTCAGTCACTGAGGTGTTAAAAACAGCACTGGTAATTGTTTTAACCAAATATTACAGCTATTGCTTTCCTGCAAATAGCGCACAGAAGAAAATGAGGGAGAGCCTACTGTGTTTTATTTTTATATACCTCAGAAAATTATGGCACAGCTAATAAAATAAGGGTGTCCTACACAAGCTCCAATATTGTATAAATCATGAATAATACATCAGGCAAAAATGAGAAACTGCAATGGAATCAAACCTATACGGAAATAAATAAAACATAACGGCAGCGCTGCAATCATGTTAGCTCTGTTGATAAAATGTGTGTTTGTTTTTGTGAGGGGAGGCAGGAGGAAACTTCTCTAGTAAATGATTGTAGAAGCATTAATAATAATAACAAGATCTACATGGTAAGCCAAGAAAAGGGGTAATTAATAAAGAAGCATCCCGTTCACCAAAGCCATTTGGTGTGGGGAGAGGAAAGATGGAAAAGAAAAGAAAACAATAGCTTGGAAAAGGTTTCACAGAGGAACCTTTAGGATGGATTGGAATAAAACCCCTATCTTGCAGAGCAAATCCAAACTGGATATTGTACTGTCTCTCTCTTATTTTAATTTTGTGGGTGCAGTCATTTTCTGAGGATATCAGAAGGAATTTTGAGACAGGAACTGGGCCCAACCTTGGGTAAGTGCAGGGCCAAATCCTGGCTGTGCTGTCCCCATTGGGATTCTCCCAGGAATGCTCTCAGGACAGGTTGCAGCTGCTGCAGGACAGACATACTGCTTGGGGACAGCCCTTTGCTTCCCCTCTGGGTAGGGAGCAGAAATTAGAAGGGATGGAGCTGCTGCCACGTTCACACCACTGTATCAGACTCTGCCATAGACACCCTGTGAGATCTCTGGGAAACAGTTTAGTTTCCCTGTTCCTCATTTTCCAGCTCACTGAGGTTGGAGCAATGATAATGCCACGCTCCTGTTGTTTGTCTGTAGTGTCCATTTCAATTACAAAGAGTTTGGGCAGAAGCTGGCTGTTGTGTCACACGCCTTCGCCTGGGCAGAGCTGTGGGAGTTGTGTAAAAATGGGAACAGCAGCCCCTAGAGCACCTGGACCCAGGAACTGAGCGAGGACTGAACTCCGTGATGGAGAAATCTTCTCTGTTATTTGTTTTACTTTGTCATTCTTTCTGATTCATGGTTACAAATATCAGTGCCCGCTAAAAACCACTGCTGGTTCTCATTTCCATCTTTCCAGTTCATAGATATTTTCTGTTGCAGCCCAATCTTGAAGAAATACTCCACTAGTGTTAGCAGTAACAGCATATTCATACCCTCCATCTCTTTCACTTAGACTTATTATGCTCTATAACACACAGCTTTTAATAGCCCGATCATTGTGCTATTCGGTATTGCTTCTATTTCCCATCGTTCCTTAGAATCCCTCAGCATGCCCAATAATGTTGCTCCACAATTCAGTTTAAACTCTTACATTTGCAACATGAACAACTCATTTCCAACATCGCCTGCGACTCCTGCTCCCTTCAGGAGGAGATGCTGACGTCAGCATTCCCACACATGTACTGCAGGAGAGGGTTCCTCTCCCAGCTGACAAATTAAATCTATTATTCCCTACAATGCTCTTTTGGCAGTTTGAAGAACAGGTGGGAGAAAAGCGTTGGTTAGTGTGAGCAGGAAAGCATGTCCTTACCCATAGCCTGACTCCTCTGACAAGTGGAATACTTTTTTTAGTAGGCTGATTGCCAGGGAGCAGATGAGGGCGATCCGTTTCAGTGCTGTCAGGGATGGGTACGTGGCATGGCTGAGCTGCTTAAGAGCATGCACACCCAAGTGAGAATTAGAAAGGAAGAAACCAACCACGCTCTATGCTTGTGAAGTTGAGCTTTTTCAGGCAGATGGAAACCCAACATTTGGAGATTGGACTACGAAAATTGGTGGAGAGTCATCTGGGGTTTAAAAGGCCACGTGAAGTCCAGATATGAGTGTGCTGACCTAGGAGGGGTCCCATGGAACATTTGGGTCTTTTCTGATGAAATCTGCAATTAGGACTGAACTAAAAACGGCAAAAATGAGTGAGCTCTTGAATGTAAAATAGCTGATAACATGCTGATAATTGCATCGCTCAGGACAAATGAAGAACAGAACTCTTTGCCAGAGTCCTTTTCCATTAAATGTAATGGTTGGGGTTTTAGCCGCTAGTGATGTTTATAAATTTAATCTCCACGCTTCCTTCGACCTATTCACACATTTTTCTGCCTTAATGGAAGAAATTCCCACCCAAGAAGGCAGTTTGGTGGGCTTTGGTAGCATCCCCTCAGCAAAGCCCAGCAGAACCCAAGTGCAGAGGTTTCATCACGCATGGTTAATGGAACTCCAAAGAAAACGTTCAAGGACAGACTCCACTTCAACACTTCCCTGTAATGATCCCTATGTTTCAAAGTAAATCTCTTACCCCTAAGATTACTATTAACATTTTATGTAAATTGGATGCATCTCTCTTTTTTTAAGGTTCAAAGTAATCTGTGCATATCTTTATATTACTTCTCAGAGCCATTAGCCAAGATGAGTTCATATTTTTATTCCCTTTGCATGCTGAATGTACTTTATTTCTTTGGGGTGGCAGCTTTTATTATTAAAGTCAGCAAAACTTGATGAATCCTATTACCTAGCTTCCTCTGTTCCATCTGCACATGATTTATGAGCTAAAATCAAAGTTTGGATTTCTAATAGTGGCATGTTTTTCTCTCATCTTCTTTGCATTTTCCTCCGAATGGGAACAGAATTCAAAATAACCGATCAAAATAACTCTGATTATTAAAACAACAACAAATAAGTCCGTAATTTTTGGTATCTTTTGACCAAAATACGCTTTTATATATTTTTAAAAGTTTTAGCTCATCAAAGAGAGGGTTTAGTTCCTTACAAAGCAGTTAGGGGATGACTTGATAGTAATCTTGAAGTACTGGCAGGGAGCACAGCAGCACGATAGCAGCTGACAAAGACACAAGAAGCAGTAAAAGCTGAATGTTGAAGATACATAAATTCAGATGAAATATATACCACCCTTCCCCCCTTTTTAAACACTCATATCTAATCTTTGGCACATTATGCTGGTACTGCTTGTAAATTTTGAGCACAGATGCTATTATAAAGTAGGAACCGATCTGGAGAAGTCCTGTAGTCCTCAGTGACCAAGGTACTGCCTGGCTTTAAAACGGAATGGACTTCTTTTAACCTTAAGATACTAAATCTGCACGTCCAGTCCTTTTCTAGGACATGGTACAAATTGACTGACAGGGATGGGGTTTGTCCCCAGACTATCAATCTGCAGTATAAGGCAGCTGTGTGCTGCAGACACACTGCTAATCAAGCTCTTCCCAAGGAAAAACACCAAGGTGGGACACAGAGGTCGGAGCCACAGCCCTGTCAGTCGCATTCCAGCAGCTTTGTGCTGCAGATGTCCTTCAGTGGAGGCTCTGGAAGTCTTACAGTCATCTATAAATATTCAGAAGTGAGTGCTGCAGCAGGCAAGAGCCTCTAATTTAATTCTGATGGCTGCAACAGTCTGAGTTTTCCAAATATGACGGAAGGAAATGGTTCTCTTGCCAAAGCAGCATTTCTTCAGGGCTCTAAATCCCAGTGTTAGGACCCCAGTTTAGAGAACATCATCCAAGCCATATCCTCTCAAGCAGCAACAAGAGGAGCACAGAGCATGCACTCCTGCTCTGCTGCGCCCTCACAAATCTCATTTAAGATAATGCGTACTCAAAGAGTTTTTGCAATATGCAAATAGACAATAGATAAAAGGCACTGGGAACCGAGGTCATCCTCCTGAGGCCGAACTGCAGTGCGAGAGGTGAACTGCCGTGCTTCTCACCAACTGCAGCAGGCTGCCTGCCCTGCTGCTGCTCTCACAGCAGTGCTTGGGAGCTCTGTCCTGCTGTTTACGAAGGTGTGAGTTACACAAACAGATCGACATTAAGTGCAGAGCGAAAGGAACAAAAGCTGCACTTGCAACAATAAGCAGGGAGTATTAACCTGAAGTATTTAAAATGATAAAGAAATCAAAAAGCTAACCACCCTGCGAGTAAAGGTAAGAACTTGAGAAAATTAAGGCTGACAATCTGATGATGTACTGAGGTGAAGTAACCCCAGCATGGATCCCCAGCTTATTTCCCTTCTTCTATACAATGGACTTTAATGGACAGCCTAAATTAACTCTCCCAAATTAACCATCCAGGGCAGAAGTGGATGTAAAACAGATGAACTTCTGACAGATCACTTTGTAGGAAACAAAGAAGGCATTCTGGTGAAAGGAAATAGGGATGAGCTGAGACCAAGAAGAATCCCCTCTGCAACCATGGCGAGAAGACAGTGCTTGGAGACGGGGTGTGAAAAGGAGCCCGGCGTGAACTAAAAGCTTTTAAGGAGGATCAGACCAGAGAAAAATCTTGTCCTGCCCAAGGACAGTGAACCTTGGCAGTGCCCTAATAGATCTTCAATTAATATTTATGGGCTGTCGCACTCAGCAGGGAAACGTGTGGCACAAAGTGGGTTTGCACTTCTGAGCTGTGGTTCTGGGCCACAGTGAGCACAAAGCTGAAGTGCAGATTAAGATGATGGATGGCAGAACACAGTGGCCACGTGGAGACGCACAGAATGTAGAAGAGATCCAAAATACAAGCTGTGGGGTGTTTGCTAGCAAAGCAATGTGTACTTTGAGTAATAGTTATCTACAGAACAATTTCTTATAATGAAGACAACACAGATGGAAGCCATAAGCTCATACATTCATGCAGTTAGAGTAGGAAGCGACACAACTGAAGCAATGAGCACATCCCTTTTGGCCCCTTTGTATTTCTGCCTCGAGTCACGAGGTCAGCACAGGCAAAGCTGTTATGGGCTGCCGAGCCCCCACCCCACCACAGAGATTTCTTTGGACCCTTTTTCCACATTATTATCCAAAGGCTGCTATGGGCAGGCAAGAGTCAGTAGGCCATATCCATGTAAAGCCAGGGGAAAATGTGCTGATAGAAAATAAGAGGCTGAGAAGAAAAGAGAAACATCTCCACGTAGTGCAATTTCCTATGTTCTCTATTTAATGATTCAGATGCCGTAGCATGATTTAGTATGAGTTGTGACTTCTCACATTTAATGAAGTGAAACTCTCTTGGCCCACTGTGAGGTGTATGCAAGGATGAGAACCCAGTAATTTACAGCATTTGTGACCTTATTACAATGTACTTCTTGCTTGACTGCTCTTCAGGCCTAACCGGAGCCGTTACCAAGGGCTCTGTGGAATATTGGTTATTATTTATAATTGGATATAAAAGAATTTCATCTTAAAAAAATGTATTTTAAAATGTAATCTTCAATAATTTAACGTTAACTTGAGCAAAGAACAGCAAGATGCTTTTTAAGACTCTAATATTCGTTTCAGTGATGCTGATGGATGCTGCTCTTCATAGTGATAAACAAATAGAACATGCTTTGGTAGACTGCCTTCCAAAGAGAAGCTAATTGTTCAGCCAGCCAGCATGACAATAAACACCCTCCAGGGCACTGCTGACTTGTTCCTCACTCAAAATTAACCAGAAATGCTGCCTCTGAATTACTGACATTGCCATCCATATATTGGTACCAGTCAGGTGGGTGCATAACGCAGCAAGCATCATGTTCTGAAACCTCCTTAGAAAACATGTTAATTCCGTCAATTTATTTATGATACAATCTTATGGCTGCATAATTACACTATGCCTACGCTTGCATTCCTCTGGGACTTTAGGCTTTGGGACACAGGTGATCCCTCAGCTGCACGTGTGCACGGATCCTGACACCGGGGCACTCAGCCTGCAGCTCAGGGGTTCCTCCTCCTTCCAGGAGTCAGAGCATTTGCCACCAAGTGCTGTTCTTCAAACCTGAAACATTTCATGGGTTTGTCTGCCTGAGCTAAAATTTTGCTGTAAGGATTTTAGCTTTACGGTCACATTAAGAGGCAGAAAGTCAGAAGGAAAAAAGGACAGAAGATTTTGCTATAGGCCAGACAGCATGTGAACACGCATTAGTGCTTTGAGTTTTTCCTCTCAGCATCACTTGGCATGACATTTATCTGAACTGACTCTGAATCATCTCTAAATCAGTCAGAACACAGAATTCAGCACGGAGTCACCGGTCTCCATCAGGACAGAGACCCTGGGGAGGTACAAACACCTCCTTGATTTTCTAAGCCCACTGAAGGGATTTATTGAACTAGAAACCTAACAACACCTAACGATGCTAGGCAGCCTTTACTGGCAGTTCCTACTGAATCCAGCATCCATGCAGGTGCTGACTGCTTGCTTGGTGGTCTCAAATGGTCCTCACAGGGCCCAGTCTATGGAGCTGTACTCCTAAAGTCCAGGGCTTGCAGAAGTCATGAGAGATTAATGCCCAATCTCGATGAAACGGTGGAAGCTCAGTGCTGACCAGCAGGCAGGAGGGACCAAGGATTTCAGCTGATCCTTCCCCCATTTATTACACAGGTTGGCAATTAGGGCCTGACAAAAGCAAGAGAACAGCTGCACTTGATCTTGGGAGGTGCAAAGGATGCCGTGATGCAGTTCCAGGATCCAACTCGGAGCCTCCCCATAGTCCTACACAGATAATAACGCTCCTCATATGTTGTAAAACACTTCTGAAGTTTCATGGGAGTGTATAAAACACAGATACGTGTCGTATTTTTTCAGAATAGGCCGCAGCAAAGCGGCAGAAGTCTCTTTTCACAAGTACTGTTTATTCGTATTTAGTCCCAGATTACACCATCTGCATCACAAAAGAGTCTGCATCTGTTATTTCATTGTCCTCTTCACAGCTTATCATGACAAAACGACAAAAAGACTGCAATTTTCAAACTTATTCTTTGAACTTTTCTAATCTTTGCAACAGCAATTTAACAACCACTTTCATGTTTGCATCTCTTGAGTTGTTGTTTTGCTTTTTATTATTATTTTGTTTAATATCGGGTCACTCCGAGCTTTCATTTGCTCTGGGATTGCTCTGGGAAACCAAACTGTTGCTACTCAATCTCTTTGCAATGTTCCCTATAGTGCAGCCACTCAGAGAGCTATCAAAGCTCCAGCAGAGGGCTGATAAAATCAATCTGTTAAAATCACCTACGCAATTTATTCTTCCTCCTTTCTCTCTTTTTTAAATAAGAATGCCTGTTTATTATCCAGCCACCCAAACACACAAAAAAAATCCCCCCCCCCCATACTGCATTACCATTTTGATAATGAAAGCCCTATCGCTATATGGAATATTTGCTTTTAGAGATTGAAAATTCATCTGTTATACTGGAAGTGCTCAAACTGTGGAGCATATTGCAAAGACAGCTCACAAACAGCTGTAAATTTTTTTCCCCCTCAGAAAAGCTTTCGGGGAGGAAGCTGCTGAAGTGACAGAAATGCAGCTCCTAGTTATGGCAGCAGCTTGTGGCAGCTGACTGGGAGAGGGGAAAACAAACGGATAAGAGAAATAAAGAGAGGTCTCCAAGGCAGCTTGGCTTTAGGAATCGCTCTCCAGTGATCTTCCACAGTCCCCCCCACACCCTCCTGTCCCATGCTGTGCTGTACAGGGAGCTGGGCTCCAGGTGAATGCTGGAGGAGAATAGCATCTGTGTAACCGCTGAACTTCTTGAAACTCGGGTTGCTTCCAGCAGCCCTGGGTGTGAGGGCACAGAAAGGCAGACCTGCACAGATTGAGGCTGTGTGAGAACAGCCCTGCTGCGGAGCTCAGCACTGAAATGCCAGTTTACAAGGAGCCTTTTTCCCCTAATAGTCAGGCTTAAATTGGCTTAATTGTATGGGATATAGCCTTAGCAATTTCCTTTTGTGATTTACAGGATTAAAACATGTTTTCCCACTGGCAGGTGACACTGCTTACCAGCCTCTCATCCCCAGCCCCTATTTTGCTTAGGCATTATTAAAATTGGATTGTTTCCTTATCTCCATTAAACAAAAGGTGATTTGATACCAAGTGTTAAAATATTATTGCTTTATGCCTCCCTGTCCATCAAAACTCCAGCCTGCACTCTGCAGCTCAGCTGGAGCTAATCGTATAACAGAGATCAGGTGCTGGTGTAAACAAAAAAAAAGGCAGCCAGCATTGCTCTGCTTCACCTTTGAGTATTAAGACTTTTCTTTCCTTTATCTGCTCCTCCTAAACAATACAGGACAGCAGAGAGGTGACTGAATGTCCTGTCCCAAGACTCCTACCTGCGGGGAAGGTGCGACAACTGAAGCGCTCTCTATCCTCTCCATCACAGAACAAATAGGTCAGACAGACAGCACTGGGGACATGACAGAGACTTGTTTGTGTGATATTAAAAGGAGACGAGCCATAATCAAAAGACATGCATGCAAGGCATGGTGAGACAAGGAAGCAAGCTCCACAGCTGCCTTACGGGCAGCACGGAGAGAAGGGGCCAGGCAGTCCAGGAGGAAAGGGAAAATCAATCTTCTGGTGTGACATGATACTCCTTTGATCAAACTAATCTTTTCATACTCCTCTTTCCTTTTGTTGTAGCTGTGAACATCTTTTGCCTTTGGGGGGAAAAAATGAAGAGAGACAAATAGATAAATACACTGACATTTGAAATCAACCAAAGCATGAACTTGCTTAGGTGGAAATAGAAATCAGCAAGCCCGAGTTTAACTCCATATTGATTTGCCACTCAGCGGTTCTGAGTGCTGTACTTAAGGAACCATTTTGTGGCGACAGAAGAGGAACAGCAGCGTGTGGCAGGAGGGTGGAGGGAGCAGTGCACAGGGGACTCTTTGGACTGATTCTCATTTTGCTCCCTGAAGAATGTGAATCATTTCCAAGGAGGCCAAACCTGAGGCAGAATCTGCAGATGAACGTGGACAATTGCTTCGTCTCTTCCAGAGAGGGTCCTAAGTCAGATATAGGCAAAGTGAACCACATTTCTAAGAAAAGACGTGTCCATATGATTACCTTTTAGAGGAACAGTTCCTTGGTTTTGCAAAGTTGTGCAATACAATATAAAGAACTCCTAAAACCTGTCTTCAAAGAAGATTTAAGTTACTAGAAGCCTAAATCTACTTAATTTATACCATAAGCTTAAATCCTGCTGAATGCCTTCACAAATAAGGAACAATTAGTAAGACTCACACAAATACAACATATAAGGTGTATCAGTGGGACTACATTAAAGATGGGAAGATCTCCAGAGGATGAGCTCATTAAGTGAGAAGAATACTCTCCCATGAGAAGATGTTGAGGTTCCTTCAAGAGAGAAAATTTGATTTAAAGGTGAACTGCAAAGGTTTTGCTGAAAATTAAAAACTCACTCCTAAGATCCCAAGAGAGCAAAACACAGACTGCAGACGACTGACGTTAAACCCAGCTTAACTCTGGGTTTCTTTGTCTAAAAGGCCACTGTCCACTTGAGATGTTGAAGAATACAGCGCAGTTTTCTTGCTTCCACCACTGAAGTGGCATCAGACACGAATCTGAGGGATGCTACTAATCATTAGCACCACACCCCAAGGAACCATGTGGAGAGCAGCTTGACCGTTTCTCATCCATGACCTGTTCATTACCTACACTATGATGCAGATCAATATAAGCTCTATTTCTTTTTTTGTCAAAGTCCTGTCACAAAAAAAGAGATAATATCCCATCCATTGTATAATCCATGAGCTATAGAGTGGGAGAAGGGGCTGCACTGACCTTTTCTGTATTCAGTTTTGTGACTTGCTATAGTCACATTCCACTCACTTCCCCATTTTACAGCTCCAACGAGACACATCATGGAGTGGAATGCCCATCCCAATCAAAATATGAAGTAATGAAAGGTCAGAACAGTAAAGCACCTTAGAATATTTCAGGGAATACGTTGGGGCATTAAAATTCAAATGTATTCTCGGTGTCAAAGTCTAATAAAAAAAGAAAATGGTAACCCATGGATTCCTCCTTCGTAGGAGCCAGGAATGAATTTGCGTTCGTACGGATGGTTATGAATACAGAAAACCAATGCCAAAAACTGTTAAAAGAATAGTGAGGGTGGAGTCTGGCCCCATACTTCAGGCACAGGGCCCGTAACTGTCAGTGCCTACAAGTACACGGCCAGTAACTGCCTATCACCCTTATGGACAGCACCACGACTGGGTTTGGGCTCACATGTTTTGCAAATCAATAAGAAGAGAACCAGACACGTTCTTCAAAACAAATGTGGAGCTCCAGATGAGCTTGTGAGCTGATGAATAGAAGAATCTTGGCAAATTAGACTATAAAGAGCAGTATTAACTAGGTTTCAGATATCTTCTTTGATAATCTGCATTAAAGACAACCTCAAGTTGTCCTCACCAATTTTCCTCCTAAAACAGTCACAGAGTAAATAAATAAAGTAAATAACAAGGACTTCCTTTTCTCTTCTCCAAACCTGTTGTTTATTCAAGTACTCGTATATGAGCTTAATTTTTGAAACCTGTTTGCTGAGCAGTTTCAAATTTCTTACAATTCCTGCAAATTTAATTTCAGAATTGGGGATGTTGTTGATAACAGGATATCTTATTAGCAATAAAAGTATATTCCCTATAATTGAATAGCTTCTCAATTAACAAGTTGGAGAGCCAGCAAAAACAACCAATTCCATCTGATGCATCCACAGCAGGAGGCATTTGAATTACCAGTGAGTCAATTAGCATACTTCTACCCAAATGATAAATACGTACATAAAATGTTCAAGAAAGAAATAGGCAAATATTAGCTGTATGTAAAATGAACATGAGGAAGTTCAACAATAAGGAGAAAAGTGTTTTTCAATATCCAATTTCTGTTTCGAGGTAGATTGCAGATGAAAATGGAGAAGGCACCAGAGTTGTTCTGCAAAACCTTGAAGATGGGACCGTACAAAGGATGCAGTGTGCAGCAGCGACAGAGAGGAAATGATTTTCCTTAGGTCAATTCCTGGTCAGTAGCAAAGGATCGGATCTTCTCAATATGAGTTAACCATCTTGTCTTTATTTTTCAAGACCGTCACCACAGGAAATGCTGCCCTATAGAATTTGCACTTACATTAATAATACTACAGTGCTGTTTATGTGCAAGGAGTGAAAATCGATTCTGAGAGATTCGTGTTTCTTTGGTACAGAACTCTTCCATGATATTAACTCTTAAGTGCTTATTATTTGAAGAAATACATCTCTGCCATCTTAAAAGTCAGCTGTCATCCGTTAGAACTAAATATGCGTGGTGTTTTCATGAGCAGTGTGTAATTGGGTAATTCTAATTGCAAATAAGAATATTTCCCTTCCTGGAAAACAGGTTTGGGTTTGTGTAAGGTAATGAAGCAAGGGTCTGAAGATCAGTCACGGGACAAATTGCATTAAGTGAAATCAAGCAGTTGTCTGCTCTGATTCCTTTCCTGGAAAAGGCTTTATACAACCCGGTCCCCATTGCTGATGGACCATTATTATCCTCCTCGTTCTATGAAGAGACAGAAATTAAACGATTAAGAAAAAATATTACAATCAACTTCCATTCATTCATCTCAGAACCCATGGTACTCCATCCCAATTTTTAAGTCCCTTTCAATAAATAACATGGAAACAGAAATGGGAAGGTTGTTGCTATGTAACTTGCAGCATTGAAATGTATGAGGCACGGTGACCTTAGCCTCTGGAGATGATGTGCAAACCATTTATATGCACAGCTGTACAAATTGCCAGAGTTTAATGTTAAATTCCATGGAAAATCATCTCTGCTGTTCTGCTTTTGAGGAAAGGACAGGGTTTAAATATTTAATAGGTTTTCTTGCTGTGTGAGGATATTTGGTGTTACATAAGCGAGCAGTGCTGGGATGTCTTTCAAGGCTTTGGCTTCTGGCACTTGACAAGCTCTCCTATACAAAAGTGACAACGAGAGAGGTTCATCCCAGGAGAAGCAAAGGTGACAAGGACGACATGGGAGGGCCAGCAGAATCCCTTTGCCGTGTGCTTTTTGTAGGACCCCTCCTCCTGCTCCATGTGGTTGCTGCAGCCCTGGTGGAACTCACCCTCCTCGCAGTAACAGGCCTTTGGTTTTACAGGAAAGCTTCCAGACCTTCCTTGTGGCATTCCAAGTATGCTGACAAGCTGAAGATCCTTTTCTCACTGTAGTCTGACAATTATCAGAGCCAGACAGTGAGTGCAAACACATGGCAAACCTAGTGCTCGTGACTACCAGCACAAAACAACTAGAGGTTTTGTTGTGGTGCAGCAGCTGAGCTAAACCTTTCTAACTCCCCATAAAGGCACCATAATCAGAATTAGAATATGCAACCCTACTGAGCTCAAGGTGCTTTGCAGCAGCTGAATGCCTTTTTAACCTTCATGACAGGCAAAATACCAGAGAAACACGGAGGAAAAGCAGTGGCAGTGCTAGGAGCAAGGCCCAGCATCTCAGCTTCTGACTTGCACATCCAGTGATGCTCCATGAATGAGATAACTAATTTAGGGCTATAGACAGCAAACAGAGCTCTTCATAGGAAGAGAAGGATTTATATAACCAGTGCTGAAGGATATAATGTTATTTGAACAGAACAGACTTAATTCTTTCTTTTCAGGCGATAGGGATTTATATTGCTTATTTATTCTCTTTAGTCCGGGCAGATAAATCATTCTTGGAGAAAAATTTAAATGATTCTCTATCACTGGTTCTAACAGTGCAGTGAAAAGGAGTCGAGGGATTCCAACCAACACTGTTAGAAACATAGAGGAATACAGAGAGAAGTAAAGGGCTTAATTTTTTTCTTTTGTAATCACATATATTTGCTGGCTGTTATACCTCAGGATTTGATAAGCCAACTTTTTTGAAGAATAGTGACTGCATTATGAGCAATAAGCTCAATTTTCAGAAGCCGATGGGCACTTAAGAATACACGTCCTGTTGATTCTTAGCAGGGTTTAAATTATCAGATCACACAAGCACTTTTGAAATTCCCATGCTTAAGCTCTTGAGCACCTCTATTACAACTCAGGTTTTCATGAGCCAGTTTCTGGGGGCTTTTATTTCGGACTGTGTTTAGACATCTAGAGAGACTCTCACTCATGGGGTTTTCCGAAGTTTCAAATTGCTAGAGCAGTCCTAGAGCAGAAAAATTCCCGTGAGTACATAAGTTCTGAGTTTCAGTCGCATCTGGATAGTATGTAAGCAGATCCCAGCATCCTTTATGGCTTTTGTCCTTATAGCTTCCAAACTCTGGGCGAAGTTAACCTCGTTACACAAACGCTCTTACTTTTTCCACCAGAACTCCTTGCCTGTTCCCTTCTGGGCTCCTGTTCAGCAGACATGCCAGGTGTTGCAATTGGCACCTGTGTGGTTAGTGTTTGAAACGCTCTGTTATTTTTAGGTTAACGGAAGGAAAGATGTCTTTAGCACCTTTGATGAACTTCATGAACTTTTCCCACCTATTAACTCTTCCAAGCTGCTACTATGGTTCCATGGCTGCTACCACGGAGCAGAAATCCATCAATGACACTGAGTAGGTCGCAGCAAAAGCAGCCATTTTTGCAACAAAGCACTGTTTAGCCAGTTCATGCCAGCAGAGTACTTATCTGTACATTTGGAATCCATCATCTTAATGCTCGTAAGATCCTTAACGTGTGCTATTACCTTAACGACAGGGACTAGAAATCAGAAAATCACACATGGCCTTCATTAAACAAGTTGTGTGGTTTCTGTGCATTGTTTTGATCTATTTTTTTTGCCTCCCCCCGTGATGCACAAATGAATCTCCTCGTTGAGCAACAGAGGAAGAGCAGCCACAGGTGAGAAATGGAGAAATCAGGTCTGACTGCAGCAGCAGAGAACACTTTCACTGAGGAGGAGCTCCTCACAATTGCTTCACTGCTTTGGAGGATGGGATGGTGCAGATAAATTGATTTTTATGTTTGTTTTTAATGTGCAAAGATGGTTGCCTTTCAGGAGGTGGGAGTGTTGCTCCAGTGGCATTTGCCTACATTGTAAAGAGATTAACAGGAGAGAGATAGAAAATCAAATTTGCTGCTGGGTTCTGAATAGGAAGTGATCTATAAGTAAATTGAACAAGCTCGGATGCAGTAAATAGGCAATTAACATTCATTTTGGCAAATCTGCACCTGTCAGAGCTGAAATGCTAAAAAAGGAAACAAAGGGGAAACGTTTCTGAAATGAGGTCAGGGACAAAGCGGACCCATTGTGTGCTCCTCCCAGCATCTCCATCAGCCTCCTGGCTGCACACACCAGCAGAGGCTGCTTGTTATTTATGGAGCCCTGCAGATGTACCTCTTATTCAAAACCGATGGAAGAGATCGAAATAGAATACAAATAAATGCACATCCCGCATCTGAACTCCTGTGAGTGTTCCCTATGACTGCACACGCTGGTACCTGGCCAAGGTGGCACCAACCTGAGATCTCAGCAGTTCTGCTCCCTGGGAGCGATGTCAGGGCTGACTGAAGGAACTTCTGACTTCTGCACGTGCTGCTGACCTCTCCCATAGAAGAGATGCTCAGGGAAGCTTGCCTCACTGCCTGCACACATTAGAAATGCAAAACCTAATTATGACTGAAAGACGGCTGCCAGCAGCTCCTATAGACTTTGTTTCAGGTCTGACTGACAACAAGGAAACTATTAACATCAGTGCTTTGCGGGGAGAACTGCTTGACAGGAATTCTCTAAGCTCCTCGCCAGCAAATGATCTTTTTATAAAATTACTTTTATTTTTTTCCCCAACTTCCTCAATAATAAATATATCTCAAGAAAGAGCAGAGAGTGGGCACAGGTAGAAGTATGAGTTATTTCTGAGTCAATTTTCAAGCGTTTCCTTCAGCGTGCCAGAAAACTTTAGAAAAGGACCCGCTCTATTTTAAGTTGTATTTGCACAGTACGTGTATTTAACGGCATAAAGAAAGCCTGCAAGAGTTGGGCTTTGACTTTCCTTCTGTAGAGTTTGAATGTAAGTTTCTTCTTGCTGCGTAGGCACACAGTCCCACAAGCACCCACTCCACAAGCTCAAGGACCAAGTTAGAGCAGGGAGAAGCCTGGTGCCCTGCCAGGGCCCTTTTCACAGCTGGTTACCCCTGTGCTCGGGCACGACATTAACAGAGAAAGGAAATTTTTTCTTGAAATAGTGTGAATCATTTTGTCAGAGTCTTGTATAACTACCAGTAATTTTCATATCAATTTATATGACATTCCACTTATTTTATGCAGCGCCATGTTGCTGTTCCACTTGACTGCATTCATTACATATGTCCTTAAAACTGAAAGCTTTTATCTCCAAGGATCATGTTTCCTGTGGTTATATACCGCAGTATCTCTGTATCAGCTGCTTTAACTGTTTGTTTGCACTCAGTTCTTAGCTACCAAAGGCTTTCCCAAAAGGAATATGCCACAGACTCTAGAAATCTGTCTTCTTCTGGCAGTAGCAGTTTGTAGACACCTCTCCAGGCGTGATCAGGGCTGGTTGCAATATCTGTAATATCTGTGCCTTCCCCAGTCACAACTGTCATGATTAGATTCACACAGAGAAAATGAGAAATTAAATCCCAATTTCTTGCATTCTGTCCCATTTTCTCAGCCACGAGCACACCTTTTTCAATCCCTCTGCTGCGCCGTTCCCTCACCTCTTGCAGGCAACTTAGTTTCCAAGGTTACAAAGCAAGTTTGTAGACTGAAATGGAATTAGAGCCTGTGACTACTGGATTGTACTTGAAGTCAAGTCTTAGTTTCTAGACCGTGCAAATGGTTTGCAACTGGAAGCTTGATTAATACCGTGTAGAAACTTAATTAACTGACAGGATACATTTATTGGCTAGACATCCAAGCGGCAGTGTTTCCACTTGCAAATCATTGGAGGTGTGAAAGTCCAGCTGGTAAACTTTAAAGGGAGAGATTAAAGCTGCAAAAAGCCTGTGCCATGGAAACGTTTCTCAGCTTACACTGTTCTGCCTGTACTCAGGGATGTGTCAGCCTGGTCTATTTCTGTGCTGAAATAATGGGTGACAGCAAATGAAACCGCCTTGGGAACTCCAGTCCGACAGAAGTTTGTTTCTCTTCCTAACCTGGCTTCAGCCAGATGAGATGCATGTGTGCAAAGGGCCGCTGCCTTGAGCCAACACGATGTGTGAGCTTGTCTAATGGCTTTCACGTTTGGAAGGCATTTCTGCATTTCTCCAGCCCCCTACAGCACATGCACTTGGTCTTAACTGCAAAAAGAAATTCTCTTAACTAGCAAAAGCCCAAATAAATAAGTTCCAGAACACTTACCACAGTGAGATTTGAATCTAGCCTGGAGAGCTTTACATAAATTTAGTTTCATAGTGGGATAACAAAGCAGGTTCATATTATAGTTCACATAGTCCAAGCAGATAAGGATACACTGGACTTGGTTTTGTTCAAACTCACATGTAGTCTCAATGGCATCTCTGAGAGCCTCAGCCAGATCTTCTGATCCAGTATCACGAGATACAGACAAGAGTCTAGGAAAAGCATTCACTCTTTTCTGTCATGCTTTGCAGCAGTATAACTATATTTCAGTCAGTAAAGTTTACCCTCAATTTCAGATTCTGTAAGAGGAAAAAGATTAAAGCTTGACTCACGCACATTGAGGAAGAAATAAACGAGTTTTCCCATGTCAGGAGCTATTAAAAATTGAAATAAACTACTAAAGGCACAGGGGAATTCTCAATCTCTTGATGTTTTTAGTCTAGATTAAACACCTTCCTGGGACCCATTACATCAAGAACAAGCTAGTGGGACTTCATAGCATGAAATATACTGGTTCATGATATGTTAGAGTAACCAGTTGATATAATTATTATAGATCTGGGTAATATAAAGAAAGGTTATTATTATCATTTTTTAAACAGACCTCACAAAGAAGGACTACATATATGCCCTTCCCGTAGTGGTGTTAAGGAGTGGGTGTAGAGATTATTTTCACTCATTGTTCTCAAGTGAATTGTTCATCCAGAAAGTCTCCATGCTTTTCCTGATAGGAAGCAGAATGCACAAGAGTCACCCTGCACCTCAATCCCCAAGCCTGCAAGGGACAAGACACTCTGAGATGTCAGGGAGAGAGAACAAAATTAGCACACACAGAAGACAAACAGGAGATACTCATTATGAATTGCTAATGGCCTGTTTATTGCTGGACCTGTCACAGAAAACAAGAGCGAGACTGCTAAGTCAATCATTTATTTCAGGTCACAGAATTAATTAGAACAATAGTTAAACCACAGTGAGGAAATGAAAATTTTTGAATGTGATGCCAGTGGCACTTTAGATAGGGAGCTCAGCAATAAATAAAAAGCAAGAATACTCCACACAGTCCTGGAGCAGCAAGCAGGCAAAGACCTTTGGCAAGTCGTCCTTTAGTAAGAAATAGGAGAGTTCAGAGCACACACTTGGATATAATAGATCAGGTTTTGGCTTGCATTATCAAAGGAGCTGGCAGCAGGATTTGGGCATCTTTCCCACCTGGAATTCCCCAGACTGAAGAGAAATGACTGAGGATGCTGCCCTCCTCAGCTGCCTCTGCTGCCCTCCTGCCTGCAGCTGTGCCGAAGCTGCTGCGTGCTCTGCTATGGGTCCAGCACGAACCCCGAGCACCGCTCTCTGCCCCCAGACCTCTCCCGTGTAAGGGGCAGGGCAGGGCGGGCAGACGGGGGAGATGGATGGAAGCATCAATCACTGCCTTTGGCTGCAGAGGTGGGATGTCAGAGCCTTACACGAAGCGCATTCCAGCTCCCTTTGGAGTCCCATTATGATTTAAATCCCCGCTCCTAACCCTTGCAGACTGCTACCAGCCTCTGAGCTCTAACTGTCCTCTGCTGATCCGTTTCCTGCGGTGCAGTGACTTTTTCAGAGATTCTAACTTGATTTTGTCTGACAAAACTGATATATTTTCCTGAAAAGTATTTCACTTTACACACAACATTCGAGGGAAAAAATTGTGCTGTGAAAAAGACCTGGCCAGAGCTACATCACTGAATCAAGCGAATAAGCTTCTAAGCATCACTTAGGTCCTAAGTTACAGACATTGTAACTCAGTTTATTTTAAGTAATTTATTTTCAGAAGTAGAAATAGACCCCCAGTGTTTGGATAGTTGAAGAGGGAATTTATCTTAGAAACTGTCAAAATCTATCTCTTCACCTCTACTTCAACTTGGAAAGCAAATATTTGCTTGGAAGTGATCAGCTTCAGAAGAGGCTGGATTTGCTTTCCAGCTTGTTCCCTGTCATTGAATCTCCAAGAGAGGAAGGAGTAGGGACAAACACGCACACAAATGCACAAAGTCGGTGGGAGGGGGAGCCCATAAAAGGGTCTGCAGACTCCAGGAGGCTCAGAAACCTCAGTGTTTGCCAGGAATAGGATCTCCATCAAACATAAACTTCACACTGACAATGTTAGTAAGTGAAACCTGCACCTGGGATTCACTCTTCAGAAGAGGTCGGAGCCATCTGTGCTTTCTACTTCTGAAGGCTCAGTGAGAGCAGGACTGCTCCCGCAGGGACCTGGCCGGGCTGCCCTGCTGCTCTGCACAGCACTGCACACCTGCAGACAGGGCTCATTTCTGCAGGTGAGCCTCAGCTAAGCAGCTGGTTTGATCTTGGGCCTCTGGTTATGAAGCTAACCTTGCATCACCTCTTCAGCATACATTTCAAGCGAGGTTAAAAAACACTGCGTGCTCTTATACCATAATTGCTTCAGAGTCACCTACACAACAGCAGGAGCCAGCTGAGAGCAGGATTTAGACACCTTATCGCAACGTTGCTCTGACTTAAAAAGGAAAACATTCAGGTGGTGCTAGCTTGCTTTTTAAAGTGTAAAACACGCGGTGTTGCAGCGTGGGTACTCACACACAGCATCCCATATATCACCATCTATCTACAAGTCACTAGTGTATATATTTGCATAACATCCTTTGAGTAATTTGCATGGATGAAGCATGCACGGGATAGACTTGATCTAAAGGTTAACCTATACATGCACCTAGTGAACTGTATTTTTATGCCAGATACGTACTTCCCTTTGACACAAAGCTTTGTGCTGCCTGCAACATGCAGCATTCAAAGCTTTAGCCACGGCGTGTCTGAATTGTCAGGATGATTAACAATAGGTATTTGAAAAGAAAACGGTCGGTAGTTAAGATCCATTCTTGGAATATGATTTATGGAGGGGTTTTTTTTATGGCAGTCGTGAATTTGGTACAAAAGCAGCACACATTCAGAAATCTGAAACAAGTGGGAGTGCCACCGAGCAGATTGATTTTCCTGCAAGATTCTGTCCTTTTCATTTTGCAAAGTTGGTTAAAGTCGATAAAGAAGGATAAAGAATACCGTGCTCCTAAACATGAGGAACATTATGAGAGGACCCCCCCAGCTATTACAGGTCAGTTCTACTGAAGCACAACAGATGATGATTCACAGCACTGAGCGGTGACCTGTACTCAGGCATGTGAGGTTCATACTGAAAAGGAATCAGGAACTGATCCTGGAAAGGATATCCAGCTCCACCTCCTCTATCCCATTTCTGGGCTGCTCTAAGTCCTGCAAAACAGGGCAGACACCTGTAAGCTTGGAGTCCTTCAGATCTCTTAAAATTTCCTCTACAGATGACACGTAAGTCAAAAAATACTTGTAACACCTTGGATGAGTGCATCAGCTAGAGAAGGCAACCAAGATCTGGTTGGTGTACTTGGCAAAAGAGTTATGTTATTTACTCTCCAGAGAGCAGAGTGTACAGTGTGCAGTGAGAGCCCTAGCAAGGAAACCAACACTGCCAGGGATAGGATATAAATAATATAACAGCACCCCTATGCGTGTTCTATTTAAAGAGAAATCTGAAGCACGGAAGTGCATATGCTTTTATATGTCAGCTCTGTGAGGTTTCTGTTTCTTGGCTACTTTTTTCCTCATTAGCAGCAAACATTTGGCTCTTAGCAAAAAATAAAATAAAAAGCAACAAAAAGAAATAACAAAAAAACGAAGATGGAAATAAATATGAGGCATTACTTTCAGAGCAAGGTATCTGTGTAACAAGTGGCAAAAACTAGCCTGCCAAGGTGTGTGTATTCCACTCCAAAGGAGCACCCTGCAGAGCCACTGCAAGCAGGCTCAAAGCACCACAAACACTGCCTCCTGCAACCTGGAGCTGGTTCGAACTTGGCAGTCTTTGCTGCCCTGTGTGCCTCTGTCTGATAGGAAGGCATCAGTCAGCTCGAACCATATCCTCTTTCCCACTTTCTCTCACCCTTTTGGTTTAAAAGAAGCAGAGGACTGTGAATATTAAGAACCGAAGCTGCTGCTCTTTGTTTAATTTTAGAGCAGGACTAACGAGTCGGTAACTTTTGCTTAGAAAAGAGGAGAAAAAGCCCTCTGCAGGTAGAGGTAATAGAAGCAGCTACAATCCAAGATTTGCTGTATCTGTGTGTAAATATTCCAAACTCTTTTGTCTCATTTTTTCCGAGATTCAGAACATGCACTGTTAATGGTGGCTGTCCCAAAAGCAAACAAAGCAGTCTGTACTTGACTCTCAGCCTCATCCAGCTCTTTGCTTGCTGAGCAGTAACTAGTTCATGTTCACAGCTTGACTATCTGTTTATTAATTCTGATTAAATTAAACAGATGAGACTAACAAAGAATCTTTTAGCTCCATTCCTTCCAACAATGCTTTCCCAACATAATTACAAACACAGATACCAAACCAAGGATGTTACATTAATGTGATCTGTTCTTTTCCTCTCCTGCCACAGAACCAGCAGTAGAAGAGACCTAAAGCAAATCTCAAGCAAAAATGGAGAGCAGTGTGCTGTGAGGACAGCCCTGTGCAGATGACTGACTAGCATTGCTTTCTCACCTTCTATACAATGTCGTGGCCTAAGGACCCTAGGAGTGCCCAGGGGTGTATCAGGGTGGATGCACAAACAGCAAACACGTACCAGAGGTCGAAGGGAACCAGAACAGGCCGCTGTACCTGCTTCACACCTTGGGAGTTCTCATTTCTGCTGATTGCTGAGGAGTAGTTGAGATATCCCGTTGATGGAGCAAGCACTGCAAGATGTTTCTAGATGGAGCTTCACTTCTTACCCATTATCTTTTATTGTGCATTTCTGCTTCTGCTTCTACTTGTCGAAGGCACTGGGATATCTGGCACGTCATTTACACCCCAACGTGAGGTGCAAGGGAAGCAATAATGAAAGGACTGTGATTCTTGCAAATGCTGTTCCCCAGCTGAGAATAACTACTTAGTGGCAGTCAGTGGCCGCATATGTTGAGCAGAAGGCAACAGTTGCTGGGAAAATGTTCCTAGTTTTTATTTTGTTAAACATTTGAAAAGGAATGAATGAAGAAACCTCTGTGTTTTTAAACCCCGGGAGATTTAAGGAAATGGGTTGATGCAATTGTTTAAAACAGCTGTGAAAACATTTACCCTTCTTCACATTTATGTTTCCTTAATTTTTGTTCCCTTTTGTCCCAAAGTATCGCTGCGAAGGTTTTTTGTGGTTGCATTCGATCAAGTTAGCCCAATTTACTCATCTTAAATTGCCACATTTGGGAGCACGGTTCTAAACTGTTCATGTGCTTGTTCATTGCATCCCCCCACCCCCAAAAAATTGGAAATCTCTTCATTGAGAGGGCAATCATTGCAGAACAACATGTGGCAAACTATGAATCGAGGTGAGAAACAACTTGCTCAAAGTCACAGAGTGGTTGAATGGGGAAAAACAACATTAGCGTGGTGACAAGAAGTGAAAATAATTTTGGGGGGCACATCTACGTATGGTAAAGCAAGTCAGAGATAGACAGGGCAGCATTTCAGCCAGAAGCTTTCTAGGTACTCTGAAGCAGCACTGTGATGATCTCTTGAGGTCCCTTCCAACCCCTATGATTCTATGATTTTAATTGCTCCCATTTGCAGCATCCCAACTCACATCTCTGCACAGCACCTTCAGAGGAACACGGGTTTTTCACAATGCAATTGTTTGAATTGCACGGACTTTGAACGCACTGCGAGGGCGTTCAGTTGGCTGAATGGTTTTGCTTTTGCAGGCAGAGAGCAAAGCAAGTCGTGTCCCAGTGCTTTGCCCCAGTTCACCCACGGAGTCACTCAGGTTTCCTTTCTCACTCCGTTCTCCTCCATATTTTTGCTTGATGTGATAAATGCAGCTACTGCTTCTCAGCCTTGGTGGTTTTGACCCCAGTTCTCTTCTCTGCAGTTGTTTCATCTCTCTCCCTCCACCCTTTATTGCTTAGTACTGAAATATATTGCACATTATATGGTTTGCTTTCTTTTCCCTGTCCTGCTTTCCATTCTCCTGCCCCCTCCTCACCATCCTTTTCTTCCTGAACCTGTCATGTCTGCATCAAGAGTGCAATTGGAAAGGGGATCTCAGAGGAGCTACCTGTCAGATCTGTCTACTTGGAGATCAGCTCTGCTGCTTAAATGTGGAAAGGAATGATTCCTGGGAGGAAAAATTGCTATATTGCTGTTAAGCATAGGAACTTCATCCAGCTGGTGGATATGACAGAGATCTATCAAAATAAATAAGAAATAAATATTAAGCCATCAAACCTTACTAGACCACTTGGGTAGCAAGGAAAAATAAGGCTGAGAATATAAAAGAGATTTATTTTTGAACAGGCAGAGCATCTATGTGCAGAAAAGCTCAAGAGAATTTTCACTGATTGGTCCTGAAATACCTGCATGTTCTTAAAGCATCTCCAGGTAAAAGACATGTAGAAATTAATTCACATTTTAACTATAGCCCAAATATAATTACAGTTTTAGATCATTAAGTGATAGAAGTGGATATCAACATTACACCCTGGAGCATCTAGAAAAATCATCTTCACTTGCTGTCGTTTAAATGTACAGTCTTGGTGAGTGATGGCTTACTGCCTTGTTTATACACAGCAGCCTAACCATGTCTCTGCAATTACTACGTGTTTTAATTCCCATTAGAGAGATCAGCTTTGTGATGGGCTCATTTTAAGCTATATTCTGGAAAAAGACCTACAGGCAGCTCTAGAGAAGATCCGTTACCTAGCATGGCATTTTACAAAGGAATCTTAAGGGTGAACTTAAGAATGAACACTAGCAACTTTCCAACAGCTATCCTCAAGTGCTATTCAAAATTCACTCGCTGATATCTCCATTTTCCTTCTGTGTGATCTTGCCCACATGCTTTGGTTTTGTAGACCTGCATAAGAGAACATTTCTGCAGAGGTACAGATGCTGTAGATGTTCATCTGCAGTGTCTCCGACCTCAGAAGCGAGCCAAGCATCCAGCCAGATGGAAAAGAAACAAGCATTTGATCCATCAAGCAAGCAAAGTGTCATCTCCTGCACCAACAGTGTAAAAAAAAAAAAAGAAGAAGAAGAAATCCAACTACCAGTAAGACAAAAACAGAAAAAAACCTCTTTGGTCAGTAAACAAACCTAGAGAGAATAGGTTTTCAGTGTGTTGACAATGTTCTGGCAGTTCATTAATCCTAGCAAAATCTCTCCAAAGTTACTGATGCATGGATTCCATTTTCAAATTTCTCATTAGTTCCTCTTTATGGATTAAATGCTGATGTTCACGAATGAATGCACACAGCTTCAGCTGATGGATGTAATTGGGTTGTAATGGATTTTAGCTGCTGTTCCTTCTGATCTAGCCAATTTGAAATGCAGTATCAATGTATTCTCTCCATCTCTCTGTAGGGAATGAGAAATTGAAACCTACAAGATGAAATTTATCAACTTCCATAAAGTCCGCTTCAACCATCATAAAACTGTTAAACTTCTCATTATCATTCTACCACAGCGATTTCCCGAACTCTGGCCAGGCAGTCAAAATATTAAAGCACATTTGAAATAAGTAGAGTTGATCCTTCAATATTCTGTATGTCCTCAGCATTGATTTGGATGCTGTAAACATTACCAACCCAGGATGACATTAACATAGCAAAAGCTTTACAGCAAGGACATAAAGCGACATGAAAGGATTTAAAGGTGGCAGAACCTTCTTCCAATTTTTAATATGTCTGTGTCTCAATAGGTAAATAGATGATTTGCTATCGCTACAGGGCCAACAGCCACACAGCTTTATGCTTACCCACAAAACCCAGCATCTAGCTTGCTCTCAGCACTCCTCAGTTTTACCCAGCCTTGGCTAACTGGAGGAATACAGAACACTGTTCTACGTGTGCACTCTGTAGCTGAACATGAAACACTCAGGACTTCTTTAAGGTTCCCACAGGCAATGTGAATACGTGAGGATTTATTTCTTTATTTTACCAAAACTTAAGGGATTTGACGTTTTAAAGCAGAGGGGGAAGAACCTACAATGGATTAATTTCCTGTTTTGTTACTGCTTTTGATATTCTGAAGATTTGGACACCACCTGTTAGTGTCCCTCATGTGAGTGGCAAAAGTGCAATTACAGTGAAAAGACACTCATGCAGTCCACCTGGTAAGCTAAGTTTAATGGCTCAGAAAACTCTCTACCATAAGATGATGCAAATTAGCTCTGTTCCTGAACAGGACACCATCCAAGCATGAGTGCCCAGTTTGAGATTTGCCTAAAACAATAAGGTCTCATCAGCACTGGTGGGTTCTGCAGTGCTACAGCTGAAGTTGCACAAGCAGCCATTCATTTCCTTAACTGTTATTCAAACACACAAAGGCCTTTTCTCATTTGTTATCACTAGTACTTTATCTCTTCCAAAGAGCTATATATGCTCTTAATTAAATGATTGCAGTCCTTCTGTAGATTATGCATAAATCTTCATTTGTTTTCTTTATTAGCATTCGATCTGGTTTTGTTAATTGCATAAATGTTCCCCTTAGGCAGAAAAGCAATATACTTCAAATGAAGCAGGGCTTTTTGTTAAGGATAGTCAATTTGATTAACATCACTGTCAATGTGATGAATGAAAATTCTCTCCAACAAGTTGCCCGATACCTTGAAATTGTCACTGGAATATTCATGTCATTAGGACACAAATGAAAAATTCAATTTGGAATCATGTCAGCCTGCCCCAAAATTCCCTTAATTCAGGAAGATAGAGATGCTTTGTCTTCAATGCTTTTTAATCAAGATCTCAGGCATTTTTATTTCCCCATCCGACAAACAGGTCTTAATATTCATTCTTCAGTTTACCATCTTGTTTGACTCAGTTTCCATTTGATTGCTGTCATGACTGAAATGCTCAGAGGCCCTGAATCTTAAGGATTTATGTTGATTCTCCTGCTCAATACATGTTTTAGGTGGGAAAAAAACAATTCAGCCACCCAAAAAACATCTAGCCATCAAGTTATCATCAGTCCTTACCTCTCCCCTTTTTGGCTCTTCCAGTTCTGTTGGAACCACTTTTGCTCCCTTTCTCCCCCTCAGATACACAGTCTGTTTTACTTTCTTTTCGTATTCCAAGTGAGATCTTCATGCACTTCAATAAAGAAGCATCAGAAAGGTGGTAGAACAGGCCACACTCAGAGAAGAGAATGGTTCCCAGAAGCTGTAAAAAGCTCACCTCAATGTTCAACTCCTGACATTTCATAAGAGCTCAGACATAAGGACTGAGAAAAAAAGTAGGTGTGTGGCACGAGGTGTCAGTACTTGCCCTTTTCCAGAGTATGAATGCATTGTTTTCAGTGAGACTACATATCATTAACCACCCACTGAAGAGATCTTTCAACCTATTTCTTCATCTTGTCTTTTTAATTATCTCCCAGTCAGTGATACACCGTTATTTTACACAATGCGTGCTCACTGGAAATGCATTTATACTTATATCTTGATTTATCTGCTCTTCCCCTCCTTCTCATCCTCAAGATTAATATGCCTTGTTATTGGGTGTATTGGACAAGTTCAGAAGACCTTGCCCATGGCAGCAATATTAGTAACACCAAAGAGAATCAATTAAAGAATATGTGTACATATGCATGGTACACAAACCTGTATACATATGCAGCCTACAGTTGTCTGCAGTCCTAGGAAACAGATCAGACTCAAATTGTATACTAATGAGCTCTGCAGACAACAGGACTTTCTCCAAACTTACTAATTTGTTAGCTGTGAGATGAGTTCTACCAAGTTGCAGCCTGACATCACATTGCACTGTAAGACAGTGAAGAGGCCTCTATCACAAAGCAGATGTTTTTATTCCCCAAATCCTTGTAAATTTAAGCAGAATTTTAATAGAGCATGATAGGAAAGAATTGTTCTTTTCACTGGATAACGCGCAAGACTTTTTTATATTCTGAGATTACAGACATCTGTCAAAAGAAAACCACAACAGAATCTTCTAATACCACAGAGTTGCAAACCCACAGGGGTAATATTCAGTCTACTGGGTTTATATATATTTATGTGTGTGTATATGTGTATAATGCTCTTTTTGGCTATTGACTGTGTTTTAATGGGGGCTCTGCAGACATGACTTCATGTAACTTTACTCTCTAAACATAGCAATGCTTCAGTGGAGAATGGACAGAGGGGCTGACAAAGCTGTATGAAATTAATACCAGAGCAGGGGAGTGGGGAAGAACAACAGCCAAGAAATGGGAGTTATGGGAAACTGCCACGACCTCCACAAACCTCAGCACAGGGGGGATTCTTGCACCCTGCACTAAGCATTCAGTCTGACAAGGGTACACAGCCCTGAAATCAATTGACAGAACAGGGAAGAACAGTATTAGGCATCTGCAACTTCCAGACACTCCGCAGTGACAAGATTTGTTGGAGGGCAGAAATGACAGCTATATAACAACAGTATCTTATTGATACAGGCTTCCTGAGCAGTGATGGAAGAAAGGGTGAATGCTTCTGACAGCAAGTGACTGCAGCGTTATGTTAGAGGCTTGATGGAGCAAGCCAAGCTACAAATGAAGTGGTACAGGAAGAGAAATGGACATGGCACGTGGTGGATAAAGATGTAAATAGGTCAAGCATCACTATCTCAGGATGGTAGTGACATTTTGGCCCACACGTCAAAGCACAAATCATTTGTTATTATTTCATTTAAGCACATTAAGCATGCTGGCTGGCTACTAGCAAAGCCCTTGAATAAAGATCATGTGATATTCAGCAATGGAAGCTTAGTATTTGCTCTACAAGGTTAATTAATATCTTCATCAAGGTGGTTGTGTAATAGCATTCACCTGACTGCAAGGGTGTCAGAAGACTGTACTAAGCTAAACCTGCTTATGTTAGATGAAGAATATTTTGCCTTTGTTTTAGATAGACATTAAAAAACCATACACAGTAGTGAGTGGCATTAAAAACAAGAGGTACAGTGCTAGGCACCTTTCCACAAAACCAGAGGCTCTCGATAAGCAAATTAAGAAATGCAATTAGTGTGTGAAATCATTAGATACACAGGCATTAACTAAAGGTGACTGTTCACACAGTGAAAACTTGCAGCAGTAATCACAGTATGTCAGATAAAACCAGAATGCTGGTAGCATAAGTATTTTCTAAAGCATACCTACCTCACAGTTCAGCTCTGGTTTTCAACTTCTGCTTGAGGTCAGAACATGAGTAATAAACACAAGTCTGCCTTAATGCAGTCACTGAGAATGACTTAAAGGAGACATGACTGTGATAGACTAGGAAAGAGTGTTTGCTTTTCAAAATAGGTCCCATATTTCAGCTCTTGTATTGCTCCTAGCACCACCAAAGCTATTGATAAACGAAGCAGAATTCAAAATACATGGACAAACATTATTACTTCACTGCTTCTACAGCAAGGGCCTCTTTTCAGAGATGCTTAATTCTTTCGGAGACCAAGGCTTGTGCAACTGGAGGTTCTGATTTAATTCTAAAGAGATAAAACATCTTTCTAGGCAGCAACACTGAGAGAAGTAATATGAATCAATTGAGAATAATTTTTCCGCATGTCAAAACAGTTTTGCATTCCTTACAGTCCCAGAATATTTCTCCAAATGGATTATTCTTCTCATTGCAGCCTCCTAAAGCCAAACTAGCTGGTTTTTTTCTCAAGTAAAATGCTTACAATAACCAATGGCAGAAGTATTAATTCAGAGCCTTATCTTCTCTAATTAGCAAATTAAAGGGAACCAACTAGAAGATGATCAGCTTAACAGAAAGAAATATTCGTGTTACTTGGTGATAAATATTTCAGAGGTAAAGTATATAGATGCTTGGATGGCCTAGACACATCTGATTTCAGGACAAATGGATTACATGTGCAATAACAGCAGTGTAACATCCAAACACCGATGGGCTGTTTCAGTAAGTGTGAAGTTTGTGGTGTTGTGGCATCGTATCTAAGTATCAACATTCCCTAAATAAGATAATCCCTCTGCTTTCAGCATACACTGAAGGCTCCAAGGATCACTCAGCTTCCGCTCACTGAGCTAAACACAACACCTGGGCACACGTAACCTTACCTTTCCAGTTGTCTTCTGCTGTCTTCTGTCCCAGCACAGTCTTTTCTGTGAGCATAGAGTTGGCTTAGTCAGCAAAGCCATTCTTTGTCCTGCAGGTCTTGGAGCCAGTCTGCTGCTGCTGATAGAGGTCTGCAATTCATAAAACGAGCTACAGTGAATTCCCAGAAGCACACAGGTAGTCCTGTTGGTCATGATGTTGAATGCTTTTGAGTAGTCACACCCAGACTCAAAAGCTGTTTGGAAAGTGCAGAGAACGTACAAGTTTTCTGTATTTGATTGAAACATTACATCCAGAAAACAAAAACTGGGTAATCTCTAAGTTTATATATTTTCTATCAACACCAGAATGGAAATTCTACGCAGCTCCCTCTCAGCTGCGTAAAACCAGACCACAAGGCTAGATGCTCAGCTGTAAATCTGCAGGTTTCCCTCGCATCAGAGAAGCTTTGCTTATTCACACATCAAGCAACGATGTGGCCCCAGGTTTCTTCTCAAAGTTATATCATCATTGCAAGCCATTCATACTGATTTGCAGAGCTCCAGATGACAGATGTAATGATGAATCATACTTCATTAAACAGAAGAGCCCAAGTGCTTTGAAGGTCAGATTAAGCTCAGCTCTTTAACGAGGTTATTTCGACATTACCATATGCAAGTGTCACAAAACATAGGAAAATACCACTGGATTAACGATGGCATCAGCAGCATTACACAGTTCAGTTTGCTTGCCATACTCAGAGCCTTATTACTTGCTCAGGGAGATGGAAGTAGAAACCCAAAGCACTGCTGACTTAAAACAACCATAGGACTTACACCAGACCCATTTAATTGATGGATAAATTTTCAAAACAATGTTTGGTTTTGTAGTGAATACATATGACATTCACACTAAGTCCCCTCTCTACCAAAGCCTCAAATCATCAGACTTCAGAAATTAAATTTCTATAAAGTTTCTACCTTCATGGATTTCCTTCTGCCATCGCCCCATGTGCATAATTGGGAGTCCTTCAGCTAGCAAAGCTAACTGCAAGGAGAAACTGAAACTGTGACAGCAAAGCTTTTATCAGCTGAAGTTTAAATAGAGACTGAAGTCATTCCAGAAGCAGATTGCTCAGAATTTAAAGGACATGGACGACCTTTGTCCATTAAAATTCAGGCACTGTTATCAGTAAGTAGTAATAACAATGCGAACAAGAAATAATGTCAGGAGAGAGACATCTTTCTGCTATTACCTAAGGTGTCATTATAGCCACCACAGTTAAATTAATGAAAGCGTTTTACCTTCCTATTCAAATGGTGCGAGTTACAGATCCTAAATGGAACCACTGTCTATTTTTTAACAGCCACAGAATTAAAGCAACTTTATTTAAAGTTGATTATTCAGTTGAAGTTGATTGGAGAATGATCTCATCGTAGTCTGAGAAGATTTACAGTGGAGCTATGCGCAGTCACAGAGGAATTGATGACTTCATAGAACCAAGGACATCAATTTTCCCGTGCTCAGAGAACTCCTCCAGATCCCCTCCTCCTCCTGTCTAAACTGGGCACCATCTTTCAGAAAAGAATATGCATAACTGTGGTAGATATCACACTAAACTAACAATCAAGGCCCTATAAATTACAGCTGCAGTTACTATACATCAGCATCTTTCCTGCATTCAGCCACCAGTGAACTCTACTGACCCGTGGAAGAAAGAGGCACATGAAAGAAAAGGGCACATCATTTGATTCTACGACTTTTGAACATTCTCCTTGCAATGCCAATAAAGCTATTTAATGCACAAACCATAGGTTCTCTACCTCATATGTACTTCTGAAAGATTTTCCTTTTATACAGTTCCAAAAGAAAACCCTTTCCAGCTGCAGCTCCAACCCTTTTTAAAACAAACACTCAGCATTACAAATTCAGTGCTGTTTAAGGGTCCTTCAAAGACAGTGGCTTTGAGGAACCAGCTTTGAATAGTTGGCAAGAAACTTTCTTGGAATAAGAATTCAGCATTTCTACTTCACCTGCCCACTGACGCGTGTTGATTCAAAGGAAGCAGGCTAACACCACAGCTCTGATTCAGGCTGTACACAAGATTAAGGATAAGATTTCTGTAAGATGAATGGGATTCTGTTTAGCAGCTAAGGTCCTCAGGTCAGCCTCCTCGTTGCCCTGTTGCCCATGACATCCAGAACAGGGCACTTCTTGCAGTCTCATCGGTTTGAGGTAGAGAAAGACCTCAGTTATCCTTTTCAAAGAGGGAAAAATTAAACCAGTTTCGCTTTGATTTATTTGTGGGCATGAGGGCTCTCCTCTTTAAACAAAATATTTAGGCTTAAATAAACTACTTTACCTTTTCATTATAGCTCTCAATTGAGAAGGTAAACCTTGAGGAAGTGCAGTTTCTCAGTGGTTTGGCTCCGTGGGAGTAAAAATTGATCCAAAATAACATCTCTAAAGGATGAATTAATTTGACAATTACTTTCTTTTAAGTCGGATTAAAGGTTGAATGAATTGCTGTAGGATGAGTTCATGTCCAGGGTGGCACTGGATGAATTTTTCATTAATTTACCTTGAAAAAAATGTAGACTGTGAAGGAAAAGACAGTTTGCTTCAAAAGTCATTATTTTTATCTGCGCAAAATAACTTTCTGCCCTTTCTTTCCACTTGTGGCTTTAACATGTTAAGAATCAAATTACAGAGGGAATTACTGTGACTGTATTAAGGCCATTTCAGCTCACTGACACACCAGGGTCCACTCGATAGCATTGTGCTGCCGGACCACTTAGCACATACAGCTGCTTCAGACTCCCACAGCCTTGCTAAATGGAAAGGGCCAGATCCTGCCCTGGGTCAATTTGTTGTGCCCATGCTGATGTATGCTTTTTAAATTGTGGATTTTATGCACAGCAAGACATTAGTGAAAATCAAAAAGGGCTTTAAGAGGGAGTTTAACTCTTCGGTGTAGTTCTGCTTTGTAAATAAGTAGCACTGTTGCCATTGAAATAGGGGTAATTTCACTTAAATGAAATAGAAAGGTTAATAAGAAGTTGTGGCCCCCTGATATACTTCTAATCTTTGGCTGCCCTTGCTTTCCTCACAGCAGTTTGAACAGAGCAGCATCCTGAATATACTGAAACTTCTCTGTTGCTAGTAATTAAAGAAAGCAATGAATCTAAACACTGCAAAAAAGTCCAAATTTATCAGTTTGTCTGCTTCCAATCTGTACTATGCACCCTGTTCTCAAGGACACTGAGCACTAAATGGCACCATTAGGAAGTGGTTAGTTTTCTGCAGCAAGTTTATAGACAACAATGGCTAACATCTGAGAGCTTACCCGCTCTATTTTCACCTTGTTTTTCCCACTTGACACAGAGCAGAACTTCGCCCAAGGGCTCTGACTCGTGATCTCAGGACTGCAGCTCCTATGTGCCCACCTGCCCTCTCTGCTTCAGGTTACTGGCAGCCTAACAGGGAAGGCTGCAAGCAACACTGCTCCCTCCTTTGTTACTGCAGCTCATAGCCCAAAACAATACTGTAGAATACTTCAATATCTCCGGCTGTGATCTGCAAAAGTCAGAGTCATGCTGCCCTGAAATATCTCACCTGAGCAAAGAAGATTCCTCAGGAAGCCCTCCAGTCTGTACCTGACATAAATCATACATCTCCTCCTAACCTAGCATGCCACAGCAGTGCTTTAGCCGCGTCTCTCCATGAAATACTTGCTGGATAACAAATAGAGACTGAATTCATAATGAGTCAACCTAAGATGTCTAATGCAGCTGGGTCTACAAAACAGAGCTCTTATAAAATGGTGAGTGTTGGAGTTCTCAAGGAAAACACTTCGGAGCTTGCTACAAGGTCAAACAGATTATGTTCCCATTTCCAGTTACCTCTGGCATCCAGCACATCGCTGAGTGCCAAGCACTATATCTGAGGGCTACAACAAATATGAAATAAATGGTGCAAGCAATACAACCGCTTTGCTTGCAACTCCCTGCACAGAACTGATATAAGGAAAAGTCGGGGGGAGGCGTCAAGCAGCACCTTGAGAAGAAGGAGCGTGGTTTTTATGTCCTGCTATCGCCCAGTGTGCATCATGAAAGCATAATGAACCCCTTCAGACAGAGGCAAACCCTGCCCAGGAAGGGTTGCATGACTTTCCTGCTGATGCTGTGTTCTTGGAAAGAACTCCTATAGAGCCAAGCCAGCCCTGCTAGCTCTGCATTCCCTACCAGCAGCCACTGACAGATGCTTAGGAAGGATGCAAAGAACATGACAAGCATAGCACATACCATCTCCTAACACATCCTCCCTGCTCCTGTTGTTAGCAAGGTAACCTGACATTCACTCTGGTAAACATCTCCCAAACATCTTTTAAGATCCTTTTTAAAATTTTTTCAAGCTCAGTAGTAAAGAAAAAGAAAAGGATGTCAAGCAAAGAGGCAAGCTGCTGCTGAGGCAATATTCCAGGTGCAGGGGAAAGTTTTCTCCTTTCCTCCTCACGATGGGAAGAGAAGGGCTGCACCGTGGTGGTAGAGGAATGGCACAAACAGGTTCTTTTCCAATATCTTATGTCAAAGGGATGTTTAATTCACAGTTTGGTTTAATTATTCCCTGGGTCTGATACACTTAACATTTCAATAATTAACTTCAACAGCAACAAGGGGAAAACCTGATTTATCTATTTGCTTCCATCTTTCGCTGTTTAATTAGCCGTACTGTCCTCTGCTCTATAATCTCCTTGCATGGACAAAAGTATCGAGACAATTAGAGGAACAAATGATTTCCTTTGGTGAGTGCATGGGCCTGGGAGGCAAAAAATTGCCACAAGGGCCAAGACAAAGCAATTTTTCTCACAACAGTTCTACCTGTTTTCCAGGGAAGCATCCTATACAGCTGGCTTCTGGGAACACAACGCTCTTCAGTGGAGTTTAATGAATGCCAAAGAAATACTTCAACAATTTAAGCTGTTCCTCTTAAAACAAACAAACAAACAAACAGGATTTGCTGACATCATGCCATCCAGTCTTACTGTGCAGCAATTCCTATCACCCAAACCTGTTCTGTTATTTCTCTAGAGACAGAGTTCAGAATCAGAGCTAATTCATAGCATTTTATATCACCAAAGTCTGTGTTGAGCTGGGGACTTCTACTCATTCCACTTTTGTAAGACACAGGTGCACAGGTTGTGAAATCCAGCAAATATTACTCTCGTGACAACTCATCTGCAGCATTTTGTCACCTGCTCACCGCACGTGCAGTCACCTACCCTTACAAATCCCACACTTACAGTATACATAGCAATGAATACAATAGCTGCGTGTTATTAAAATCCTATATTAGGAAAGTAATCTACTCATAGCTCATTCCTCCCCTCCCCCTTACAATTCCCTTAGAAACAGCTCTTCTCTACAGTAAATAAAGTAAGAAAGCCTTATCATTAGTTCTATTTAGGCCTAATATGTCATAAAGAAGGGAAAGCAGGCCATTTTCCTCTCTGCTGGGGCACGAAACACGTATTAACTATTCCAACCAGCACTGTGAATGATTTATTAATTCAATTTTGGAGTGTGTGACTGTCAGATCATATAAGTTTGTTATAAAAAGAGCCTCTCTGGGGACTCTTTTATTCTTTTTAAACCCACTGACTGACATTTCACGTGCGTCGTATCTGCACCCATCTATCTCCTTGCTGCTCATTCTCCATGTCACACAGGTTAGGTAATTTGTCCTGTCCACGTTATGTTTTTGTATCTGATGACAGAGAGGAGCAGCAGCAGTGCTCCACTCATACATCCACCTTCGTGCTTGAGTCCTAGGAGCACCCCCTGCTCTGGGGAGAATGGTACAACCAGCTGGCTGAGTCAGAAGGGACCTCAGAAGGTACTCCCACCTGGACAGGACATCCTCCAGTTTATCTAAGGAAGGAGACAGCTTCTCTGGGCTGCATAATTTCTGTTCTGCATGAGTAACCCACAACTAGCAACCTCGTACTATTTAGCAGCTCCCATTAAGAGCAATCAAGAGTTCAAACACCTCTTTCATATCTTCCTGTCCTTATATAGAATCTCTGTGAATGTGGAAAAAAAAAAAAAAAGCAATGTGAAAGCATTTCTTCATTCAGAACACCAGGACTCCTTTCACCAACGCTAAACCCCCAACTTACTCCACCCTACTTTCTTTTCTCCCAGTTATTAGCAAGGCTGTGTTTTAATAGGTTCTTAACAGTTTAATATTTTGTTTTGACATTTTTGGCAGCGAATATATTCTTTAAAAGATGTTTAAGTAAAAAGGCTGTTTGGGCATTTCTGTTAAGTGAACGTCAATAAAACATAAAACAACTTAGGAAAACCACTTTCTCTTTAGTTAAGAGCAGACTTCAGATCTGTGCAGCACTGTATCCAGTGGAGGACTGACAACCAGTAAAGTCAGAAAAACAAAAACTTCCTTAGAGACCGTAACACCAGGAGAAACAAATGCTTCAGTTTGATCTCCCACATTTAACAGAAGCTGCTACGGTTTATTCATTTACTCCTGGAACAAACCCAATTTTAACTAAAATACATCTTCCAAAAAGAGCCCTGTCTTTTTTTGGAGATAGCACTTCCCCTGGTAGTTGTTCCACTGGCAACCAACCACACCGTTGCACCTAATTTACATCCATCTTACTTTGGCTTTTTCCACTGGTTCTTTTTATGCCTTTCTTTACTAGATTAAGGAAACCTTTCATCCCCTCTGTGAAGCAAAAAACAGGAGCCTACTCTCAATTTTCCCCTGAAACCATATGGTGTTTCATTTTTAGAACTAAGAACACAGGCCCATCTCAAAATAAAAATAAATAAAAATCACTCTAAGAGATAGAAACATGAATAGTAAAGTAAATGCTCTCTCTCATTTGCAGTAATAGCTGTGAAATGCTACTTTGGGACTGGAAAGTATCGCAATTCTGCAATTACACGTTCATCATCTCTGTTCCATTTTCAGTCCCTTAGGCAGTATTTTACAGCTAGAGCCCTCCGAGGCATCCGTATAACTGTAATCAGTCGTATATTTTCAAGGCAGACGACAGGGTCAGCTCTCTTATAGGGCTCTGGCTCCAGCCAGACTGACATGTCTGTGGATTACAGTTGTGTAAAGGTCCAGGAGGAAAAGCACTGGGGATATGAATCACTGAAGCTCATTCGTAGAGGCTGGACAGAAAGGAGTCTCTACAGAGTGCCTGTGTCACTGATTTACCATCTAGAACCTCCTGAGCAACTGACAAGTGAGGTCTGGAGGACACAAGTGCAAGGCAGAGACACTTCCAAAGTGTTCCCTATGAGAACTCAAGGTATGGAAAGACACCTCCTCTGTTAGGGGATGCTGAGCTGAGGGGCTGTGAAATCAATCCTGCAAATTACGATGGTCATATGACATAGGGGAAAAGTGATGCTCTTACTGCACACAGAGTCTACTGTCACGCATCTCTCCATAGAGCAACCTCCCCAGAAAGCTGATAGTATCTGGCCATAGGGCTGCTCTTCCCCTGGCTGATATCAAGGGAATAAAAATTCATCTATTTTCCAGGCCTTCCCTCCCCTATCCATTTGTTTCAGGTTGCTAAAGAGCAACTTGCTTCCATTTGTAAGACACATCTCTGTTATGATCCGCATACAACACATGGCACACGAGTCCTACTGACTCCCTGCTCCTCACCCTTACCCAGCAGCTGAGGCTCGTGTTCAGACAGCTGGGCTCCACTTGCTGAGAGCACAGAACTGCATAGCTCACCACTGCACACTGCTTCTGTGCTTAAATACTAGAGATTTTACAGCTGAGATAATACATCCTCCCTAATGTTACTTCCAAGAGACTATTTGCATATGCAACCAATCATGAGGTAACCATGGAAAGCAGCAGTTCTTAGTAAGGTTTTCAAATTAAATATTCATCATTCAAGGTCGTTTCACAGCAGCTTAACAGCAATAGGAGCTAAGGCCCTCAGGTTCAGCAGGGCAAAGCAGGAGAGCAAGAGGAAAAGGGAAGAGCCAGAAGGAAGAAAGGTACAGAAATGATAATGGCTTATTTGTTTTGTTCTCACATATATTCCCCAGGAATCAAAATACAGCGTGATAAGTATCAAAAGTGCCAAAATATGAAAAGTTGTGAAAGACAGGCTAATTATAGCCATCATTTAACAGATGGGAAAGCTGAGACCATGACAGGCCAGCAAGTAAAATGAGGCTCCGTGAGGACCAAGGAAAAGTTAAATTGGTGCATCTCCTCTGCCTTCCATCTCATCATTTAGTTTAAGAGCACAGCTAATTCATGGCTTCACACTCTTGCCTGCAAGTAAAACTGTTATAGACAAACAGACAAATTACTAAGTAATGTAAGTCTAAATTAACTCCTGTTTGTACTGAGAATCCTGGTGTCAGCAAACCCCCCTCATTGTGGTGCACTGCTCCAGAGATCTCACAGACCAGGGTGCTTTGTGGCTGAGAAAAACCTACAGAGTAACTACTGACATATCAAAAATTAGGAACTGGAACTGTGATGAAATGAGATGTTTTCTTACAAAAAATATATATATATATTTCCAATGTTTTCTATGTTTCTTAATGGAAAGGTGCAAAACCACTGCTGTGAAGTTATTTGGAAGGTCACTCTAAGGGGAAGGATGGGAAAGTTTTCCAAAATGTTTGGCTTTGATTAATGAGTATGCTGAACACAAACCCACATGCGCTTCAGGAACAGATGGCCTTGTTTTGGCTTGGATGTCACCAAGCAGCTTCCTTATTATTTTTGATCAAAACCATTACTTATTCCTACCAAGTACCTGAGTCTGTGTGAAGGGAAGTGTGGGAGCTGAGGTCACTCTCCCCATGCTAGGAAGTGAGGCAAACATGTAAGAGGAAGAAGTACCCACTTTAGGGGAATGAAGGGCAGCCCTGCTCATGGGCAGTGGCCACATTGCCCCAGCAGAGAAGCCTCAGAAGCATTCAGAGGTCTTTTCCTTTTATATTTACCACCAGCCCAAATAACAGGTGGCATTTGAGAAGCCATGCTGCAGCCCCCAGGTCCTAAAAAGAACTAAAATCTTGGAAGTCATGCTCAACTCAGGCTAAAATTATCTGGCATTTGACTAAACTGTTTCATTAGGACTCAGAAGCTTCTGGAGACACTTGTGTTGTTTTTCACAGCAATGACTGGATTACAGGGATAGCCAGGAACACCGGGTCCTCACAAGTTGGTGATAAGGAATTATGCTCAGCCAACATGATGCTCTTTAATCAGCTAAGTCCCACAGGAAGGGATAACTCAGCTTTCCACGGCTGTGCCTGGTGTGCACACACAGCCTTTCTAGTTTAATCTACAACATTCAGACACTCAAGAAAACCTTTGTTTGCTTCCTATGCTGTACTAGCCCATGATAATAAGGGCTGTATGATACTGAATCAGTACTCAGCTCAGTGCTGAATAATTATAAGAATTTCTTCTTTTCTCCCATTGTCTCCTAATTAGCTTCCCTACTTAGTTTACAGAACAGCAGACTACACTGAAAAGCAACAGCAAATAAACCCCACTCCTTAGTTAACTGATAGACAAACCCCAGCTTGAATCTGCCAAGGAAGCTATTAAAAAAGCGAAATACACACCCTGCTGCCAAGGTGCCAAATCAGATTTCAGCAGGTGGAAGATGAAAAAAGAACAGCCACAGCTCAGGATTAGATTTAGTTTGCTCTGTGCTCCTCAACCTTTGACACAAACACTTATGTCATCCAAACATCAGCTGAATCTCAGAGCACTGATTGAAGCTCAGGGGAAGGCTGGGATTTCAGCCCCTAGCTGCCTGCAGCTTGTCAGCTCCCTGCATCCCCTGTGACACGTGCGGTGCCTCCTGGGGGAGCATGGGAGAGGATCCAGCAGCAAGGCAGCCAGGTGTGCACACAGGGAGAAAAATCTTCAGGGTAGCAGTAAGATATTAGACTTGCAAAATTAAAACGCAGCAAAGGGACAATGCAAGAAATGACATGTCCAGACCAGCTTCCTTTCCACGCAATCCTTCTCAGGATATAGAGGGATAGATAAGGCAAGGGGATAGTTTATCCAAGCCTGGCAGTGGGCAGCCAGTTCCTGCAGGGGGACTGAAGGAAACAGAATTGCGGATGCATGGGCTAGCAGGAGGTTTTTCACTGCAGCTGCACACCATGCTTTTAAGTCCAGCTGTACTGATGAGATGTCAAGGTGGGTATCATATAGTCACTTATTGCTATCAGAATGGTATTAAATGTACCCTAAAAGCAAGCTACAACCTAGCTCAAATTTTCAGCTGCCAGCTTTGAGCCAGGATTCATCTTAACAGCAAAAGCATTCTGTTCTTGAGGTTGATGTTTTCAGGATGGAGCCTTACTGTGCCTTAATTTTTTTTTTCCTGTAACACAAGCTTAATTCTCTCTCCTCTCCAGGACTGCTGTAAAAGGATGCATGAAACAGAAAGCAGCTCTGGCTGCTGTAGAGCTGCATGAGAACAACTGAAGCCCATGGAAACCACAGGCAGAACTTAGGCCTTGAAGTAAAACAGGACTGGCAGCAAATTGGCCCTATAGATCAGGAGTGCCACTAGGAACTGCACAAATTCCCAGCAGCAGAGCAAGGGCTAGCTCTGGCTCAGAGGTTGCTTGTCCCACTCCACGCTTGCAGGATCGGCCACATCAACCCAGCTCACCCACAGCCACGGCCTGACAGCAGCATCCCACATCTCAAAGTGATTCTGGAAGGTTTCTAAGGGACCATACACAGGTTAGCTTGCTGGAAAAGAGACTGTTGCAGCCTCAATACATTTGTGGTATGTTTCATCTGCTGACAGATCATTGGGGGAAACCTTTAAACTTCTTCATGAAAAATGCGTTTGACGCTTGGGTCTGTCACAGAAATTGAAATGGAAAAATGTCAAGAGATTGTATTTGAATACCTTGATTCGTTTCATTAATTAAAATAAATATTTCATGCATTTTAACATAGATTATATTAAACTACTTTTATGATGTTTCAGAAGTATAAAGCAGTCTTTGATGGCCCATAGTACCTTTTCGTATCAGTTTTGTCTCTGACCAAAGAATTCCAATTTCCATTCTGTGTTCTGTTTCCAGAAATCACATTTCCCAAAGGTCAGGATTTCCCACATGTTGAAAAATACTATTTTCCCACACAGACCTCTTTAAAACCTATGCAGAGACAGGCATTTGAGCTATTACAGCAACTTAGCCAGTCAGCTCTGAGCATTTCTGTGTGCATCTTACATGCACCACACTGGTGGCAGCTTGCTAAAAGCAACATCAAGAAAAATAAAGATCTCTTCCTGATAGAGGACATTCAAGGTGAGGTTTTTCTTCAAGCAAAGAGAAGGTTTGTACACGAAGTAGCTTAGGCAACAGCCTCTTCCTTAAATGAAATACTCTTATACAGAGCGTCTTCTGTACTGAGAGAAAGAAAAGAAGGCATTATCATTTGAAAAAGAAGTTTTCAGTTGTAACACAAGTTGGGTGTGTTTTTTGTGTGCTTGTTTTTTGGCTCTGAAGATAGAGGTGGGCTTAGAGACAGCCCAAGGTACCCACTGAAGTCAGCACAAGATGTTCTGCCATCTCCACAGTGCTCCCAGACTCTGGTGGCTCTGAGTCTGCCTAATGCCCAGCTCTGGATCACTAACTGCTTCCCAAGCATGCTTCACACAAACAAGATCTCGTGTTCATTGCACAGATAGATGCTGAAGACCAATCCAGAATTCGGTGCTTTGGCAGCCATCCTGGACTGCAGCTCAGAAAAGCATTTAAGCCATTAAAGATCAAAGTTGAGGTGAGGAGAGCAAATGAATGCAGGAGGTAATCTACGAGCAATCTGGGCTGTACCATCCATTTTAAGGGATTTAATTTCAGTAACATTCCTTATTTTATGGGCTGCCTCCCTTTCCCTTTCGCAGAAGCACAGCACACCTAAGCACAAGCTGAGAAAGCCCTTTTCCTCCCCTTATTCCTCGAGTCTCAGGCTTTTAAAATCTAATTTGAGATGCCAAGGATTCATGTTTAGCTGCCATCTCTGAAGATGGAGTGCAGGCAATAGAAGACACCCAGCCCATTAGACTACGTTGTACTTCGCTCCCCGAAGACTGCACTCAAAAAAGCAAGTATAGACTTTTAAGGCTAATTGGTTCCAAAATATATTCCCCAATCTCCCTCATTATAGCCCCTCTAGGGATAACTTCAGTAAAATAACTAGTGATATTTAGGTAGCTGATGCTAAGCAGACTATGCAGTGAGACTGTGCAAGATAAGTCCCCAGGCATTTTTGTCACCCAGCTGCTCAAATGTTTAAGTTCCATAAAAATGCATGTCCCAGATAGCTTCTAAGTTTGCCTTTGTCCTCTCAGGCACCGGAACAATCCTCTTTTGGCCTCGTATTCTCCTCTGCCACAAAAAGCTCCTTCACAAACCATTAGCTCTAACAATATGAAAAATACTGCTCTGATTAAACAAAAGTGAAGGTTGGTTTTAGAAAACCGTCTTCATTCTGAGCTTGGACAGTCGGCTTTGGAAGTCAGTCGCTGATTGCAGCAGGTTGGCCATCAGACTTCTCCTTTTTTTATTTAATGTCAGCCCTCCTCAGGCATTAGGGTCCCTAAGCGCCGGCCCTACAGGGAGCACACCCATATTTCCACACACGGAGGATGTTCTGTGGAGAGGGATGACCCAGGAATCAGAGCAGCAGTAAATAATAACAGCCCTCCTGGTTTTTTCTGCTGTGTGAGACAGCACTGAGGATGGCAAAACAACATAGTAGCGCACCTTTCCCAGTGACCTATTTAAGCTGCATTAAAAATGCCAGCTACAGTTCTCCACAACTCACTAATGACTCATGTATTTCCCAATGAGAGATAACTGAAGATCCCTTTATCATGCTACTGCTCAGCGAACATTTCCTTCACCAGTAACCCCTCCAGTGCCAAGCTGCTCAGTGGCTGCAGACTCACAGTGCTTATCCCTGGCAACTGGGCCTTGCCAGTTAAAAACGTAATCAATAATGACATTATTAGGAGATTGAAGCCTAAGCATCATTAATTGTTAATGAGTGGAGTTTAGCTTTTGGGTGTGTAGCCAGCAAGCATAAAGAGAGGTTTTTGAGCTGCGTGAGGCAAATTCTGCATTACTGGAAAAAAAAATGGTGCCAAGGGTTTGAGCCGCCCCTCCCAACATCGTGTCCTAATTTACTTCAAAATAATGAAGGGAAAAAAAGTCCTCTAAACTGGAAAAAAACCCATGGTGTAGGAAAATACTGTTAGGAAAAACCAACAGGAAACTTCAAGCGAGTCTGAAAACCCTGTATGAGCAGCTCTGCACTCCCCCAGCTGGCTGACTTGCTGCAGCTATCCAGTACAGTAATGTTGCCCAGCTCTATGAGGATACAGAAACATGCCCACATCTAGCACTCCCCAGCACGGGCACAGCCCTTGTGAGGGATGAGGACAGAACCAGGGTGGTGAAAGATGATCCCAGGGCAAATGCAGAACAGCAAACATCTCCAGTGTCCAAATTTGATCCAGAGGCACATGGAAGTAGCGAGCACGCAGGGAATTTCTAGTGATATTAAATAAGATGGGTTTTCTAGCTTAGTTCAATACTTTAACACAGTCCATAAGCTGGGAAAACAGTTCCACTTTGTTTCTTCCTTCAGCTTTAACACCTCCACCAGGCTTTGATTTTCCAGGCTCCAGCCTGAGTCCCCAGACAACCACTGCCAGCAAAGGAAGATGAAACATGCTTTTGGTTTTTGTTTGTCTCAAAGCAGCAGATGATTATGAATCACAGTCACATTTTGCAAAGCTAATGAGCATAACTGATACACGTCGGTCCTCTTTCAGATGGCAGGAATTGTGGGAGGGGAAAGAGCGTTCAGAATGAAGTACAGAGCAAATTGTCATGCCAGCTGAATTCAGGCAGATTGAATGCAGGACTTAAATAGCTTGCATATATGTCAGATGCTCATGTCCATCTGGTTAACTCCTTAGAGCGGGTATGCTCTTTCTAAACCACAATGGCATATGCAATGTGTCACACTGAAAGATGGAGCTGCTGGGCATCATATCTCCAGCACAAGAGGTTTTGTCTCACAGTTTACCTTCTAAACAGGAAGAGTACAAACATTTTTCCCCTGTTTAATGAATGGGAACCAATCACTTCGCTTTGCATGGAAATGCAGGGCTATGAAAGAAGGTGAAAACAGGAAGATGTCATCACAGGTTTCATTCAAAATCACATTTGATCACTGCTGCATTCATACAAGTTGGAAAAGCCTGCTGTGTTTCTTGACATGTGGTTGCTTTGGACATTTAAACCAGTCAGAGAGTAGCAAAGTTAGTTAGAAACTGAAATATTTATGCAAAAATATACTGCATAAATTAGCAACATGTATGTATTAATGCTTTCAGTGTTTTAATTATATAACGATGCCCAGTCAGCACTGAATCACAATATAAATGTCTGAAGACATCAGATAGCCAGATGAGGCAAATAAATTATAGCTGTGTCAGATGAAAAGTGCACTACGAGTGCTGGATATTAAGAAAACATTTAGACAAAGGTGACATCCTTGAAGCGAGGCAGCTATTTTCTAAGCATTTTGAGCAGATCAAGAAAGAGTAAAAGTGGCTGGATAATTACTGAACTCATGCTGTCTGGCATGTTTGGCTCTAACATCTTTCAAGATTGATGATAGTTTATTGGTAAGAGCAGGCACATTAAACATGTCATCAGCAAATGCAATAATAATCAGGGCTACCTTTCAGAGGACAGGAGGCTTCACACTGTCAATATCAGCACTTCTATTCAGACCAGGAGCCCCAGCAAACCCCAATCCTCACGCGGTGGGGCACATGTACATCCTTAGATCAGTGCACATTCTGCTGTTTGGTGGCTGTTTAAGTGATAAGTACTAAAACATAAAACTAACAATCTGGACAGAATACATGAGACATTTATTCGTTGTGATGCTCTCCATCTAGGTGCCCTGGAATGACAAGCACTGCAAGGAGATGGCAGCAGTCCTGACCAAGGCAGCATGGGTGGAGCTTCCAGTGCCTGAACTGGGATGACAGCTTATAGTTCTCCTACATTTCCTGTCTTGGCTGATTAATGTGGTCACCAATACTTGCTACATCTTTGACATTTCTACATTTACATTTCCACATGCAACTGCTAGTTCAGTATCATAAAGCATTGCCTCAAGTTGTCCCAAAAGACAGATCAACATCAAAAGTATACCTGAAGAACTGAAATCGGTCAAAATTCTTGATTTTACCTCTCCAGTACTCAACCTCACATCTCCCTGGGCTAAAAATTCTCTGGAAAGGTACCACAATTATATGCAAAAATACCTTGCATGAGCGGTTTGTCTACAGTGCTTTGAAATTCCTTTTCTGCTTGGGTCATCAGATAAGGACAGACACCTCCACAGGCACTTCTCTAATCTCTGTCCTCAGACACAGAGGATGTAACATTTTTAACTGAACTCTCCCATGTAAACACAAAGCGGCCAGACCTGAGCTCCAATCAGTCTTGTATTTACAGCCTGTTTATCTCAGCATTGTACAGTGTTGCTGTCCTGAAGCTGTGGCACAGTTCTTGTTATTTACTTTCTAGTTTCCTCCTCAAATCCAGACTCATTCTTCCCTTACGAATCGCTGGCTTTTTTAATTTTGCAATTCGTTTTCAACAGCTGCAAAACATCACCCTGAATGTAAAATTAAAGTTATCCACAAATCCATGAAATCTTACCTGAGATGCAAATAACTGAGTCTTCCTAGCTGTATAGTGAGAAGTACCAGAGGTAGAGGCTGCAAAGATGCCTCTGTCACAAAGCACATATGCCAGGGCAGGGGAAGACTTCCTGGGACAAAAACTAACTACTGTATGGCAGGATTTGTCAAGCTAGCTCTGCCCATTTTCTGTTCTGTATCAGACACTTGACCCAGTGCCCTCTAGGACAACCTTCACTGACTTCATTATGTCCTGTCTCGGGAATCTAAGGAGAATAAACCCCGTTCTTGCCAACTTGAAGGCTGATTTGGTGAGCTTGTGAGGTGTGGCTACTTTAGATTGGCTTTAGAAGAGGAATCAAACATCATCTTAACAAAACCTGAGTTAAGAAACTACAGCATCAAGCAGGATTAGAAATAAAGTGCAGGCCTTTGGAACTGCAAGTTTAAAGACAAGTTCAAACTGTCCAAATACAGATTGACCTGAGTCAGAAGCTTGCACTTGAATATTAGCAGGAAAACCTGGCAGCACTATAGACTTCCCATTGTAACAAGTGAAACAAAACAACCTTCCCTGCCCAGATTGTCTCTGGACATAGCAAGCCTGAGAAACATGCATCCCATGCTCTGCTTCTAAGCCTTTCCTGCCCCCTTAAGATGGACATGGCCCTCTTATCACTTAGAGGATACTGGAGAGTTAACATCAGCAGAAAGGAGGAGGGGAGATCAGAGGTTTCAAAAATAGCTGCTGTGTATAAGCACGTTTCATAAAAGGCCCAAACATCCCAGATACATTGTCTTTGAAAGGTATTAATATTTGGGTCATATAACTTAAACAGCTCCACCTCAAACACACAAGCTGTTGGCTGATCCCTTTCAGAAGGCTCAGCCCGCCTGCACGTACCTGCTGGAGACCCTGCACTCAAGTGGGGCATCCCTCCATGCACCAGCTCTGCACAGTGCTGTCCCAGCAGAATCCATGCTTGTGTATGAGCTCTGTGATATATGAGACCGAGGCATATAATCGGAGCAATGGTTCAGTCTGTTGATATATTAGTGTAATACTCTGGATGATGCAGGAGTATCAGAACAGGCCTATCTGATAACATGTACGAGTAATTCATCACCAGAATGAGTTGCTTCAGTGATGTATTACACAGGAAGAAAGAATGCACCATCTAAGGGGGGAACACAGGTCCAGCAAAAGAAGCTGCTTATTTTGAGGGAGAGATATTCACAGACCCTAAATGGCTTCTTTGTCACCAAGGCATTAGCACTGAGCAAAAATACATGATGTACACCCACCCTCAAGTACAAATCCAGTTAGCTGACCACTGGGAACAAAAGAAACTTAATTTCACATGCACTAAAACCACAAACCTGAGTGCTGCATTCAAAATTCATACTGAGAATCCCCTCGGATTTCTTCAGAGTGTGGGATCTGCAATTTAAGCACTTTACAACTTTGCAGATTAAAATAAATTCAATGAAGTGATTTTTAATTTCTTATTCTGTATTGATTTGCTTCTTTCTTTTGGCTTTTTGAGCCTATTTAATTTAGTCCAAACTAATCCAGCAGGCCAGCGGGATGAACAGAAGGGAGGGGAGGAGACCCTCTTCCCTTATAAATCCAGAGCGGCTTGTGTTCTTTAATATCTGCTGTATATAAGTTCTTTGTATCTACAGAGATGACAGTACAGTGTAATGAGAAATGATTTTGAAGTAGTAATTTAAACCCTATACAATAATGACAGCAAGAGATAAATAATTAATGTTGCACTTTTTTTTTTCAGTGCTTTTCATCTCAAGGAGTCTCCAGACTCCTTGCAGTCTTTATAATTGACAAGAATCAATTCGCTCAGTGTTCGCACATCCATCTAAACAGAACACAGATCCTGCAAAAGAGCACACAGAGCTCAGCAGAGGAGGCTGGGACTGGTAGCAAAGCATGTTTCACAGCAGAGGCAGTTTCAGAAACACAGGAGACTTGGCCAGACTGGAATTTGGACAGAACTCATGGGTTGTCATCTGCATATTTGCAAAAGGTGTCACTGCACAGCTTAGAAAACCCTCAGGTTTGTCTTGCTGCTTGCCTGATATGGGAAGCTGATAAAGGGAATAGATGCATCTCTAAGCTGTTAGTCAGAAGGCAGGACTAGGTGAATCTAACCTTGCTGGCTGGCACCCCAGCAATGAAAACAGATGCTACTCTGCCTTCTGTAAGAGCGGAGCACTCACTGCTCTTAAACTACAAGCTGGCACCAACTATCAACCTCGTGGCATGTAATGATTTAATTCAAGTCTTCTTCCTGAGCTACCCTTCCAGCTCAGAAACACCATTCCCTCTTAAAAGAGACCACCTTCCCCAGAGCTGCCATCCAGCTGCTGTTTGAGGGGCAGCCTGCTGGCTCTGCCAGCCTCACGTGGCACACAGCAGCACAGGGAGATCAGAAGCTGCATTAGCAATCATTCTCTTTGTGAGCCAGCACACAAGAAGGGAATATACTAAACTGTTCATAAGTAGAAGCTGACTTGTTTTTGAAGAGATTCACACAAAACATCTTTGCCTCCCCTCCACCACCACCTTTTTCATGCTTGGAGAGGCAATAATTTCATTAAGTGATTAAGTGCTTTTATTCCTCTGACTCATAGTTCATAAGACATATGAGCATGAATTTCAATTAGTTTTTCTTACAGAGAAAATGGGATGGAAAGAAAACATTCCTGAGCAATGCAGCAAGCATGAGATCAACTGTCCTTAGTAACCCTGGTGTAAATCAGCTGCAACTCTACTGAACCACTGGAATTTATGTGTAGAATTAGTGCAGTACTGGAAGACAGCTCAGCACATGCAACTTCAAACTACTCAAGCAGCTTTAGTAAAAGCTAAGGAAGTTAGGTTTTATCAGCTTTATAGGTGCTTAAGTTGTTCTAAAAAATATATACAAAAATCAAGTTCAGCCAGTGGCCTTTCTTGTGTGAAAAAGACCAATCTTCCATGAAGTCACGTGTAATAGTTTGGAAGTACCATGTCTCAATTGGTCCTTCTTTCAGAGGATAATTACAAAAGGGAGCAGCTAAAGAAATAGCAGTTTGAAAGGGCAAAAACACAACCTCAGTAGAAGCATGTTTCTGAGCCCAAGAAGAACCTCAATCCATACAATACACACTGTTTTTTCTCCCTAGGAAATAACAATTTCAATCGCAACAGCTGTAATTCCACTACAAAATAGCCACTTCTAATTACCACTTCATTTGATGTTTTCATTGATAAGTTTATACCAGCACCAGTTACCATGGAGCTGCACAGTGTTTTTCTCCTGGGCTTATTATTTATCATCCAGATCAAACAGTTTGAGAAGGTTAAAGCAGGAGGGGAGCCCAGAGAGACATCAGCTGGACCACAGACTGAATGTATTTGTGATGCCTTGCTTGCCTCCAAGTTAGGGCCTTTGGGGATGTCACTGTAATAAATAATAAGCAACATCTATTTCATTCTCTAAACTACCTGTCCAATTTCGGGAATAAACATCCCCTCAGTGGAAATGGTTTTTCTACCAGGCACAAATGAGTATGCCCTGAGTCAACTTCAGCAGCCAGAGCCCCACAGGAGCCAGAGGAAATATTCCAGTAACACTTCTGAAGTTCTGGCTCCAAATGACACAGAGGTATTGGAGTTACCATAGTTTCATTCAAGTCCATAAGTAAATGAAAATCAGCTTCAAAACACACAGGTTCTTTTTCTACACCATGGCAAATGCTGCTTGTGGATCCCCCTGACACGGGACCAGACTGCAGCCCTCTCCATCAGAGCATCCTTCAATGAAAGGTCGCACAGTAGCAAGAAGAGAAAAAACAGCTTCAGAGAGCAGACAGTGTAGCAGAAAACATTCTGAAAAGGACACAGTGTCAGAGGAGAGCCTGAAAATGAGGCACTGTTGCACCACAGTTCACTGAACACCAGCTCATGAGAATACCTTTATTTTCTGTATCCAGGAGCAGGAAGGGCTTCGAAGGTCAGTAGATTCCAGACAAACCCACGACTGCATCACTTTTTCCAGCATATTACAGATGGAATCAGACAAGCTCCCTGAGGGAGAGCAGAAAAAGTAGGCTTTGTCTTGCAATTAACTATTATCAAATGGTTTAGAGTAGATTTGTTAACCACTGAACACGTGGGACCTTCATTAAGTTGCATCCAGTGCAATGCACGTTTTTGGCTCTGTGCTGTTCCTCATCAGTAAGATCTAGTCTGCAGGTCACACTGGCAGAAAACCTGAGCCACTTCTTACTGTATTTTGGCTTCCTACCTTTGAGTTCAGAACCATGAAGCAAATGGGTAATGTTAAACATGCTTGGAGCTGCCAGCTGAATCAGAGCCCCTTCCACATGCACAGCAGAGAAGCCAAGACTGTAATGCAACTGAAAGTGCAGCAGTGACAACAGAGCAGCAAGGTTCCAGGCTTCAGCAAGTCAGGATTTGCTCAAATGCAACAGCCAAGGGAGCAGAAATAAAGGAAAAAAAGCTGCCTACCTTCAGAAGGCCCCAGGTACATATGGATCTCTAGCAAGATTCCCCAGTCTCCACTGCCAACCCTTTATTGAGGGCTGGGAAGGGGTTGATCTCAGCTCCAGCCCTTCTGATCACTCAGATACATTTCACATACCTGAGCTCCCCTGGGCTGGCCCTGCCTTCCCACCTGGAGCTCAATCACTGCTTCAAGACATGACAAAGCATTTCCACTACACGCTTACAGCATTTCAGCAGTTAAAAATCAGACCATCTTGACCACCACCAAGAATCTCCAGTACAGCCTTTGATAATGAGCTTTATACAGCAGAGATAGACGATGAGCTTTGCCAAAATCCATAAAGGGCTGATTATACCTCTCAGCACTAAGACTGGCCTTGTAGATTTTCATGATTATAACTTCCAGTGAGGCTCAACTTCAAGTTCCTTTGAGACACAGAAATAACTCAGTTGATGATTATGACTCCAACAGGGAACATCCGTCCCTCAGTTTGATTTGTTGTCTGTTCACTTTTCCTTTTAGCACTTGGGAATGAGAACAGCATGGGTGATGGCCACTGCCATCAAATGCCACTGATTCATTTCCATCCCTGTGCTGATTTCATATTGATCAGTGAGCTGAAACAGACTTATTCAAATTCTGTTTCAGCAAAATGAACCCTGATGTTTGTTCTGATGTTTCTAAAGAATGCAGAACTCTTCCCTTCCCTTAGGATTTCTTCACACTGCTTGGTGAAGCTATTTATCTCTGAACACTTCCAGGCCCTTTGCCCAGGGCCCTGTTGTGCCACTGTGCAAAAACAGTAGCAGTGAGGAAGCTCAGAATCAAAGCTGTGGTTTAACAAGAAATATTAATGCAGAAGTCAGATTTAGGAACATTATCCCTACCTTGCATATGCAGGATTTCAGGATGGAAAGCTTAAGGTTCTTAGCCCTTTTTGCAATGATATAGGCATGTCAAATTCTAGAATTAAACCCTATCACTTAGTCCAGTGCCTTAAATACAAAGACTTTTCATTTACATAGATGCACAGCATAAACAAGCTCAAAGACAGCCTGGAAAGATTGCTATGGTGGCTTAACATCAACAGCTTTGGGTGACAAAATAGCTTCCCCATCCATCCCTCCCAAGGCAGAACCTGCACGAGCTTTCATCTGCCAGAGTGACCATTCTCTCCCAGGACACCAGCAGTTAGCCATTTCCTGACCAGGTCATTCATTTAATGTGCCCTAATAAACATTCCTCTGTTGTCCAGTGTAATTATTTGTGATCAAGGCCTAATGCATGATTCTGACAGGGATGTTCTTACAAGTTTTGCAGCCTGTAAAACTGTCAGGACAAATGCCTTTTTACATTTCTGTTCTTCAAGTTGAGCTGTCAAGAAGTTACCAAGGGTAATAGCTTATATAACTATTGACTATGACTGGTCACTGGACGTTCTTTCCCCTGTGCCTTGCTCTGTTGAACAGCTCTTTTATGGTTTCCCCAGTGAATGTGAAGGTAGGATTAACTCCAGGAGCTGCAGTAAACACAGGAGGTGAACTCAGCATCCCTGCTGCTACAAAGAACATGCATTAGGAACATAAAGCACAGGAGCCTTTGAGTGACAGCCTCATGAAAGCACAAGTCTGACAGCCCAGATACCACAGGCCTTGGTTTACTCTCAGCACTGAGACAGAAAACAAGTTCTCCCACTCCATCACTTCTTCCAGCTGAAAACACACACTACCAGCAAAATCCCAGCATGAATACCCTAGAAGTTGTTGAAAGAAGGCAGTAATATGGATGGTTGGTTGGCACACAGATACATTTTGGTAATAAGGATGCTATCCAAATCAGAGAATGCCTTGTAACTGCCAAAATTACTCTTATCAGCCACATAACAGCTGTCCTAAGGAAACCACTCAGACTTTACTGACCTAGGCTAAGCTGACAACATCAAATTCAGACCATTTTGAAGTAGCACAGTGCAACATGAGAACAGCAGGAGGGAAAAAATAACACTTCTGTCCCTAGAAAGAGGTCAAAGTATTACACTTGTGCCTATTTATCACCTGCAGTTCGTCATATCAGCAATAATTCCAGGTAATATAGGTAGAACCTTTTATTATACAGTCTGAGTAGCCAAGAGTTCAGGGTTATTAGGTTACATACCTGTGTCTGTTTATTACGCAGACCGTTGCTTTGCAGATTAAATTGCTTTTTCTCTCTACGTACAAAAGGACTGAGATTGCACATCTTCAAACCAAACACTATGTCTTTCACAAGATATCTATTTCTTCTTGGGCTACCCACTGCTTTTCCAGTGCTTATTCTTCGCACCAGATGTGTCTGCTGACTGCTTCCTCTGAAGAAAGAGCTACGTGTAGCTGCAGTCTCCCCTCAGACAGCTCTGTGATTTTGCTGGCTTAAAGCAACACCTTGTCTTCTCGTATCACATTATCTCAATCAAAATAGAGACAAGGAATGAATATTTGATGTTATGAGGCAGCAAAGAACCAGCAACACAAAGCTCGTTGTTTCAAAGGAAGCATCTTTGTGCAAACCATGTTTTAGATACAGTTCCTTTCCTCCTGCTCTGCTACAGGTGCATCACAGGGCTTTGTCCTAAAGTTCAGTGCAGAGAATGAACTAAAAATGCAGGAACAATTCAGTCCAAAGAAATCTGAGGATCTGGCATATCCCAGCAAGAGCCAGAAGGGAGTTTTCTGCAAGCCTGCCTTCACGCTTATGTGCTGAATCTGTCATGTTCACAGACCTACCTGAAATGCAAGCCTCAAATCACAACTGATCACACAGCTATCTACCAAAGAGCAACACACTCACTTGTAATACCCAGTAACAAACAACACCCACAAGCATGACAGCCTCCTCCTGCACCAAGATGCAACCTAGGGAATACACTCAGGGCCTGCAGCTCCTAGTTTTCTGCATCTTCAAACACACAGAATTGAAAGGGACAGCAAGTCCAGCATGCTTAACCCCTACACAAAAGGTCACAAAAGAAGCTCCCTGAGGCAGTTTGGAAGGGTTAAGTAGGCTAACACTAACTCGGATAAGCATTGCTCCTCCAGAGGAGGTGGAAGCACTACTACTCACCAAAACATACTGTAGAAGTCTTTCATCTGAATTCCAGCTTTGGACTTCAGGGGCATCTTTGATATTAATTCCCATTCAAAGTCAGCACATTTCTGCAATATCAAATAGGAACAAAATTAGTGCAAGAGGGAAGGCAAAAATCAATTTGGAGTAATTCAGCTTTTACATGATTGTACTCAGTCTTTTTCTACCTGTTATTGCATATTCAATTCCAAGTTTCCATGGCCTTAAAAAAATAGCAACTGGTGCTGGAAGGAATTAACTTCTCCTTGTTCTGCTAATAGAGCAATTTTCCACTTGTCACTATAAATATCAGGGTAGGAGGTGTTTGTAGCAAGGGTTACATATGAAGAGAGGGAATTTGGCACATGCTGCAGGACACTATTAGTCTGTAGGTGTCAAAATTTCATGAAAGAACCTTCATTTTTATTTTTTAAAGCAGACAAAAGACTCCATGGTAAAGCAATTCACCTAGAGGTCTCCCACTTTGCTACTGATGGAAACAAAACATTGGAAACCCCATTCACACTATAACTTGCAGTAGGATTAGAGCAGCATCTTCACTGAGCAGACAAGTCCAGAAGACCATACATTGTTTTCTAGCTTCTTACCCCCAACTTGCCCCAAACCCCACTGATTTCCTTAAAAATTCCTTTTAGCAGAGTAAAAAAAACATCTCATGAAAGAAGCAAGGTGAGGGGGAAGCACCCAGATATTTTTCTTCTTGAGCACTGCAAGATAGAAGGACGTGGAATCCCACATTTCAAAGCAGGAAGGGAAAAGCAAACCCTCACGCTTATAAACCCTACACTGTTATAAAGGTTCATCTACCCCAAATCCACAACTCTCCATGCCAGTATACCACACAGTAGGCCCAGCAGATGCATCACTGCCTACCATAGGTAGACTGCCCTTAAATGTTTTAGGCTGTAGCATTATAGCCTTGTTACTTCCTCACAGTACCTTAAGGGGGAAGGAATCCACCCTCACATGGCAGCCCCAGCTTGCTTTCTTGGCTTCCCCAAAGCAGATTAAGGATCCTTAAACCCTTCACAAGGCTGTAGGAAAATATCACTTCTGCTTAAGTTTCTTCTCTGGAATGGGACGACAGTGCTCTTTCTTCCACATCTCTTTATTCATCAAAAGGTGAGACTCAGTATAACAGCACTCAGATCTCAGACAGTGACTATAATCATTAGTCTAATCAAAATAAAACTTGATACAATAACAGAACAATGTTTGGTTGACTTATTCCAGATAACATTTTCTCTCTTAATGCTCCACCTCTGCATCCTCCCTGGCCTGTGTTGCAGCTATTCCTTGAAAAGCAATCAGCTTTGGTGAACTACTTTGCCTCCTCAGGAATGCAGCAGGGTTATGAGAGCAGTTCTATCTATATGGAAATGCACATTTCAAATATATCCATCCTAGTAATCAAATCCAGAGGAAACAATTCCCTAATATGGAGCTAATAAAAGTTGATTTTAAGTCAGCCTGAAGCTGTAAGCAATAAGGAGCAGATTTATAATGGTGGCTTTCATTATTGCTGTTTTTGTTCTTTACAGTCTACACCAGCACAGACTATCGGTCAGCTTGCTGCTGAAGTTACCTGTACTTCCTTACCTCCCTTAGCTCAAACCATGTTTCTTCTTCCATTCAAATGGCTCTAAATCTGCCTGACTACACAGAGGTTAGGTAAATCATGGGAGCTTGCCTCTCCTCCTCGGTCTCATCACTGAGGTAAGTTAAGGCATTAAGCCTTTCCCCCACGTGCTCCCCCCTCACACACTCGTGAACACATGCCTTGTGCCATTAGAAGGCAGCAGTGCCCCCAGAATTATCAATCAGCCATTGAAATCCTGCTAGAGGTAGCTACAAGACTATTAACTTCAGAGCAGAAAAACAAGTCAGTAACTAGAACAGATGAAAACATGAGAAGCCCTGGGACTTAATGTGGTCAAGTGAATTTTTCCTGTGTCCTCTCCTCCACCTTGTCCCCATGGATCTCTGGCTATAAGAAACAGTGATCATCTTGGATTGGAGCAATGCTGTGACACAAAGCAGCAGGAAGCAGACCTAAGCAGCGTGCTCAGATCAGCAAGCAGGCATACCTCAGGCAAAGCCCCTAACCAGACAGCATCCAGAAATACTGAATGCAACAAAAGTCCTTTGCTCTCCTTTGTGGTTCCCAAGTGCTGGGCCGAACTCTTCCCTGAAGACTTTGGGTTCACTGTAGACCTCAGTGGTACATTAGTTCCAATTTAAGTAGGAGCAGACTGCATGCATTTCCACTATTCCTGGATAGTCTTATAACTCTTTATAGGATTTCCCACTGGGGACTGAGTAGCTGGGCACATGTCAGAGCCCTGCCAAGGGAATAGCACCTCTCTGGCAAATATTAAAGGATGCTTCCTGTTGGCAGCATGTGCTAAGTGCACATTTATCTGCAGCTTTAACAGGGCATGACTCCTATGCAATGCTGTAGAACTGATATAAAAAAACAGAAGTTCCAGATCTTAAAAACAATGATTGATTTTTCAGGGGGATGATGTAAACAGGATTGCATCAGCCGTTTATTTTCTTAAGTGGTGAACAGTTGTCCAAAGCCTTTGATACAGCTATTTCAGACTAAGATTTTACTACTTAAATAAGGGAACAACAGATTATACTTCTAGCCAACATCTTTTTAATTGAGCATTCACTCCAGATACACGCTGGGAATATTCTTTATTTTGTTCCCTCCCTACAAGGACTGCTTACTCCCCAGACACGTATACACATTAATAGAAACCCAGGTCAGAGAGTAGTATAAACAGACCCATATATTTTTGGTTTACAGAGGTTTGGTCTCCAGAGCTTGAAAGCATAAAATTGCCTGTAATAATAACCATCAAGAAAGCTCTTTGGGTAATTAACAAAGCTGACATGACAAAAAAAAAAGAAAAAGCCCAAAGAGGTAATTCCCAGAGCTCTAACGTGAAATTAATGTATTATTTCTGCCCTTTCAACACTGCAGTCAGAGAAATCCTGTAAGAAAAGGCTGTAAGGTCGACTCCACGACTTCATCGCAGGCAGATCATCAATAAACTATTTGCTGCATAAGGTATGTTTATTTTGTCAATGTTCTGGTTCCTGTTTTACCAAAGAACTTCAACTCAATATCCAGCCATTGAGACTTCCAGCCTGCTTCTGTCTCATTGATATTTCTGTCCAGTGACAAAAAAAATGCCAGTGGAATTTAACTGCTAAACTTTCTGCCTTTAACTCATAGGCAAAGGAAGATGACAGCAGAGCTGAGATCTGTTAATGATGCTTAGGCTGCTTTCCTCCCCACGCTCCTGACTTTTGTTCACTGAAGAAGAGATCCCTGCTCTGCTGCCTTTGTAGCCCTTTACTGTGCATCTTCAAAACACCAGAGACAGGCAACACCTGATTTTGGTATAGAGACAGCAAAGAGATGCATATGCTACCACTGCTCCTTTAGAGATGGAATTGTATTGATTTGGAGCAAGGTAAGCCATACTTCCCTTAAAAAACAAGCAAACAAACAAACAAAATCAAAACCAACAACAACACACTATTGTTCTTCATTAGAAATACAAGTCTTTAAAAATCTTAAAGCTTTCAGTCAAAGAGGTTGGCAGGGGTAAGAATTAAGGGGTGTGTTTGAATGGAGTTATTGCCAGCATCACCCATTCTACAAAATAGATGTGACAGAAGACCACATTCTCTCCACCCCTTACTGCATTTCCAGTACACTTGAAAGAGGAATGACTTTCCTAAATCCCAAACTGACATGACTCCATATAAATCAATCTCTCATCACACTCTGGAAAGGAGGAATAAGACAATCTCCTCAGCATCTCTAATATCAGCATCTAGCCTGATTACTTGTATATTCATTTAAGATAAGGTTTCCTAGCAACCTCAAGGATTTGTAATTAACATTGGGCTTTAAAAAAAAAGGCAGGTTTTAACATCCCCTTGTCTTACCTCTAGCTATAAGCTGCATGTAATTATAAAAGTAGAGTTTGGTTTAAGTAAATTACCCTGGAAGCAGTTTAGTGTTTAAATAGTGGAGACGCTCCTTCAGGTGGCAAACCTGCCTCTTAAAAATGATATTATTAAATCTTTCAGCAATTTTTGGTCCCTTATCATCGTAATACCTTACCATGCCATTCCAAATACACAGTGATTTAAGCAATTCAGGGAGATTTGAACAGTATAGAACTGAGATGCCAGTGCAATTCCAGTACTGAAAGAGTCAGAATTCGATCCTTTGTTCCGTGCCAACTAGAACAGCTAGCTCAAGACATTTCTTTTTTCCTTGCCTCAAGTATTACATCTTTTGCTGTTTACTGTTATTCAATACTGATAACAATGAAGTAAAATATTCATGTACTATCATTATTCTAATGCCTACAAGGATAGGAAATGCAGTTGCTAGCCATCATGCTGCTTGAAGGAGCCCAAAGTTATCAGTACTGTTAGTTTTACGATTATTGACATTGATAGCATTAAATCCTAACTAGTCAGCTACAAAACCTATGGTGAAAAGCATGAAACACCCATAAGCGTCACCCTAGCAGTGAATCTATGTTACGTGCCCAGAACTAAAGCCTTACTAAATAAGACAAATGGCCCCACCAGCATCCGAACTGCTAACTGCATTAAGGAAATATAAAACTGTCTCTAACAATGACAAATCCCTTTCACAGCCTCGGCTGCACAGCTGGAGCCCCCACCCCCCTCACTCCCTTTCCTGGCCAAGCCTGGAAGGAGCAGAGCAGTTGTAATGCCAGGAAAAGTCAAAGCTCATCACAGAAGGAAAGAACAAAGTGATATACTGGCTAAGAGAAAACAGGGAAAACCTCAGCTTAACAGAGCGCACCACTTAAAAGCAATTGAAGACAATATTTCTATTAACGAGTCAACAGGAGACCTCCTGAGTAACAGCTTTCCTCCTCTTGAGCAGAGGGTTGCAGCCCTGTGTCACACAAGGCACAGTTCAGGCTCTTGGCAGAATGATGGAGTCCAAATGTGAGTCACCCACTGTTGGCAGAGGCCCACGACAAGCAGGAAAACACGCTTCGTGCTCCACGTCTCGAAGCAAGAACATTTCCCTACCAGAAGTCACACAACTGGAAGGAAGTAGATGGTAAAGGCAGCAGCAGCACTGGGTGAACTCTGCATGAACCTCTGATACCACTGAAGTTGCAGCAATGAAAGTTTTGACATCAATGAACACCGCAGGGGTTGAGCATCAAACGAAGCTAAGGAGCTGCAGCTCTTTACCCTCTCCACCCACTCCATGGGCAGTGCTGTGGTGGCAAGTGGTAATTAGAAACATCTGAAAGAAAGCTGTTAACACCAAAGCACTTCACCAGTCTGAAGAGGGGCCTGGGCAGAGCCAAGCACTAAAGGAACACTTAAATTTACCTTAACAAAACATTTACATGTTGACGTTGTTTATGTTCTGAAACCATCTGCAAACAGTTTTGGAATATTACACAAATACTGAAATGCCAGCTATACTTGTACATTACTATACAGAACACCCTTATTGAAGTCATAACACTGACATTTACCCAAAGAAAAACATTGATTTTTTTTCCTTATGACGTCTTCAAATTTCACTTTTACTTTCAACTGAACTAAGAACCGGAAAGGAAACTGCAGGTTAAAATAATGCATACAGCAGTTATGTCTGAGTCCTCCTTCCCTTTACAAATATCTGGGGGCTCTCATTTCAGAGTACCTCCCCCACTTTATCAGATTTCCTCGATGAGGAGAGTCATTCCCCAACCACCCCCACTACAGATTCTCTGCTTTAAATCCCTTCTCCATAGGCTGAAGTGGCAAAACCCAGCAATAATCAAACACTCTTTTCCCTTTCAAGCCCTGTCATAGGCTCTAGGTCAATTAGAACTAGCAAAACAGAAAAGACAGGTAAAATCAGAGCGACAAAGTCAAGCTTAGAGCTATATTAAAGCACAAGATAAAGCTCAGATGTGACAGGATTTTTAGACTAAATAACCTGCTCATCTGAGAGCTCTTCCACGTCTTTAGCTTGATCTTTTCTGTTCATATGGAGTAGGCTGCAAAGGTCAGGAAATATCAGATAGAGAAATGAGCTCTTACAATCTTTGCTATTCCCAGGACACCGGGAAAAGGTAGCATCTTCCTGCAGTCTTTGGCACAACAAGCTTTTCAGTAGTCAGCTTAGACATTTGAGTAACTCCAAATCCCCGCTGCATCGCCTTTGAGTTGCATAACCTTTGTACTGACGGTGGATTTTGAAGGTTGTTCTGAGGGGTTTTCTTCCCTCTTCCCTCTGCACAACCGCCCGTGCAGCTCTGCTGCTGAAAAAGCTGCCAACAGGACTCTGGTTTAGAAGTTTTAATTCAGGTTTAGGGCAAAGCCTCTGTTTGAAGAGAAAGATTACTCCCTTCTTTGGGAAGGAATGAAGTAAGAAACCTGAACATGGCTTATCTCTCCAACAGAGCCTCTCAGTCCCACTAACACCTCAGGGGAAGGATGCCCCAAAGCCACACTACGCAGCACCTCAGCCATAACACAGCACACTCCACAGGAGAAAGAAAGTGGAAAATTGAAAGCATATGTCAAATGTAAAGAGTGATATTGTATAATTGATGTGATGGCAGAAACTGAAAAGCTTCTGGTATCTCAAGCATGCTGATGTGCAAGATACACAAATGTTAGGAGGTAAGTACTCCTCTCTAGGAAGTCATGAGGAGAGGATAAGTAAACAGAAGAAAAATAGAGAAAATGGATGAGCAATAACTTCTGATGCTGTACTTTCCCCTTGCAGATTCCTAGGTATATATCTTGTACATACTAACGAAGCCAAAAGGTCCTTCTGATTTGTTCTGATACAAGCCCTGCTGATACGAATGAAGCTCATGGAGTCTCTCGGTATCAGTGGCACCCATGCACCAAAAGGACCTGTTGCACACCTGACTTCTTAAAGTTGAGGTAGAGAGAAGGGCAGCATGATTACAGCTTCACTGAGGCTCCTCTGAAGAACTAGACTGTGAGACCATCTGCCTCCAAGCTGCACTGCGAGCTACAGTGGGCTCTTACATCTTAATTGGCTCAGGATGTAACACCAGAGAACAGGTCAGAGGGGCAGAGCCATTTGTCACACTTATTACTAGCACCAGGCAGGTTTAGTGTGAAGTCCTCTTGGGGAGGAAGCTCGTCCTGTGCATGGAGTGTGGGAGAGAGAGTGAATAGATGGAGTTGGGCAGTAAATCTAGAGATAAATGACTCATGAAGATGGAAGCAGAACATAACTTGTCCATGCATAACAGAGAAAAGTTGAGATAAATAAAGGGATATATTATTTTTTCCTCAGGAAAAGTAGAAAGTGAGAGAAATAGGTAAGGGAGATGGCATCTCAGCAGACTGTGACACGAGTAGCTCATGCAGCTAAGCATTAAGAACCGTTAACAAGTAGAAATTCATCCTTTGTGCTGGCACTTGCTGATGTGTGGAGATGTAGTCAGCAAGAGTCTGTGCGTGAACCTAAGCAACATTTTCTGTTCTTAGGCTGGTTTCCCGTGAAAGAACAAACAAACAGAAACCTCAGCCATGACAAAGTGCATGTGCCTTTATGTGCCTGCAGGACAGGGAGTGTTTTGTACTGTGCTTAGGTGCTGATCTGGAGATGTAGAGGAATGGGTTCTCTCTGGGGAGACACATTCTTTAATGAAATGTGAACAAGAGTAAAGGAGGATTGGTCTGAACTTAGGGCAGAATTTAAGCAACATCTTAGAAAGAAACCCTTGGAATTGTGGCAGTACTTTCTGAAGAATTCAAGTTTCTTAACTTTCTTGTTTTAGTTGAGAACTTTCTTGGTATTGTATTACCAACAGAGAATTAACTCAAATTTCATAAAAATATTAAGAAATGAGATTAGAATGGTGAGCAACTAGCTCTAATGTGCAGCACCGGACACATGGAGGCTGAACACCTTCTTGGCCTTTCCACATTCTACTATAATACAAACTATTAAAACCAATAATGTAATTATTCATTTCTTCCCTTTTATTTTTGAGGTATCAAAATGCCAACATGAAGGGGGGAGAAAGGAAGGTCCCATAATTGTTTCACAGAAGCTATTAAAAGGTGGTATTAAAATAAACTTAATGAATAGATATTAATATCTGGTTAAGGCTGCTCTGACCTCCCGTCTTACAGGTCCCTTTTATGTCTTGTTTGATGAAAGTTTTCTGAGACTGCGAAGCAAAAGGGCAAACTGATTTATGAACAAGACTTATTGTTGCACTGGCAGATTTGTATAATGAGAAATATATTAAATCTAATGAAGGGAAAGCGTGCCTTTCCAAGGAAGTAAGTTTCCACCATGATTAAGTGATTCAATATCCCTCAGTGGATTAATTTAGACAATGCAGGAGGCATGCAGCCACTGTTGCAACCTCTTGCTCTAACGACAAATGTTAAGCAATGTCAAGTATTTGTTTTCTATTTCAAGCTGTGGTGATAAAGTGAGAGGACGTTCACAAAGTGATGAGTTACAAGGGAAGTTGTCCTGATGCCAGTGCATGTGATGATTATGCTGGAAGATGCATCTCTGTCACTTTGCACTGGAGAATGGCATGGCTTTTTCCATTTGAGAAAATCTGTCTATGAGCCTTATTTTACAGCCAGTGACATCTACAGATTAAAAACTGGTCTTCAGATCTTTAGTCAAGCATTGATAGTTTAGGGTGGGTTAGAATTGCTGCTGGTGGCATATCACAATAAGAAATGCATAAGGAGCAACACCATGGACAGAACTCAGAGACAATGCTGTCTCTGTGCTCCTGGGAATGGTCATGATCAGTGTAGATATGCCTTTCAAATTAAGTGCTTGAGCTTGGAATCTTGATGTCCCTTCAGTGAACACTATTTCGTCAGCAGAAGCAGCAGATATATCCTTGATCTCAGCTGCTTTGAAGTAGGACAGACTTGTGTCAAGAGACAAACAATAGGCATCTGTCTGTCCATTCTCCTCCCATCACACTAAAAATATTGATTAAAGGAAGGAGTGCCTGTGAAGATGGTGGAAAACAAGACCAAAGAAGCCAAACATTGATAAACTTAATTAAATTTCTAATGAAAACAGAGGCAGCCTGCAGTGATTACTCTGTGTAACTGAGACTAATACACCAATTAGGCTAATTCATCCCCCAGTGCTTTAAACACCGTTATAAACTTAATCCATATTTCTTCTCATATGTCAACAATTGTTTTCCTCCATTTGGGACACTCCTGGTTGGGCACAAAAGGCAGCAGATATTTTTTTACTAGGGAGATGCTCCATAGTAGCAGATAATGTCCTGCTGGCTTCAGATTGTCCTCTAGGGAGTCTCTTTTCTTTCTCCTGTCTTTCATGGGAGCCCTAATGTACCCTGAACACATAATGAGCCTAGTTCAAGATATTATTAATTAGTGATTTCAGCAGATGGAAACATTACCTGTGTTGGCACAGATGTGCAATGTGTTGAGAAATTCCATACAGCTTTGGGCTGAGGGAGACCTGCACAAGGTGAAGTTCAGACCGTTCCTGTTGGGCCTGCGTTTCTGGGCCTGGTGTTGCAAACCTGATCAAAGTATCAGGTCGGACGAAGTAATCTGCACCCAAACTGAAATAATTTCTTTCTCAAATATTAAGGGAATAAAAATGTAGGATTGAGATGGCCTGACTTCAGCTTTCTTTGAAGTCAGATGTCTGCTCAGAGCTGTGCAAGGGCAGTTTGTGAGGGCTGTGTGCAGCTGTCCATCAGCGCATGGGCCTGCACTCCAGATCAAGGCCTTCCTGTAGAGGTTTTAAGTCATGCATAAGCCTCTAACATTTCAGCACACAGAAATTTCTTCTGTTTCAAATGGAAATGGTATTAGGAAGGTCAGAGACCACCTCATGGCTGTTCTGGGTATCCAGGAGACAAATCATGAGCAAAACAAAGAACAATTTAGCAACGTTGGCTCAGTTGCCTGTCAATAATGTAAACTTAGATCAGCTGGTTAGATACAGTGGCTGTATCAAATAAATACTGTCTCTGGCAATTAGCAGCAGTTAATTTTGAAAATGAGCTAATATAATCAATTATGTCTTTTAATTTGTCAGACAGTATCTTACAGGGTTTAATTTTCTGCTACTACACCTTTCAAATTATCTTCAGGTGCTGTTTTGAATGCAATCATTGATGCTCATTCTGGAAGTATTAGCACTGAATGTGCCCCCCACATGAGGCAGCCGACCCTCAGAGTGGCAGTGATAAATGGAAAGAAGGTGGCAGGTGATGTCCCGGTCCAGCCAATCTTTTCCTATGGCATCAAAACTTCTAGATTTCCACATCAATGGGTGTGAATCTGCTCTGCAGCTCTGTGAAACGTGTGTCTGGCATGTCTTATTTTTATCTCATCCTGCTGAAGGATAACGCTATTTCAGGAGGTTTTACATGAGTAGATTAGAATTATTACCAGCAGGAGGATATGCCATATGCAGATTGTGAATGGCATAAAGAGCGTGTGTATGCATGTATTTCCTTCCCTCCCTCTCTCTGAATCAGATAAGCTGTGCTGAGCTGCCTTGAGTTTGCATAGAACTTGGAACTGAGAGCTTAAAGAGTTCAAATTAAGGAACTGTCTTTTTAGATGGAAATTGTGTTATTTGAATGAACTATTGACCTACTAGTCTAACATTTTACTCATGGATGATTCTAGGAACAGACGGTGAATGCTTGGCATAGCTTCCTCCTTTGTATTTCACCCCCCAGTAAAGGAAGTTCCATGGTAATCTGGAAGAGGGGATGTCTGAGTGATGGAGGTCCAGATGGGGACAGACACACAGCTTTGGGTGTGGCTGTGGGTCACACAGAGCAGAGAGCCCAAGCGTATGCAGTGTGCCCAGGGTTCAAAATCACTGGGTAGGGGACTGTGGATGGCTTCCTAGGTAAGATATGGAGGCAAAAGGGCAGTTCTCAAGCATAGGGTATACAGCCTGTTTCCTAGGAGGAGACACGCTTTGTTTTTTCTTGGCAAAATCTCTGCTCTTGCAAAGATAAAGAGCAATACTCTGCTTGATCTCCTTGCTTTCTTCTTTCTAGTGCAGCCCTCCTGCATGTTGCTGTGCTTTCCACTGTTCTGCAGGGTCTCTCTGCAACACAGGCAAGCTTAGAGGAAGGCAGAGCTTCAGGTATGCCACTGCTCTGCAAACAGCTCCTGAGAGCTGGTGCTCTGAATTTATTGGAAGAAGTTCTTAAGATGATATTCTTCAGTTCCTATAAAGGCAGTAAAGAAGCTGCCTCCCTCAGTGGACAGACAGGCCATGGCTCACTGGTCTCATTGACTACACACAGTGCCTGGCTCCCCTGTTTCTTTACCAAGTTGCCAGGTATTTGAGGATGACAAGAAACAAGAAAGCTGTCTTACTCATTCTTAGGCAGTCAGAGTTTGAGAAACACACAACACCTTCTTTGGCAGCTCTTGTCTCTCTGGAAAGCTTTGTTCACACCTGAGCTAGGCAGAAGAAAACTCCTTTAAATCATCAAAGCAATTATATTTATGCAAATGGAGCAAATGTGCCTTTCATTTTGTTTATAATGAGCGCTGTGCTTGCATAAAAGCTGTGGTTGAATGAAGGGCCAGTAGGCATTGCTGGCATTTGGCTGATTTGCTTAGCTTGGAAGAAAAGCATGCTTTGCAGCAGTGTGGTAAGCTATAAGCCATATATGTGGAGTCACCTCACTGAGAATCTTCATTTCCTCTTTAAATTGGCTCTGCTCAGCAGGAGACCCAAGCACAAATCCACGGGGTCAACTGCAAGCTTGCTCTGTGTTTCCAAGCCTCTTGTTTTGCATGACAGTGGCAGCCAAGCTGAGCAATCTGCAATCCCTAAGACATTTCCTCTTCAGAAGCTTCTGAAACCTGTGCAAGGCAGCAGCAATTCCAATATTCCCTTCTCAACTTTGAGCTGCTTCACAAGCAGCCACCAAGGTCAGAAGCCTAGATTTGAATGTAATAATAATTTTATTCAATTTACAGAAATAATGTGATTTCCTAAAACGTGGGAATTAGCAAGTCAAGCCCAGAGAATTAAAACTGCCCGGAGGCTCAGATGCCCTGAAAGAATCCAGCAGAACTCCATCTCAAGTCAGTAAGAAGCAACACACAGCATCTATTTTTATTATGACATCCTTCAGGTCAGCCCTGCAACGGGGAGGGGAAGAAATTAAAAGGTAGTTTCTCTGAAGACACCTATTTTACAACACATTTCTTTGCTTGTAGCTTGTTAATTTTCGCAGCGGAGTTGCCTTGGGATGTGAATTAAAGAAACAGATGAAAAAAAGTCTTGTGCCTCTAACTGTACTGAAGGCCCTACGCATACTCCTGTGCCTTTGATGAGAAACATTAAACATTTTTAATTTAGCACATCAATTTGAAAATCTAATTTTTTTAATGCTTTGTAGCAGCAGACGCTTTTCACGGTGCTGTCACTACCATAGAAGAATTATGAGAAACTTGAACCGCGAAAAGTAAATTAGAAAAATCTCATTTCGGTTACTCTAAAAAGAGGGGAAATTAGATTTTGATTAAAATCACTCACACATACAATTTTAGGTAAACTAATTTAGCAAGGCTGACTATATAATTTTTTTTGCTTGCCTCCTTGTCCCATAGCAGCAGCTGCTATGGCCCTGTGAGTGCCAGTGGCAGCAGGGGAGCTGCCAAGCGTGGCCATCCCTGGTCAGTCCCACAGGGGGAGAGAGGAGGTCACAAACTGCAGGAAGTACTCACAACTTGTCCTTGAAGCATGCCTTACCGGTCTGCCTAACTGTTAGAGCAACCAGAGTAAATGCTCCTCAAATTTTCCATAGTGCCAAAAGGGATTTAATGCTTTGACTTTCGGGGACGGGTGAGTGATGTGCAGAAGGCGCTCTGGGTTTGTTCTAGTTGATGCTGCTTTGTGAATCCTCCATGAATTTGGCATAATTTTCCTGAAATCTGTGTGTCACTCTAAGTTACTGCCTGTAAAATAGCAGCGTGTATCTTTGGACCCACTGAGAGGGCAGGTTTTAAAAGCATTCTGTTTTGGGGTTATGATTTGACATAGCAAGCACATAGCTGCGATCTTCTCTCCTCCATTGCTTGTAGAGTCATTAAGAGCCTGGTTTGCAGTGTGAATACTCACCTCTGTGAAATTCCATTGTTTTTAGTTGTAAAACTAAAGCTATCAACAGATAGCTGTGTGCTATTGACAGATGGGAACTAGAGAAAGAGAGGAGTTAAGGCCCTGATTGTATACAGCTATTTCCCACATGCTCAACAGGAGCCCCTGTGCTTTTGCAGGCAAGCTGAAGTGGACTCCATGCGCCTGTGCATTTCAGCCTGGTGGAACCAATAAATGTTCCCATGAAAGCAACCACCTGAGCACTTCCCCCTGCTCCTTGCGTTTGACTTTGTGCGTGGTCAGAGTATTTCCCTGAGGCATTATCCTCAGCACTGAAACAAGCTTTAAGTGGGACCAAAGTGATGCATGTGTTGAGTTGGACTATTGCACAGGAAAGAATTATGTCCTTGCAGAGCCGCCTTCTACTTCGTGTCCTCTTTTGCTCCACCAGTAACCCAGATGCAGCAATGAGTACTTTTTCCCTGGATGGCTGGATCAACTGAAATCAGCGAGCTTTTATCTCTCCTCTGCTTTGATTTAATTTGAATACCCTTATAGCAGAAACAAAATCAAAGATGAAATGCGTGAAATGTGAAATGAATTTATTTGGTCCTAATATTCATGAGATATCTGTATGTTGTTGGTTTTTTTTTGTTTGTTTTTTTTAACTCCAGACCCAAACATTTGCAAGAATGCATCAATGTTTTAAATATCCGTGAGGAGACTGAGGAATGAAACGTCTGTCACAGAGAACTGGGGTTGAAACCTCACAATGACCAGTGCTGTTGTGCAAACCAGTGGGAAAGCAGTGCCAGGACCAAGCAGTAGCACAAAGCATCACAGGAAGGGGGAGATTGGTAAGTGATTGATCTGCTTAAAAAAAATATCACAAAGGTGATGCAAGATAAGCTTTTCCATAAACACACAACCTTAGAGATGACGACGCCCGTTTCCCCATTACTCCCAACTTCTGAAGCATGAGAAATATCAGTCAAACTCTTTTTAGCCTTTCTTTCATTACATCTGCTCTTGTTTGTTTGTGTCTGCGGGAGCACCAGGATCTCCCCGTGGTAAAACTTCTGCTGGTTCTACACGGTGTAGCACTGGGGCCTCCAACAGAAGTATGTAATTTGTACCCACGGTGAACCTGCCCCATAAATGCAATGTTTAATCCTTTTTACTGCTGTAGCTTTTAAACTGCAGATTGCTGGCATTGTTTTACCCATCTTCACAATATGCTCCCTTTTTATTAGCTTGTTCTGGCCTTTTAAGTATATGATTAAACTATTTGGTAGCTTTATTGTAAGATCCATAAAATAAGTAATTCACAAAGAAACTTAGAGTTGCTTTTATTTCAATAATAACTATTTCCAGTGTTGCGGTTCTGACATAACAGTGAGTCAGCTGGGGAGCTGACCTCTGTGCCTCCTACTGCGACATAATGCATGGCCTCAGCATGAGGACACAGGATGGAGTCTGAGCAGGTTTTGCAGGATGGCTGCACAGAATCTTTGCTGAGGAGTCCTGAGGTCATAAACTGTAAATTAATCTGAATACCACTCACACTTTCTTTCTCCCTAAGCAAGTGTGGCTCGCAGTTGGAGATCATCAGCATCCCGCTATTATGAGTATGATCTGAGCCGTCTGTGGTTTTGCCAGGACTGATATTTATTTCCTTTTCAGTGTGTTTTTGTGGCCAGGAGCCCATAGGAACCGGTGCCCTTTCTCTTCTGCCCTGCAGCCGTTTGCAGAGCAGCGAGTCACGCCTGCACGGAGATGCAGCCAAGCTCATGTCCAGAAGTCGTGTGTTTGGCAGCTCCTCTTATGCAGGCAGGAGCTGATTAATGCCAGCTGAATCCATGGTGATAGGAGTCAGCGTGGTGATGCTGCCCATGGAAACCAGAGCTGCCGACTGTTGCTGCTTCCTGCTCCCAGGCTTTAATATGTTGTCACTCTCCTTGGCTTTGCTCCCACTTACACCTTCCTCAATCTGGAGTAAACTTGCTTGTTGATGTGAGCCAGGAGGCATTAAAAGGAACTGGAGGCAATAGTCAGTTGCCCTCCCAAGGAATGACCAGCACAGCACATCTTTGTGCTGCACGGGAAAATTAGTGTAGCTTCCTGACTATAACTGCAAGCAGACTGCCTGCTCTCAGGAGATCCGAGGAAGGGATGACTTCCTCTGTGCTGCTGCTGAGGAGCAGAGGAGGATTTAAGTGGTACAGCTGGGAGTGAGGCAAGCACCCAGCAGAGGGATGTGTGCAGCCAGATTCCAGGCACAGCAAGGGGAATGGAGGTCAAAGCAACACAGCCCCACGTGGGGCGGTGGGAGTTTTCCATTCAAATCTGTCCTCTGCACTCCAGATCTGACAGCATAAGGATTCAGACACAGAGAAAGTGCCCCTTTTTGGTAGACTTCTCTTACTGATAAAGAAGAGATGCTCATAACAGCAAAAACTAAAGAACTGTTTCTCGCAATAGACCACTGGCAACTTTCCCTAGGAAGGACCAGCCAGGCATCCCAAAATGTTTGATAGGAATAGTCAGACAGGCAGTTCGATACTGAAATAGACAGTAAGAATGTACTGTATTGCTATTAGCTGTAGTAGTAATGTGGGGATAGACATATTGGTAGCTGTCACGGAAGTATTAAATCCAAAATTACTCATTGTTATCAGCGCTGATAAAAATCTAGCTATCAAATTCTTAAATTGGTATCTGGAATGATGAACTCTCGGTCTCCACTATCACACTGATCAGGGACAGGCTGCTGCTGAGTCTGTCTGGACTCTTGCCTTGTGCTCTCTCCCCCAGATAATGTTCAAAGCCCAACACACGGAGCAACAGCTGGATTTCACAGACAGATGTGGGGAGCAGCGAGGCAGTGAGATGGCTGCGATTAGTGTGATAAACAGCAAGCACGGCGTGCAGCTGCCTCGTGGCTGGCAAGGTTTTGCAGCAGCAAGGTTCTGTGTCATCCCTGCCCAGAATGTCCCCATGCTGAGCTGCTCCTCAGCAGCACTGTCTGCCAATCTCGGATCCTTATGGCTGCCCCTCGGAGGTGGATGCAGCCCACAGCTTTATGGGCACTCATTGGATTTGGAGCCACCTTCCAATCCCATTTTCTCACTGCGCTTTCTGAACTCTCCCCTGGCCTGCATGGGAGGCAACATTTCAACATGAAGGCACTAATTGGTCACTGACTGCCGGACTGTTCATGGTGATGTAATGTGACTTCACTTGGTGCCAAGGGCTGAAGTGCTGCTGGTGCATTGGATACCTTTTGGATCCCCTTTATGCACTGCATACACTGCTATTTCAGAGGTACCCAGAAGACCTCGCATTTAAGACACCAAATAGTGCCAGATGCCATGAAAACAAGGATAAGATCATGAGGTGTTCATTGCCAAAAATGGTTCCAAATGTCACTGCCTTGCCTTTACTGCCACTAGCCTGCTGCTGTCCCAGCATGTAGGAATGCACCAAAGCAGTGCTGGTCTTCCCATAACTCAGTGCCTCCTGCAGCAGCCAGAATGAAACCAAATGTTGCACGAAAGCCTATGAAAGGAGTTCACGTCTTCCACTTACCAGTGGAGTTTTAAAGGAGAGTGATTTTTGGTGAGAGGAGTCATTCAAACCATTGCAGCTATTTTTGAACGTGAATCCTTCCTATAACCCCAGAGCTAGCTTCTTGCCTGATGTGATGACATGCTAAAAGCCTAAGGCATACATAGGGGGAGCAGAAAGGCAGGGTCATTATCCCCATTTCACAGGTGAAATCTGAAATGCAGTGGAGATTGAGTGATTTTTCCTGAAACTACATTGGCACTGCAAAAAATCTCACCAGACGTGAATGGAGATGCATCCATGCTGCAATTATAATGGGAGGCAAGTGCAGCTTGTGCCTGCAGCTGCAAGGTCTTCTGATTTTCATGTTTGCTGCTGGCTGGAGGGATTTGGAGGAAGGCAGCAAAGCTGCTGGGGGCTGTGTTAGTTGTGCTTGTGTAAGTATTGTCTGGGAAAAGGGGATGGTTGAGAGCCTGGAGTCTTTCAGCTCGTTTAATAAAGACCTTTCCCGTTGCATCAACCTGAGCTAACAAAGCAGCCTCTGCACACACTTGATTAACCTGAGACCGCTTACACCTGCCCCTGGTGTGTCTGTGCTCAATGAGGGCCAAAAGGCAGCAAAGCAAGTCAGCTGGCAGCCTTCTCCTGAAGCAGCCCCTCGCATGGCACTCCCCTTGCTGTGCTGAGAGCCAGCTGGGTGCGTGGAAGCACAGGAGAGCTTTTGCATATGGGAAAATACATCAGGAGAAGGGGTGTGAAACGTCCCTGCAGGGTGGAATAAATTATCTGTTGAAGAGCTAGTCTGTGGCCATCACCATTACCTGAATTATAGGTCTTTAGTCTGAACAGCTTCAAAGCAAGCTATGTTTTTTTGTATATTACCCCTCCATCCTTTAATATTTAGAAGATGAAAGGAAGGATTTCAAGCACCGGTGGGGAATTTAGGCAGGAACAGAACATTCTGTGACTTATTGTGCAGACAAAGGATGTTTGTCTTAATTAAGGTAAAAACTGAGCAAGACTACATAGGAGCGCTGCACTCTGATGGCAAAAGAGATCTGCCTGAGAACAATCCACCTGAGTGTGTTCTGACCACTTCAGGCTGTGGTCCTGATTCTTCAGCTCAGTTTCTGTTGAGCTGTCAGACATGCCATAAAGCAAAGCTACTGAAAGCTCAGTTAGAGCAGTGAGTGAAGCGAGTTTATGATCTCATTAATAATTAGAAATCAACTTGAGTAGACTTGATTTTTTCAAAAGAAAATATCCAGTATCAATGCCACGAGAAATGAGAGCTAATAAAATGGAGAACATACATCAACCAATTATATTTATTGCACATTAAACCTTGGCACACACAAAAGATAATGACAGATGTAAATCGAGAGCACTTTGAATGGTGTGTCTGTCAATGGGGAACAGGCAGAAAGCCAAAGACCCATATTTCCACCGACCACATGCTTTGAGGTGGGGTCAGGTATGAACTGAGCTACAAAAGTGTGGTCTATGAGGATGCAGGCTAACCTCAGCCTGCTAGCACCTTTCCTTCTGTTTACATCCAGACTCGTGGCTATCAGTTATTTGCAATGGTGGATCTCAAGTAGATGTCCCAGTACCACCTTTGCACATATAGGATTCTGACCCAGAGGGCCTTTCCTGGGCTCCTCCAGCTCGCTTGTTTTAGGAACCCAACTGAGATCAGATCCCCATCGCACAAATGTAGAAAAGGCAGTCCTTAGCCTGCAGAATTTGAATACAAAGAATAAGCAAATAGAAGTGTTGGCCTTGTAATTAACATGCTGGCATAATGACAGTCCATTGGAAGGCAATTTCCATCCCACTTGATGTGGGATCGTGTGTGTGCCATTGAAGTTCACTGTCACCCCAGCTGAGCAGGAGGGATGTTACTCTCGTCTGATTTGTCTGGGATCAAAGTGCTTATTCCTGTTAGATCCCTGCTCTTTATTCAGCCAGCACAACCGTCTGTGCCTCTAATGCAAAACTTCATTTCAGATGGAAAAAGTAGAGCAAGGTGCAAGATTCTGCACAGCTGGAGCACGGCTACAGTGCTGGAGAAACATCTGCACCGAGCACAGAGCCCTTCAGATGACAACTGAGCGAGTCAGCAGGCCTCCATCAAAACAGCCCCATGGGCAACTGCCTGGAGAGCTCCTCCTTGGTCAAGAATTTGTTTCCAAGCAAGAGTTCTGGCACCCAAGCTGAAGTGTTTGCCTTCAGCCTTTCTCCCCTTGGTCCTGCGAGTGGATTGCTGTGAGCACATCTTGCTGCTTCCTTCCTTTCTGCTGCGCCAAACACCCGTCAGCACAGTGCTGAAAAGGAACAGAGAAAGGGGGCTGGCAGCACTTTAATTACTGTGAGTGCTTGTTTGGTGCACACGTGATAGCTTCCTATGATACAGTAACTTCTCTTTCCCTATGCAAGCACGGTATTTCTATTTATCACCATGAAACCGGAGCAGCAAATTAGAGAGGGAATGGGAGCAACTGCATTGCTCTATTTGTAAGCAAAACTGGCTGTGTGTGCAGAGGAACAACAGTTTCTGCTGAAAGCAAGTGATGGATTTTCTCTTGCAGAACTCTGGCTCCTTCGGCTCTTCGCTTTCACTTCTTGTTCTTAATTTGCTTTTAAAAGATTGCCCAGGCTCTTGCCAAGTTCAGAAGAGTGCTATTATTCCCATTTTACAGAGGAAAAGATACGTAGATGTAGAGAAGCTTCTATCTTTGAACACTGGTTCATCCCATTCTTTTTCATACTGAAAATGTGTCCAGAAAAACGAGGGGCAGAATCAACCCCTGCTCTGGGCCCTGGGCAGTGCTCCATACTGTGAGCAGGGGTCAGAACATTCCGGAACCGGGGTCACTGGGTGGGAAGGGTTCTGTTTACATGAGGTAACATTCCCTCCATCACCTTTTCCATTCAATTTTCTTTGCTTTGTGCTGCCTGCTAGGGATCGTTAAGCAATACTCCAGTTATCACTGCATATCACTTAGTGTGCTTTGCTCTAATAAGCTTTTGTAAATAAAACCCAGAGAGATGAAAAGGCCAACGCCTGATTACGAGCTACCAATTTGGTCTCATTAAGTTCTTATAAGGGAAAAAAGTAAATAGAATCTTTATCAATCTCACACACTTACAGCTCTGAAGAGAGAGCTTTCCACATTCATTAGGAAGGATGCTGAGAACAGAGATGTGTTTGCAGGCACTTCTGCCTTATGAAGTTGTTAAGGGATGCTTTACTGATGATCGGCCTTTACTTCAATCATGAGATGAGAAGGCAAAGATGGGACCAAAGGAATCATGAAATATTTACAGGCTGTGGTTGGAAGGGGCCAATACACAATGGCGTGCCATATTCGCTCTTCAGATGCTGACACTGATGGTCTTCCTGCATACCGAATAACTTTCCTGCTGGAACTTACTGCATTTCTATTTCAGTAGCTATTGAGTAGAATTATTGATAAATGTGGGAAAATGTAATAGAGGAATTGTGTGGTTGGGCCGAGTGGACATCATCTGCTGATCAACAGCATCTCGCCTGTCATTCTGTATTTCTTTACTTCTTACAAGAGAACCAGCCCTGAAATAGATACCATTTACTTCTGCGCCCATCTTTTTTTTCATCCATACTTTCCTGAATTATGTTATTAGAATCATCAGTTTAAAGGACAAGATGACTACTGTGGCCAATTTTTGTAGCTATTTCAATCTAGGGCTCCATGAGAACTCACCAGGCAGAACTCAGTGCACGCGGGAAGGCTTCCTGCTGCAGGTATGCTCTTAAAATTCAGGGTAATATCTTCCCCCAAGACTGCAATTAGCAAATGTTGGCCAGCTCTGGCAGACCCTGGAATTTACATCAGCTATTTGAAATGGGAGGCAAGGCTAACAGGCTGTGTGTGTGCGCCTGCTTTCTTTCCTACACATTGTACTTCCTTGAATATATGAAATGCATAAAATCCACCAGGTTTTTCCACCTTTCACTCCACACTCTCCTTTTGTTTTGTGCCTCTATACTCCAGTGTCAGTGTTTTCTCCTTCCTTCACAAAGACAAGCAATTCATTCATCAGGCAAATTCATGGAACAGATGAGTAGAGATGCCTTAGTCAACTAATTTCTTGTGGGCGTCACAGCACAAGTGGATGATTTAAAAAATAATTAATGGCATTTTTCTTTTGGAGAAGATATTGCACGGAATTTTTTTTCTCTTTGTTTTTCACAATTCTACTTAGTCTTTATTTTTACCTAGGCTTCAGAGCTCTAACCCCCATTGTTTCTGATCACCCTTCCTTTCGCTCTGCTCAGGAACAGCAGCAGCCATGCCACGTGGGGTACAGTGACACAGAGCTTCACCTTTGCCCATCCTTTGAACTACAGAACAGAAATCATCCATTGATATCACTGAACGAATCCTGCACTGTACAAAACTGTTTGGCATCATCCTATTGGCATTTCCGACCTCTGTTGGCATTTGAAAGCTGACCACTCCTGTGGCATGCTGCTGTCCAAGTGCTGCTCTGACGCTCTTCACGCTGTGCAGTGCCCTTTGCCTCCACCTCTGAGCTCAGCACCGACGCGCTAATGGCAAAGGCACATGCATAAATAAGGCTTGCGGAGCTAAACAATACACCATTTTAATCCACAGGCAACTTAAGATTTTTCTTCTTTAATAACAGAAATATTTGCCGAAGAGTAGTGCCCTTATCAGCAGATGCAATAGCACCACCTTTGGGTCCTGGAACAAAACGCGCTTTAGCCACGACTCTTCCCCCGGTTTTCTGTGTAGCAGACTTATCTGCTGCACTGATGAAGATTTAATATGAATAGTAAAACTGGGGAGGGGGGGAGGAACTGCTGCAGTGCTGAAGTAGCCTATCACAGGGTAGAAGCAATGGCAGGTCCATAGCTATCTTGTACATGATGTCTTGATGCTGGTAGTCAGATGGTAAGCACAGAATGCAGAGACAAAGTCAGACTGGAGGCAATATCAGGACCCAGAGTAAGGCTAGGGTTGATTTTTCCACCTCTAATTCTTATTTTTGCATCTGGTAATAATTTATGCTTATGTGATGCATTTGACCAGACGTGCTGTGATTAGAGAGATTAGCTGCATGAATATGAGCCAGGTTTGTTGGGTTTTTTTCCTGCTGAAAGCAGGCTTTGAAGCTTTCACTTGCAGAATGTGCATGTCTGAGACTGCATCAGATGAGTGCTGTGCAAATACAACCACCACATCTGCATGTTTGTGTGTTCTCGGGCATGGCTAGCAGGCTGTGCTCCCATTCATGCTCACAGGACAGCCAGGCACCTGCATGGGGCTGTGGTTGTGTCTACATGCCTTCATGCTGCTGTCCTGGTGGTGTGTCTGCGTGCTCCTGGTGATGTGCTGATGTCTGGTTGTGTCTGTGTGGCTGTATCTAGGGACAGCTCTCCTGTACACACAAATATTTAGCATACTTGCTTAATAATGAGATCCCTATACAACTGTGTACATGAGAGAGTGTTTGCCCAAATACCAATGAAGTTTAAAAGAATATCCAGTAGAAGTGATCAGATATTTCCTGAATGCACTGACAATAATAACTGTGAGATTCCAGATCGGAACATTTATTCCCTCTAGAAAACAAAACAAGTTCCAAACAGCCAAGTAAACGAAGTAAAAATGCATTTTGCTTTCATATGTGCAAAGTGAGACCTAAACCTTGTTGGCTCTTACTCCTTTCCCGTGGTGTAGGAGACTGGAGCTTGCTAATCACAGCAAGACAAAGCAGAGAGGTCTGCTAACAAGCCTTCAAACTGACAGCAGGTTTGGCAGGGTTGCCGTGCCGCTGTGTTGAAGATCTTTAAACTTCAGGGGTCATTATCCTCTGACCTTGAAAAAAACCCTACCAGTCATCCATATGCACAGGTCTCACTTAATTGGATGCACAGGTGTGCAGAGGAGCAGCTGACACTGCTTGATGGACTGGCTGCACGGCTGCAGATGCTCTCTCGGCTTTGAGAACAAGGGACAGCTTGCACCGTGTCCATCTCCAGGATGGCTTCAGCCTCACCTCCCACAGAACAACGCTTGAAAATCTCTCCTGGGCTCCAGCAGGCTTCAAAGCACACCTGGAAGAATCCTTTGCTTGGAGGTATTTGTGCAAATGTAAATGTTGCCCTGACCTTCATCCTCTGCATGCTATGTCCACAGGATCTGCAGTTTAGCAGCCTGCAAAACATCTCTTTGCATTTCATGCTTGCATCCAGCCTTATGAATTGATCCTTTTATGCTCAGACTCAATACTCCTGGGAGTGCAGGCCTGCAGTACTATTATCTTTCAGTCTACTTAGCTCTCAGCAAGGTCATTTCCTCACCCTCCGTACGTCCTGTCATTCTCCCTTTCCATGCTTGCTTTGATGCAATTGATTTCACTTCTGTTTCTCCAGTCTCCAAAGGGTTTTTCTCAGATCCTGCCAAACATGCTGTAGTCAGTCATGCACCTCTTAACGTTTTCCAGCTAGGCTCTTGTTACGACCCTTTAATTGAAAAGGCTCCTAAGAGGTAGTGCTGTATGCAAGTGTAATTGGAATATCTATTTTTTTTTTCCTTGTAGTTCACTTGCATATAATGCTTAAAGGAATAAAATCAGTGAAGGTGGGTCTGGCCCATCCATTCCCTGCCACATCTCTCAGATCTGAAGACGAGAGGTGAGGATATGCGTATCCACAGCCACACAAGGGGATGGACTCCTTGGGGCAGAAAGGACAGAGCCCAGGCCTGGGTGGCCCCACCTTACACCGGCTCTGTTCGTTAGGGGCACTTCCAGACTGTGGCCATTAGATCTGCTCGTTGGCTGAGTTATCAGTACAGGGCAGTGGGGTGATGTGCCAGCTAACTAGGAGACGTCTCAAGAGAGTTCCCTCGTTGGAGAGGGAGGAGGGAGGGAGGAGGGAGCAAGCAGTGCTGCTTCCAAAGGACTTCTTCAGGGGAAAAAAAATAGGAAAAAAAGAAAGCAAATGAAGTGGAATAAAAGCTGCAAAAAGGAACACCCCTGATAGTTTGCTACTGAATATTGCTTTTCATTTGAAACCGAGAGGGAGGTTCAGAACAGGAGTGGAATAAGGGACACACAAGTGTAGGTGCCATCCCAGGGAGATTTCAAAGAACATCTTGAATGGAAGAATTTATACGATTAGCTGGAATTACACAAAGATGCACAAACAACCTTGGCAAAATGGCACAGAGCAAAAAGGAAGAAAAAAAACAATCCGTGCTTCAGCGTCTGATGCTATTTTGTCTTTTGATGTTTGTTTTCTGCACAGTGCCAGCAATTTCTGTCATCTCTGGAGCATGTTGCCAAGTCTATTATTTGGGATGATTCCTGCTTTAAATATTTTTAGCTGTAGCGGATCTTTAATCACGGGGAGATTGTTTTCAGGAATGATTACTTTATGTGCATCCAGAAGCGTATCTGATCCAAATCGTTTGTGATCCTTTCATAGCCAAGGGACAAAATGGGAAGGATGGGGCCAACTCAAAGGCCACAGAGGGAAAAGATGTTCCATTTGAATGAGATGACTGATCTCTGCTCTCTGCTCAGCCCTTCAGGGGTGTAGGACTAGTAGAGGCACTTTGGGGCTGCAACCAGACAAAAAGGTCCATTCTTTGAACTCTGCAGTAGAGTCCATTCAGTATTTGTCTGCACATGACTGTGATAAGCAGAGCAATTCATAAATAGAAGAAAGACTTTTTAATATTCCAGAACATCCACTCTTTTAAGAAGCAATAATTTGTTGATGTTAGAGAAATAGATACCCAGCTGGTGTATGTGCACTTCCACTGACTCCACCAAGGACACGGCAAGGGGGAGAGCAGTGCGGTGAAACCCGGTTGCCTTCTCCTGTTACATTCCTAAGGTCCCAAAATAAAATTGACCCACTTTGGAAAGTGCCATGAAGAATTTCAGAACTGTGCCTCTCCAGAGCTGAGTGTGCCACTGACCTCAGGTTTCCTCCCCTTGTGGGGCACTTCTCACCCAGCATACTACGGGCTCCAAGCACACAGCTCACATGGACTTCACTGCCATTAGTGTGTGCTAAATGCCACTAACAATGCTGCCTCCATAGGAAGGCTTGGAGTTCCAGATAAGCACAAAATCTCTGATGATTATCTGAATCAATTTTGCAATGCAAAATTAATATGAAAACTTAACAAGGGGGCAGCTTTCCCAACAGCCTATCTCCATGACTCCTATTGATTATTATTTGTATTAAGGGAGCTCCTGTAGTTACCTACTGAAATTAAAGCCGGTCATTTTTCATGCTCAAGCTTTAAAATCTATAGCTGGGACTTCTGAACACAAACGTGTGCACAACATGCATTCACAGGGCTTTCTGCTGCTGACGGAGTAACAGAGATTAAGAGTTTGTAATTAAAAGAAAAAAGAGAATCCAAGTTAACTTTCAAAGAAGATTAACGACATGGCATTACAGCGTGGGGTGCAGCTGCCCTGCTGCTCTGCGGGGCAGGACAGCAGAGAGCTGAGCAGTCTGATGTGCAGGTAACCCGACTGCTCTCCTCCTCTCTACATGGAATTAACATCGTTTCAGTCGTGCCTGTGCATGTGCCCATGAGGTTAAATGGGGTTTGACTACATTGTTCTAAATTTACATCGTTAGTTAATTAGGATCAACTTTGCTAAGAATCTCAGCGTTTCTCAGGAGGAAACCCTGGGCAGAGCAGGGAGACCTGCTACCCATGCTACTCATTCATCAGCCAAGAGTGTCTTTTCTGCTCTGGAAACTGGATGTTATTCCGTGTTATATTACAGTGTTTTGCTGCCTGTCCTTTCCTCAGCCTCTTCTTATCAACCATAACATGAGAAAAGAAGGAAGGAAAGAGCTCCACGGGATATCTGGGGCCTTCCATGCAGTGAGATGTGGGTCAAGGTGGGTGCTGCACAGACCCTGCAGCTGGCTCTGGTTGCAGCCCAGAGTGTTTGCTTGGGCACATCCCTGAGCACAGCCATGCCTGTGACATCCAAGTGTGGCCATCTCTGCATTGCTCTGTGGCCCTGTACCCCCTGAGCTGCCAGCCCCACCACGTGAAGTGTGCCCAGCTCTCTGTAGTGGTAATTCAGGCAAGCCTGTGTTCTCCTACTGCTCAGGGAGCCCAGGGAGCATCCTCAGAGCTTCTCTTATCTAACAGCAGCTGATCTTCCCCTACCAGGGTGCTGCCGGCTCACAGCCGGCCGCTTTACCACAAATAGAACATTACAACAACCGACAGGACCGCATTAGTTACAGCAAATTAGCTCTGGTAACACTTGCAGCCAAACACAGGCAGGCTCTGAAGGAGGTTAGCTGCTGCTTGCTGGCTGGATGGAGCGGGATGGTTTGCAAATCCTTGTACCCAGTGCAGAACCAGAGCCTTGGTCCAGCTCAGCACCACGGTGCAGAGCCACTAAGAGCCATTGCTCAGAATGGAAATGTACAGTGTGATGGGTTTGGGAACTTTTGAAGAAAAGGAATTGGAAGGGAGTATGTGACAGAGGGTAAAATGGGGCACGTGGCATTCCTGTTACTGCTCTTGTTGCAGTCTAGTTTTCATCGCCCAGTTTCTTGTTGGTTGGATAGCTACCTGCCTCAGGAAACTAATAAATGTGACTGAGACAATCTTCTGGGTAATGTGTGTTCCCATCAACTCTAAGTAAAAATTAAATGTATTAGGGAGAGTTTAAACTTCATAAATCTTAGGTACAGGATGGTTCCAAACATGCTTTACCTTGCTTAGAATGGAGATAACATCCACAGAAGTGGACGTGGTTGATACAATAAGCACTTGAGGGCAAGGACTGCTGTTTTCCTTGGTCTTCCTGGCATCATTTCTTGTTGTATCTTTAGACACTGCCAAAATAAACACAATTGCATCTTGATGAGCAGAGCTGGAGTACACAGGCTGCCCTGGGTCAGTGCTGTGCTGCAACAGAAGAGCTGGGAAGAAAAACATTGTTCCTTGCTTGAATAACCACCTGATGTGTATCTGATACTCAGTGCTGCAAAGAAACACTATGTGAAGTACCGTTGGTATCACTGAGTCCACGTGAGTGTGTCTCAAGCTGAATGTTAAATCCCATGCATAATCATGCACTTAAAATCTAAGGTGCTGTATACATGTGTTGAGAAGATGGCTCTAATGAAATTGGCCCCAAGAGCATAATTCATATTTCAGTATTCATTACCCTCCTTGCTTTCGTGATTATCCTAATCCCAAGCAGGAGGCAGGGAGAGATGGCTGAGCTAATCCTGCCAGTGATCTGTGCTTGAATACCTGCACGGATATACGACTGTGGGCTGACACGAAACAAGTATTAAATACAGCCAGCAACCCCAAAGCAAGCCCAAAATGAATCAAAGCGTTTTGTTTGCATTTCTTGCTGCCTTTTTCCTTTTGTGACTTGGGAGCTTTATCTGTGGCTCTGAAAACGCAAGCGAGATGAGCTCCAAGGAGGAACCAAGCTGTTTGCACAGGAGCTAACCCGGTGTGATCCATGGCTTGGTCGCTCCCACATCGCTCCGGTGACGGAGCTCGTTAATTCACTAATTACAGTCTGAGGGAAAGGAGCTGAACGAGGAGCCCGGGGCTGGGTGAAGGGGAGCAGGGTTGTTGCAGAACCCAGATTCACTGTGCTGCTCTTCTCAGAAACCCGGGGCATTGTGCTTCCGTGCGGGCACCGCACACCGTTTGTTTTTCATTCCTCCCTTATTTAAATCACTTCCAGCTTCTAGTTAGGAAACAGAGCGGTGAGACAGCAACCAATCTCCCACCACCAACAGCAGGTAGCTGCATAAAATTTACTGAGCGAATATCTGTTGGATTGCAAGCTTTTAAGAGTAGGCAGGAGATATTCGGAGTCTCCAAAGGGATTTATAACATTGCCAGTTTTTGCGATTCCATCAGTACAAGTCTCTCAATATTTACTGTTTGTTCTTAAGGCTGCATTTCTTGCGGAGATGTGATTACACGTGAATCTCAGCATTATGCAGATGTTTCTTTACAAAAAAGGAATGCTTCTAACCCTTGTAGATGTAGAGAAAAAATGGAAAATATGCCTCTCCTGTGCCCTGGGGCAAACAGAAAGAAATCCAAACTCCAAGTCTAAGGATATTCCATAAATTTAATCCAACTTTGCATACTGAACTACGCCTTGGACGCATGGTAGCCTTAGCAGAGTTGTGTGCTGCCTCTGTATCTCAGTTTCCCTGTCCTCACTGTGCTGCCATGATCATGCTGTGACCAATTCAGAGGAGTTCAGGGTCACTCCAATAGGAATTCCTAATGCACTATGTATGTTTTGTACCTCTACACCAGGGGAATGCAGTTTCAAACCCCACAGCTCCATCTGCAGTAGGATGGGATGGAGGTGCAGCAGAATGAGGCCAGCTTTCCCACCAGTGCTTAGCAATTCTGGTGGCTCAGAGATGCTCCTGAAATATCCCCCAGCCCACATTTCTTACTGCCCTGTGGCCACAGCCTCTCCCCAGCCAGGCTGCTGTTATCCAGCCTAGAAGCGTGCTGAACCACAGGTCTTTTCACCCTCTGCCATTGCAACTATCTTCTCTAATGTAATTGAAATGATAATTATTCCCCATCCAGAACGTTTTTGCTTACTTATAGTCCGTGGAAATATTAAAGTTGATGAAACACATATGCTGCTGGTAGATAGCTCCTCTGATTGCATATGGAGCCATAAAAGGTTAGCTAAGGAGGACAAAACAGAACGCAGTACTCTTTTAATGCAAAGAACCAGCAGCAGAGAAATCCTGACTCCATAACAGGGGGAAGACACCCACACTCTGCATGTGGGAGGGGTAAGGTGGGGGGAGGAATGGCATCCAGACCAGCACTTCTCACCTCTCCCTCTGGCAGATGGGAGAGATGCCCTGTGCTGCCCAGCCTTGCCAGCCAGGAGGCAGCCCCAGCCCCACTGCAGCATGCACCAGGAGGCTGCTCTACTTGGAGTCAGGTGGGCCAGAACTGCACGGTCTCAGTTTTGAATGAAGTGCAAATGCAGAGGGACATCATACACAGGCAGATGCCAGACAGATCTGATCTGTCCATCTGTCTGTTTGCCTCTATATCCATATGTGTAGCCATCCATTTATTCCTATATTTATTTGCTTGCCTTACATACGTTGTCTCTCAACCCTGCCAGAACAAACGGAACGAGGGAGGCTATTTTCTAACAAGACAGTTTCCCTTCACCCCGAGATGGATGAGCAAAGTCTAGAGTGGACACAAAGCCACCCCCATCTGACACAGCTGCCTTAGGGCTGGGGACAGTTCAGTGTTGGTGCCCCACTGCAAAGCCAAGTGAGGAAATCTATTGCAGCTCCGGGCCTGAAGGGAGCCATGGAGAAAAGTTTGCAGGCTTTTCTGCATAAAGAACTTCACCCTCCAAGGCTTTCAAAGGATGCTATTTAACTCATATGAAATCTAATAAAAAGCAAAGCTCTTTCCTCATTCCCTGATCTCACAGTCCCAATGCAAACTGCTGAAGGTGGTTGTCTCCTCACCACAAACAAATATATCTTTATGCTTCTTAAAAGCATTAGGTAAGCTGCAAGGTGAAAGGGACAGGAATAGCATCTGCTTTCACAGCGTAATGGCCTGTATTCTATCTGGGGAAGAAGCGTGCGTTTTCTAATTTGCAGAAGTCACAATCTAAAATGCTTTAAAATATACTTCTTTCTCCCCTTTTCCTGCTATGGAAAAAGTGCTGAGGTAGATTTTTCTTCACCCATAAACAGGATGCGTTTTATCATTGCGCCAGGCACGCTGCAAAGCTTTGCAGAGCAAAGAGTGGAAGTCAGGGAATGACAAAAGCTTCACAGATTGAATTTGCTCACTTGTATACGGGAGGGAAAGAATAGGAGTGTGTTGGCATGGAACGAGGTCTTTAATCGTACAAAAAAGTGCAGGAGGCTGCAGAGGGAGGGACAAATTTTACATAACTAATAACTCACCAAAGAAGTTCCTTGGTACATGCTCTTTGCGTGGGTTTACATTTGACCACCTCGACCCACATTTTCTGCCCACATAGACTTCTGTTGGCCTGGCCATCCTTCAGGGCTGTTTATTATTTAATATATGTCTGCATGGTGCCTGGTGCAAGGGTCAGGACCAGGGTCTGTAACTGCAGCTGTAAATAACATAAATAACAGAAATATCTGGACCTCACAGCCAAGAAGCAGCCTGCCACTACAAGGGGGATTCCCTTCTGCAAGATTTACTTTCCCTTTGCGGGGCTTTTCCCATGCAGAAGGCCATGGCTGTCTGCGAGCAGCTCAGGCGGAGCTGTGATGCAGTGGTACATCCACGACCTCCAAAACCAATACTGCTCAGATGGGATCAGTGCTCTGAGCTCTGCATGTTCGTGCCCTCCCTGGTGCTTTGCCCATGAGAGGCTACAAATTACTTTCCCCCTTTCCAAGATGGGCCCTCGCAGGACTTGTGATGGGGCTCTGACTCAGCCTTTGTTGAAATTGAAAACTCCTCCTGACCATCTATCTTACTGCGGTGCACGAATGGATGATGGGTAGATCCTATTCCAGATCATCCTCTGCCCATCCATCACCTGCTCTGCCACCTGCTGTCCCCATAACCAGGAGAACAGAGACAGATGAGAGAGCTAGACAGACAAATGGGCAAGGACTGACAGAGGGATGTACCCCTGCATTTTGTTGCCTCTCAGCACTGTTTGGATAAAGGATATGGAGGAAAACTAACTAACTCCCCTTGATGAAAACTCTTCCCGTTAATGTGGGATTTTTTCTCATATGGGTTTGCAGGTAACTCTTGAGAAGGGCATCAACACGGCCACTGTGCACGAAGTGGCTAAAGCAGGAACTGTTAACCAAAGAGATTGGTGGGAATGACAGACACCACAGAATATTACTGTACTGTTGTGAGACAGCCTCCTCCACTTGGTGCACAGAGAGAAGGGATGATGTCTTCATACCCAGAGAGCCTTGTAGCCCCACGTCTCACCAATGTACTTCTAAGGAATCCATCACAAATACAATTGAAAGTCTTGCCTTCACAGGACCAGATATCCGCAGCATCGGTTGGACTCAGGACTTCCACGGGCAGCATTTTGCAGAAGCAGACGCTGCAGTGCACTGCCCCTCGTGCCAATGGCTGCAAAGCTGACCAAAACCATCCCTGGCAACCCACTCATTTATGATCTTGGATCAACACTGCCTAGAGCAGGGAGAACCGTGCCCTCTCTTGGCTGTTGTCAGAGAAACTGTGACACTGCGCTTCTTTCCTGACAGACGGATCCCTCCCAGAGAAACCGTTGCCGAGTTTCTTATAACCCAAGGAAGATTTGCTCCTGTGCCAAGAGCTCGTGTAAGAGGAAACGTAAGGGCACCATCTGGAGCCCCCGCAGCCGTGGCAGTAGCAGAGATGTTGAGCTGCACTGACTTGCAATGAAAGCACTGTTTGATTTCAGAAGGGAGAAGGGGAATTCACCACCACACCAGGGTGGGGGTGTTGTCCCATATACCAGTCCCAGTGCACAGCAGCACAAACTGAGAGTGCCAGTTCCCAAACACTTGCATTGATTCCAGCAGTCGCAGGAGGAAACTGTCCCCATCCTGTAGCTCTTTCCTTCATCTCCTGTGGAGTTCTCGGGTCAGCCCTGAGCTCCTTGCTACGCACTGCTGCTCCCATCGCCGCTAACGCATATCGATGTACCGGAGAATCTCTCTCCTCATTTAACTTGGCAGAAAATATTACGCTGTTGTTAGCAGCCTTGAGGCAGTAAGTTCCATTCATAAGCTCATCTGTCACCTTCCAAAGGGTGGAGAACCAGAGAATCTGAAGTTGTTTTGCTCACTGGGTTTTTGAATGAGGCAGAAGAGTTTTTGTTTTGGTGAAGACCTGCAGTGCCCTGGGAAACACGAGGCAGAGAAAGGGATCCATGATCAATAATTAATTGCAGTCCTCGGTGTCTTACTGAGACATGATTGTGCTGCTCTCAAGCTGCCACTCTTTCTCTCCTTGCTCAAGATTTTTCAAACTCTTGCACTGAATCCTTTTCCAAGCAAGCATCTCATCAATGGCTGTATTTTCAGCCCTGAGTATCTGGTGATGTAATAAACATGGATATCTTCCAGCCCTCTGATCACATCCAGTATGAAAGCCACACAAACACTAATTGTCTCCCTGTGTACTACTTCTGGATGCTTTACATGGGCTGTGATGAACTTACGGCTTGTTTGGCACCATCCAGACAAAGCAAGTGCACTGCCAGTTGTGCCTCCAGACATCTTTTGCCAGTGGATAATTAAACCTGTGCAAGACGGTGCTGGCAAATAATGATACTCACCTGATCCAGCAGGAGACACAGGTTACATTCGTTGCAAGATTCATGAACTTTTCAACCTGCACAGGTTCTCCCTTAATAACATCTGAACACCTCATGAGGAGGAGTGCTTTGCTCTACCTGTGCTGCCATTGGCCAAATGAGGATCATTCCCACTTTATAGGACGAAGTGAACGTGAGCTGACTTAGCGCAGGGTGCTAAGTGGTGGTGGAAATCTATTAACCTCTCTGAATCTGCATGCATACCGTTGTTGACAACACTGTAGGAACTTTGCCTCAAAAATCAGGTGAAGCTGGCAATTTGTCAGCATTTCAGGGCAAAATCAGGTGCTGTTTTCATTAGGCCCCACTGGTTAGTCATGCAATAGGACTTCATCATCACTTAAGGACAGTAAATTCCTTACACATAATGTCCCACAAGCAAGGAGGACAGAAGTAGGCAGATCTCCCACTGCTGTGATGGGGCTCCTTGCAGCACTCGGGTATTTGAAGTGCTGAAAGCTTCTTTAGATCAATGGGAGCTGAGGACAGGCAGTGGTAGCAAAGGCTGCAGTGATTTTAATACAGTGCTATGAAGAGGGAAAGAGAAAGGTGCTTTTCTGCTTCAGCTGAAGGGAGGGTGGGAAAAGACAGCTCTCTCCTTCCCTAAACGAATCCATCTGCAACACTTCCAGTTTGAATCCAAATACTATCTGAGGTTTGGGATTCAGCAGCAAACTAGCTCTGAGTCCTTAATCCCAGCGCCTGATGTCTGGGGGTGTTGGGATTTGGAGCTAATTAATTCAGCCACCTGTAATTTTCACTCAGACGTTCTGTCTGCCTCTTCCTTAGATCTATCATATGGTTTGGAAGCTGCAGACAATGCTGGCCTGAATCCTAATCTCACTTATGTTGATTTTTTTATCAATCTTTCCTTCTTTTATTTTTAATGCTTTTTTTCTGCTTCCTTTCTTCCATCTTTTTCCTGCAGCCATCTCCCTCTTCTGGTGCCTATTCAAAAAAGCAAATCCCCAAATATCTGACATGCAGTGGGTGCTCTGGCTCTGCCCCATGGGTTCCCTGCAGGGCAGGGCCTGGCCTGCTCTCCTGCTTTCATCGAAGCACAAAACATTCAGCTCCAACCACTCCTGATGGGAACAAGACTTCAGGTGATAAATGTTGCAAGATCCAGAAAGCCCAGGAGTGCTGTCCTGATTTCTCTCCCTTGGCAGGAAAAGGATGGAAGAAGAATGAAAAGATAATTAGTTTGGAGTTTTCAGAAATGAAATGGAAAGGTTAGTTCATTGCCTTCTAATGCCAAGTGAGAGCTTGGGCTTAAACACCCAGGCTGCAAAATTCTGCAGCCAGGGAATGTGTCTTCTTGCTTGTTCACAAAACACCCTCTGCTCTTTTGTTCTTGTAAAAATAATGGCTTGCAACGACTAAAGCTGGAGCCAGTTTTCCCACATCTGTAGAGCCTGGAGCTGCGATTTTTTTATGGCTGCTTTTCATGTTCCATCATTGCCAAGCAGGCCTGGGGGCCTGGCTCTGCTGGGGGCTGCAGAGAGCAGCAGGAGGCAGCCAGCTCACCTGGTTCTGTGCTGCAGTGCAGGGTGGTGGTACGGGGGGATGGAAGATGTCAGAGCAATGAGGAGAAAGTGTTATTGGATTGGTTACCTTTCCATCCAGCCTTAGGTATCTAATAGAGATGCACTAAACTGATCAATGGCACAGGGCTCATCCTCTGCCCAGCCAGTGTCAGCAGGCTTGCGAGCTTCTGTGTTGGTTTGTCTGAATTCACAGATCTAATGCTTTCACCAGGATTTCACAAGGAAAAAGGATTAGGCTTTGCTGGGTTTTCTATTTCAATCCCAGCTTTCCCACGCTGTTAAACTTATCTGCTGATAAAAGTTCCCCCAGCCCACATTTGTCACTTCACTTTGCATAAACTTGCATCAGACATAATGCGGTACAGCTGCAAGGATCACATGGTTTGGAGATCTCTGTTGCAAAGGTGCCCTAATGCTCCTGGCTGATTTCAGGTGTGCATGGTGGAGTGAGCTGTATAGAAACCCCTCCATCTTCTGCAGCCTAAAAAACAGAGCCTTATATTCTTGTCTCATGCAAGCAGGCAGCAGAGCTATAGTGTCTGGTGCTGGCAGCCATTCATTAACATTGCCATCCATGCTTGGATCTGTCTCGAGGACTCAGGTGGGGCACTTTGATACCAGCCTGGTCAGACTGCTAATGAACACTGCTCCTGTTTCTTGCAGGAGGGCATGGAGTTGACCCAAGGTGCTACAATTGAAGGTCAAGGGACATCTGCAGTAGTGGCAACAAATAGGCCAAGAGGACCCTGGAGCTCATGGGCCATTGCTGTTTGAATGAGATAAAGTTATAACTATTTAACATTCTTGGGTGTGAAATTAGAATGATCACTTAATCTCCTTAATCTCTGACTACAGGTCCAGCATGGGAATATGGATCTTAATTGGTATTTCCTTATCAATACACTCAAGTTGAGGGATTAAGGATAAGACTCTTAATGCAACCTGAATTTTTGGAAGATGTCTCTGATTTCCGTGTGATCAGAGAAGCATCACCAGGGGAGGAGTGATGGAACATGAGCATCAGTTCTCGAGGTGCATGCTCTGTGCCCATGCTGTCACACCCTCACTGTTGGTTACCTGCACACCTAACGTGCAGAAATGTCCTGAGGAATCAGTAACTTGAGCAGGTAGGAAATGCAAATGTGGCATGGCTTCATCTCCAGGCAGTTTTTCAGGAGTTTTATGGGCATGGCAGTGCTCTAAACGACGTTCCATAAAAAGATCCGTCACCGTGTGCATAAATGCACAAAGGATTCCCGTTGATGGCTCTATTTTTATTTATTATTTGAAGCTAAGGGCGCAGTTAAAAACTTTGCTGAATGGTGACGATAAGATGGATCCCCTCAGTGCATACCAAAAGGTGCATTACAACCACGCATCACATCTCCTCTGTCTTCTCCTCAATACAGCATCTCAAATTACTGTGCTCATGCCAAGCTCTTGCCATCCCAGCCAGTGAGGAGCAGCAGGTGTGCCTCACCACCAGCCCAGCTGCAGCTGCTGGCTCTGCCAGGGTGACCCAAAGCAACAAGAGAATGTGGGATTGCTGTACTTTTCCTCCAATTAAGTGCAAACTCAGGGTTCCTTGGAGTACATTAGAGAGCAGGAATGTCCTCTGTGCGACACTGCCTGCCAGCACGCATCCGTGTCCATCTTCATTTACAGTGAAAGGCAGAATCTGTACCTTCTGTGGTAGGAAATGGGCAAAGAGGAGAGCTATAACCAAATCTGCAATTCTCTGCTGTGGAGGGAGCTCTGCAGATTCGTTCACTCCCTGTCACCTCCACCTTGCTTTTCTCCTTTCATTATGTCATCTGTAAGTGCGTATCTCAGCCCTCCTTCCCCACTGCCCCTGTTCCCTGGAGCTTTTCCTGCAAGGTTTGTGTATCTCATTCCTTCTTAACTGCACTTATGCCCTCTGCAGCTGAAGGGATGCGAGGATACAGCCACACAGCGGGGTGTTCCCATTGCCTTGAGCTCTCCCCTCACTAAAGACTCCGATTCCCAGCATGTCCCTGCAGACCCCACTCATAACCACAGCATAAATTCATCAATTCCTCACGAGCAGTGCTGAGCCAGAGCTGGTGTAGCAGCAGGGGCAGCTGTGCAGCGAGGAGCTGACCCTATCTGTTCTGTAATCATCCCTTTGCAAACAAGAGCCACGCACACAGCCCCGAGAGCAGAGGCGATAAGGCGAGCACCCCCACTTGTCTTCATTTTTCATCGCTGTCAAGCAGGAAGATCACAAGATCTGTTGTGTCGGAGCACATCGGCGCTCTGGGATGCATCTTCTTTCTCACACACGTGGTGAAGGCAGAGTTGTACCCAGCGTGTGACTCGTGCCATGCCCTGCATCCCCGTGCACCAGCCCTGCTGCCCTGCAGGACCACTGTGCACAGATTTACAGCTGTATTCCCATCCTGCAGCTTTCTTCCTCAGCTCTGGTGGCTGAAAGATGAGAAAGAGAAGAGGTTATTTTATCCCTAGGACGCAGAGCATTGTACAGGTGGAAGTGAGGACACACAGAGAGACATGAGTATGTGTATTAACGATGTCATTTATGAAGTGAAAGGCGAATTGGGAAAAACTCTTAACTCCCAAGGCCAAGCAGCATCAGGCAGGTGGCCTGCGAGGGCTTCTGTTGAGTTTATTTATTGAAAATAGATCTATGGAGCCAGGAGAAGAGCTGTTCAAACAAAAAGCGGCCCCTTTTTCCACACCCTTGTGATTGCCCCCATGTTTGTCAGTTGCTGCTATTTCACTGCCCTCCAAATGATTTCCCCTTTCAAATTTTGGATGCAGCAAGAATTTTGAGAGGAAAGTCCCCGCACAGCAGAGAGCCTCCTGTAGCCAGCCAACACAAAGCACAGCGTGCTGCACATCTAATTGCCTGCAAGATAAAAAAGGAATTATTTGCATGGACATGCCATCAGTATTCACAAGCACTTGTGCTTCCCAGAGGGGACCGTGCCATGCAGACAGCTCCAAATGTTTCCTTCCTGGTGAGTGGGGATCCTGTGCAACCCTGGCACCAAACCACTTTAAACCACTCTCAGCATTGCCGTGTCAAGCCTCCCAAATCTGCCCTGCTGCTTCAACCTCCGTGCCCAGAGTAATGCCATGCTTAATTAGATATCCCGTTTCCTCTTCCAAGGAACATTGCAGGAATAAATGGAAGCCTTGGCCTCGATGTGCAGCCATCCCATCTGTGATTATTAGTGGTAGGCTGTGAAATGAGCTCCCTGTGCTGCAGTTGGGTGGCTGCTGTAATGTGGGTCGGGGTGGCCGGGGTGACACACTGGGACTCAGTATGAGCTGTGCTATGCAGGAGCAGCTCTGGGCTCATCCTGCTTAAATCAGCTTTTTTATTTTTCCCTGTGTGGCACAGAGTCATCTCCTGCCCTTACAAACCTGGTGGAGGTGTCTGTGCTTTCAGAGCAGCTCTGGCACTGCGGGGATGTGCACACTGAGCCACGAGCTGCTCCAGGCAGTGCTGGGTGCAGGCAGGACATTGGGGTGCTCCTGTCTGAGCAGTGCACCTCGGGAGGCTGCACTTAATTAAAACCGCAAGCTGGAACAATTAGCTGGGGCCGAAACTATCCTACAGCCTCAGCTGTGCCTAACGGGTGTTTTCTAATCTCCCTATTTATCTTATTGTCAACCTCGCTATCAATTAAAACAATTTTCCAGACGTTGATGGGTCCATTTGGAAACGACTCAGATAACAATAGAATCATTTAACTTTTCTATTGTGAAGCTTAATTTGCCTGCACCTTCTTATCAATGCTCGCCGGTATTAGGAGCAGTTTGTGCTCTGCTCTCTTGGGTCTGTGGCTCAGTACCAGCACACCAAGGGCACCAGCATCTCTGCAGCGGTCTGCAGCTGTGGTGGCTCCGGGTCGTGCTGACAGCTGCCATCAGCTGAGGAGTGACATGCAGTAGTCTGAGGCCAGGGAACAGCTGAGGTACGGAGCCTTTGAAGTCTGGAAATTGGTTTTCTTCAAAAAGAAAAAAGCTTCCTATCAGCTTACAGCCTCAGCCACGAGCAGTGGTGGCTTTCTCCTGCAGTCACAGTTCAAATTCAGCGTGAGAGTTAAGGAGCAAGCGGTGTGTGATGCTTAGTCAGGCACAAGGCACACGTAGGTCCATTTTCTGCTGGTCAGGCAAGGGGCACCTAATTGAATTGGCACTGCCCAGGAGCTGCAGTGCCAGTTCAGGCTGTCACAAACTTCTGCTGACGCAAAGAGGAACCGCACAGTAAATCAGCGCGAGCCACGCAGCTTCTGCCAACGTGTCCCCGTGTCCCCAAGCCCCCCATGTCCCCACGTCTACTGTCCCTGTGTCCCCATGTTGTAGTGTCTCCATGTCCCTGCGTTCCCAAGTCCAGCTGCCCGGTGGGGAGCGGCTCTCACTGTGTGCATTGCAGCAAGTCTGGCTGTGCCGGTGCACGTGGCTTTATTTCTGTAATCCGATGCAGGCCCTGCTCTTTCAGGCTGTTTCACACAAGGAGCAGGGCAGGCGGAACAAAGCCGCAGTGCCTGCTGCCCTCGGGCAGTGCCCGGAGCTTTGCTGCAGGACAGCAGCTCTGCTGGGGCCGTCTGCTTCCACCTCCGTGTTTGATTCAATCACTGTGAATAAACTGCGGGGAGAGCTGACCTTCACCGCGACCCCTCCTGCACAAAGCTCGCGTTCCAGCTGAGAGCTGCATTTTTGTTTTTAGCATGAGTTTTAAGCACTCTAATTAAATCAGGGAGCTGGTTTAATAATCCTGGCTGGCTCAGGCAGCTGAAGCGCTTCGTTCACAGTTGCTTTATTAATGCAGCACTAATCTCCAGGTTGGGAGTTCACCTCCTTGTTTGTACGTCCAAGACTTTGGGAACGGGGATAGAGGCAGCAGCTCTGCTCCGGCTCTGGGTGTGCTCTGGCTGGGAAGAAGCAGCAGCACTGTGCACAGAGCTGAAGCACGTGCCCAGCGAGGATGGAGGAAGGGAACCACACTGACAGTTTCCATCAGACCTCTCTACGAACCCATTTTGTATTTCCACAGCACCCGGCAGAGTCCGGCTCCATTAAGTCGTGAATCTGAGCTCCTGGGCATCCACTGTAGTTAATAAATCTGTTGTCACCTGTTGATGGCTCAAAGCAAGCTTAGCAAAACCTTGACTGTGTTCTGAGTTAGAAATCACATTGTTCCATAAGTTCTGAGTACACAGCTCTGCCAATTGAATGTCCTCTGCACAGCCTGGATTCAAATCCATCACAGAATCCTCCCTGCAGAAGTGATGTACTCATCCCACAGCTGATGCTATCTGCACTGAGTGGGGTGTAACCAGGAGCTCCGACTGACAGCTCCACACATTAACATTGGCACGAGCAAGAGCAGAATCAGTCCCTCGTGTACGTTCAAGGTGTAGAATGAAACACGCCTCAAAATGCTGAGTAATGTGTAAGCTGGCAAGTACTCGTGCTGGCTTGATTTCTCTTTGTTCCCTAAAATATATAAGAGGTTGGAGATACAAAAAGGAGAAATACGCATCGCTCAATATGTGGAAAGTATATAAAAGACGACTCGGAGGCAGATATATTTTCTCAGATGGCACTGCTTTCTTAGTGAAATATCTGACATCTCGACGGCTGCACAGCACTGCTGTGCTGGTGAAGCTGCTGTGATTTACTGCAGCCAACAACACGGCCTTTACTGCGGCCTCGGATTAATCCCTCCAGAGGAAAACTGAGAAGTTCAGAAAGTTGAGGCCGTTTGCTGTGTGTATTTGGGGTGGGGGGGTGGAGACAAACACTGAAATGAGGTGAAGATGAGTAATTGATGATCGCAACTGCGATGATAAGGTGTAATTACAATTAGCTGCACAAGAGTGTTAATCATGAAAATAATGACATGTCAGCTTTTTCTTTAAGAAAAGGGAATGTAATTAAGTGGTCCAAATGGGTGACAAAAAACACAGCAGAGGAGTACAGCGATGATGTTGGCAGGAGGGAGTGGGAATGCTCAGGGGATATCCAGAGGGTATTCACCTGTGCCTCCAGAGTAAGAGAAGTACAAAGTTAAGCTCCTATCCCTAAGAAAGCACTGTCTGGGTTGACTGAACCAGGTCTAACACCACTAGAGAATACAGAGAGAAGGAAACTCAGGGATACTGCACCTGTGCTGTGCTGGGGCCATCTTTATTCCTTTGTGAGCAGCACTGAGGTCTGACCAGTCCTCGAGCTGCCTCTCCTCTCTGAGACTCTCTACCAGAGGGCACTTCTGGTGCTGTACTACAAAATAAGGCTCGAGGCAGACACCCAACTTCAGAAGACATCTATGCAGTGTCTCCTCTCCCATGGGTTAGCTCCAGCTGGCCCTGCCAGGACCTTTCTTTGGTCCTTTCCCCCTTTTCCTGCAGCACTCACTCACAGCTCCGGCTGCCGCTGTGGGAATCAAAGATTGCAGCCTCTGGAGTGGGTCATTGTGCCACAGGATATCTGTCAGAAAAACAGCCGCCCATTCTCTCACACACACATCGTGAATTATAAAAAGCTCTCTTTGGGGAACGTGGGTGGCAGGTCCCGTAATTTATCTTGCATGAAATGAGCTTGTTTGAATGGACTGGAAAAGCCAAGCCATTAATTTAGAATAGCTTCTGGACTCTGCAGAGCTGCAATTTCTTTCTGCATATCCGCTGCAGTAAAAATTATGGGATTTTAATACCGTTTCCTTTCTTTTCTTCCATTTCATCCTGCTGCAGCTTCAGCGCTGCCGCTCTGAGCGCGCACTGCCGCGTGTGAGCCACGGAGTGAGTCCGTTCGGCGTAAATCCTCTTCTTTAAACTCATTAAAGTGTGCCAAGCCTCTGTAAGAGTCATTTGACAAACTCCCCTGAGTGGCAAAGCAGTGTTTATTACGATTATTATTACTATTATTATTTTTCTCTCAGCTCCATCTGTAATGTAAACACCATTATGTTTTAATTATCTGTTTGAAAAAGAGATTTAAAAGCGAATCCCGCAGGAACCCGACCAGCATGCACAAAGGGAGCTCTGGGTGAGCCTGGAGGAGGCAGCAATGCTCCAAAGGGAGCACAGCTCAGCAGCACGGCCACCTTCAGCACTGCCCCGTCCTATGGCAGTGGGTCTGAGAGCTCCAGAAATGCGTTTTGTCCCTTTTTGGTGCTTTCTCAGCATTAGGGAAAGGAAATCATTGGGAAAAGAAAATAAACGACAGCTTTCTCCAGATCTTGTAAAGAGATTGCCACCCATCCAGTAGAGAAGAGACAAGGAGCAGCATCCTGGTTGCCATGGTGCCCGGTCTCAGCCCGGCGGTGCCCAGCGGGAGCTCCGCAGCTGCACATCGCCGGCTCTGCTGGCTCTGCAGCTCCCCTTCTCCTTTCTCCCTCCTCAGCAGCTCTACCCTGAAATGGCAAAAGGGAGCTCAGCACTCGGCAGGTTTCCTCCTGCACCGAGGACTGTGTTTCAGTGGGCAGCGTTTGCTTTGGAGGGGGATGTCTGGGCTCACCCCGGTAAAGGAAATGGGAAGGGTAATTCAGCAACACGAGCGGCCAGCGGGCGTGCAAATGAATTCATGGATTAGAGACACTGCCAAAAGGAGGGGCACGCTTGGGGAATGAAGTCAGATCAAAAACAAGACAGGAACGAATTGTTGCAGAACCTGAAAAACATTTCTCTCGCTTCTTAAGCCCGAAGTAAACGCAGCTTGGCGACCCCTTTTTCACACCCTAGCATCAGGACAAACCCATTTGCCAGTCCTCCTCCGCAATGTAATCACGCCACTGTTTAATGTTCTGCATTTTCCATTATCACTAATCTCTGGAGCTGAAGGGCAGAGCTGCTCCCGGCCCCTTCCCAGCACCGTGCTCCCGCAGTGCTCTGCCTGCACGAGAGGGAGCAGTGCCTGCACAGCCCTCCCCCTGCCCTCTGCTGATGCTGATTGCAGTGCCCAGTAATGCACAACTGTCTTCTGGGCTGCAAAATTCCTTCCAGCACTGCAGAGACCTCAGCACACTCCAGGGAGAAGTGCTGTAATGTCATGGGACGGCCTCAGAACCAAAGGGTTCCTGAAGATCCGGCACAGAGGTCCTCCTGAGCTCTGCAAATCCAGAGTTCCTGGGGGAGGAACAAGGCTGAGAAGACGTGAGATGAGGATATTAACACCCCAGGGTTACCAGATACAAAAAAAATTGATTTTTAATAACTCTAACCATCTCTTCAGCTTTCATTAGTCTCTTCTTTGGCTTTATGGCGCTGGGCATGAAGAATATGAGGATTTGAAGAATTAACTGAGTTAATGAGGGCTGATTATTAATGTTCAGAGCTCAATAAAAAAGGGAGAGAGAGAAATAAAACACAAAAAAATGAGCTGAAAATAAGGGTAATCTTTCATTCCCCCAAAATGAGATACGTTGAATTATTGCTATACTTAAAGCTGAAGCACCGAAGGAATGGAAATAAATACCACCCGTTAGCTATTGAAGGGCCTGTGAAATCCGCTGCGAGCAGATGGCCAACTCAGGGGAAAAGGTGATAATTAGGAAGCAGCACTGAGGACTGCTGCTGAGGCTTCGGGTCTCCCATTTGGGGACAGCACAGGGAGCCCTGAGCACTGCAAGCAGCTCACCAAAGCACCCAGAGCAGCTCACTCCTGCTGTCCTGGGGACATCAGCCTTGGGAGAACGCGCTCTGTATTTGGAAGCCATTCTGAGCTCAGCTCCTCTAACAGTTTTAGTGCTTGCTCCTGCAGAAGGCCCATTCCTGTGGCCATGAATTCCCCGCCTCTAATGAGCGCTGCACAGCAGAACCATTGGTTCTCCCACGTGTTCAGGTTGCAGAGTCTTCAGGGGAGGAATGGCCTGTGGAAGTCTGAACTCATCCCAGTTACAATGACAGCACAGATCCTACAAACAGAAATCCCTACCTTCCTCCACCCGATGCCCTAACCAACCTCACCCTCGCCGCAAAAGCAAAGCACTTCACGATCTGCATAGAAAGAAACACAGAATTGACTGTCATTGCACCTTCACCATGGGTGGGATCGTCCAGGATTGTCAGGGCTAATGGTAATTGATGTTTCCTTTCACACCTGCTCTCTTTCCTGCTTTATTAAGCCTCTGCAAACACCGCTGTCTCTGGGGAAGCAGTGGGAGAGGAGGAGGAAACCTGTGGAAGAGAACAATTCCGGTTGTTCAGAGCAGCGCTTTGCTAAATTGCATTCAGCCTCTTTTGCAGAGTAATAAAGTGCTGTCTGAAAGGCAGCATGGAGTTTTAATTTTCTCATTGTCAGTGGATGCTGTAATCACGTAATTAACAAAGTACAGGAGATAGTCATTTAAAGCAAGCCAAGAAAGCCAGCACACGGAGCAGATGCATGGGAGAGTGAGCAACTTTTATATTTGTGCTCTTCCAGAACTGGAGACCTTTTTAGTACTTAAAAGATGGAGGAATCACGTTCGGATAACAGCAGCAGCTGCAAGGAGGAGCTTGCTTTGTTCTGTTGTTTATCCCCTTAAACTCCCTGGTTCCCTGCGTTGCCCCACTCCAGCAGTGGGTGCACTATGGGGTGGATCCTCACATCTGAGGTTGTTCCCCACTAACCAGGGGACACCGATCTCTGCTCCTTCTCCCACAACCTCCAGCTTCCTCCCCACCCCAGCACTCTGCACTGAATCTATTTGTATTCGTCAGGAGATGTTTAAGGGTGAGGGGATGTCATCTATCTGCAGGGAAAACTTTCATCCTTAGCGGCCGTTGACAAAAAAAAAAAGACTGGAGGAAGAGAGGTGCTGGTTTTTATGCAGGAAATGCCTCCTGAAATCTGGGAACCCGGTAAACAATTACAGCAGTGGAAGGATAGTGGAGATTTAGAGATGCAAGAGCGCTGACAAAGGCTCAGCCTGACCCATTTATCTCCCAGCCCCTCTCAGAATATTTAGCAGGAGTGAAGAAGCACCTTGCAAAATTGGAACTGGTGAATTTAAACGATGGCCTCTTCTGTTCTGGCTTTTTAATTTCACACCCTGGGGATACTTCTCTCCCTGTCCCCAAAAGTGGAGTCCTCTTCAAATCCAGAGATGTATCAGCAGCCTGTCCACACCTCCATGCTGCTAAACTGGAAAGCTTTTGCTTAATGGACATTGCAGCCTTGCTACGTTTAATTAGGAAAGGATTCCATCCCCCAGGCTGCAGGCAGGGAACGCAGATGGTGGGAGCACTTTGGGGCTTGGGAAGTTGGTTTGTGGGCCAAAGTGGACTCAGTGAAATATCGCACATCCCAGCGCTGTTCCTCCCAGTGTTTGCTGCTGTGAAGCTCCTTTGATTATCAGACTCCTTTTAAAAGTACTTGTTTGCTTTATACCTCATTAACTGAGAAAGAAATTGCCCAACAGAGGCCATAATTTTATGGTCCTGACCTGTGAATGCTCTGTACTTATATGGCTTTGAGGAAACCATCAAGGTTTGAAGTAGTATTTACGGTATGATGGTGTTTACAGGCCCCTGCTGAGAACATGACCTACAGTGCTGGGTCCCATGCAGACATTGTGGATTAAAGCTGAGGGAGCAGGAGGGCTGGGGGATGGTGTGGGTCTGATGCTGCTAACGGGGCCATGCTTAACACAGAGCCTATTTGTGAGCATCCAAACAGAGCTCAGTACCTCATCAAGGCTTCGATATGTACTGGGGTTTAATGGGGGAGCAGCACTCAGATTGTACGAAGATTTGAGACTGAGACCTTCAGTGAAACTGCCCCCACAGTCAGTGCCGCTCAGTACCTCATTTAGTGGTTTTGGTGCAGGGCCAGGAAGCAGACAAAGACCTCCAACATCTCATTTTTTTCCCCACAAGATCACATCTGTGCAAAATTGATGCCAGCTTTATACACAAGCACGAACGAACAGGCTCTCTGGAGCGAGTCCCAGCTCAATAGAAAGGATGCGACTTCTGGGTGCCACACACAGCCCCTGTTCAGATTTTTTCCATGACCATCACAGTCCACAATCACTTTTGGAGGTGGGGGAAGAGGCACCACCCCCAGCAGCCCCACACGAGCAGCCTGAATGACGAGCCCTGTTGATGTCTCATTCCTCTGCCAGGGTAGGCGTCGGATTCAACCAAAGTCAATCAGTGCAAGTGGGAGCACGGGTTGTGCTGGAGCAGATCCCACTGAAAGCCAATGAAGACTCCTGGAGATTGCAGCAGAAATTGGTCCCAGGTGGAGATGAAGGGTGGAATTGAGAACTGTTTGCCACGGCCCCACTGGTTTCTTCTAACACTGCCCAGCGGGCGGCCCCGGCCTCGCTGCACACCCACGTGAGCCAACGTGGGACAAGTTCTTCTTCAGCCAAAGGGTCGAGCTCAGGTGTAAAACTCAAGTAATGAATTGTTTCCAGATGCACAGCCAGGTCAAGGGAAGGAGTCAGCAGTCCCTGGGCAGTTTTATGATCTAATTTAATTTCTCAACTGTGTCAGTCTGTGGCTCATATAGTCTCTGACATATGTACTTGGCCAGAACCTAGAAATAGGAGTATGTGGGTGGCAGAATAACTCTGGATGAGACAGGAATATAGACTCTATCAGCAGAATGAAATCATCAGCCCATTATTGGTTTGAATTACTTACCTGTACTCACCTACAGTCAGAACTCAGGCTGATATATATCAGCCGAGGATCCTTCCTCATGGCAGCATTATCAGCAAAGAAGAAACTCCTTATAAATGTGCATTAATCATCCAGGAGACAGCATTTGCTGCTCCGCGCACAGCCAAATTTTGCCCTGAGTTGTGTCAGCCTGGTCTCTATTTCCAATGGGAGCTGTATCAGCACTGCTGAAGGCAGAATCCATGCCAGCGTGGTTCGGAGCAGCGAAACAGATCGAGGTGTAAATATGGTTAGGGCCTTCTTGCATTCATTTACAAAAGTGTGTGAGACATGTCTGTGTTTCATTTGACACCCTCTCTACCTCCAGATGCATGAAGAACGATTGCAGGCTTTGTGCTGAGGGCTAAACCCCCAGCAAACAGCTGCACGAGGCCACACAAGCAGCCGGGGGGGGGAGAGGGGAGGGAAACTCAGCTGCATGATGGCTGCTGAGGTCACCAAACACCACAAAAGCTGTAATTTTCCCCCAAATTGATTTCCTAAAGATAACTTGTGGTCTGTGTGCAGCAAAGGCTAATTTGAACGAGAAAGATGAGTCTTTCCAGCACACCTTGATTGTCAATTGTGATAAATTCCTATAATTACTATCGACTGCACAGAGGGTTTTTCGTTTGTTAAAGACGTCGCTGAAATGACAGCCCAGAAACGGAATAAAACGGGAGAAGGAGGAAGTTGCACAAAGCACTGTCTCTGCAGTTTCCCAAGTGGAAAACTGTTGCTCCTCCTCTCTCCCTGCACTCCTCGTGGTCACACACTGCTCACCGACGTTGTTCTCTTCTGTTTTCTGGCCACAAGTTCCTAATGTGGTCGTTCATTGCCCAGTCCTTGCCAGAGAATGTGGAGAAACACACTTCGATCACAAGGCTTTTAGTCATAGGAATAAAGCATTCACAAATGTGAACCATTTCACATGTTTCTGTGGTCCCTACTGAGCACTGGGAAATGAGTGTCATCCGGAAATATTTTCATCCTTTTTTTTTTTTAAGTCACAACTTTAGCAGTGCAGTGATATATGTGGCAACTCCGTCCCTCTGATGTCTGACTCTTCAAGTTGCTCCTGTGTCACAGTTTCAAGCTTTTGTCTCTCCCTTTCTCCCTTTTTAAGAAACCCAAAGGGGTTGGACAGCTTCCCTCTGAAAGTGAGCTACGTGTTCGTATCCACTAATTGTTTCCAAAGGAAAAACACTTCATGCGCGACAGACAACAACACGAATCCTCAAAAGCAAAGAGGAGTTGCATTGGCCACACATACAACAGCACCTCTCAGTTATAAATTCTCATTCAGTGCTACACGTGTGTGCACAGCTCTGTGCTGTGTGCAAGTCCCAGCGAGCAGCAGCCCTTGGGATGTTGGCACTGAGGAGGACACAACAGCAGATGGATGAGCCAACGGAGGAACGGAACATTCGGGCACTTCCTACAGAAATAGGGGACGAAACACTGGGAAAAATGCAAGCAGAAAAATTAACAAAGTTTTGTGTTCTGTGAGAGATTTGTGGGCAGAGGAAGAGGGAACGTCTGGCATTGATGGACATTCCTGAACTGGTTCTGCTGGGATTGGGCTGGAGCTCAGCATGGGAACATCAGTGCCTGGGTTGTGTTCTCAGTGAGCACTCAGCACTGAGACCTCCAGGCTAAGGAAGGAAAACTACCTCCTCAGACCTGTGTTTGATGGTCCAAATGTCTCCTTCAGATTCTCACTCGTTTTGGTGACAATCACCAAAAGAGAGTGGGAAATGGGTCCCACATCTGCACAGGGAAAGGCACGACCCAGAGCAGTTCCCTTGCCTATGGTTTTGCCATTGCTTTTGGGTAATTGCATCAATCGAGATCAGTCCCTTCTCTTCTTTCCCAGCCACCTCTGAGCCAAAACAGCCCTATGGGTCCCAGCAGAGTTGCTCTATGGATGTACTATTTTAGGGAACAGCAGTATTTGACTTGTGGTTGCTGACAACACTCTGCTATCGTTCCCACTGTTCCTAAGTAATTACGACTGTTCTGGATTATAGTCAGACATATTATTGGCTCATCTCCTCCTCTAGAATTCAAGGAGCATATACACATCTTCCACATCCACTCTGCATTCCGGCCAAACCATTAATGCCATTGCATGAGTAACTGGGGGAGGAGGGAGGTGAGGGAGAGGGAAAAGAAAGAGCTTCTCCAAATCCTTCAGCTCTTCACTTGGACACCGTGAATGAGATATTTAAATAGGTTGCCGTGGAAACAATCAAAGAGGGGGTCTTTGTGTGTGTGTGTGTGTGTGAGTGTGTGTGTTTTAGTAATCCCAAAGGGGGTATTTAATTGGAATCAACCACAGCTTTTTAACTGTGTTTTAAATTGGAGAGAAATAAAAAGAAGAAGCTGCCAGAAAAGGAACATTAAATAAAAGGAAGAAAAAAAAGAAAAAAAAAGAGCCCACATGAAACAAGATGGGGGGAGAAAGGGAAATCAAAAGAATAAATTTACTGTAACCGGCGAAGGATTCATTAGGGTTACAACAAAGCTCAGTTCAATTTCCCTCCTATTGACATTAACGAGTTTGATGTAGGTCTGGTCTGAAAGGCAGCGGGGACGGCTCTCTCCTCCTCCCTGCCCACTCCTGGGGGCCGAGCAGCTGGCTGAAAATCACTGCACGTGGGGGAATAGGAATTCTGCTCTTCCTCCAACTGCACCGCACTGAGTGCTGCCCTGGGCCTCCTGCTCCCCCGCAGCAGCTCTCGTCCCCCCAGGCTCCCCAGTGTGAACGTGCTCTTCTACTGCTGATGAATCTGAGATGTTATTTATTACTACCCCTGGCTTGAATAGGTTGGGTTATTACCAGGGTTATTTTTGGTGCCAGCAACAGCCCCTCTGGGCTCGTAATTAGCCATCATTACTGTTAGTGTTAGTGCTGGAGATGCTGTTTAAGCTAAAGGACATTGTTAGACCAAGAGCAACCGCGCTGTGAGTAAACATGTGCTGAGAGAGGTCTGTAAGCACTGAAGCCTGATCCTGAACTACGAGCAGTGGCAGAGGGAGCCTGCCAGCAGTAAGGGAAAACGTGCTAGGGAGCGGATGAGACCTTATCTCAAAGAGCTGAACTTCACGGTCCAGAAGGTCTTTTCCAATCTCATGCTCCTATGTTTTATGCTTTTTGTATTAAAATGAGATGTCAGCAAGTCAGAATTACAATGCACTGTGCATCCACTCAGGCACACGCAGGGCAGGAGCCAGTTCCCAACCACTGTGTAGAAAGAGGAGATTACATTCGTGATGAACTCTGCACAGAATGCAGTGCCAGTGCCCGCAATGAGGAAGGGGGCAATGATGCTGTGTCAGGATCAGGCTCTGCTGGGAGCCATCCCACAGTCAGCACATGGGATGGAGAGTGCAGAGAGGGGCTTTGGCAACATTCTCTCTTTCAACTTGGCGAGCCCTTGGCTCCATCTTCCAGTTTTCAGCCAGGGCTATTCCCAGCTCAGGTGCAGAAACCTTCATTCACTTTTCCCTCCTTTCAGCATTATCACAGAATCATGGAATGGTTTGGGTTGAAAGGGGCCTTTAAGATTATCTAGCTCCATGACACTGAACTCCCTGTGCTGGCCTTTCCCATCAATCCCCCCACTCTTTGCAACTCTTGGCACCTTCCTTGAAGGAGAACAGAATAGATTTTCCCCACTGGAGCATACATTAAATGCAAGGCTTTGCTCTGGACCAACTGAACGGTCGGACATTAACACACCTCAAGTCAGCAGCATAAAACAACCCTCATAAGTGCTACCATGAAAAATGGTGGCAGAGATCAGAAGTGATCAGAATGCAGACGGGAGCTACAGCTCTCGGCGTAAAAATGATTAATGAAAAACCCCCAGCACCCTCTCTTCCCTTTGCAGGGGAGGAAGCGAGCAAACTTGACAAGAACAACGGCTCCACGTGTGAGGAGGATAATAGCAGGAATGATATGTCTCCAGGAGATTCCCAAGGCCTTGTGCACACGTAATAAATTGCCCTTGTCACTTTTGGGAAACTTATGAAGAAAGATCGCCAAAGCCAACAGAAGCAATGAGGGAGAAGAGCAAAAGATGCAGCCCAGCAGAGCCCAGCCTTGCTGGGGACACCCCAGCTCTGCTCGCTCTTTGCCTCCATCTGCTCAGCAGAATGGTTTCAAGTGGGGTCCCCGGGCTCATGAAGCACCCATCAGCACACAGTGGTGGTGACATCAGGGAAAGGGCCGCACTATGCAGAGCTGTGGCTGGAGAGAGCAGGGGAAGCACTGCCAGCACAGCCACGTGGATGCAGGCAGGGGGCTGACACAGATGTCGAGCAGAAATACTTCTTTTCTATCCTCTCTTGGCTGCTTAAGTTGAAATTCTCCAGGGCAGGCGCTGTCTCCCACTGCATGTGTGTATGGCAGCTCAGAATGGTGATCCTGAAAGTCCAAGAGCTGATAGTCAGACCTTATCACCATGCATTTGCATGAGGACACCGGTGAGATGTGGAGGGACTCAAAGATGGGGGTCAGAGCTGGAAATCTGCTTTCATTTCCTGCTCAGCCTCAAGCTTCCATGTGACATCATAAATCACTGCAAGAAAGGAACATGAAGATAGATGGACTTTGTGATGCTCAGCTGGCACTGCCCAGAGCACACCAGCACTGTCCCACTGCTCCTGGCACATAGCAGGAGAGGCAAAGGAACAGAGCAGGGCTCCTTCAGGCAGCAGCTCCAAAGTGAGATAGCTTCCCTCTAAGAGTCATCTGGTGCAACTTAGGACCTGTGGATGATCTCTGTGTATTTTTCCCTTGATGGCTCAGTATCTGTATTTTAATGATGGGATGGAAGCACTCGCTGGTGGCCCTCTTTCCTGTGGGCATCCATCTGAACACCTGCTGCAGGTGGCTCAGCTGCCCCTGCTGCAACTCAGCTGTGCAGATACTTCCCTGAATGCCTTCCAGGTGCACAGAGCAGATAAAGGCCAGTGCTGCAGTGATGGCTGCCTGCTGGATTTCTGCCCCAGCTCTAGGAGGTGGGGAAAATACCCTTTGGCATGACGGAGATGGCCACGGTCAAACAGATGCTACTCATTCTGCTTTGTTGCTCCACAGAGAAAAATGGAGGGGAAAGGCTTTTGCTGAAGCGCAGCTTCTCCCAGGTGTGTGTGGGGAGATAACAGCCTGATGAGGAGGGTTAGTGCTGCTGTCAGCAAAACACGTGGTGTGGAGATGGAGGAAGAGCCTCACTGCACAGCCTGACTCTGCGCAGTGTAAATCATCTGGAGCCGCAGCACAGCAGTGTCCTCCAGTAGGATGGCTTCACCTGGACACACCTGCTTACCTGCTGTCACATCCTATTCAGCCCATCTGAGCTGGGGCAGGCTCTGCCCTCTGCCCCCAGGCTCTGCCCGATGCTTTCAGGGTATCTTCAGTAAGAGCAGCCGGGAGCAGCAGCATTGTTTTGGCCTTTTGTGCTTCAGCATGATGGATGAGGATGCTGATAAATAGCTGCCTCTACGGGAGAGTGCTTTGAGTCCTCAGGTCTCATATCTGGCTGTAGGAATTGTGTTTCTGTTCACCTGTTAAAGGCTTCGGGATCATTGGATGCTGTGCCCAGGGCCAAAGCTGTGCTGTACAACAGGGGCCAGGGATTTCCTGCTCTGTGGCTGTGAAAAACAGTGAGTTCCTTCCTTGCTGGTGGTTCCTTCCCGTGGTGCAGGGTCTCCAGGGAAGCCCCACAAACAGCCCCAGGGCTTCACATTCAAACCTTCATGGATTTCACAGCCCGTTAAGTGCCCAATCCCTTGACACTTCCCAGCTCCTCCTGCGGGACCACAGCTGCAGTGTTGGGCTAAGGAATGCATATCCCACAGGGGAAGGGCAGAGAGGGAAACAGTGAAATATCCTCATCAGAGACACGTCTGGAAAAGGAAAGCTAAGGCATGGGAGTGGTGTGCAGGGCCTGGTTTCAGGGCTGTTTTCCTTCAGCTCCCCACATATCCATGCAGTACTCAGTGGACAGAAGTGTGTGCTTTAATTTTCTACCTTGTTTCTGAGCATATTTTCCATTATTTTCTGCCCTGTCCATTCAAGACAGAACTCGGGATAGATTTAGATACCTGTGTTCTGTGACTATGCATTTCCAAATGCCATGGGACACTGATTTCATTTGGGTTTCTAATTTATTTTACAATACTGTGGAATAATTAGAATTATTAAAGCCAAAACACCCTTTGCTGCCTGTTTCCATTAGGCAAAGCAGCTCAGACTGCTGTGTCTATGGGAAGGGAAGAGGAGGATGAGGATTTTTTTTACTACCTCCCAATCTTTTGTCCTTCACGACCTTCTGGGGGGGGGGGGGGGTGGGGGTGGTAAAATCAACATTTCTGCAAAAAACAGAGAAGGAAAATGGATTCCTCTCCCCATTGCACCCAACATCTCTGCAGAGGAAAGGTTGCTCCTTCCATAGCCATGCAACGTGCAGCAGATGATATGATCTGCCCTAAATGATCAGCCCTCATGTTTTCCTTCTTCTTACCATCCTCTCTTTGGAAGAGGAGTACTTCCCACATTGGTGCATCACTGCTGTATCTGCTGGTGGCAATGGGATCCAGGCTGAGGGTACAAGCAGTGTCACCACTCAGAGCCAGTAGCAAAATGCAGTGGCTTCTCATGCAGCCCTTCAACTCACTGACAGAACAGTTTCATTTATGGAGGAAAAAAAAGGAAAAAAAAAAACCCCACACATCTGAGTGCGCTGGTGAAATCCTGCTTTTAAGATGTTGGAAGTTTTACAGCTGGTTTTGATGGAAGAGGAGATTTGTATTCCTTTTGTTGGAGTAAATCAACTAACCAAAGGAGAGCTTTCCCAGGGATAAGCAAAGCGTTGGAATCCAGCAGCCACGTGTTTAAAAGGAGATCTATTTCTCACAGTCTGAATTGGAAGATAACTTTGGGGTCTAACCAGCTGCAGGAAATCAAGCCCAAACGATTGTGAGTGTGTGCAACAGAAACCAGAACTTCCATCTGCTGGGGAGACCTGAAGTGCCTCTGTTTGTTCCCAGCAAACCAACAATTTAGAATCGATGCAGCTTCGTTTTTTGCAGACTGTTAATTTCGGTTGGGGTTGGCCCAGGGTTATCCCCCCATTCATATGAGCTGAAAGAGGATACGAAGCTGTCGCTGAACTTCAGCAGCACGGTGAGAAGGGTGAGTGGCGCAGAGTTAGAACCGAGCAGCCCACGTGAAGATGGGTTCTGCCTGAGCATGGCTGCCAAGACCCCTTCTACACCACCATAGGCTTCCCTCCCTCTCCCCAGCCCCTCATCGCTGCTCTCAGAGCTGAGAGGAGCTGGTTTTGAGCCATTTCATTTGCAAATGTAGCGCCTTGTCATTGTTACATCTTTAGGAGCCCTATAGCCAGCGTGAGTTTCAAAGCTCTCTGTATTAGCTGCCTCTCCCCTGAGCTGCCTCTCTCCCTATTGAAGGAGCTGTGAGCCTTTGTGCCCTGAACACCCGGCAGCCACCGTTGCATCTCCATTCATCGACAAAGAGGAGCCTTATCTTCTGATGGACACATCCAGCACATCCTCTGTGACATTTAAATCTCCCTTTGTAGCCAACTCAGGTATTTGTGCTGTTAAAAGAAGACCGTGCAGCCGAGTGATTTCATTACTGCAAATGTTATTACAGAGAAAGCCCGTTTAAGATGTAATGTCATTGAAGGGAAAATATGATCCAGCAGCAAGTGTGGCCCAGTAAAGGGTGCTGGGATCCATCCTCGGCTGAAAGAGCCCTCTCAGCCATCCAACCCATTAATGGAACTGCTTTTTTCTTCATCAGATCAAACCAGCCTCTTCCTCAAAGCCCTGAGGCTAGAAAGTAAAAAGGAGATGGAAAGGAATTAGGCACCCAACTCAACGACTTTGTATGTGAGCCTCCTATGGCTCTTCTCCCCACTCCAGAAATCAGCACAGGGTGTTGGGGTACGTAGGGACGTAGGTACAGAGAACAGAAACCTGTTGTGTCAGCAGCAGCCATGGGTCTCAGAAAGACAGCACTCCGTGGCTGTGCTCACAGCACTCTGATCTGAGTCCGAGAATGCAGGAGAAGAGAAATAATCACAGCAAGGTCCCGGCCTCCCTGCAAGTCAAGAGTGAATTTACCAGGGACCTGCCCTCAATTTCCACCCCGGTGCTGATATCGTTCCTTTTCTCACTCGAGCAGATTCCCCAAGGGATTTTGGATTTGCAAGGGCAGCACCTGAGCTCTTGGAGGCCCCAGCAGCTGCCACAGGGAGAGCACATCTGGGCACATCTGGGTGAGCATCGCTCCAGGGCTGTCCTGGAGCACCCCACAGTACACTCCCACCCGGAGCCTTTGAGGTGCAGCTTCCAGCCCTGATTGAAGAGTGCTTTGCTACGCGAGATAGATGTGACCTTCACCTTGAAGGATTAGCCTTTAGAAAGTGCGAGGAGCTGAGCTCCTTCGCTAATGGGGATCGTTGTGCCTCAGCCGTGCTCTCATCCAGGGGAGGCGTGCGAAGTTCTCTTCCATTTGACATCCTTCTGAGCATTTAAACACAATGAGTATCAGGTCAACGGCAAACCTCCCACCAGCTCCAGGAGGGTCTGGGCTGTGCCCTGGTCTACCTGCTAACAAGAAGACAAACTGAAGTGAGAGCTCAGACAGCAAGCATCAGGATTTCACAACGTATTTTGCCAGCAACTTGGTTTGTTTTTTTTTTTCAGCTGTTTTTTTCTTAGTGATTTTTTCCTCTGTGTGCTGTAGCAACTCAGATCTATCCCGGGCTGCTTCTGACATTAACAAGACAGCGGATGATGGGCAAAATGCGTCCACGAGCAATTCTGAGTCTCTCTGCTAAGTAATCATAAACACTGCAAGTTTGCAACAAAGCAAGCAGCTGTCTCTCCCTCTGGACAAGGACTGCTTCCTCACAAATTGAGGCTCTGCGGGTTTTACAGCTGTCGGACAATGAGTCTGGTGCTGTTATTTCCTCTTCCTTTCTATTTATTTTTCCCTTTTTTCTTTCTTTTAATGGAGAATATCTCAACACTGCCAGAACTCGAGTGGCCCCTCCAGCAGTGAATCGATCCAGCCAAGTGATGAGGCTTTAACTTCTGTTCTGGAGTGGGCACAGAGGGGTTGTGTTCCCACACATCCTCCTTCCAAGGCTTTATTGCCTTCAATCCCACTCTTATAGGGAAGCAGACGTTTGTTTGGGACTAGAAGAGGGTTTAACAGCACACAACTGCTGTCCTGGAGCATGGAGAGCGAGCCCCTGGGAAGGTAACCTCAAGCTTTGCCACTTCCTTCCAGACTGTACGTCATGGATGGAGCCCCAGAAGGAACCTTCATTCCTGACCTAAATGCAAACAAATAGAGAATGAAGATTTCTCCTTGTTACTTCACTGCTTTGATGGAGCTGATACCACTCAGGAGCCTCTTGCAGACCAGTGTTCTGTGTTGCTGTGCCCCAGTGCAAGGGATTTCCCTCCCCCATCACATGCTTGCTGACTCTCACCTGAGTGCACCGCTCCTCCTGGGTTGCTCAGTGCCAAGCAAACCCCATTTGTCAGATCCCCTTCAGTATGTTGCTGCAATGCTGCTCCCACCTGTGCTTCCCCTCTCCCTAATGCTGCCTTCTTGCCACGACTGCCTGCTAATAGGAGGCTTAAGTTTTTCTGCTGGTATTCTGCAGCTCCCTCCGCCCTCTGCACTCTCCTCTGCAGTGGGTCTGCCGAGCAGTGTGTGTTGGATGAAATACATACGTTCTGTTTGTGATTGAGTGTAATAAACTCTGGCTCCTGTGCCTTCCAGGTGGCTTTTGGACATGCAGCATTTACTGCGTGAAGTGATTGATCTCTGATCTTTAAAATAGAGCTGTGAAGTCTACGGTGCATTTGCATGCATGCGGAGTATAAAGGCAGGAAAGAGCAGCTCAGAAACTCTCTAACCCCTGCCCTTTATTTCCTTGGGTTGAGTTTTCCATGTTTGACAATGCGGACGGTGGTGATTTATGTATAACCACAGCAGCCTCCAGTGGTCGGATCTGTGAACTTTTTCAAGCTGCCCTTCCTCGCAGTGCGCTTGTGGGTTTTGCAGTACCCCAGCCCCTATTCCTCCCCGCTCTGAGCTCCGTCTAAGAGGGGAGGGACAGCTGGGAGCTGCGGGTGCGCTGCTTATTCTGCTGGGAGCCAATTCCGTCTCTAATTGAGCTGAAAGCAGCTGCTCTGCCCTCGCTGCCGCAGGCCTGCTGTGCACAGCAGTTTTTGACAATAGCTGAGATATAGGGACACGGTGCTGCCTGTGCCAGCATCCCACCTCTGCTGTATGGCAGCACCCCCCTCAGCAGCAGTCCTGCAGCCACGGGGTGCAGGAAACCTGTGCAGTTCTGCCCTCTCTGCAGCGATGCCCACAGCTCAGGGGAGCTGCAGCATCCACCTCCAGTGCCCCCCAGCTGTGCACCCCCACAGCCTTTGCCACCCCAGCACCAGAAACCCTTTGCAGCCGGGGGGCTCGAGCATCACGGAGTGATAGAGCTGGAAGGACAGCAGGGCCATGAGATGCTGTGGCTGGTCCTGCAGCTGGCTGCTTCCCCAGGGGAGGAACTGTGGGCAGGTGAAAGGCAATCCAGGTTTGTCTTCTAAATTCTCTCCCTGTGCCTTGGTGATTTTGGCAAAGCAAGTGAGGAATGGGACTGAGACAACGGAGTGGTCAGAAGGAGGTGGGGAAACTGAGCAAGGCATGAGCACGTCGCAGGGCTCTAGTCCCCCCAGCCTGCAGCCCAGCTCCAGGGCTTTGGCTGCTTGTCCTCAAGGACAGGTGCTGCAGGAGGGACACACTGAGCTGATAAATCCCATCAGGGAGCAAGGAGTGAGTCAGTCTGCTCGACAGCACCGCTGTTTATGGAAAACAAGGGGAGGAGGTGAAGCAGGGAGGTCTGGCTTGTGTCTGAGAAACTTCCCTTATTCAGAAATAGATTGCTGACACTCCTTGCTGCAGCTGCCCAGACATTCCAAACCATCGGAGATGACATTATCTCAGAAGAAGTCACTGGCTTTGTTGGGGACTTCTGGCTGCTTTACAAAGCAATTCCAGTATTATTATTGGAATAAAAACATACCGACTACTAATCCTCTGTTTAAATGGCCAGTAAGTTCCCTACAGGCAACACTCTGCCAAAGCATTTATCCATCTAATTTTATTTCATGTAGGGCTTTTTTAATTCCGATTTCACCTTTTGTGACAGGGGTTGTTGGCACTTCTGCTTCCACCATTTACAGATTGCTGGGACAGGGATGGGGGGAGGGTCCACATTAAAGCTGTCCCCATGACAGCTGCTGATCCCTCTTGGGTCTCCAGGCCACTGTGCTTTGGAGGGGAGCTTCCAGGCAGAGAACAGAAGCGAGTGGCACCGAGCCCTCTGCTCAGGATGGGATGCAGGACAGGGGTTCCTGAGCTGGCAGCATCCTGCAGTGTGGAAACACTGGCTCAGCAGGGACAGGGCTTCCCTGGGCTGTCCTCTGCTGGCATCTCTGCTCCCCTGGGAGTCTGCTGCAGCACACCACGGAGCAGAGGGAAGCAAGGCCTCTGGGTGCAGCTTCCCATGTGCTGAACAGGAGCCAAAGGGAGCAGAGGCAGCTGGCAGCACACCTGCAGGGCAGCAGCGCATAGGGGAGCTGCACTGGGATGCTGCGTTCAGCCCTGGAGCTCCCGAGGTTGCTTCGTGAGATGCACAACTAAGCAGAAAGTTTTCTGTTTAATTGAAGAGGAGTGTGGGAGGGAATGCCATAAACCTTAGGGTGATTGTTTGCGTTTCCATTCCTTCTCAGATTGTTTTCTCTCCTCCTTTCCGATTCGAGGCAAACTTAAATTGAACACCAGCACTTCAAAGGGAAAGGAGAACGTTCTGCCTGGGAAATGTTAAACCGAAGCACTTCTGAAATGAACGGCGTCATTTAGAAGATGTCAAAACAAAAAACTTCAGCCTTTAAGATCCTTTTTTTTTTTTTCTTCAGAAGAAAAAATCCCTGACTTTGGCATGAACGTGTCAATAGATGTGACACATCCCCATCCCCCCCTCAAGGCTTATTTCCTTTGCAAATGAGGAAATAGTCACCAAACCCCAGCTTTGCTAAATAGACCCCAGCAAGGGAGCTCGTCAGGGTCAATTATCACAACTAAATGACAGAGCATCCTCCAGAGACAGCTGCAGAGGTACGATGGCAGTAACCATGCCACCAGCACCATTGCATCGCTGCTTTCCTCTCTCCCCTTCCCTGTCTGCCTGGGGCTTCAGTTTGCTGGAGGAGGAGTGAGAGCAACGCTGGCGGGAGGATTTCAGTGCTATTGTTGCTGTTGTTTTTGTCTGCATAGCAATGGGCATTTATGTGCTCGCGTGTGCATGCCCGCACGCGAGTCAGCGCTCGTGTCCGTCTCCCTCATTCCTCCCTTATCCATCCATGCACAGCATGATATAAACAAACCTGCCTCTGGACATGTCATGGCTTAAAATAGATGTTCATACATCAGCCTTTCCACAGCAGCGGCGGCAGCAGCAGGAAGACATGGCCGACTGGATCTGAGCACACCACTCGTTTGGAGCCGAGACATCTCAGCCCTCACCAAGGTAGAGTAACGGGGTGGGCGTCTCCTCCCTCCTGCGTGTCTGTCTGTCTGTCTCCACGAGTGTGCTCTGTTCCAGGCAGCTCTCCTGCTGCTCCCCTCCCTCTGAGCAAGGCACAGTGGGGCAGAGGGGCTCTGAGCAGCCATGGGCAGAGCAGGCTGCGAGCCCCTGGTGGAGGGGTGCCTATAGGGGGGAGAGTGGGGTCTGTTCTGAGCACTTGGATGTGGGGCAGTTTCTCTTCCCCTGCAGTACTTTGGGCACAGCAGTGTGCTGGGGGTGGGAAGCTGGGGGGCAGCTCTGGGCCTGAGGTTTCTAGAGTTGCGTCCCCCCATAGGTACGGATTGCTGGTTTTGCAGCAGTGAGAGGGTCTGCTGTTCTGCTCAGCTCAGCCTCGTAATGATGACGTGGTGTTTTTTTCAGACCCCTCTGCTGTTTGTTTCCTAATGCTGCCCGTGGTGGCAAGTGGCTGTGCTGTAGCCAAGGTCACCCAAGGTTTAAGGGCCCGGCACGCTGCCACGCTGAATCCCTTTTCCAGGTGGGGTTTGCCAAGACTGAATTCCCAGAGTGAAGGAGTCCAAAATTCATCAGGGTAGGGGAGATGGCATCAGGGTGAGATCCAGCCCTGCTCAGAGCTGAGGAGCAGTGCCAGGGAGGAGCGGTACAGGCGGCACTGACCTCTCTGTGCAGCACCCCAGGGTGGGGAGGGGGGCACCCAGGGGTCTCTGGACCCCCTCTGAGCTCCTCTATGCCCTTGCAATGCTTTCCTCCTGTGTACATTGCCAAGAAATGACTGGAGGCTTCTCCTTTCTGTGCTGCTGGCGAAATGTCAGAGCAGAGAGATATGATCCACCCCAGCCCAAGGTCACTGTGCTTCCTCCCCCAGGTCTCTGTGACCCGTGGGCAGTGCTGAGCTGCTACTGGGGCTGCATTAGGGGCCTTGGGGACACTTTCCAGCCCCCAGGCAGCTCAGGGCAGCAGCAAGATGGTGGGAAAGGGAATTGCATGAGGAGACAGAGGGATTGCATGCTTGTGTTGGGGGGTTGTGTCAGTGGGGTGGCAGAGGAAGGCAGCTCTGAATAACACTGGGCTGTAAGTTCTGCCACTGCCCTGTGGGGGGGTGTCCAGGGAGGTTTTCTGCAGATGGGGGACAAGTATCAGCATGATCTAAAGGTCTGAGAGTGAATCTGTGTCCCAGAGGACAGGCTCTGTAAAATGATGCTTTCTCATCCACTGAAATTAACTCTTTCCATCGGGAACCAGTCCTGATGTTCAAATGCAGCTGCAGGACTGCTGTGCTCAGAAGGGTTAACCCTGCACTCCTTCCCTGCAGGCTTTTATGCCTGGTCCGCAGGAGTCTGGGCCTGGGCCAGGCTCTGCATGGTGCCATATGGAATCCTCCACCTGTTTGGGGCATTTCCTCCCCAGTCCTGGTGGCTTGCCCAGAGCTGGCCGCCTTTCATTGCTTCTGATCACAGGTTGGCAGCGTCAGTTCTCAAGCTGGCATTGTCCTGCTGGCAGACAAAGCCCCTGAGCCAGCTCAGGAGGAAGGTGGTCCTGTATAGAGCATCTCTTGCCAATATGGCTTCAACCCAAAGTTGTGGAGCTGGAGCAAAACCTCAGCCTGTGGAGACTCAGCAATCTGGCTGCCTTTCTGGCTTCCATCTCCAGCCCTGGCATTGCAAACTGCTCCCCAGCAGTACTGCTTCTTGGAAGGGAGCGTAGGTGATGCTGTCTCACAGCTGGGTTGCTGCCTGTACACTGCCCTCTCAGCAGGAAGGTCGGGCCTGGCTGCTTCTGTCCAGCATCTCTACAGTAGGGATGGAGTGAGAGCTCCCTGTCCTTCTAACGGCATCTCCACTGCTTCCATCGCAGGACCGTGGGTGGCAGCAGCAGCAGAAGAGACCTCCAGGCCACTCTGCGGCCTTCACGACCCCACAGGTATGCCTTGTGGGTCTCGGCAGCTCCAATGGCTTTCCTGTCCCGGTTCTCCAGGAACAGCACCAGGTCACCGAGCCGGGGCACGCGGGCGGAGCGCAACCACCACCCCATCCTCAGCATCTTTGAGCTGGAACGGTTGCTGTACACAGGGAAGACAGCCTGTAACCATGCTGATGAGGTCTGGCCGGGACTCTACCTGGGAGATCAGTATGTATCACAAGGGGATGAGAAGTGTGGGGATGAGGGACGGTTTTTGAAATGGAGAAGACTAGGAGAGGAAAGCTGGGAACGTGAGGGAGAGGAGGACATGGGTTGAAGGAGGAGGAGGGACTGAAGCAGTTGGGCAGAGGTGTGTGTCCATGGACTTAGATTGACTTAAAAATCCAGAATCTGAGTTCAGCATCTTTGCTTCCCCTCTGGCTTTCCCGGATGTGGATTTAGACATAGAGATCTATCAGTGGTAGGTGGACAGTTGCACTGGATGACCTCGTAGGTCTTTTCCAACCTTGCTGACTCTATGATCCTATTAAATGTTTGACCAGAACATTTGAAACTTTTCTTTAACGTGTTACTTCCCTCGATTTGTGCATCTCTGCGCTGTTTCTCCCTCCCTGCAGAGATATAGCAGCCAACCGGCGCGAGCTGGCTCACCTGCGCATCACCCATATCCTCAACGCCTCGCACAGCAAATGGAGAGGGGGTGCAGAGTACTACGAGGGCACAGGCATCCGCTACCTGGGCATCGAGGCCCACGACTCACCCTCCTTTGACATGAGCCCCTACTTCTATCCTGCAGCTGACTTCATCCACCAGGCGCTGAATGAAGGTCAGTGGTGAAGAGCGTAGGGACAGAAGTGGGGAATGGGGAGGGTGGGTGGAAAGCTGATTGGCATCCTAGGAAACAAAGCTGCTTCCAGCCTGATGTCTTCACGGAATCATAGAACCATTAAGGTTGGAAAAGGCCTCTAATATAATCTAGTCCAACCACCTCCTGGTGTGGATCACCTCCTCCTAAGAGGCAAAGGGCTGCATTAGAGCTCTGGCCTCACGGGTAACAGCCTCAGCTTATGTGCAGCACTGTGGCTGCTCCTGTTCAGACTTTTTGGGGAGATCTTGTTGCACTGATACCCTCTGCTGAGAGGGGGACCGCAGTGCACCACAGTCACGCTATACCCACGGCCCTATACATGCACACCTGAGCTCAGAGCCAGGACACACGTGGCAAAGTTGGATCCTCAGTAACTTTGTATTTGGGATATTCAACCTGCCGTTGTGTTTTGCCCCCCAGGAAGGATCCTTGTGCACTGTGCTGTCGGGGTGAGCAGGTCGGCCACCTTGGTCCTCGCCTACCTCATGATCCGCCACCACATGCCCCTTGTAGAAGCCATAAAGACGGTCAAAGACCACCGTGGTATCATCCCCAACCGGGGGTTCTTGCGCCAGCTGGTCGCCCTGGACAATGCCCTGAGGCTGAAGAGGAGCGCGTGAAGGAGGACAAGAGGGGCTGTGTGGTGGGAGCAGGGCCGTGTGATGCTCACCCCACGCCGCTGAGTGGCAGTGATAGATAGGGCTTTCCTCCCAGTGCAGACGCTTGGCAGCTAACGGGTTTCATGCAACTGGCAACGGTCCCCCCCAGCAGAGGGCTTCCCCAGACATGCGAGCTATTCCTAGTGGTAAAGCATAGGCCCTCAACCTGCACCTTGCCACTTAGGTAGGCCTAATACACAGCCTCCTTCCCAGCCTGCTCGAGCAGAGATGCCTCTGGAGGGACATTGCCCCATGTTTCAGGTTATTCTCGACCTCTGTTGGCTCCTGGAAGCCCTCAGGGGTTGGTTCTCCCACGTGGCAGATGCATCTGCCAAGCCGGTCCCATCCCTCCCTCCCAGGAGACTGAAGCTGTGTGTGTGTTCCTTGTCTTGTTTCCCATTTGTTTTTGGTCCGTGTAGCAATGTGAATTAGGTCTGGCGTGTGGTCCCTGGCAAACAGGCCTTTCATCATAGTGTTTGGGTGTCCTCCGTGCTTAGTGTTAACCTGTACAAATAAAGGCAGTGCTAAGGAAGAAATTTGGCCGTCCCTCGTGTGCTTTGGGACAGACTCTGTGCTCAGGATGCGATCTGCCACGGGTGGAAGAGCATCGCCCTGGTGTTCAGGGTTGGGATGGGCTCAAGTCCTCACTGATCCTCCAGTCCAAGGCAGAAGGGGGCGATCCAGAGAGTGAAATCACTGTCAGACTGCGTGCTGTGCATTGCTGGGTGTGCTGAGCATGGCTGTGTGCTGGCAGTGCCCGGGCACCTCTGCTGGGAGATCGGTGAGCAGCCGGGGATGCTCCCACATTTTGGAAGAGGTTGATCACGCCCAAATCTCCTCGGCATCCCTTGCACAAGGCTGAGAGCCACTGGGATCTCAGCGCCTGCAAGCACAGCTCCCCAAAGGGCTGATGCACAGGATCACAGAAGGGTTTGTATTGGGAGACACCTTAAAATCCATCCGGTCTCCATTCCTGCCTCGGGCTGGGACATCCCCCAGCATCCCGCGTCGCCCAAAGCCCCATCCACGGTGCGGGACGTCCCGCAGGGATGCACGGGGCTCTCCCATCCGTCTGAACGCTGGGCTCGGGGCGATGGGAACCCGCAGCTCCGAGACCGGGGGCGGCTCCGTGGGCGGCTCCGTGGGCCGGGGCGGGGTTTGTGGGGCCGGGGCCGCTCCCCACCGCCCAGCCCGGCCCCGCTCCCGGCCATGGCCCGACGCTGCGCACGGCGGAGCCGGTCCGGCCCCGCGGAGCCGCTCGCGGATGCCCCCGTTCCAGTGGTGCCACGGTGAGAGCGGGGCCGGGATTTGGGACTGCCACCCTAACCGGGATGGGGCTGAGGGGTTGGGGCGGCTCCGGGCTGCTTAGCGTCCTGGGTGGTGCTTTCTGGCTCCTCCCGGGGCTCCGTGGGTTAGGTTTAGGGTTAGGGTTAGGGTTAGGGTTAGGGTTAGGGTTAGGGTTAGGTTTAGGGTTAGGGTTAGGTTTAAGGTTAGGGTTAGGGTTAGGTTTAAGGTTAGGGTTAGGGTTAGGTTTAGGGTCACTTCTGTCTTGCTTCTCGTTCACTTCCAATGCTTCCCCTGCCGCTGCTGGAGGAGCTTGCAGCACTTTTGCTCACGCTGCCCGAAGTGAACCCCCTTCTCCCACGTGTGTGTGGAATAAACTTACTTTAGCGGAGCCCAGGAGCGGTTCCTCGCTCTGTTCCCGGCCGAAAGAAACTCACAGAAACGTGGAACTGTTTGCACATGTGAGGGAGTTCTGTTTAAATGAGAAGTGGTTTATTTTTATGACTAATAGCTAAGAAGCTGCGCTGGGAATTCCACCATCAAAGCTCTGCCTCAGCAACAAAGGCCGGGTTCTTTTAATTTATGGAGGGGTTACAGCCTTTGAAGCTAAATATAATGCAACCAGTGGCTTCCTCTGCTGTAACGCATGCCCTGCGTGTGCTGTGCAGCTGGGGCGAGCAGTGCTCCTGCAGGCGGGCTGCCTGCCCGTGTGCTGGCCGTGGGTTGCCCTCGTAGGCTGCATTAGTGCTCAGCAGCAGCAAATGCAGCAGCCCCAAGGCACAGAGGTTGCTTTGGGAGGCTCTGAGCGGCCGCAGCTCTCCCGGTTTCCCCAAGCGTGGGCTTTGGGCAGCGCTGAAAACAGAGCCCGCCCTTGTGTGAAGGCCAGGATGTGGGTTTAGGACTGGCCCTAGGCATCTGACGTGTGCGTTTTGGCCTTAAGCCCTGGCCTCACAAATATTGAAGTCAGTGGAGTCCAGCAAAATTGCCTTGTTCTGTGCTGTCGAGGACCTTCGCAGAACTGGGGCCGTTGGCGCAAATAAACGTGATGCCCAGGGAAGAAACTGAATTTTCAACACAAGTAGTTGTGCTCCAGATTTCATGACAGAAGGTACGTGCTGTGCTGGCCTGGAGCTGCAGCTCCTCTTTAGCATCACAGCTTTTACTCCTATTGCTCTGGGGGCCTCAGCAGTCCCGAGCTCTGGGGCAGCAGCGACCTTTGTTTGGTGGGAGCTGTCCCTGCTTTGAGCTGCTTGGCACAGGGCAGGCTTTTGCAGGAAGCCCATTCCAGCATCACAGCAAAAAATCATATGGAAGCTGCATTCAATTTTCTCGATGCAAAGCCCGTCGCTTTTGTGTGGGAGTGGAAAGAGTGGTTTTATTTAATGACCTGCTGAGTTTTCCATTTGTTTTATTGAACAAGAATCGGGGTGAGGGAGAAGCTGTGCTCAGCACAACCCCCGTGCCTTGTGCCTGGCTCACAAAGTGCTGCACAGACCGAGTCACCGTTCCTGCCCGCTGCTTTCAAGGCCTCCAGGTCTGTGCAGGTCTCCTTTCAGGTGCAGAACTGGCCCTGGGGGGGATTTATGCTGCTGGAGTGAGTGGGTTCGGGTTTGGTGCCCATCAGGCCTTCGCTGTATTAAAACCAGATTTGCTCTGTTCCTCTCGAGCTAAAAATATGAGAGCCTTTGTCAGCCTGTGCTAATTAATCCCAGCACCGAGTCAGCACCCACCCTGCAGATAAATTCCACTGGGGAGGAGGTGGGGGAGCTGGGGGGTCTGGCTGGGGCTGCTGCTCCAGGCTCGTCCTGGTCCCCAGTTGGGCACTGCCTGAAGCTGTGTTCCCTTCTGGCCCTCGGGAATTCCTGAGTGCCTTTTTAGCAGGAATGAGCCTTGCTAAGCTGGCGGGTCTAAAATTAGCCCTGCCAGCTGTGTTGCGGCTGGCAGGGACGTGTCAGAGCTGCTCCTCTCTGCTTCCTTCAGTACGGGGCTGTAAGTTACAGCTTCTTCTCTCCTACCTCATCTGTGCCTCTGCTGCATCTTACTGCTCCACCAGCCCCTGTGTGAATGGCGAAGAGCAAGGAGCATGGGGATGGCACAGTTTGCCCCTGCAGGGCCATTCTGCCTGCGTTCTCAGCAAGGGAAGGGCCAAATGGGACAATGCTTCCCTGCCCTAAGCTTGCTTCTGGTGGCAGTGGAGCTTTCCACAGCCCCTGGGAATAGCTCTTGGTTTGAAACACACATAGAAGCAGCATTATTTGGTCTCTTACACAGTCATGACCTGTGACTGTTGCCACAACTGTTCTCCTTCTGCTCACCTTTGAATGAGCCTTCCTCCATCCTTCAGCAGCTGCTGAGTGCCCCGCACACAGCATTACCTCATTTACTTTTTCCGTGGTGTTTTTCAAGAGCTGAGCTAGTATTTTTTTTTAATCTTTTTTTTCTTTCTTTTCCCCCAGCCATCATTTCCAGCAAAGAAAAACAAAAACAAAATCCCCTACAAAAAAAAAACCCTTTCCTATTGTCTTTTCCCGCACCTGGTGGTCTGGAGAGCAGAATGCTGGGAGAACAGCAGCCAACAAACCTCCCCTCCCTTTCTCACTCAGTAGATGAATGGCACATGGGCTATGTGAAGCAATTGCAGGAGGCAAAGGCCGGTGGTGGCTCTGCCCTCTGTAGGCAGGAAAACCTCATTTCCTGCAGCCCAGGTGCTCACCTGGTGCATCTCCCCAAGCTGGATGCCTCCCAGCCTTCCCAGTCTGGATCTGTCTTGGGCACATTGTGCTGCTGGAGTGCAGCTCGGTGCCTGCAGAGATGCAGCAGTCAATGTTGGCATAAGGGATGGTGCTGCCCCTGCAGAGAGCTCTGATTTCCAGCCCAGGAAACAGTGTCAGGGCTTTTGTTAGGGGATGGGAGGCTCTGGGAGCTGTGCTGGGAGAGGACAGGAGTGAGCAGGAGCTGCACACGTCTCCTGCCCTGTCTGGCATATCCTATATGGCATGGCAGAAGGTAAGTTTCATCTTCTTCTGTTCTTCACCTCTTCTTCCTTTTTTTTCTATTCTAAATGCTGAGCTTTCTTCTCCCCATAAAGGGTGCTCCTGCAGTCTGGGGCTGATTTACACCAGTAAACCCTGCACGATGCCCCCCATCACGTTCCAGGACCTGCCACTCAACATCTACATGGTCATTTTCGGCACTGGCATCTTTGTCTTTGTGCTCAGCCTCATCTTCTGCTGCTACTTCATCAGGTGAGCCAGAACCCTACAGCACCAATCTCTGCTCAGATGAGGCCATCATCCAGGAGCGTCTGCAGTGCCTGGACCACTGCACCCTCTGTGCTCCTCACTTTGTCCCATTACACAAGAGCTGCTCACCACGAGGCTCTGCCCCACGGATTGGGGCCAGGCACAGTCCCCTGGTCCCCTGTGGCACAGCAGGGCAGGAAACGCAGGAAGGGGCTCTTGTTTTTCACGGGACCACGCGGAGCGATGCATTGTGTTAGGCAGGGGAAGGAGCAGTGCTGCACAGGAGAAGGATGTCTTTCCACTCCCCTCCCAGCTCAGGGAGGACTATTTTTAAACTCAGCAGCAGCAGCTGGCGTTTCTGTGGGCCCAAGTTGCTCTGTCCTTCAGTGCCTCAGCCCCATTGCATCCCTCAGCCATTTGGGGGCTGGGGGAGCACACCCCCAGTGCCTGGCTTGGGGGTGAAGTGAAGGCTGCTGTGCTTTGCTGGGTTGCTCTGTAAGCAGCTCTCCCTTCCAAGGTCATGGCGGGGCCGGGAGCTGCTGGCGGGTGAGTGCTGGAAATAGGGCACTTCCTGCGCGGTGAATGACTTCCGAAGGCAAACAATCGGGGCCGTCGGTCCTTATCGCTGCCCGCTGCCGATTCCTGCAGGTGGAGCGGGGCCCCCTGGCTCTGCAGGAGAGGGAATTTTGGGAGGGGGACTTGAGGAGCATCCTGGAACTGTATGCATGCTGTTCAGATGCAGTAAAGCTCACGGTGCTTTTTTCTCCCCGTCTCTAGCAAACTGAGGCACCAGGCGCAGAGTGAGAGGTTCGGGTACAAGGAGGTAAGGCTGATGGCTAATTTCTGCAGCCCTAGAGATGTGGGGTCAGTGGAGGAGGTGGGAGCAGGGAGGTGGGGATGTAGCAGGGTGTGATGCTTCTTGTCCCCAGCTTACCCACCACTGCGGTGCCCAGCTCATTTCAGTAGGGCTCGGGGGCCGGGGCTGTCCCATGGGAGCCAGGACCCCCATTTGGGGTGGTTGGTGAGCAGGATACATGGACACTGTTTGTCCAGTCTGGACTTTCCCCAGCTCAGACTTTGCTGCATAGAAACTCATCACTGGGATAAGTCCCAGCTGCTCTTGATACTCATCTGCTGTCTCCTTGTCTTCCCCAGGTGGTTTTGAAAGGTGATGCCCGGAGGCTGAACGTGCACGGGGTGAGCACCACGCACTCATCCCAGCTCCATCCTTTGGGCTCGGATGGAGCTGGGGCTCCTGGGGTTGTATGGTGCTTCAGCCCCACGGAGGATATGCTAGCACCAGGCTGGGATCAACAGTGCAGATTTGGAAATCAGGAAGGAAAACCCTTCCTGGGGGGCTGGAAAAATCCAGGAAGAGGCCCTCCAGCAGTGGGGTCCACAGCATTTCTAGCAGGAGTAGGGCTGCTCCTGGGCATCCCTTTGGGTTCCATGTGTTCTCGCTCACCCTCACCCCTTTCTCACCCCCGTACAGCAGACCTGTGCCGTCTGTCTGGAGGACTTCAAGGTGAAGGAGGAGCTGGGGGTGCTGCCGTGCCAGCACGCCTTCCACCGAAAGTGAGTACAGGCACAGGGAAGCAGTGGATCCCCTTGAGGGGGTTTGCATCCTCCCGTGTCTCTGCTCCTCAGGTGCCTGGTGAAGTGGCTGGAGGTGCGCTGCGTGTGCCCCATGTGCAACAAACCCATGGCGGGTCCGGCCCAGCCCCGCGCCGGCATCGGCACTCTGCTGGACGAGATGGTGTGAGCGGCCCCGCTGGTTTCTGTGGGGAAATGAAGTCGCACCGTCCCAGCGTGGAGCATCGCGTACCCCATTCCACCGGACTCTCAGGCTCCCCACTTTTTTTGGGGGGAGGGGGGGTTAATGTACAGGTTTGCGTGAAATTAAACGGACTTTTGTCAGTCAAACTGAGCTGTGAGTGCTTGCGTGGAAAGGCCACGACGTATAGCGGCAACGGGGGGCTGCCCCTGAGGTAACCCCCAGAATGGAAAACGCGCGCAAAATGCGCGGCAAATATCGCGAGACTAATAGCACGACCGCCGTAACGGCGGAAACCCCCGGCGCTCAGAAGGGACTGTGCACGTCGTAACGGAGGGCGCACACGTCACGCAGCCGCGTGCCACTCCCATTCATCATTTGCTATGAACCGGAAGGATCGGCTTCAAACCCTTCCCGCGCCTTGCCCTACCGCCGCGCCCCTGACATATAGCTCACGGCGAGGCAGTTTCGCCTCAATGTTCCCATTCTATTTTGCAGCCTTCAGCCTTCGCGATGTTCACAGCGCGGCTCCGCTCTTATTGCCCCTTTTGAAGCATCTTCGAGACCGCGCGACCGCGCTCGCCGGCTACTATTACCTATGCAAATTTATTCGCGCTGCGCCACGCCTACTCCCTCCTTCACAGACGTGATCTGCTTTTACGACAGCGGCGCGCTTTGCGGTGGCGACGTGGTTTACGGGCGCGGGGCGGCATGGAGCCGCAGCCGCCGGCCGAGCGGGTGCTCCGGCAGCTCGGACAGCTCCTCTCCCAGCGGCCCGGTGTGGTGGCGGAGCTGGGAGCGCTGCTGGAGACCGCGGAGCCGCGGTGGCTGCTCGGAGCCGGGAGCCCCGCCGCGCTGGGCGAGCTGGCGGCCGCACTGAGCGCCTTCGCGGCCCTTCCGGAGCGCGAGCAGGACGCGGCTGAGCTCCGCCATGGAGACGGAGCGTACGAGGCCTCAGCTGAGAGAGCGGCCGCGGTTGGCGGTGTGTTCCTGCGGCTCCTCGCTAAGCTGGAGGCTGCCAAGGCCGAGGAAGCGCTGGGGACCGCGGTGGAGTCGGTCCTGCGGCGTGTGATGGGGCACGTGTACGTGGTGGCGGTGACACAGCTCGTGGGGGGGGCGTGGACCAGCGCCGGGTCCCGCGCGGTGGCCGCGGAGCTGCTGGCGGCACTGGTGCGGGCCGCGGGCTGCGGGACGGTGGCGGAGCTCCTTCGGGGGAGGAAGGAAGAGGACGAAGGCGGATTCGCGGCGGTGATGAGGCTGCTGAGGCCGCGGCTGGGCAAGTGAGTGTGGGGAAGCGGGCTCTGGGTGAGAAACGGGGATGGGGTTAGTGGGATTTCGTGCAGGGTGAGCTCACATTACGAGGAGGGCTGCAGAAATGATCTGAGGGGTGGAATGCCTCCCCTGGGAGGGTAGGCTGAGAGAAAAGACTGAGGAGAACTGGAAGTGGCCTTTCGTTGTCTAAGGGAACAGACTTCCTATCAAGGTCTGTTGTGATAGAATTAGGGGAAATGGTTTCATACTAAAAGTGGGGAGATTTGGGCTGGATATAAGGAAAAAGTTTACTATGACTTCCAACTCAACTATTCTGTGATTCATTGGGCTCCTGGTTGTATTCCTAGAGACACCTGGAAATGCAACCCTGCCACCAAGCACGTCTTCTCCTGGACACTGCTGCACGTCACCCGGCCCTGGCTCTGCCAGCACCTGGAGCGTGTCCTCCCCCCATCACTGCTCATCTCAGATGACTTCCAGGAGGAAAATAAAGTCCTTGGTGTGCGCTGCCTGCACCACATCATTCTCAATGTGGTAAGGGGAAGTTCAATCTCCTTCTGGTTGTTGTTTGAAGGAGTGGAAGCCTGTCAGGTTTCCAGACTTCTGTTCCTGGTTTTTCTGTTAACCTTGTACTTTTCCACCTTGCTCTGTGCTGTCTCTGCGTTTAAAGTTTCTATTTCTCCTATCTGTTGCAGTAAGCAAAGAATTCCTTTGCCATCTTTCTAATTCAGCTGATACATGTATCAACCCAGCAGGGCAGGGTAGTAAATTAATGCCAGTGGAACAGCAAAGCAGCAGCTGGGGAAGCAAGAGAAAGTGTCTGCTCCTGTGTTTGGCAGGGTTCAGGCTGCATTTGCTGTGGTACCTGGTCCCACTTTCTTGTAAACAATGTTCCTAACATTTCTGTTTTCATAAATCCTGGGTTTGAGAACTTTCCTCTTTGATTAAGTTAAGTGAGCTCTGAAGGTGATGCTTGGGAATAATGTTCTGCACTCTCTTTTTCAGCCAGGTGCTGATCTGTGCCAGTTCAACAGGGCTCAGGTGGTGTACCATGCCCTTTACAATCACCTCTACTCCCGAGAGGCTCCTCTCATCCAGGTAGGATAGCAGAACTTAATTTTAGTCTGCCTTATGGTATTGCATATCAGCTGTATGTGGGATAGGCAGCTAAAGGAGGCAGAACCTGTTTGCTCACAGGCAGTTCAGGCTCTTAACAGCACTTAACAGCAGATACTTGTGACCAGGAGATGAAGTAACCCAGCAGATTTCAGGAACAATGTCAGAGGAGGTGGCAGCCTTGCTGAAGGGCCAGCCAGAGGGGAAGTGGGCAGTAGAAGTCTGGGTGGGCTGCAGCTGTAGGGACTGGAAACTGTTGGTGCTTTATGTCAGAGGGGCTTCTCAGACTTCCCATCCTGCACCAGGCAGTACTGCTGTGCCTGCTGGACTTGCTGCCAATCCTGGAGAGAGCACAGCGACAGCAGCAGCAGCCCAGGCCAAGCTTGCCCTGTGATGAGGTGTTGCAGCTGGTTCTGACCCACATGGAGCCAGAGCATCGGCTCGCGTTGCGGCGGGTGTATGCCAAAACCCTGCCTGCCTTTGTGCAGAGGTGAGAGCAGCAACCACAACCCCGCAGGGCGTTGTTTTGCCCCTGGTATACATCTCCCTTCTCAGTGTGTGCTCTGTGTTCGCAGGCTTGGCATACTGATAGCACGGCACCTGAAGAGACTGGAGAGGGTCATCCTGGGCTACCTGGAAGTCTCTGATGGCCCTGAGGAAGAAGCCAGACTGGGAATACTGGAGACACTGCAGTGCACCATAGAGCATGCTTGGCCCAGGTACTGGTAAAGGGCAAAGGGTGTTGCAGAAAGCATATCCTGAATGGATATTGGCCCTTTCAAAGCCACATTTAGTGTTATCTGAAACAAAGGCCTTGAAACCTCAAGGGAAAACCTCTCACAGGGAGCAATCACTAGCATGACTGCTTTCCTGAAAAACCTTGCCCAAAAGCTAGGTCTTGGTTTTTATCTTTTTCCTGCTCTAGATGCATAACCTTGGCTAAAAACTAAATAGGTGCTCTCTGGGTGGCACAGTTGTGGAGCAAGTCCTGTGCTGTTAAAATTACCTCTGTGTTCAGGGTCTGTCTTTCCTCTGCTGGGCATGCAGGAAAATGCAGCTTCCTTCAGAGCCTCATCACTGAAGCACTTGTTTCCTGTAATCCAGCTCCACATGTAAACAGCCACTAACAGCTTCTGCCTGGAACTGCCAACAAGGCTGTGCCTCCCCCTGGCTCACAAAAGAGGTTTCATAATATGCTCTTTCCCTTTTCAGAATGCCATGCAGAGTCCCTGTGCTGCTCAAAGCCCTGCTGAAGATGATCTGGGATGTCCACACTGACCAGGGCTCAACGCCAGAGCCAGTGAGAGCTGCCTTGCTCCAGAGGGCCACCGAGTGCCTCATCCTGCTGGATCGGTGCTCTGAAGGACAAGTGAAGGTGAGCTGGGAACCCAGCACTGCTTCATCTCTGCTCTCTCAGCGTGCCAAGGCACAGGAAACTGATGCTTTTCCCATTTCAGATTCTGCTGGAAGGTGTGTACAGCTGTTGTGAGGAGAACCGAGTACGGGAATGCATCAGGAAAGTGCAAGAGAACACGTGAGGCACAACTGAATGTTCATTCTGCTTTTTGTACAATAAAATATTTTTTTTATTTAAGTTACTTTCTCCTTCTACTCCTTTGCCTCATACCTCCCCCTCAAACAAGGTTTGCTGGAGTGCTCTCATAGCCCCATGCAAGCTTCTCCAGCTTCAGAACAAAGCAGCAGTGTCCCCAGTCCAGGTTCTTTCATGGAGCAGTCCTAGCTGAGCCTCACGTGGTTGCAAAAAAGTTGGGGAAGTATTCTTCTTAAAACTGCACTCTGTACAACAGTTGTACAGACTTGCTGCGATTGCTTGGGCTCAGGACAGAGCCTTTAAAACAAATACAAAAATTATAATATTGAAAAAGCAACTTTTGATAAACCTGTTTAAAGTGGAGAAAGCTGCAGGAGTTCTTGTGGACAGATCTGGTCTTCTGTCATTCAGCAAAAAATGCAAGTTCAGGAGGGAGTCAGGATACTTTTGTTTTGGTGGTTGGCTCTCTTTCTTCCTCATATTCTATTTCAATGTGGGGGCGTTTTCTTCTGGTTGGGCCTTTCAGAGGAGTTTTCCCCTTAGATTTGGAGTGAGAAGCTTCCTTCTCTATTTCTTCCTCATCTTCCTGCTCCTCTTCACTGCTTGTTTCTAGCTTATCCATGTCCTGAGAAAGGAAAAGTATCAAAGCACACTGTTCAACTAAGCCTCCACTTTCTGCCCAATTATCTTGTGTATCCAATTCCATGTTATAATTCCTGGCTCTCAGCTGCCTGGACAGAGGAACTGGGCTGTGGTGGGCTCAGTGCAGTCCCACTGTATCATTATATCCCACAAATGTGATTTACTGGCTCTTATCCCATCACCAAAGCCCCCAAGATGGCATAGATTACTTTCAAACAGTTTAGCTTGACAGCTTATACCTCCTGCTTCACTTACCTCAAAGTCACTGAGGTCACTGTCATCTGCTTCCACAAACTCTCTTTCATCTTTGTCCTGTATAAACAAAGTCAGAAGTGGGCTGAGAAATACCCCATCAAAATTCACAGTGTAGCAGCCATGAAGACCACCACCTGCGCATGTTTTTCACTTCTGATCTGTCCCCCTCACCCTGGCACTAACAGGGAATGCTCAGCCTGTAGGTGAATTAGAGCTGTTGCACCAGGTCAAGGAAGGGGTTAGCTGTAGTTTAAAACATTACCTCGTCATCATCTTCTTTCTCCATGTCAGACTCGCTCTCACTTTCTGCATCCTGCTGCTGCAGGGCTTTGTCAAAGGCATGGATGGGGAAGTTGTAAATGTCTCCATACTGAAAAAAAAAAAAAAAAAAAAAAAACAGGGTTGGGTAAACAGCCATTGGTGGCAGAATCATCTGAAATCTGTAGTTATACCATACTGGGCTGAAATAGGCACTCCTGCACAGAAAATGAAGGGCTCAGCATTTTGGGAAAGGACAGAGGCAGTGGGGAGTGGTTTTACTGCTGTGTTTTAAAGGCAGTGATTCTTACCGTATCCTGCTTCAGTCTCTCCAGCAATTCCTTCTCGATGGCATTTTCCAGCTGAGCAGCAATCAGGGCTTTCTCCTAAGAGAGCAAAAAGGGCCTGTGTGAGTTCTCTCAAAGACATGGGCAACAGAAGCAGCAGACAGGAGATGACAAGAGTCATTACCTCTCTCCTCTTCTCTCGCCTTTCTATCTTTCTGCTTAAAGGAACGATCTTCCTCCTGCAGGGAAGAAGAGTTGCTTAATGAACCTTTCATCTTCTTGTATAGCAGATGGGCAAATGCTTGCTCAGAACAACAACCAGCAGCTGGATCATTAGAAATGTGGGTGTAACAAGTTCAGGTGCATCTATCTATGCACATTAAGATGCTGTTACATCACTTTAAAGCAGATTTAGAAGCCTGACAAAGCCATCAGGAAAAAAGCACATGCTGCAGGTGCAGTGGAGCCAGAAAAGGGCTCTGCATGCAGCCTGTGACAGCAGCTCAGTGCGTGAGCAACAGCTTAAAGTCAAGCCCACACAATCACTCTCGGTGTCACTTACTGTCTCTTTAGAGTCAGCTTCCGGATGCGAATGAGGTACTGTGTGATCTTAGTGAACCGCTGCTTGCATTTGTGTCGGATGAACCGTGGCCAGTAGATAAGATTCTCATCTATCTCCTCCAGTGCTTTCTCATAGTTCTTGCTCAGCAGGACCTGGGGAAAAGGGGAAGGGTTGAAGGGTTGAGCAAAGCAGCAGCAACCCCAAGGTGGGGACACATCTGCACTTGGGAGGAGCTCGACTGTCTCCTGCCTGCAGGAATGTGATGTTGGAGCATTTTTGTTTGTCTGTTCTCATCAACTCACCCGTTCCCACAGCCGACGGGGAAATGGGGCACGCTCTATGGTCTTCATGTACAAGTAACATCGGCCTACGGGGAAAAACACAACCCCCACTGAGTCCTGAGTGCACTGGGGCAGAGAGCCAGGCCCCAGGGTTATTCTCACAGGCCCAGAGCTGTGAGCAGAGGCAGCCTGGGCACTCACCCTTCTCCTCACGGACAGTTGCATACTGGCTGTTGGCCAGCGGGCAGGAGGAGCGGTTGCACAGCCCGGTCAGGTTGTACTCATTGCGGCAGAAGCTCTGGGTTTTGGTCCTGGAAGGAAGAGCTGTAAGATGGACCTGTGCACGGCCGGGGCTCGCTGCCCCTGCATCCACACACACTCACCTGATCTTGTAGGAGCAGAACTGCTTGTTCCCAAGCGTGTCCCAGACAATCTGCAGGGACAAAGCACAGGTCAGCGAGCGCCCTAAAACCCCTCCAATCCCTGAAGCACGCGGGGCTGTAACAGAGAGTACCCCGCTCTTAATAGGGGCAGGGAGGAGGTGCAGCACAATGCACACCACCAAATTCCCCTTCACCCCTCCCCAGCCACGCTCCTTGCCCCCGATCCAGCCGCCTCCACGTGTTATTTTCCCGCGGCCGGGAGGGAAAATATTTCCCCGGGGCGGCCAATATTTCCCCTGCGGCGGGGACGGACCGGACCGGACCGAGCGGCGGACTCACATCGTCCGAGTGCATGGCGCCACCATCACCGGAAGGAGGCGGAGCCCTCCGCCGGCGAGAGTCTCGCGTAAGTCTCGCGATGCTTTTCGCGAGAGTCTCGCGAGAGCGGCGTTGTCATGGCGGCTGTGCGGTGACCTGGGTGTTGAAGGGCAGGCGACCTCGCGCCGTGTGGTTCCCTCAACTGGTGGCTGGGAAGTTGCGAAATGGGCGTTAAATCAAGATACTCTTTGCGATAGGTTGGGACTACAGACTTCCCGTTACCTCAGCTAAGGGCGTTTGTGGAAACGCACTGTCGCTGTGGTCACAAGCGAGCTCAGTGGCTTTGTTTAAACACTTCGAAGCAGTATTTAAAGGTCTAAAGCTTTCAGCCTTAAAATTAAGTGAATTTCTCAAGAGTTCTTCGCGAATGGTTCAAGGACAGTACAAGCAGGCATGAATAGCACATAAATAGAAAGCACAGAAGCTGTACCATGACAGCAGTGAACTTTTAACAACTCCTCAGGTGAGCATGGAGCACACAACAGGACGAAGCTGTCTTTATTGGCAGTGACACGGGTGGGTTCTGTTGGTACAGGTGGGTTTTGTGCTGGGAATTACAGCAGAATTCTGGAGAAAGAGATGTCCCGAAGCTTCTGACTTCATTTTTGTATTCTCTGGTGCTTTTCTTCCAAAAGCAGCAAGCACTTAAAATATATTAACAAATACAACTTGTGTGGGACAGGTGTTGGTCTTATCCCTGTTGCACGGGCTGACTGCCTAGGGCAGCGTGGTATCATTCTCTGCATCGTATTTTTGCTTTTTTTTAATGCTGAGATAGGTTTTGAGTGACTTTCCTGGATGTCACCCAGCAAAAGGGTGGCACAGCTGGGCAGAGAGCCTCAGGTCCTGGGTGTGTGTTCCCTGATGTGGACTGGGGGCCAGGAGAGCAGCTGAACATGCAGCCCATGCCCATCCTTTGCCCACAGGACATGGGGGAGTTCTGGGTTATTCCTGGGTGCTGAGAGATACATTGCTCTGCGAACTTAACATAGCTTCAAGCAGGGCACGCAGCCTTGCTACTATTCCACATTTTCTGCCTCCACATCAGTGTTGTCTGTGAGAGGAAAATCCCGCAGGGGCTTCTGAGCAGTGGAGCTTTTGGTTTGCATAGAGCATTCCTGGCTTAAAATTGCCTACATAAGGGAGAGAAGTGATGCTTTAGTAAATTTAGTAATAAATTGAAGTGTTGCTAGTTTTAGAGAAAGCCAAAGCAACCAACAGCTTTTGCCCAGGGAATACCAGCTGTGAATTAGGAGAAAGACAACAGCTCCAAACTTTTCTGGTATTGTTGTCAGAGCATTCTTTCCTTTTGTTGAGGGCAGAGTGGAGCCCAAACAGGAGAGCATGATCCCTGGCAAATTCATCCTAACCCCCCCCCACACACACACGTATCTCTGGATTATCAAGCTCCTATGCTTTAGGGCAATAAAACACACTCACTATTTTCTCCTCTTTAGCAGGAGGGCTGCGCAGGTACCAGCAGAGAGGGGCATAAGCAATGTTGGTAACTCCAATGATGACCATCAGCCAGGGAAACCCAATAGCTCGTACAATCACACCGCCTGTTGATGGACCTGCACATTCAAACACAAACAAAGGCTCAGGAGGCAGGAAAAGAGCAAAAGGCACACTTCCACTTTGGAGGGGATCTGAAGTCTGCAGTGGCTGTGCTACAGACTCAGTGCCAGTTGCTGCCACTGAACACTGAGTGGAGGAACATGTTGAGAGCACCACCCCGTGGGTGGAGCTGGTCCGTACCAATTGCAAAGCCCATGCAGAAAGCAACGTCGGCGATGGCGTAGACATTGCCATAGACAGAGGTGTGGCGAAGATCCACGAGGTAACCCATAATAGGCATCATGGAGGAGTCCACCATTCCTGCCCAGAGCAAGCATGAGATCATGAGGCGTTACCTCCTCCCAGGGCAGTGCTGGGAATTGTACAGACTGACCACTTACCTATGGCAAAGCCGAGCCCACCGTTTGGGCCAATCAGCCCATAAATATTTTTCGCCAGAGGTACCTTAGAGAGGAAAGGGAGAAGGTGTGAATGAAGCCAGAAGAGCTCCAAGGTGAGGAGGCACAACGTAGTTCTGTGGAACAGATCGGTGCTCAGACCCTGAGCAGGTCTCAGAACTGCCTGCAGTACTCACACAGAGCAGACTGATCCCCACCACAACCATGCCGATCAGGGAGCACAGCCACCTGCAACGAGGGCAGCAGAGGGTGATGCCTTCAGCATGTGCAAATGGGATCTGTGCTGAAATCACCACTGTCCACCTACCGGCCCATTTTGTTAGCCAGGAGCCCGAAGAGATTGGTGCCAATGAGGTAAGATATGCTGGCAGGAAGGAATGCCATCCCTAGGGGGGAGAATAAAAGAGTGTGTGCAATCCCACTGCGAATGCAAAGTGTCAGCAAGCATCCAGCAAACGCTGAGGGTGCCCTAGGCTCCTTGGTGCTTCTCCTTGTCCTCTGTCACAGCCCCATTGCTCCTCTATGAAGGCAGAGAAAGGCACAGAAAGCGAGTTTTCTTTCTGCAGGGGTGAGAAACTGAGTCACCCAGATTTGAGCCAGCTGCGGAGCTTTCTGTCCCTGTCCTTCTGTTGCTTCTCCCTTGTCCATCTTTATCCCCTTGCCTTCTGCTTTCGGCTAAATAAACAGGGATAAAACAGCTGCTTGAATGTAAAGCTTAGTGATTATTATGAGTCCAAAGTCAATATTTGAACTGTTTGCTGATTTACCAGTTGTTTATTTTTAATGTACTCTCCTGCTGACTATAGATAAAACACATCAGCTATATTTCACTAAGACAACTTCCTCATTGAAACACAGAATTATTTTTAACTTTCTTTCTCCTTTTTGACAGCTACAGAACACTTAATTCTGCAGTTTTAGTCCAAGCTCCTTTGTTTTATTTGTTTATTTGTCTCAGAATTATGGAAGTGGGCAAATGAAAGCATACAAATAACAAAGTTCTTTGCTTTTATGAGAGCTTTTTGTGTAGGGGGCTTTGGTTGAAGCCTGTCTAAACACAGACCACTCCCAAATCTCAGGTACAATGCATCTGGGGGTTTCTTACTCCCAGCTCACCACTCTCTCCCCATTTCTGGGTAACTCCAAAGATCCCCTCGATTTTAACAGTGACTATAGCAGCTCTGTGCGCACTGAGGTGCTGCCTTGCTCTCACCCACCTGTGCTCAATCACACAAATCATCCTGAGCTCTTACTGGGCCAGATGCTCAGGGAATAACTTGATTAGGAGCATTTTCTCAGCCCTACTGCTTCCAGGTTGCAATTCAATTTGGGTTCTGAGTGTTGCCTGGGGTGTCCCCCAGGTTATTTCCCAGCCAACTGGATTTTAGAACAATTAGTTTTTGTTTATGTAGGACAAACAGTGCTGTCTCCATATCACATTTTCAAGGCAGATGGTAGTTAGCACACACCATCTCTAAATGGCCACGTTCTACAGAAAGCTGCCTCTGCTGAACCCATCTGGCTGCCATGACTTCAGCCCAGTATGACACTGATCTACTCAGCCTCTCTTCCACCGTTACTGCTGTTGCAGGGAGACTGATTCTATACCACTTTTTTTTTTCCAGTAATAGTTCTAAGCACATTGTACAGCTATCACCAAGGACATTTCCAGCTGAAATTGGAGCAGCACACAGCCTGGCATCACTCTGTGTGAGTATGTTTTCTTCCCTTTAAGATGATATAAGAGATATTCAGTCCATCCTGTGTGCCCAGCAGGACCTGCTCTGGCCAAACTGCATCAAACTGCTGCTGAGGAGCAGGGACTGCAAAGCAAAGCACCTACCAAGCTGCCATTTGGGGGAGCACATGGTTTGCATCATCCAGATGGGCAAGGTGGGCTCGAGCATGGCCACCCCCATGTTGGAGAAGCAGAGGGCTCCTGTTGGGGGGGGGAAGGGAGAAGTGTCTGTTTAAGGCTTGTCCTGATGCTGTTTTGAGTAGGAGCAAGGGAATGGGGCAATGTGGAAACGCAGAGGTTACCTGCAGCCACCAGCACGTAGGGATCCCGCAGCAGGGTGAGCACTGGTGTGCCTCTGGTGCTCTGCTTGAGATGGGAGTTCAGGGAGCTGCAGGTGGGGGGCTGAGTCACCCCCCCAACCTGCAGCATCTGCCACAACATACTCACCTCAGGGGAGACCTTGGAGGGCTGCAGAATGCAAAGCTGCAAACCTGTGGGGGAAATGGTGCTGTTAGCATTGCTCCAAGCCACATTTCCCTGGGGGGGTTTCCTTCAGAGGGACCCCAGTCATTGGCAGAGCCCCAAGAATGCAAATCTGTGCTCTTGGGGCACCATCCACAGGGCTGTCAGCTGGGGGACTGTCAATGGGGCATGGCCAAAATGAGACATGGAAAAGAATAGGATGGAAAAAAAATCAAGCTTCAAACATAGGGAACCTACATTTCATTTTCTGAAGTATTTTACGTGCTCCATTAAAGATGTCTTACATTACATCTAGGCAAAGATGGTAGCTGTGACTGTAATTTAATTAGCTTAATACTTCCCACTCAAAATGTGCATTTCTGCTATCTGTAATCCTGAACACTGTCGTGGCCTGAATCTGTAACACAGCTACAGAGAGGGAGTAGGGATTGCCATTCACCAGCACCATCCATTTCTTTGTGTTATGGTGAAGAGGCTGCGGGCAGCACTGCATGTGCCTTCTGCAGATAAATGCTATTTGGAGAGCTCGACTGATGTGCTGTTTGAGCCATTAAAGCAATCGAGGTGGTCATTAAGTAATGAGGGACTAATTCTTACTGTACTGCTATGTCACACGTCTGGTGATGGGAAGCATATGATTTAGCAATTACAGAATAACTGATGCTGCATTAACTGTGAGAGTCCTGAGGGGTTCCTCCCGAGATGGTCATCTTTCCACACACTTTGGTTTATGGTTGGGTTGGTTGTTTGCTTTTGGATTGTTAACTACATGACCCCTCACCTCCATCCAGCAGGGCTAGGAACGCCAGAACCAGGAAGGGGGAGGCTTTCCCCATGACCTCATACATCACACTGCCAAAGGGGGCCCCGACTGCAAGGGAAAGGTTGTGTCACCACCCAGCAGGCAGCCAGCTTCACCCCAAACCCATGTCTAGTGATATGGGGACAGCCACTGGAAATGGATGGGGAGCAGAAACTGGGACCCCTCCCGTGAGGGCAGATCCAGGGGTGGGGATCAGCATCAAGCAGCAAAGCATGGGGATGCTGTGGGTATAGAGCCCACAGCAGCCACAGCTCCTTACTCAGCACACCCAACGCCAGCCCTCCAAGAGCGATGCCCATGGCGTTGCCTCTCTCAAAGTCATCCGTGTAGATGCTGGCCAGCATGCCCAAGCCTGGGAGCAGAAAGAACCCAAGGTGATGACTGAACTCAATTGGCACAGGGCTTTGCAGCATGCAGCGAGTCAACGTGCTCACCTGCAACCGATGAGAAGGAGGAACCAACACCTTGTAGAGCACGAGCGACGAACAGCAGCGTGTAGGTGCTGGAGAATGCAAACACTGTGGAAGGAGAAACACAGCACCCAGCAGAGCTGCACATCTAAAGCCCTGCTAAGGTGCAACAGCAGCCGTTTGTGCCCAGCTGAGTCCTTCCCTCTCCCCAGCTTCACATGCATGGGGACAGAGCAGGTGTTTTTCTCCTGTGCTGCTTTCATTTTGGGTCATCCCACTGTGTGTGGAGGGCAAATCAGGGGCAGTACTCACTGAGCGTGGAGAGAAACATGATGATGAAACCAATGAACATGGGAATGTGGTATCCTATCCTGCAAGGAGAGAAAAATATGTCTGGTACAGCTATGCCTATGCACTTGCAGAGTTTTAATGTGATGTTGAGCACTAGTGGGGCTCAATTTGTAATGCAAGCTTGCAAGACATTTGTAGGCTTTTAAAAAGGGCAAAATGATTTCCTGTTGTGGTGCTTGCATTCTCCCCTTTGCTATTCTCTTACCGGATCCCATCGTTATGTGACTGCAGACCGTTGCTACTTGACTAATGGCAAGCAGGCTGTAGACATACCTGTTGGTCAGCAGCCCCACGCTGGGGTTGACCAGGAGCTGAACGAGAGCCTTGGAGGCAAAGAGCAGTCCAACACGCACATTCTCCTGCGTGAGGAATTCCTCACCCTGTGGGCAGCCATTGGGTGATGGGGAGCTCACAGGGGGATGCAGTGGTTGCCTGGTGCTTGTTCCTTTCTGCAGCTCCATAGTGCTGGGGGAGCCCAAGGTTGTAATGGTGCTGGTGTCAAAATAGGAGGACATGGGGGAGAAAGAAGGATCTTTGATGGTTGAGTGAGGTGACTCGGGCTGACGCGGGGCAGCAGAGCTGTTGGCACCTTCATATTCTATTGCATAAAGGAAGGTGGGGATGATAGGCACTGGAAAAGAAGCCAAGGAAAGGGTTCATCAGAGGTTTGGTTGGGTTTTGTGGCTCAATGTGCAGATGAACTGCATGGTGCTAGCTCAGTGTCGAAGCTTGGAAGCTCCTTCATGCATCTTTCCCCGTGGCTGTCTCATTGCCTGTCCCCACACCCCTCCCCACTCCTGCCCACAGCCATCCCCACAGTGCACAGCTTACCCACAACAGTCAGCAGCATGTTGTCCAGCAGCAGTGCGACGAACACCACCGCCAGTGCCAGCCCCCGCGATGCCCGGCCCCGTGCCAGCCAGCTCCGGGGGGTGGGGACAGCTGCTGAGGGCATTGTTGGGGCTCAGTCCCCTGGCTCCACTGTCAGGGCTGTCCTGTGACCTTGGGAGAAGATGCTGTGGTTTATCACCTCCCTCAGGTTCATGACTTCTTGTCTCCTGTGTGAGCTGGGTGCTGTTCTGAGGAGCAGGGAGTTCCAGCTCATATTTAACACTGCAGTCAGGAGACGGAGTGCTCCCCAGCCCTCTTCCATTCTCGTGAGACATCCTGTCCCTGCTTCAAGCATCATCTCATCTTCCTTCAAAGACTCAAAGCACACGTCAAGCTGGTAGCTTATCTGTGCTAATCTCTACATCTTGTATTCCCTCTTTGTTCTTTGGAGATTAAATCGGGTCTCAAAGGAAATGTATTCTCTTTGCATGTCTTTTCATTTGACCCAATAGAAATGTTACAGCAAGATGCAGGACTGAAAAGCCTAACGTACAACGTTAAGGTTCAATCATATTGAAATATCCATCAGAAGTTCATAACAAATCAATTAGCATCTGTCCTATAGCTCATAGCTGCTTCAGCAACAAACAGCAACGTGAGCAGAGCTGCAGCTGCCTCCAGCACTCTTGTGGTTTCCTGAGGTCCCAAGCAATGACATTTATCATTTTCTTCATTAAAAAAAGAGCAAAACCCCCAAACCCTTTATCATCTGACCTGAGTGCCGTGCAAGTCACTGACTTGAAAAAGAGAGATGGCTTCTCATCGTGCCTCCAAGTAAAAGCAAAGACCAAATGATAGAATTAATGCAAGAGAATAGCTGTATCTATATACAAAAAGGAAGAGTAAAGAAGCAAGGAAAATAAAGACAAGTAGGCTGAGGCTGCCCTAAATCTCAAAAGCAAACCCCGTCCCGCTCAGTGCAAACCTGCTGGAGGAGCACAGCAACACAACCCTTACCCCTGGACGCATCCCAGCACGCAGAGCTGGTGGAGGAGTGCTGCTGAGCTGCTGTTCCCAGGGAATTTATTGCAGCTCTTATCAGGAGAGGCTACGAGCATCTGTCTTCATGGAGATGTAGCTGCAGCCCTGCAGCTCCTCCTGCGTCAGAGCGGGATGGGGAACGGGGGCTCCTTTCCATCTGAGTCAGAATTTCACAGGATCGTAGAATTGTTTGAGTTGGAAGGGACCTCCGAAGGTCCCTGCATCACCCAAAAGGGTGTTTCAGTGCTTCACCAACCCTATAAAAAATCTTTCCCTTATATCCAATCTAAATCTCTCCCCTCTTTTGGTTTGAAACCATTTCCCCTGGTCCTCTCACGTCAGACCCTGCTGAATAGTCTGCCCCTTTGGGGCACGCTGCCCAGGGAAGCAGTGGGGTCAGCATCCCAGGATGAACCGTGGAGATGTGGCACTGAGGGATGTGGACAGTGGGCATGGTGGGATGGGTTGGGCTCGGACTTGATGATCTTAGAGGTCTTTTCCAACCTCAGTGACTCTTCCATTCCACGGCTCCACGTTTCTCTCTGCCGTTGAAGCCATCTGCATGAGAAAAGCGCGTCCCTCTGAGTAACAAACACCTCGAGGGCAGAAGCTGAAGCCTTTAAGTACATTTCAAAAGCTGAGAACCGGGCATGGAAATCACTTTCTGAGCGTCCGTAGAGCTCCGCTCCCACCTACCGGTGGGCCCGGGTCTGCTCAGCTCCGGTGAGCTCCCACGGACGGACCCGTGGGGAGGAAGGATCATCACTGCCATCTCCGCATCCCCGCAGAGCCCGAGGTCAGGGCACTGTCCCTTCAGCATCCATGTGCTTGCATTGGAAACGCTTGCTCATTTGTGCTTTGGAAGCATTTCCATCAGCCCATCCGATTTTTATTTTTATTTTTTTCAGGCATTTGATTTCTTTTTTAACCATTTTTGCTCCTCGTTCCTCCTCCAAACACAGCAGCTCTGCAGCAGCTCCTGGAAACGCTTCTGCACAGCTTCGGTGTTAGCACAGGGAGAGGTGGGGCAGCGTTTTGTAACGGGAAATCCGCCCTCCTGCCGAGCAGGGAGAGCAAACACCACTGATTAAAAGGGAACGTGTGCGAGGGGAGAATCAGTCCACGAGGAAATGGAAGTTGACACACTAATGGTTTCCTGAGGGACAAATAAAATAAAATAAAATAATAAAATAAAATAAAATAAAATAAAATATAAAATAAAAGCATTTACAAATAGCCCACTATCTTTTTTTTTTATTAAATTCAAGGTTTGGTTTACTTTTTCCTTCCTCCTCCACTCCCCTTTCTTTCCCCCCCCCCCCCTTTTATCTTTTCCATTTCACATTTTTCTTCTTTTTCCTTTTTTCCTTTTTCCTTTCCTTTCCTTTCCTTTCCTTTCCTTTCCTTTCCTTTCCTTTCCTTTCCTTTCCTTTCCTTTCCTTTCCTTTCCTTTCCTTTCCTTTCCTTTCCTTTCCTTTCCTTTCCTTTCCTTTCCTTTCCTTTCCTTTCCTTTCCTTTCCTTTCCTTCCTTTTTCCTTTTTCCTTTTGTCTTCTTTTATTTTATTTTTATTTCCCCTTTTCTCTTTTCTTTTTCCTTTTTCCTCTGTCTGTTATCTTTTTCCTTCTTTCTTTTTTGTCTTTTTTTCACTTTCTCCTACCTTTTTCCTTTTTTTTTCTTTTTTCCTTTTCTTTCCCTTCTTTCTTTTTCTTTCCGCTTTTGCTTTTACCTACTTTCTTTCTTTCTATTACTTCTCCCTTTTTATATTTCCCTTGATCATTTTTCTTTTATCCATTTCCTTCATTCTTTTTCCTTCCCCCCCCCTTTTATCTTTTTTTTTCCTTTATCTTTTTTCTTCCCTTCCCGTACACCCCCCCCCCACCCGCAGCACCCTGGCCAGCTCCCCCCTCCCCCCCAGGTCCCCCCGCGCGGGCGGGGCGCGGCGGCGGCGCTATATCAGCGCATGCGCAGCACTCCTCCACCCGGTGTAGCGCACAAGATGGCGGCGGTGGCGGCGGCGCGGGGGATGATGAACGGCGCCGGGCCCGGCGGGGCGCGGGAGCAGGCGGCAGCGCTGACCCGGGACTTCTTGTCCCAGCCGCGCCTCAGTGAGCCTAGCCGGGGGGGGGTCTGCATGGAGGGGGCTTGGGGTCGCGTAGAGAGGCGCTTTTGGAGCTCTGAAGGCCGGGCGAGGCTGTGGGTCGAGCGGCCCCGTCTGTGGGGTGGGAGTGAGGGAGGGGGAGCAGAACCACGTGGGATGGGCGGCTGCGGGGCAGGGGGGGCTGAGACCCCCGTGGGAGGGGGGATGGCACTTCTTTTGGCCTTTCTTCGCCATGAGCGTTTCTCTGCTGCTTTATTTTAACCATGTGTCGTGAAACCTAAAGGAACCATTGCAATTCCTACCCCATTCCCCTCCCCCCACACACACACAGTGCTTGCTGCCGTGCTGTATTCCAAGTGACAGCTCCACGCAAGGTTGGCACTGTGGCGATGCTGTGGCCCTGCACAAATCTGAGGGGTTTTTTTATCTGCTGTCTCATTGCTGTTGGGCTGAATGTGGGGGAACATCGTTTGCTTTCGGGTTGTGGCAGAGCAGGTTGCTGTGTCTCTCGAGCTGCTTTCAAAGGGGATTTGGTGCTTTTTGGCACTGAGGACGTTGTTTCCTCACCCATGGGGCCAGCCCTTCCCAGCAGATTGAGGAAGAAGCATTCACGAGGCTGTCATGGGATGGGGTGTGTTGCTCAAGGGGACGTTTTCCATTCCTGGAGCCCTCTGCAAAGCCTGGGGTCTGTGCAGATGGCAGAGCTTCGTGTGCTGGTGATGGCCATTTCAGGACTCGTGCCACATCTTGTGCTATTCAGCAGGATTTTGATAAGAGACAGCAGGAGTTCTGCCTTCGACTGCTTTGTGCTGCCACCCCATGCTTTATCTAATGCAGCCTTGATTGTTGCTGTTAACAGTTTGAACTGTTACAACATAATCTCTTGGCTTAGGTGTTGTTTACAGTCTATACATGAGCTGTGTGTGCCAAGCTTAACTGCTTCTCACCATGCCCAAGCCAGGTGATTCCCAGTAGCTTGCCATTGCCCTGCCCCTTCCCTCTGCCCCTTCCTGCTCTGCAAATGGCTCCACTGCCTCATTTTCTCCCTCAAGGGAGAAATGATTAACAGGCACCCGTGGTCACTGCTCCCTCGTGACTCTGATAAAGCTTTGACTCAGTGTTACTTCTGTCTGTGGGTAGGTGATGCTGAGCTGTAGCTGTGATGCTGGCATGTCCCTAGGATGGGGCTGTTTGCTGTGTTTCTCCAGCTTTTCTGCTGTGTTGGTAGCACAGGAATGAATTCTGATTTCTGGGCACACAGGTACTTCAGAGGACAACGAGTAGGGTTAATACATGAGCTGCTGATGTTTCAAGCATGAGCCTTATGGTGAGCTGCAGTCACATATCAGGTGTCTTGGGATGAGCCAGGAGTAGGAGCGCTCAGCTTTTGAGTGCAGGTCCTCCTTAATTTGCTTTCTTCTGGCTTATTTCAGTGTTGTGGGGCAGGACTGTTCTGTGGCTTAAAAATGAACAACTGAAAAGGGAAGTTCAGTGTTGTGTGAGGGTTCTGTCTCCCTTTGTTGGCCACAAATTACAGTTACAACTGTGACTACTTTATCAGGTTAACACTTGTTGTTATTGCTGCTATGTAAATATTTGGTGACTGTGTATTTCTTTTTGCTTAAGATCAGCATTGCCTTGCAGTGGAGTTTCTGGTGGCAGCATTCAGATGATTCCCCAAACATAGGCTTGCAAGAATGAATTTCTAACAAGCAGGAGAATGGCAGGATCCTGTCTGGATGTTACCTTGACTGCTCTGCAGCAGTGGCAGTCCAACTCAGCCCCTCATTCTTCTTGTGGGGCTTCTAAGAAACAGAGCTCAGCCCCATGTCTGCAAACCTGGGACTGGAGTTGAAACTTGGGAAACTGGGTATGGGGAATTAGTTCTGAGGAAGTATCTGATTTGTGGCTCTCTTTTCCCAGCTTATAAGACCGTGTCTGGTGTGAATGGCCCCCTGGTTATCTTGGATCAAGTTAAGGTAAAGCTGAAGAATCTTAATGAATGAAGCTGTCAAGAGAGGCTTTGCAGGAGAAGCTGTAATGGGTTTAAATGTTGACTGCTGTGAAATTCGTGCATCTCCTAAACAATTTAAATGCAGGGTTGGCTTTTGACTACTGACATAAATGAAAACAAGTAGCAGTAAAGCTGAAGAGTTGTACTTAATGTCAGAATAAAGGGGTGAGTCGCTCAATCTATTGGAGGAAAGAAAGAAAACACTGTTGTAGTTCTGCCAAACAACTCAAAACATTATCTGAACTTAAATAGAGAAAACATACATCATCATTTTGGAATGATTTTTTTCTGATGATAAAATTAAAACAAATAACCCTGCGTAACTGTGAAGCTTGCCTGAAACTGATCCCTTTTGTTTCAGTGCCGTTCTGAGGTTTTTAATGTTTTCTACCCTCTTTCTTCCTTATTTTCAGTTCCCTAGGTATGCAGAGATTGTCCACTTGACTCTTCCTGATGGCACCAGAAGAAGTGGGCAGGTTCTGGAAGTCAGTGGCTCCAAAGCTGTGGTTCAGGTGTGTCTAGGGACCAGAGCACCTCTTGATGCAACAGAAAAATACGCTGTGAATCTGCTGAATTATCAGATGTCTTGTGATGCATTCTCTTGGTGTTACAAGTTAGAAAGAACAAAGCTACTTATTCCAAGTTAAAATTGTATGAATAGTTGTAGACTGAGAACTGGATTACAGGATGACTTTTTTCCTGTACTCCCTCAACACCCTGATTAATTTGCAGCTAGATGAAGGGAATCATGCTGTGTCTGTACAATATTCAGTTCAAGATCAGCTGCTGTGCTACGTGTCTGTAGGTATTTCTTCTAAGCCACTTGCTAATGCTAATTCTTATCTAAAGAACTTTACCCTGTTGGCAAAGGAAAACACTTGAGATCAAAAGAATGGCACTGGGTCTGCTGGTTGCTGCTGATACACCTCATGAATTTGTTAAAGTAGGTTTTGATGTCATGCTTTGTAACATTGAGCTGCTTTTGAAATCCCTTGCTCGCAGGGGACTGCCTTGTTTTTTCTCCCCTGTGGCTGATGAAGTTCTCAAGCTGTGAAGCAGCATTCTAGTGCTTTACAAAATAATGCACAGTACTTACTCCTTTCTGGTTTTGTGTTTTTGTATTTTTTTTTAATTCTCCTGCTATCTTTACAGGTATTTGAGGGCACTTCAGGTATTGATGCTAAGAAAACATCTTGTGAGTTTACTGGGGATATTCTTCGAACCCCTGTCTCTGAAGATATGCTTGGTAAGCACTTATTTCTTGCTGTAAAGAATGAACAGGCTTATTGCCCACTAACCTGTTTTCTCAGTAATTTTCTCTTATATTTTATTGCTATTTCTTGTAGGCAGAGTATTTAATGGATCAGGAAAACCTATAGACAGAGGCCCCACTGTTTTGGCTGAAGATTTCCTTGACATAATGGGTATGCTCTTAATCTCCTTCTGGTATGGAGGTAGAAGAAAATAACTGTCTTAAGTGATACTTGGAACCTGTTCATGGAAATATATGTGAATTCTTAATTTTATAACCTCCAAAGATTAAAAAAAAAAATAGTAACCTGATGGGCTTTCCTGGAAAGCACTCTTACTTTTTGCACGAGTGTCTTCAGATCAACAGAAGGCTCAGGTATAGCCAGGCACACCTTAAGGTTTGTAGGCCTGAAGGTGTGGTTTGCAGCTTTTGAGATGAGCCTTGGATCATTGCTCAAAATCAGTGGTAGTGTGATCAAGTGCTGAACACTGTGTACTTTTCTGAAACTTTGGCAGGTCAGCCAATCAATCCCCAGTGTCGAATCTATCCGGAAGAAATGATTCAGACTGGCATTTCTGCTATAGATGGTATGAACAGCATTGCCAGGGGGCAGAAAATCCCCATATTCTCTGCTGCTGGTTTGCCCCACAACGAGGTGGGTATTCAGAGCTGCTCTTAAATCTGCCAAAGCTGTTGTTTGCGTTTCACCAGGATTAAAAAGTGAGCAAGATAAATTCTTTATCAAATGTGCAGATGCACTGAGGGTTACTGTTTGTTTTCCTTCCTCTAGATTGCAGCTCAGATCTGTCGCCAAGCTGGCTTGGTGAAGAAATCCAAAGATGTGATGGATTACAGTGAAGAAAACTTCGCCATCGTGTTTGCTGCTATGGGTGTAAGTCAGTAACATGAAGCATTTAAGTGCAGAATGCTCCAGTCTGATCTGAAACTGATGCTTTGATTGCATGATCTAGGTGAACATGGAAACTGCTCGGTTCTTCAAATCAGACTTTGAGGAAAATGGGTCCATGGACAACGTGTGTCTGTTCTTGAATTTGGCCAATGACCCAACGTAAGTAGTTTGAACTGTGTTGGTTGGGGAAAAAACTGAAAAGAACAAAGAAACAAGAAGCCAAAGTCCTGCTGTTGATCTGCAGATGTCACGTTGACATGTTGCAGTGAAGTGGATTATGAAGTGCTGGTATTCCACTTGGTGCACCTTGCAGATTTTTTTCAGAGGGTTTTAATGTGTTTGTAACTTCAGGCTGCTCCTTTGTGGCCTTGAAGTACCTGTCATAAATGTGGCATGCTGTTCTCTTTCAGCATTGAACGCATTATCACACCTCGCCTGGCTCTTACAACAGCAGAGTTCTTGGCATATCAGTGTGAGAAACATGTGCTGGTCATTCTGACAGATATGAGCTCCTATGCAGAAGCCCTGCGAGAGGTATGTGCTTGTTAGCTCACAAGCTGAGTGTTGCCAGAAAGGGTTCATAGTATAAAGTGAGAATGCAAATTTCTGCTCAAACTGTTACAATTAGCATTCCTTACAGTGTTCTTAAAATAGCTAGTGAGGCTTTTAGTTACTCATTGATCACCTGGAATTATGGTTGTTAAACAGTAATAGCTCTTTGACTTCCATAGTTGGATTTGATTCGTGACGTTCAGCAGTTAAATATTTCTGATTTGCCTTGGCAACAGATGGGGTGACATATTTCTCTTTATAGGGGTTTGTGTGTCTGTATCTCAGTATTACTTGCAGGGAGGGAAACTTCCAGTGGCTGGTGTAGATTAATTAGGGGAGATGGCAGGTCTGTCAGAGTGATCTTCCTCTTGGAAATTCTTTTTTCAATCCTCTCAGGTTTCAGCAGCTAGAGAGGAGGTACCTGGCCGTCGTGGTTTCCCAGGTTACATGTACACTGACTTGGCTACCATATATGAGCGTGCTGGGCGTGTGGAAGGCAGAAATGGCTCAATTACTCAGATTCCTATTCTTACCATGCCCAATGATGGTGAGTTATTTTCATTTTTTTAATAACTAACACTTCAAAGGACTCCTTGAGTGCAAACTGGCATATTTGAAATGTACAGTGAGATGGGGGTCCTGTGGTCTTGAGGTTTTCATTTGGTTGTGCAGTTCTTGGCTGCTGTCTCAATGTCATTAAGAGGGATGCTTTGCCCATTTCCAGCCTTTGTGGCTGTTCTCTAGTCCTCTGTCAGGAGAGCTCACAGCTCTTCTGTAAGAGCACTTAGTGATATATGGGAGTACTCACTGATGGCATTTTGCAATAGAAGTCATTTAACTGTTGGAAAAAACTGACACTTCACTGCTTGAAAGGATATAAAAGGTCTGAGAACTGTTGTTTTTTTTCTAATAAAGATATTACTCATCCTATCCCTGACTTGACTGGATACATCACTGAGGGACAGATCTATGTGGATAGACAGCTGCACAACAGACAGGTGTGTACCACAGTGCTTGGAACACAGTTAAGATCACTTCCTTGCTTTTTTCAAGTGCTTTTCCTGATGATTATTTTTCTTTCCTCAGATTTACCCACCTATTAATGTACTTCCCTCCTTGTCTCGACTGATGAAGTCAGCTATTGGAGAGGGCATGACCAGGAAGGATCATGCAGATGTGTCCAACCAACTGGTACGTAAAAAAAAAATTCTTCGGGTATGGAGAGGCATTTCAAATAACCTTTCACACTAATCACCATCGCCTGGATGCTCTGTAGCCATCTGAGTCACCTTCACTTCATTCTCTGCAGCATGAAATGTGCATGCTGTATGATGTAGGACACCTAATGTTTTCAGCAGTTACTGCATAAATTGTTCCTTTCTATATTAACCGTAGACTGAGTCATTCTGTATTGGTCACTGCAACATGGTGATGGTGTTGGCTTGAGCTGTGTAAGCACCCTACAGTGCCATCCTTCCGAGTGACCACCCCAATTGCTGTTAAGCTGAGGATGTGTTTTAGTTAGCAAGTTGAAAGCTCTTCTGTTTGTGTCCCTTCTAGTATGCCTGCTATGCTATTGGGAAGGACGTGCAGGCTATGAAGGCTGTAGTTGGTGAGGAAGCTCTTACCTCAGATGATCTTCTTTACCTGGAGTTTCTGCAGAAGTTTGAGAAGAACTTCATTGCTCAGGGTAAGTGTCAGTTTCAAGAACAACACAGCACACATTAACACCTAGCAGGTCTTGTTTTGAGATATCCCTGCTGCTGAGGCACTCTCCTGCCCCATATTTCAGGCTGTGATTGATTTCTGTAGGTCCTTATGAAAACCGTACTGTTTATGAGACCTTGGACATTGGATGGCAGCTCTTGCGAATCTTCCCCAAGGAGATGTTGAAGAGAATTCCCCAGACAACACTGGCTGAATTCTATCCTCGAGATTCAACTGCAAAACACTAACCTCAGCTTCATCTCCAGCTCCTTGCTCTGTGAAATGCTGTTGGTTTTCTTTTTCTTCATGTGTTGATGTTTACTTGTCGCCCTTATAATTAAAACCAAGAATAGGTGACATTTGTGCCAGTGTCCCAATGTACACTGATAGCAGTTTTTAAAGCATCCCTTCTTCCAAAGCCTGGATCTTCAGGAAGACCTTTAGGCCAGCTCTTACAAATGTGCAATAGCTATTGTTAAGCTTTCTTTTTGTTGTTTTTCTTTTGAACTGGACCTTTTGTAGACATTTCAAAGGATGTCTGAGGATTACCAGAAACTGCAAATCTTTAATTTCAAACCAGGAGCACGTGGGTTAGAAAACATGAAAAAGTAAATGTGACTTGATATCCAAAGCATCTGCTCGATCTGATCACGTGCAGTGGCCTTGCTGCTGTCCTGCTGCTGTGCCTGAAGACCAGGCTCATGTGTGGAAATTGTGGTGCACAATGGCATATCTCTGAAAAGTGCAAGTCACTGATGTGACTGGTTTAAAATTCTTAAAGGCATGCATAAGGAACTGAGGAAACTAGTGAGCACGCTGGGTGCTTTTCTGCTAGCAAGGGGTCATTGCAGAGGTCACAGGCCAGTGGGTCACTACCTGAAGGCAGCATGTTATGGCCCAGTTGCTGAATTCAAAGGTTCTAAATTGTACCTTGAAATCTGCAAAGTAAGATTCCTACTGAACTGTTCTCTTTTTCATTCTGGAGATGCCAGAGATGTGTGACAGCAGCTGAAGCATTCTGAGATCAGTGGTGTCCCAGTGGTAGGACTGGGAAATTCAAGGCTCTGTGCTGCTACTGAAGGGGATGGCATGACATGTAAAAACTCTTTATGCGAGACAATTGTACTCGTGGGAGGTCACATTTAGAATGCATTGGACTGAACAATGCCACAGCAGAAAGCAACGTGATGTATTTTTGGCTGTTCTGAGTTGTGCTGCAGAGCAGAGCATGCTCCAGGGGGCGCTGGGTCCCGAGCCGTGTTCGGAGCTGTTGTGGTTTGCACTCCAGGCACAGATTTGGCTAGCCAGGAGAGCTCAGCATTCCCAAACACTGCAAACTTGGCTAGTCTCTTCAGTGTTATTTTAAACTGGTTCAGACGAGGCTCAGAGCCCAGTGCTGGCAGGCTTGCTGGCTTTTTTTTTCCCCAGGCTTAATGTAGTCTAAGCTCTGGTCTAGCTCACCAAAGCATGTTGCACCTCTCTGAACGCCTTCAGTGCTTGTCTAGGAAGGTGCTAACATGACTCAAACGATAGCGTGCTAATTCCAGCTTTCCCTGATGTTTCCTGTGTGCAGTTCTATGGTTTGTTCAGTGTTCTCTGTAACTTGGACACAATAGTAACTTTATTCCAGTGCATTCCACTCTAAGGCTGTGTCAAGTCTATTTTTTCCTTGAGGAAGGGATGGGAGGTTGCAAGTGTTGGCATGAGAATACTTTAATGTAGAGAATATCTAAATAAATTAAATATGGAAGGTGTTGAACAAATCAAACTTGTCATTCTGTGGTTAAAAACATCTTGGAGTCGCTCTGCAGTGGCTGAACTGTCCTTTGCCACCAAGGTTTCTGTTACCACAAACAAAAATGCTCTGCAGCCTGCAGAAAACAAACACTTCAGCTGTCTGCAGTGAGGGCCACGTGCCTCGCTGTCACTGGAGCTGGTAGCTCTCAGGGATCAAGATTTGGCCTTCAACTTCAGGGCTGAGTGCTTTGAGCTGCTGAGTGGGTGGCTGGTGCAGTCACTGCGTGATACCACGTTTCCACACAAATCTCAGTTATCAGTTGGTGCCCAGCAGACTGGGAAACCTCCTGAGAAGCCTCTTGAGGAGTGATCTTAAGGGGTGTGTTGACTCCACTCTGTATGAGTGGTGCTACTGAGGGGGAGCTGTGCCCTGGGTATGTTTATTCTGATATTCTGAGGCTGACTTGGTCTTTTCCTATTAACTATTCTGCTGTGCTGCAATTCAAGCTGCTGCTTGTGTGGGAGCACAAGGAGTCCTTGAGGGCAGATGAAGACATTACCTCACTTCTTAAAACCTCATTGAACAGTCCAGGCTGGTTCTGACAGTTGTTTTTTCACTAGGAGAGACACCAAGTTAGAAATCCCATCTCCTCAGCATTAGGAATGTACCTGTGATTATTCCACAGAGTTCAAGAGAGGTTCAACACTATAGGGGGAAGAAAATGCAGTATAGTAAAACCATGTCTTCAAAAAGCTTGGGAGTAGATCTCAATGCTTTCTACGTGTTCAACAGCTCAGCTCACGGTCGCTTTGTCTTGAGGGAAAGCCTGTGGTTAAGGCACGCGAATAACTGCATTAGCAGAGGGCAGCCAGCTCTGAAAACACGAGGAAGAGGAGAAATCCCAAAGTCCAGTGGATTCCTGAAATCCTTCAGTGGTGGAGAGGGCTGAGGACAAAGGGTGAGCAGCATTCCTGCGGGCGGTGAGCGCGGCGGAGCGAGCAGCTGCTTCTCACAAGGTACCTGCAAGGATGTGGGTGTGGGTAACGTGGCCCCCACTGGGCTCTGCAGAGCCAAACAAAAGGAGTTTTGGTGTTAGGCTTGCTGCAAATCAGCTCCACTGTTCTGCTCCCACTGGCTGCAAAGGGGAGAAAGAATGAGATGTGACTGCTCTGGCACGGGGCCTTTGGTGGCAGCGTGGCTAGTTCAGGCCAGACAGAGGTTTGGGTTGGCTGTAAATAGGGTGGTTTTGTGCTGAGGGTGAAACGTGGGTGCAGCCATGGCTCTGCTTGCCTGGTCTGCTTGTGCTGCAGTGAGTGGAGTAGGGATGGATGCTGCATGGTGGCTCCAAATCAGCCCACTTACTGCACTCCTGAACGTCAGGGCTGCTTCAGACCCTAAATCACCTGGAAGTGGTTGTTTTGCTATTAAATATTCAGCAGTACAGAAACTGCTTCAGAAATTATTGGTCCCACTGGAAGCGGTGATCAAATAGCAGTGCTTTCTGGTTTGCTTGCTTGCCAGCACCTGTAAATGCAGTGAGTTTCTGAGCAGAAGAGTTGGGCTGCTTTGCCTTCTCCTGGCTTTGTTTCTTGGCTTTTCGAGGGCCGTGCTTAGAGGCACCAAAGCAGCCTGCAGGGGCTCCTCAGCTCTGACCTGAGGGCATTAGTTCAGGGTTACCTGCTGCTTTAACAGGGTGTGTTTGCCTGGCAGAGCTTTGCTGTCAGTATCCAGTTTGGATGTGGGCTGCCAGGCTGTGCTGTCCAGTCTTTTGTTTCCTGAGATGCAAAGCTGGATAGAAAACCTCCCCCCCTTTTCCCCTTTGCAGCTCCCCAGCTGCTGGAGGAATCCAGCAGGTCCTGCAGACACTGGCAGCTCTCAGGTAGCAAGCAGTGCAGCAGGACAAAAATAGTTTCAGCCCGAGGCCCTGGGAGCAGGCTGGGGCTCGTTCTGCAGCTATTTTAGCACCATAAATCTATTTTAGCACCGTGCTGAGAACTGAGCCCTTCCTATGGGTTAAAAAAAAACAACGAGGGGAAGCAGAGGCACCTGAGCGAGGAGCTGTCCTCGTGCTTTAGGAACCCCACAGCAGGAGCAATGGTCGTCAGAGCTGTCCCTGCAGGTGAGGGGATGCTTTGCCCTGGAAACAAAAGAGCTGAACAAACAGCCCGCTATTTCACGGCGGTGACAGCAGGTACCGCGCTAAATGGGACGTGCTGATCTCACAGCTGCTGCCTTCGTGCGTTTAAACAAAAAAAAAGAGAAAAATACTACGTTTTTTTTTTTTTTTTTGTAATGACTAATGAGGACTGCCTGGGAGTCCCATCCCCTCCACACCCCCCCCGGCTTCAGCTGCTGCCTCGCTGCGGAGCACACAGCGGCCGCTGCCCCTCTCGCTCGGCTCCGCATGGCAGATGCGAGGCGGGCCGGTGCGGGAGCTGCTGCGGGGGATTTACACATCAAAAGCAGCTCTGCCTCCTCGCCCCGTGTGCGGGCGGCTCGGGCTAATTGCTCTTTCAAAGGGAGCTCGGCTCGTGTCTCTGCTGGGATGTTGGGTCTGACCGCCCCCCCCCATAGCAGAGAAGTGGCACCGGGGTGTTAAGAAAAGATGTAAATCGGCTTTCCTCTCTCTCCAGGTTTATTTCCATCTGCTCGTTCGTTCAACAACGGAGCGTGGCTCCTTCTGTTGAGCAGAGTGAGGCTGGGGCAGTGCTAATGGGAAGTGCCAATGCTGCAGGAATCCACGGTGCTGCTCAGAGCCACTGCTCTTTGTCCCCATGCTCTTTGTCCCCAGCGCACAGCAGTGCTGTGTTGGGTTTCAGCGGTGTCACCAGGCCTGATTGCTCCTCAGTGCCTTCTGCCATCTGAGTGCTGCACTCTCCCAGCCTGGAGGGGAAAACAGCATCTTACAGTCACAACACTCCCGAGGCTGTTTTTCCCTGTATCACTTTGTGCTTGTTTTCCCAGGGAGGCAGCACTGTTTGGGACGCTCTGAGGATGAAAACCATCCCGTTGCAGAGCACAGGGGGTTGGTTGTCTTCTCTCTGTGCAGCAAGTTGCTGCTTTTCCGTGCATGGGTTATCCCAGCTGCTAAGAGGAGCACAGGGCAGCCCAGCTAGCAGAGGGCTGCAGGTGAGCACGGCCCCCATGGACCTTGGTCATGCTGTTGTGAGTGGTTCCCATCAGCTGGGAGGTGCTGTGCCATCCAGAGCTGTGGTGGAAATTCTCTGACCGCTGCCTGGAGAGCACCGGGGTAAGATTAAAAAAAGAAAAAACAAATTTATTTATAAATAAAACCATAAAATTAACCAGTAGTTTACATCAGTCACCGGAAATAACATCCAAAAAGAACCAACAACAACAGCAGAAAATAATAATAATAATCTGTACAGGCTGTGGCCTGCTGGCTCACACATCTCACACACCTGCGATGCGCACGGTCACACACAGCGTTGTGCAAAGGCAGCAGTGGGCACCTCTGGGTGGTCACATCGTACAGCGTTGGCTGCTGGGGGTGAGGGGCTGGGAGGGGGGGTGTGGGGCAGAGCTCTTCTCCTGCATTGGGGAGCCCATGGGAGAAAAGGGGCTCTGGCTCGGGTGTGGGTCCCTGATCCGAAGCCTCGGGGCTGTGTCTGTGGGCTCGGTGGGGATGTGGTGGGTGCTGAGCAGTGCTGAAGGCACAGACTGGTTTCTGTGGGTCTCCACTGTGGGTCAGGGATGTTGGGTTGTGCTGGGAGTGTCCCTGTGCTTCGTGGCAGGGAGGGAGGAGCTCATCCTGCATGCAGTGTGGGGAGGGGGGATGTATGGCCATTGGTGAGGGGGGGATATGGGGGTGCTGGGTGTGGGGTGAGGGCTTGGTGCTGGATGCTGGCTCAGCCTGGGACTGTGTGACTGCTGTGATGGGAGGATGGGGGGAAAAAATATTGTGGTTTTGGTTGCTGTGACTCTGAGAAAATAGGGAGGAGGCAGGAAGAGTTAACTCTGGGTTTTCTGTAAAAAATAAATATCCCCTCCTGATGTCTGGGTCATCCCTGGAGCTGGAAGGCACTGACCCCATGCACTGGGGGTCACTCATGGGGGTGTGAAGTAGTGCACATGTGCAGGGTCCTCCCCGAGGCACTGCAGGAGCTGAAGGGCCGGAGTGGGTCATGTGGGGGCCATAAATAACGGGGGAGCAGCTCCGTGCCCTGTCCAGGCTGCAGCAGGGAGCTGGGGCCGAGGGCATCGTCCCACTACCGAGCGTTTGCCCCCATCCCATTCCCTGTTTGCCCTCATTGCCAGTCCTACAAGGGTCAGAGGGGTTGGGGGGGGAGCTGCTGGACATCACCATTGGCACAAGTGGCTTGTTGGCCTCGAACACAACAGGCAGCAGTGAGGAGCTGGCCGGGCACTGGCTCCTCTAATAAATACATGGCTCATCAAACAGGACAGGGAAGAGGAGCGGGGTCAGATCTCAGTGGCAATGATGTCCTCGTAGGGCACGTCGGCGCCGGGGATGTCCAGCTCGATGGGCTCCTTGCCATCCTCCCCCGCTGCGAGCTGCTGCAGCATCTTCTCCAGGTTCTGGTTCCTCTTGTACATGTGCAGGTAGCTCTGCTGCAGCTGCTTCTGGTAGCGGATCACCTTCTCCTTCTCCTCCCTCCACGTCTGCCGCTCCTGCTGGAAGCTGGAGCTCATCTGCTCGTTGCTGTCCCGCTCAGCTTGCAGCTCAACCCGCAGCCTCTCCACCTCTCCCTGCAGTGCCTGCACCTCACCGGGCCGAGTGGCATCGCTCAGCTGCGCCCGGAGCACGGCCATCTCCGCCCTCAGCTCCGCCATCTCCTGCTCCAACAGGTTGACCTTCTCCCTCAGCAGCTCGGACTCGTTCTTCTTGCGCTGCAGCTCATTCTCACACACCTCCAGCTCCATGGCTTTGGTGCGCAGGGAGCCCTCCAGGTCCTGGGTCTTCATCTCCAGCCCTTCCATCTTGGCCCTCACGTCCTTCAGCTGCGCCTTCAGGCTGAGGATCTCAGTGGTCTTGGTGGTGAGTTCAGTCTGGGATTCCTTCAGCTGCTGCTTCAGCAGGGAGATCTCTCCTGACTTCTGGCACACCTGCGGGGAGACAGCACCCACGTTAGGGCTGCATTCACACTGAGATTATCACGGAGTCATTAAATGGTTGGGTTGGAAAGGACCTCAAAGACCGTCAGGTTCCAACCGCTGCCAAGGGCTGGTTGCCAACCACAACATCCAGCACCAGAGGGGCTGCTGATAATGCGGATATCAATGGAGAAGAGCTGCAAGGTTTGCTGCCACCCCTCCCGTGCACCCCTTTGCATTCTGTACCACAGCTCTGTGCCTCACCTCCCATTGAGTCTCCTCCAGCGCCGGTGCAAAGTTGGTTTTCTCCTTCTCGTAGGACCTCAGCTTGGTCTCCAGCAGGTTTTGCTCCTTCATGAGGTTCTCCAGCTCCTCCCGCAGCTGCTGCTTCTCCTGCTGCAGCTGGAACACCTGGAGGTGGAGGACCTGCTGCGTGCGCTGGGTTTTCTGCGAGCTCTGCTTCAGCTTGCTGTTGCACTTCTGCTTGAGCCCCTCCAGCTCCTCCTTGCAGCGCCGCTGCTTCTCCTCGTACACCTGGCAGGAGCTGGCTTCCTTCTCCTCGAAGCTCAGCTGCAGCTCCTGCAGCTCTCCTTCCCTCTCCAGCAGCTTCTGCTCCAGCTCCTGGATGGTGGACTCATCCGTGGAGATAGGCGAGCGGATGCACGCGGTCTTCTCAGCAGCGCGGTGCTGGGGGGCTTTGCTGGGGTTGAGGATCTTGTTGCCACCATCAGAGAAAGACATGGCCTTGAGGCTCATCATGTTGCTGTCCTGGATGATGGCACACTGCATGATGTTGTGTGCAGAGCCCCCGAAGCGGCTGATGGGCCCCATGGGGCTGACGATGGGGTCCAGCTGGTAGCTGCTGCTGGTGCTGTGGGTGGGCAGGCTGGACATGGAGTTCCTGCCCGAGTCAGACAGCCCTCCTGAGCACAGCACCGGCTTCAGCTCCTGCTCCTTGCCTTTGTCCAGGGGGTGCAGCTGTGTGGGGAGGTGAGCTCCGTTCTCTGGGGATGAGTGGAGGATGGCACCCGAGCGGGGCAGTACTGGCTTGAAGGCGGTGGGTCTCGCCGTGGGCTTCTCCACACCCTGGGGGAAGAACAGAGCCCATCAGCATAAACCCACTCCATCCCTTCTGCCCCCCAAAGCCGTGCTGTAAACCCCAAAGCTGACCATCCCCGTACACCTCACCACCCCGAGCACCCCATGGGGCAGGGAGCCATGAATTCAGGGCCCCATCTCCCCTCCTCACCACTTCCAGCTGGCTGGGGAAGGGCATCAGCTTCTGTGGTGTGGGTGTCCCGAAGTCCACCCCGCTGCTCCCGGCCTGGCCCAGCTCCGTGCTGCCCAGCGCAGCGTAGTCCGTGCGGTGGGGGCCGGGCGTCTTCTGGCTGACCTTGATGTAAAAGAAGTCCTCATTCTTGCTGCTTTTAGAGCCCGATTTGTGGCTGGAGTCCTGGGAGAAGCCAAAGCGGAGCAGCCCATCCGAGTACCTGTTGAGCTTCTTCAGATGGGACGACTTGCGGAGCTTGTACTGCGAGGCGCGGCAGTGCTTGCTGTGGAAGCTGTGGCCGGAGATGAGGCTACTGACACTGCCCATGCTGCTGCCAGGGGGGTGACACGCTGCCTGCGATCATAGCAGAGACCTCACTGTGCCCTGGAGCTGCAACCCTACGGGAGGCAAAAAGCAGAGTGAGCACCGCGGGGTGGAGGTGGGATGCACCCGATGCTCCTGGTGGTGCAACACTGACAGCTGTCGTGCAGAGGGCATCCCATGCACGTGGGGACACGCTCATAACCTCTCCTGCTTCATCTCCTGGTCACTCCCCGATTCCTCTTCAATTTTCAGCACTCCTCTTAACCCACCTGTGAAGGGATGCTGTGAGGCTTAATTACGCTTAATGTCGGTGCAGCACTTAAGAGGAGAGGCATTGTGTGTGTGCTCAGCGTTGTGATTAGGGTTCTGAGGTATGCAGTGCATTAATTCTCTTCCCAATTAGGACTGGGCTGGGGAGGGGGAATGAAAAAGAAATGAACCCTGACTCCTGGTGGCCCTTGCAATGCTTGGGTGATCGTGGAGATGCATTTTCCATGGGGGAATTAAAGGGTGAGGTGAGGAGAAGGGGGACAAGCTGCTGGTGGGCGGGAATGAGAGCATAACCAAAGCGAGCTAAATTTGGGTTGCACAGCGAGATGGCAGAGAAAGAGGAATTGTTTGATGGCTGACTCAGGGAGTGTGAGCAAGTGGAAGCAGCGTGCAACCTGCTGCGTGCAACCTGCTGCACGCTGCTGTGCTTGGTGCTGTGCATTTTGGCTTCACTCTGGGGTGCACGGAGCACCGGGGCACCCTCAGTGCCTCCTTGGCAGGAGCTGCTCTGATGTTATCCCCGTGTTTTGTCGTGTTCTGACTTTCTGTCCGGCTCCTCCGCACCCTGAGCTGGATAACTGCAGCCAGTGCTCATCCCTCAGCTTGATTGCTTTGCTTTTCCTCTGTGCCCCAAGGACTCGCATTGATTAAGTGTCAAACCAAAGTCCCAGCGAGACAGAAGATCTGCTTTAATCCCTAAATCCATTTTTGGGGAGATTAAGAGAAGCAAGCAAGAAGTCCATCTGGATGCTGGCGAGCTGGAAGCGATCCACGAGTTTGGGTTCATTCATTTCTTACAAGGTGAGAGGAGCAACGGAGGAGGAGGTATTGCTGCAGGGGATGGGATAACAGCACCGTGCAGTGCTGCACCAGCGTGTTCCCCACAGCTGTGTGTGCATCCACATGGATTTGTGGATGCCTGCAGCTGGGGAGGGAGCGCTGGGACTTTCCAGCCCCTTGGCAGGAGGTGTTCCCATCCTGCCCACGCGTGCCTGGGAGGGTCGGGCACGGTTTCTTTTTCTTCCTCTTCCCTCTGCTGCTTTAAAAATGAGCACTTAGAAAGCTGTGGAGGTGTTGGCATTCAGCACACAGCGTGAGGAGGAAAAGGCTCTGCAGACAGCGGGATGGGAGCACAGCAGTGAGGGTCGGGGTGGTGCTCAGTGCCAGGGATGGCCCTACAGGGGACCGTGTACATCCCACGCTGCTCAGCAGCTGCAGTGCTGTGTGCAGGGGTTCGTGGTTGCTCAGACAGGATGAATCGAGGCTGGACTTTTGATTTTTTTTTTTTTTTTTTGCAGAAAGAGGGGGAAAAATGAATGGCATCCCACATTCCTTGCAAAATCCAATCACGCCTGCCCTGCAATCACGCGCAGGAGGGCAGCTCTCCCTGCAGATTGCAGGAATGTAATCTTATCTCCTGGCAGCACGGCTTCTTTGAAGCCTTTCCCTCTTCCCTGCAAAGCTTTCACGGGCAGTTGTGTTCTCTCACCTTAGTGAGAGCCTTCATTCCTATCCAGGCTTCACAGCATCGCTCCGCTCCCTCCCCACTGCTCCTGTTCTTCCCCCCCGGATATCTGAGTGCTTCCTTCTCCCCTGCACCCTCCCACCCACTCTTTTTCCTTCTCACATTATTATTCACTGCTTCTGTGCGGATGCACCCACACATTTGGGTGTTCGCTGGGAGGTGCACGGATAGCACAGGAGCAGCAGCAGCTGCCAAGAGCCCGGATCCGGGAGCAGCCTCCTTCCTCCTTCCCTCGATCGCTGCCAGGTGATGTGCCCGTGTTTTGCTCAATGATTTGGGTCTCTGAGACACTAAGGATGTGGCCCTAGGGGGAAACGTGGGCATTTCCATGGTGAAAAGCAAAGCACGTGCTACCTGCAGCATCTGATTAACGACTTAATGAAGAGGCGGCTCAATCCAAAACTTGGAGAGCAGCAGTCTCACTGGGCTGGGGTCGGGATCTGAACTCAAAACTGGGCTCAGATGGTTCAGATTTTTTTTAACCCAGCTCCTCCAAACCTGCTCGCTTTGGTCCCCAAGGAAATGGCAGCTATAAGGCCTGGAGAGCCCCATCAGGAGCACTGACCTCGCCCCCACCCCACACTCCTCACCCTCATCACACTAATGGGAATGAACTCAACAGGCCCAGGCAGACGCCGTCCTTGCGGTGCTGCATTGTGGCTCGGTGCCATTACAAGGCTTTCATTCACTCCAATTCATTGTCCCCCCACTCATTCATTGACATTCATTGGGCTCATTTTGATCGGAGGCAGCGACTGAATTGAATCGGGGCTCACAAAGCACACGCACCATGTGTTCTGCCCTGATTTGCCATTAGTGAAGGGGGACACTCCAGATGAAGAATAACCGGCCTCAATTACATGTTACATCCACTCTAATAGCCCAGGAGTCCATCACACTTAATGTTATTTCAATGAACACTGGGAGAATTCACACCCCCCCTGGCTGGTGCTTGTTAGAGGAGCCAGCAGTGCCTTTGGCAGAGGGTTTGGTGGGCCCAATGCCAGCGTGGCAGCCGTAGCCCGTGCTGTGTCAGTGTCCCCTGGCAGCTGGGCTCCTGGGGGTGAAGGTGTAATTGCTCAATGCAACAAAAGGAAATCCAGACCCATTTTGGAACTCATCGGCAGCACCGAATGTTGCTCCCTTGCACGCTGGTCCTGCAGACCAGCTCAGGTGCTCCTTATATCTGCAGAATTCAGCGTCAGCATTGGGAAGAGCAGGAGGAGCTGCATGCACCCAGGTAAGATGCAGCCTGGTCCTGACCCAGGGTGAGCCCAAAAGTGGCCTCAATGGGTGTTGGCATGATGATGTAGGTGGCATTGAGGTGCCTGGATTAAGCCACGATTAGAGAACCCAGTGTGAGGGTAAGATGAATTTCTTGAATTAACCATGAATCATATTGGCAGAGAGAGCCCGAGAGGATATTGACTCAACACCCGCTGTGCAATGCCTCCTCTCACTCTGTCTGATCCCTCTGTGGGGAAGCCACTGCGTTTCCCTGTGCAGAAACCCCACTGCAGGCAGGGAGAGGCTCCAGCCCTGCTGGGGACGATTGCACAACCTGCAGAAATTCAAGTCAGCAAAGCCCTGACTTCAAGTGCCTACATTCCTGCAGAGCCCGGTGCTTTCCCTGCAGCAAATGCTTACTGGACAGTTCGTCTAATAGCACAAGCGGGTACGTGGGCTGCAGAAGTGACAGATCATGCTTTCTGTCTCTCTACCCCGAGAGGGACTTAGGAGCAAGGCAAACTAGAAGCATTTGGTGCTGGATGGCTGCACCAGGCAGTTATACTCAGGAAAAGCTGTGATTTCTGGTACCCAAGGATGCTGGTACCCAAAGGAGATGGTTCCCAAAGGGGCCGCCCTACAATGCACTGCCCTTAGAGCCCTCCAGCTCAGGGATGCGCTGCCCTGTAGTGTTCCTATGGAAACATCAGGCAGAGGACGAGCTCCCAGCCTTCACCTGGCCATGCACCAAGAATCCCACCTGTGCCACACAGGAGCACTGTGAGCTGCTCCAGCTTTGCCCTGCTCCCGTGGTGGACGGACCCTGGCACTTGTTGGTGAATCAGCAGAGGAGCAGCACCCACACATCCCCACACTCATGTTCCCAGCACAAAGGAAATGTTTGCATGAGACATAGTTAAATATTCCTTGGGTGGGGAGAAAGATCCTTTCAGCTCGCTTCACTCCTAAGAGCATCTGGCTTTTCCTGCTAACAAGCAGCGAACACTGCAATTAAAGCCTTGCTAATTAGGAATGCAGAAACACTCAGGTCTGGTGGCACCCAGGATTCCCCTATTGAGCTCTGGGGTGGGGACTTTGCACCCCCGGGATGGGAGCTGAGAGGGCCCTGTAGGGCTGGCAGGTGGGAAGCGGCCGCGCCGTGCCCAGGAGCTGTGGGCTGCTTATTTTGGGAACCGTCTGGGGCCGGCAGCTGGTGCTGGGGTGGGTGACAGCTGAGCATGGCTTTCACTTGGGATCTGCGAGGCCCCTTCTCACGCATCTATTTCCGACCCTATAAAACACAATCTGTCAGGGTGTGAGGATGGAGGGGGGGGCACCTGAAGAAGGGGGCTGGCAAGGGGCTGCCTCGCCTGGCAGGTGCCCCTGAGCGTGGTTGGGATGTGCAGAACGCTGTCCCTCCATCCCTACAGCTCATCAGGGGGTGTCCCACACGTCTTCCCTGCGCTCCTTCTGGGATCTCATTGATGCAAAGGATCCAGCCAGAAATAGCAGGAGCTTCACGTAACCAGAGATGTGCCCTAAATACAGTTCCTCCCAGCTTTCCACGGGCTTTTGCTTTTTTGCCCCCTTAACCACAGGTGTGAGTGATGGGGTGTCTGTTTCCCTCTGTGCTCTACCAAGGTGGTAGCACCAAGGGTTTATCCCATTCCCTCAAACTGCCCCCCCCAAAAAACCCACTAAACTGAAGCTCTTTCTTCTGCAGCCCACCCCCCCAGAGCACACAGAGGAGAAGCATCTTCTCCATGGACAGGGGAAAATTTAGAACTGCGAGCTGCCATGGAGACCAGGCTCCATCTGCAGTGCTCTTCTTGCTTCATCCCCCCCCCAGCAGGCAGAGGAGCAGCCAGGAGCCCTCGTTGTCTCCATGCTGCTGGCTCTTCCCCTCCTGAGGGCTTTCATCACCTCTTGGAGCAACAAAAGCAAATCCACGTTCTCTGCTAAGGGCTGCGAGGGGAAATAAGTGGTCTGGATAGCTGAGCACTCTCAACCCCTGAGCTTAGCAAGAAGGCTGAGCATGAGGGGAAGAATTTCTCTAAGGTAGAACTTCACGTCTTCCACCAAACCAAGGCACACTGTGTTAAGCCCACGTTGGCTTCCTGGCACCCAAGCCCCAGAGCAAAGCCATGCACTCCTTCTGCACCATCCTTCCCTGTCTGCAATACCTGTTGTGCTGCCATTTCTCTCACTCTGGGTATTTTTGGACCCCACACGGTGTTCAGCCAAGGGGGAACTGAGAAAAGGCAACTTCTGCGTGTTGACAGCAAGCCAGGCTCAGTCCCAGCCATGCAGAGCATCTGCTGTGCTGCTGCTGTCTGCTCATCTCCTTCAGCTCCTTTTGCTTTCCAGAGCACTACATTCCCCCATCCCTGCTCTGCTCAACTGCTTCAGCGCAGCAGCCACAGAAGGGAAAAGGCAAATTCATTTCTCGCTTCCCATTTCCCTCCTCCTCTTTTTATCCCGACTTGGCCCGTTGTGCATTCCACCCCTTTAATGCCTGGCTGCCAAATGGAGCAGTTCTCTCCAAAGAGAAATGCACATCAAAGTTGCAAGGAATATTCAATTAACCTTCAAACGAGATCATCCATAACTGGCTGATGGAGATGTCGTTTAATGAACAGCCACTCGTGTTTCAGAGGGGCACGTCTGCCACACGGTGCTGTTATGGCTGATGTTTTGCTTAAAGGCAATTAAATATTGAGATACTCCTTCCAACTTTCCCTCTGACACTGCTCTCTTTGCTCATGCAGGATCGGAAGCGGGCACATTTCCCCCTTCTGCATGCAGGAAACCTCGAGGAACGATGCTGCTCCGTGGAGGAGAGATGCTTGCTCCAAAGGTGAGGACCCCCAGTAATGAAAAAGCCCCCTTTATTCCAAGGAAGGCAGCATGCTCGTGCATCACTACTCTCTGCTGGAAGGAGCTGCCTTGCAGAGCCTTTGCAGGTGAGTAACGGAGATCACTTTGAGCTCAGAACTTTGCAAGAGAAAGAGGAAGGTCAGAACACAGCACTCAAGCTCCCAGCTGCAAAGCACTGCAGGGACAGCATCCCAGCCCCACTTCTGCAACAGAGCACCCCCTGCTCCTCTTTTTTCCTCTCCACGACAAAGCAAAGGCCACACGTGCTCACATCCACCACTTCCAGAGCCAGGAGGTCCTTTTCTTACCACCACTCCAAAACAGCCCCTGCAGGAAAGCCTCTGTGACCCACGTGCCAAAGCTGCGTGCACTCCCTGCTGTTTTTAACTGATCCCACATCGCTCCTGCCCACTGCCACCCACCTGCAGCAGCTCACAGCCCCCAGAGCTGAATCAGGCAGAGGGGCTTCAGTACCCCCAGCAGAACTAAAGCATGCAGCATTCAGGGGCTTTAGCAGCAGTTTGCTGCAGCAATGCTATTGTCACACTTATCCACGCAGCACTTCGGGGTGTCAGGGAGTGAGAACAGATGGGGACGGGTTTCTGGACGGTCCCAAAGGAGGAGGGGAGCTGCCCCAGCCCTCTGCTCCTGGCTACACGGAGCCTGCTCGGCAGCTGCCCACCTCCTGCATGCCGCAGATGCCTCACCGGAGCGTGTGCTGAGCATGACCGTACCTGCCCGCAGCAAATAAAGGCTTTCAGGAGGGGAAAACAGCGACTGAGGGCAAACGATAGCATCAGAGTGAGGAGGCACGAGATGGGACCGAAGCTCTGGGTTGCCCTAGTCTGCATCCCACGTGCTCCCTCCGCTTGGGGCCGGGTCTGCCTGTCTGTATGGGCTGCTGTCGGTCCCTTACACCTATCCCTTTTCTTGAAATCCCTGAGCCTCACATTCGTTTGCCTCCCACCTCTCCTCGGTGCCAAGGAAGAGTGACTAAGGGGTGGGTGGAAGGAACGGCTCGGCACCGATTTAGCAACCCCGGTGTCAGGAGGAGGGGTCAATAGGGGCACGCAGAGCCCAGCGGGAGCCACGAGCATCCCCCGCAGCGCCCGATTGTGCTCCCGAGCGCACTTTTGCAGCTGCCATTAATTGCCCCCCTCCGCTGATTGCGCCGATGTTTTGTTTGGGTTTTTTTTTTTATTTTTTTTTCCTTTTTTTTTTTGCGCTTGTAATTCTTTGTCCCGCTGATTAATGGCCCCAGTGATTAATGGCACGGGGGGCTCTGCGGGCCCAGGGGTGGATGGAGGTGTGAGCCCATGGCCGTGAGAGCAGCTGGCCGGGGAGGGGGGGTTGGGGGCAGACAGCCGGGCAGGCTCTCGTGCTGATTATTTCAAAAGGAGGTTCGTCGGCGTCTGGAGCGATGCTATCAGTGAGACTTGATAGCAGAGAGGTGTTGTTTTTTTTCCTCCTGCTCGCGCTGCACTTGCCGCAACCTTCAAGGAGGAAAACAAGCTCTCCGGAGGAATCTGGACAACCATAGGAACTGCTGCGTGAGCACGAGCCTGCTCGGGAAAAATGGGTCAGGTGCTGCTCCCTGCTGCTGAGCCACACGTGCAATGAGTTCCCAGGTCTCAGCTCACTTGTTAACACCAAAAGGACCCCTAAACTGGTGTGCAATGGTGAGGAGGTGCCAGGGGGTCGGCCAAAAGGGGCAGACAACAGGAAAGCAAACTTGGAGTGTCCGAAGGGGAAGGGGGTAGGGCTGGGGTGTGCTGGGGAGGTCTCGATGGGGGTATAGGCTGGGGCTCCTCCACGTCCCTGGGTAAACAAATGGGTGTTGGACCCACTGGGAGCTGCACCAGTGGGCAGATAAGTACTCCTGAACCAGGAGGAGAGCCCCGGTGGGTATCCTGCCCTTTGGAGACACCAGCTGCAAGCTCCCAGTGAAAATGAGAGTGCAGTGCTGGGGCTGGACGCGGTCCCAACGAGGTGAGAAGACCCAAGCTGACTCCTGCCACAGCAACAAAGCCCGAGCTCGGTTTTTAAGGGGCAGAGATGGATCGCTGGCTTTCCAGGATCTGAGTGCTCAGCATCCTCTGCTCAGCCGTGACCTCCCCCGTGCATTTACGCGTGCAAACACACACACTGAGGACAACACCGGCACAAGGAAAGGCTGACCCACGAGCGGCAGTGCCCAACAACCGCACAGACCACAGCTCCCTGCACCCACGCCGCCCACCCGCTCCCCCCACGCTCTCCTAGCAAACCATTTCCGACGCGAGCACGGCACCAAACCAAAGGCGCACGGATATCCAGCTGCACCTTTCCCAAAAGAGTTCGGGGGCTGCGCACCCAGCAGCAGCCCGACCCGAGGTGCTGAGCACACACCATAACCCCCCTCCAAGTTTGCCACACTTCGAATGGAAGCGAATGGGGGCAGAGCCGAGCACCGCAGCCGCGGAGGGGTGCGCGCAGCCGGGGCCGCGCTCGCGTTGCGGGGCCGGAGACTCCCGCAGGACCCCCACGGATGGGGGGGGGGGGGGGGCGAGGAAGTATACCCGAACCCAGAATCTCCCAACTACGAGCGGAGCTCGCTGCCGTTCGGGGCCGCACGCTACCTCCGCCCCGCTAACCTCTCCGCTCCGGAGCTCCCACGCGTCCGCCGACGGCTCCCGGTCCCCCCCCAACACCGCCCCCGACCCCGTCGGGTTCCCACCTCGAGTGGCCGCAGCCCGCAGCGCTCCGCGGGGCTCCCGGTGCGTGCCCGGCAGCAGCATCCCCGCTCGGAGGCGGTGGAGGAGGAGGAGGAGCCCGCAGCCCCGCGCATCGGCCCGCCCCGCCGCAGCCCCCGGCCTTTGTGTCCCGGCCGTGCCCCCACCCCCTCACCCCCACCCCCCCCCACGGCCGGCACTGTGTGTTCGGCTGGAGAAGGGTTGCTTTGCTCCCAAGACTTGGGGCGTGGAGGGGGTTAAAGGAGGACAAGAGACGCTCGGGTTGTGCGCTTGGGACGGTCGGTGTCTCTGGGAGCCCTGCAGCCGGCAGCGGGGGGGCAGCCCTGCTCCACCTCATTTGGGGCAGGGGCTGGGAGGGCAGCCCCGCTGTCCCGCGACCATTCCTCAGCCACATTCCCAAGCCTCTGACACAGGGAACTGAGCTGTGGGGCTGAGGACAGAGGTGTCTAAGAGGCAGGAGGGGAAACTGAGGCACAGTACCTGCAGATCTGCATCAGCTCCAGCAGCCTCAGGGCCGGCCGAGCTGCCCGGCAGCTGCAGAGCAGCCTCCCTTTGCTCAGCTTGATGCTCAGTGAAGTGGCTTTGACTCTGCAAACAACCCCCCCTCCCCCTCCCATAAAGGTTCATGCTTGCCCGTCTGCGTGCACGTACCGGGTGGAAAGGCAAATAAATGCAGGACGTGTGGATCTGAGCTTCTGCAGCACATACATCACTGCCACTGTGGCTCCTGCAGTGCTGGGCCTGGCAGAGATTTGTGCCCAACCTGACTTTCAGGCAGCAAAATTGCCCCAAACACAGCAGGATGAGGCCAGTACAGGTAGAGGGCTGGGAATCATCGTGCCACGGGGCAGATCTTGGGACCAGGCCCTTGGGACCTCTGTGCTGCAGGGGCACGGTTACATTCCCGCATGCCCCCCACTCTGTCTGCCCCTGGGGAGCTCCGTCTGCCTCCTCCCATCCCACCGGGGCAGCTTTCCTGCCCACTGGCCGTGCTTCAGGCTGACACAGCACTCAGGAATGCACACGCTGGCTGACAGCACATCAGGACTTGCCCCACGCACGGAGCTGCGTGGCTTCATCACATTCAGGTGTGTGTGCAACGAGCAAGGCTGCTCCAGCACTGTCACCCTGCGAGAGGGAACGACAGACTGCTCCCCAACCCCACGTCGTGTGAGAAATGGGCTGGGGGGGCGTGGGGGGGGGGGAACAGAAAGCAAAGCAGCACGTTGCTAAAGGCTCGTGGACAGGGATGAAGTCGGTCCCAAAGTGGTTGAGCACCGTGCTCCCCTGTGCCCGCAGCATCCCACGGGAGCAGACTGCCTTTGGCACAGCTCAAGGACAGCCCAGGCCGAGTGCCAGGGGCTGCAAACTGGAGAGGTGAGCTCTGCCCCAGCCCTGCCCCGTGCTCAGGTGTTGGAGAGGTGCAGCACTGGGAGCGGAGCAGAGCAGCAAGGAGAGCTCAGCTCCACTCAGACCGCAGCGCTTTGATTTATGGCAGATGAGATCCAACCCCCCCACTCCCCTCGCTCCCCACGTCTTTTTTTAATATTGTTTCCTGGCAGCTTCGTTAGTTTCTCTGCTGATTTGAGCAACGCTCCCACAATTCTGCGGGCGCCTCGTTGCTTTGAAAGCAGTCAGCTGGAATTTGCTATTTTAGGAGAGAGGAGTTGGAGAGAGGAAGAAGAAGGAGAAAGCGAAGAAGTGTATTCCTGTGAGTGCAGAGGAATGCTTTAACAGGGTTCCAGTCAAGGGGAAAAGGCATAAAAAAGAATTATGATTCATTTTCGTTCGAATGGGGCTTCATGTTTCTATAGTAAGTCATAACAAAACAAGGCAGCAAAGCCAAGAAGTTATCTGTACCAGATGGGGCAGCGGTTGTGTCTGCAGCTTTTCAGGAATCATCCTGACTTGGGCAGATTGTGCAGCGATGGAGCTCAGCACGCAGCCCCCATCCTGGAGGGGGGGACACTGTGTCAACTCGTTGTCCCCCTGGCATGGCCGCCCCATTAGCAGTGGCTCTTCCTGGGATGTAACTCACCCTCCCTGGCCCATCCATCCTGCACAAGTCAGCACTCGCCCCGGCTGCCGTGTCCTCACCCCCTCAAACGAGTCTGACTCGTGGGGCTACCTCACCTCTCAGCCACATGGAAGCTTTCCCAGCGTGAGGCAGCAAAGGGCATTCACAGAGCAGGGCTCATTGCATGCCTCACTGCATGCCCCATTGCATGCCTCACTGCATGCCCCATTGCATGCTTCATCACAGAGCTCGTTGCACACCCAGCCATTGCTTGGGCAGACGCTGCTGATCTCCCTCCTGCTACAGCCCTGAGTGGATTTCTAGATCGAATAGGAGTCCTATTGTCTTTGCATTTGGGGTAGGAGGATAAGCAGTAATCATAAAGTGGGGATTCCCACCCCCCACTCCTTTATTTATTTATTTATTTATTGCTAACAAATTATTTACAAGTCCTTTGGAATTAGATATACAAAAAACAAGCTCGTGCCAATGTAAGGGATTGCAAGAGAATAAGATCAGGTCTAAAAGCAAGGAGTGGGTGTATTCAATGGCTTTCCTCCCTGCACTCCTAGGAAGCAATGCTGGAAGCAAAGATGGGAAAAGGAACTGAACCCACGCCGTGCTCCAGGGGGGACTTCATTTTGTGGTTTCTGAACAGCAGTGCAGGAACCCAAGCTGGGCAGTGCAGGAAGGGCAGGGAGCACACTCAGCACTCCCAATGCAAGCTGTGCGGTCTCACTGGGGGAGATGAGGGCTGAGGTTCAGCCCCAGCCCCATTCAGACCCCGATCCCACTGCACTGTGCTCGAGGGTTTCGCTCCCAGGCAGTTTAGCAGTAACAAAAAGACGAAAGGTCATGAGAAAATGGTATCACACCCGAGCTCATAAAGGCAGCCTGAAATTTCCTCTCCCACTTCTGGGCTTCATCTGCTCCTCTCCCATTAAATTAATGATAAGAGCTCATCCATTTCTCAGCTCCTTGGTCGCACCGCAGCCTCTTCTTTTGCTCGATGCTAAAACTGAGACAAGCCCAGACCACGTCCCCAGAGCCTCAAAGCAAAGTTTGCTTTTGCAGTTAAACAAAGCAGCTTCTCTCTGCCCGGAGATGTTGCAAAACAGCAATACGTTATTGCATGGCTCTCAGTATTGATCTGCGGCCTTAATCTGAGGATCTGCTCTGGTCACACCGCGAGGTTCTGCTTTCCCAGCCCACGTCTCGCACAACTGGGATTCCTCTGAAGCACCGTTTCACCGCAGGAGCTCTGAAAGCAAACAAAGTTTATAGTTTTCAGGATTTTGTAGTGCATATTGGAGGGAGGGAGGGGTGTATAAGGAAAAAAAAGGACCCAGATTCCTCCGGGACTGTTCAGCACAGTGCTCAGCTCCATTTGCTTTTGCTTCATCAGCCTCCAAACCCAAATCCCCCTCAATAATTCAGCAGAGCTGCTGCGCTGCACGTCTAAATAATTCATCCCGGAGCTTTGAGGAGGAAAACGTGGTTACATCACCCTTCAGAGTGCGGCTCTGGGGCTCCCCGCACCTTTCCTGAGCAGATTTCCTCTGATCAGAGGATGCTCTGCTTGTGCTGAGAGCTTTGAGGGGAGATGAGCTCTGTGCAACCTTGTGCATTGGGGCTGGGAGTAAAGGGAGCAGAAGAAGCAAAGGGGAACAAAGGGGAACAAAAAAGGGAGTAAAGCGGAGTAAAGAGGGAGCAACTCCTTGCTCCTCTGCTCCATCCTAAAAGCACCAAGGGCTGCCTGGGCCATCTCCAGGAGACAGAGGGAAGGAAATGAGAAGGGAAGCGTTGTTTGGGATTGTTTCCCATTTTCTCTAGGGGCTGAGGATGAGAGCGGCCACGGCAGCAGCGTGTCACCGCGCGCTGTTGTGTTTGCAAACCCTGCTCACGGAGCTGACTTCTCCCACGGGGTATCGCTCCTGCCAGCAGCCGGCTGCTCTCCGGAGCAGCAGACATATGGGCTGCTCTTCCAAGGGGCTGTTTCAATTAAAAATTCCCAGGGCAAAGCAGCGATGATCAACCCAGCAGAGGACGGAGGGGCTGCAAAGGGCATCTGTGCAAGCGGTGCCACGCGGAGCTATCCCTGCGCATGGTTTCAGTGCTCAGTGTCATAGCATGCATCATGCTGGAAGCATTTTGCTTAAATATTTATCAAACCTCTTCCAGGCTGAGGGGAGGAGGAGCAAGGCTGGGATTGAGGACAGGCTGAGGGTAACATTTATCTTGGAGGGAGCAAAAGAGCTCGAGCGTGGCAATGAGATACCGATCATCCCCAGGACTTCATTTTCCCAACAAGCGATGCAAAAGTCACCTCACCCCCAGCTGCTCTGCTTGTATTTTCCATCCTTTCTGCATCCCTGTGATAAGCAGCTGCCACACACCCTCGCCCCACCACCCCTTCCTCCCTCTGCGTGGGACCGGCCCTTATCTCTGCACCGCGTAATTTGATTTGCACGGCTGTGGGAGCAATGGCAATTACCACAATAAAAGAGATTTGCAGCCAGGCCTGACACGGTGTCACCCTCTTGCTCTGACACCTGGGGAGTACTCCTCCTGGCACAGTGCTTGCAGGGCAGCAATGGGCCTTGGGTATGACCTGGCTTTGGGATCATTGGGTTTGGGATCCTGGTGGGCTTTGGGATCCTTGTTTTTGGGACTCTTGCTTGTGAGTCTTCCTGGCACCCCTTGCCCTGCCGTGCAGCTGCGATGCCCTCCTGCTGCTGCCCAGTTTGCTTTGCTCTCCCCCAGGTGCAAGGTCTTTTATGGAGCCCATAAAACCGAGCACGCTCCGCAGTTTGGCTCCGTCTATTACAAACCATAATCCAAATCCCATAAAGGAGTGAATCCTTTGCATAACGATCACGTGTCTCTCTGCTTGCTTTTATGGGGGTGCTCAGGCTGTGGCTCTTGCAGCTCAGCACCTCGCAGAGATGAGATGGGACAGCAGATGGAGGACGTGGTCCCTTTGCAGGAGGGTGGCTGGGACTGGGGGCATCCAGGGGTGGGATGGGGATGGGGCTGCCCTGCTCCAAAACGGAGCGCTGAGTTTTGGGTTGGGGCTGGAGGATGCAGGGTTGTTTCCACATGTGCTGGTGGGAAAGGCTTTTAGGAAGTACTTTTAGGGAAGCTTCTTTTTTTTTTTTTGCTGTTTATATTTTGTGACTCAGCCCTTTTCTCTGCTCCAGCACTGAGTTCAGGAGCGCTCAGACCTCAGCAGAGATGAGACAACAGCAGAGATCACCCAAAGGAGAACTGTGAACTGTTAATTCATTGCATGCTCCCCCACAAAAAAAAAAAAAAATAAATAAAATAAACCATTTGCCCTTTCCTGCACCCACGGACACCACATCCTTTGCTGAGGCTCCTGGGGGGGTCTCGCAGCACTTTGTGGGCATTGCTTAACCCCAATTCCATGTGCATTTGTGGTGCACCCACTGCAAGCACGCAGAAAACAGAGTATTCCCGCTGGGCTAGGAGAAGAGTGTTCATATAGGAGCTTTTATCCCAGCTCAAACATAGGATGCTTAAACTGGGCTGAAAGGCTCTCGGGGACATCTGGGGGATTGGGGTGAGAACTGTCCCATGCTGCTTTTCTGGAGCAGCACACCTGAAATCAGTTTGGGTCAATTAGAGCCCTCCTCCAGCACTTGTCTGTTTATTTGTCCCCGGTGTGAATTACTGCTGCAGCTCTGCTGTTGCAAAGCAGAATCCCTTAAACCAATTTAAAACACTTATAAACATGGGCTGTAATCCAGAGATTTATCAGAGCAGGCTCTGCATTAATACCAATACAAACTGGTTTCACCAAATCGGGGCAAGACCCAATGCAGCATTCCTCTCTGCCTTCTCTCCAGAAGGGTTTGAAGCAGCTCCAGGCGTGACTGGCGCCAAACCTGGGTGGGGGGGCAGGGGCTGACCAGCACCAATGGGTGAAAGCTGCTCTGTGGAGTTGGCAGTACCCCAAAAAGCTGAACCATGCTCTGCCTTTGGCCCACTCCTTGGATTTGGATCTTCTTAGCAAGCTGTTTTCTTCCTTTCTCATCTACTTAGCCCTTAATGCACTTGTGGGCCAACTCTTCCTGTATCTACACTTAATAAGTGGAAGCAAATTAAAGGCAGGGCTCTGAGTAAGCCCCGGGTTAGCTGGAAGCAGGCTGAGCTGTTTCTGGTTTCAGTGTCCCTTTGCTGTGAGATAACATCTCAGCTGCACTGTGCTGGAGCAGAGACACCAGAGGAGAAAATAGGATCCCTGAGAAGATAGCCTGGCTTATCTGCACAGTGGCTTAAATCAGCACTCAGCTGTGGTAATGAAGTAGGGGTGGATCTCGTTGGGAGCAGGCTTAATTACTTAGTCACAAGGTAATTGTGTCAGGTGAAGCCTTTCCCGTGCAATGCCTTTTGCATGTCACTCCTGGTTAGTTTTGTTAATTTACTAATCAAATCTGCCCACCGAGCGTCGTGCAGCTGGGCAGCTCTGCAGCGGTGGTGTTAGATGGGAAGGGATGGGGGGTTTGCACTGCTTTTCCCTGCCCAGCTGCGACGGAGCAAAACGATCCGAGCTCTCCTGGCTGCAGGATTCGCTGTGCCCACCAGAGGCTGCTGGTGCTGTTTGCAAACAGTGCCAGCTTCTTTAGTTCATCTCTCAAAGAACAGCAAAACCACGAGGCCGAGGCACCCTGCGAATGTGTGGGTGCTGCAGGGGTGCTCCTGGGGGACAGACGGGAGGAGAAGTGCAAAGGGCAGAAGCCATCGAGAGCTGGTTGAGCAGATCCAGCATCCCAATCACCTGTGCTGGTTGCGTTGTTCCACTTTCGCTCTGATTTCTGTAGGGTTTGCAGGATCTGGACCTATGTTTTCACGGGGGGGGGGTGGAGGGAAGAAAGTCCTTTTCCAACACAGAGCAGCCCGAGTGGTTCTGCCAAAGCCAAACCCTCGTTCACAGCATTTGGAGGGCAGAGCCACCGACTGCAGCCACGCGGTGGAGGGTTTGGATGGGAGGTGAGGACGGCCCAAGCCTCGGGTGGGTTGTGATCCTACTCCTCGTGCATACTGAAACGTGTTTACTCCCGTTACTGCACACCTCGTGCTGTGCCGAGGGGCCGCCGAGAGCCTCGCCGCTAATAGATGGAGCTCATGCATTTTGCATATGAATAGGTTGGGCTGGGAGGTGATAAAGCAACAGGACCCAGCGCTGGGCTCCTCCTGCTTTTCTCCTGGTGGCCAGAAGCTTCCTGGATCCGGTGCTTCGCCTTAGCTAAGAAATGATGGCACATAAGAGGGGATCATCAGTCCCAAAACCGCAGGGGAGGGGAAAAAAAGTACTCAATCTCCGCGATCCGCTCCTCTGTGCCCTCCATGTGCTGGAGCAGGAGCTGCCCTGGGCACGTTTCAGTGCTGTGGTCCCACCCTCAAAGACCCCCGAGGAAATACACTCATGTTTTCCTAGGAGATTCCAGCATGCAACAGTAAGAACAGTCTGGGAAATTGATTCATAACTAGGAGTTCTACCAGCTTCAAGTGTGATCGTTCTGTTCTTAATGCTGCTGCATAGTAAAGAAATTAGGTTATTAGCCAAAAGCCTTGCTATTCCTGGGAATACCAGCCTGCCCTGGATGAAACGCCTCTGATGTTGGGGCAGGTCTGTCCTCTGACCTGAAAAAGGCTGTAGTGGAAATGCTCAGTAACGGCTGGAAGCAGTGATGGAGCACCTGGTGGGAATTCAGGGCCAACCCCGGGGAGCTCAGCTGCATGCAATGTATCTGAGTGACCCGAAGGGCTGGAGTCGGGATCCACCCCTTCCCAGCCCTCATTTTGGGGTTGGCAGTGGCAGAGAGGGCATCTCTCTGGAGCTCCCCGTGTGCCTGAGGCCTTCTGAAGGTAAGTAGCTTCTTTATTTCTGCACCCATGCTTTTTGCATTTGATCAAGTCTTTGCCTGTTGCAGCCTAGAACTTTGGTGCTGTTGTTTCTGTGCTTTCCATTGTGTTTCAAAGGCCGTGGGCTGCCTTCTGCTGCAGTTCCTTGTGAGATTTCAAGAAAGTCATTTATTCCCTGTTCCTCAATTCTTGAGCCTCAATATTTGTCTCTACATGCAGGATGAAAGCTGTGCTTTGCTCCCTCTCTGCGTCCCTACCACCTCTCCCACTCTCCCAGGGAACCTCTTCTAGGGTGCTTGTCCACTGGGCAATGGCTGTGCTGTTCTGGTTGTCTCCCTGCTGCTGTGCTTGCTGAGCAGCATCCAGGACCAGGGCTCAGCCATCTGCCCGAGCTCCTAGCTGCCAACCTGTGTGCGTGGCCCAGAGGGGAGCCTGCAGCCAGCCAGGTGCCCCAGCAGCGGTGACTCAAAGCCCCTCTAATTTCCTTGCATCTCATTGTGTATTGATGGCTGGGGATGTCGGGTAACCATGGCAACTCATTGATTAGCATCCAGCCCCTGTGAAATGAGGAACATGCAGCCATAAGAATTACAAATGATGCTGTATTGTCTGCTGCCAATAGGCTGATTACTGCCATTTTCTGCCAGGTAGACCAGCTTTTACAGGCAACTCGGTGGTGTGTAATTACCATGCTGTGATTGATGCATTGCTATAGTTACTATCTGCTGTGTTCCCTGACTAATAGTTTTTAAATTCCTCTTCAGATGGAAATGCATTGCCTGTAAATGTGAGAGGCAGAGGTCTGCAGAGCCGGGAGATCCATCTGAAAGGAGACAGTCTGGGCGTGGACACGTCTCCTCATACACAATGTGGTGGTCAAGTGCCTGAGTCACTGGATTGAACCACTGAGGGATGGGGATGGAGCAGTGTGAGCTGAGCAGGCGGTGCAGGCAGCTGTTGGCCTCTGCATTGGTGACCATTGGTCGCCTGTTGATGCTGTATGGTCGTCTTGAATGAGTACAACTTATGGCATGGATAGGATTGTGTGGTTCTTGTCGTGGTTCCTATGTGCACAGAGGTCTCTGAGTGGGACCTGGCATCCTGCCACCCAGGAGCTGTGGCCCAGGCAATGTGTTTTTAATGTTGAGTCTCTGCGTTGGTGGTGCTCATAATTTGCCTCCCCATAGGGGCAGGAGGGCAGATGGGAGCTGTTTGGGGTCTGTAGGAGCCAGGCAGCAGGCACAAAGCCATCCCAGCTGCACAGGGCTGCTGATCAGACAGTGAGTGATGCTCAGACCTCAGTGCTCCAAGTCTGTCCTGGATAAGGATCAAACAAAGTCTGGCTCGGGTCTGGAGGGCTCACAGATTGCCTTTGCCTCTCCTGGGGTGAGGATGCCAAAGCTCTCCCCTGTGTCTCAGACCTCTTCCCTCCCTCTGTGCGTTGCCCTCGCTGTTCAGATGCTCATGTAACGGAGTTAAAAGGGGGTTGTTGCTTTTCAGCCAGGGTAATTTAGTAGAAAAATGTCATGCTAATGCAATTCAAAGTTCAAATGATCTTTCATTTTGAGGGAGAGGAGAATGCATGTGCAGTCAGAATGTTAAAACCCACGGCTTGCCCTGCAATTCAAAGAGAAATATGAGCTTCAGGGGATACATAAGTCACATGAAGTACTGTGAGTGAAACACACAAAATGAATAAAAATGATCCGGAAGCCATTATTAGTGTTGCTGGGGGGCAGATCCAGCTCCAAACAAGTGTAGTAGCAGTCAGTGAGGAGAAGTTTGCATGAAATTACAATAACATGGAAATAATGAAAGTTATCAGTGAGCCAGTCCTCGTATTAATATCTCAGGGTTGTGTTTTGGGCGCTCCAGCCCCTCTCCTTTGCAGTCCACGTGCTCAGCATTTGGGTGGGTGCCTGGAGCAGCATGTGGCCGTGATGCTCTGCCTGTTTTGAAGCAGGAGAATGATGTGGCAGAGGGAGGCAGTTGTATTTAGAAGCTGTTCCAGCATCTCCAGGAGGCAATAGAGCTCTTTGAATCCGGGAACGACCAGCAGAGCCTCTGTTTCTGCCTGTGAAGCCACAAAGGGAACTCCCAGAGGCAGAGTCCTGTCTGAAAGTCGTGGGGAAGTTTCCTGCCGGGTACAGAGACTGCTCCCGTAGTCTTTATCTGCAGTGTTTGGGACTCCCCAGCTCTCCTCTCCCTGTGGTTACCCCCTGGAGGCAAATTCCTCCGTCACTGCATCTATTAAAGAGGTTTAACGCTCACAAAGGTTTTCAAGACCTGTAATTAAGTTCCTGCCTAGGAAGTAGAAAGAAACGCGGCAGAAGGTGCGTTTCTCAAGCATCTCAAGCTGCTGTTGTGGCAGGATCACATGTGCGTGGTGCATGCAGGCTGCAGGATGGGCCCTGTGCTGCATGCTTTGCAGCAGTGAGACTCAGCCTCCCGTTTACAGCAGGTTTGCTGTTAAAATAATGCTCAGCAAAACTCTCCTACCTGGCAACGCGAGGAAACTCCATCTGGAGAGCCAGCACTTCAGGCTTGTACATAAAATACACATTACTGCCCAAATCCCCCCCAGTGGAATCGTCTTTAATTGTAATGGTGTGCAACTTTAAAGCTCCTGGAACAGTTCAGTGTGTGCGTCCAGAGAGAAGGTGTTGCTGGAGTAATGGGGCAGGAAAGCAGTGCATACCCTGTGGGGCTCTGCCTGGCAGTGTGGTGGTGATCTGGAGAGCAAAATGTGGTTCTCTGTAGTCCTGGAGTGTGTGTGTGTGTTGCTCGGTGGCACTGTGTCTATCTGAGAGGCGATGTCACGTTTTAAACGAGGTCATTTCACTTACTGCAGTCCTGCATTTAGCACGGCTCTTCCTCTGGGTGGTTGTTTGCAAGCAGCTGATGGTTGGGAAGAGAAGGTAATTGCAAAAAGAAAATGAGAGACTCGAGGAAACGATTCTGGAAGTTGAGCAGAACTGTGGCACACGTGTCAGCACAGCTGGTTGCCTATAGCTGATGACAGCTCTTTGCATATTCCATTTTTTGATCACTCCATTTGACGTTTGCTTGCTGGCATGTGGAAGTCCCAGTACCTCTCTGCCTGTTTCCCATGGCAGGACTTTTGTTTCCAAAGCCCATGAGTTTGAGCACGAGGTGGATTTGTGCCGTGCATGGTAGGATCTTGTTGCTAAACCTCATGCAGACTAAATCTTAGGGTCCCCCCCCAAGTTATTTGCAGCCTCTGGGGCAGCTGCTCCATGCTGTGGCAGTGCCTGGGATTACTGTCCATCCCTCCCCAGAGCTGGGGCAGATCCTGGTCCATCCCATGTGCACGCTGACATCAGTGCAGCTGGGAGATATTAATTCCCATCTCAGATGGCTTTTATGGCCTGGAACATGAAAATCAATACCCTAGTGATTTTTAATCCACCGTTAATGCTGTGTACACGTAGAACTGACATGTCTGAGGTGTAAAACAGCGCTGTGCCATTGAAATAGATCCCTGTTTCCAACAGCTGATGGTCTCTCCTAATGTAATCCATAGCTGTGATACATCCGCCAGAGCTCTTCCCTTCCCAATGACCTCCAGCCCCTGCCCTGGGGAGGGCACGAGCACGGATGCTGTGCTGTGTTCGCAGATACACAGCAGAGCCTCACACCATCTTGAATTATTCTTTATTGCAATCCACTGTGTCGAGGCTGTACGTGAGCACAAGGCGTTTCCAGAGCTGAAGAGCTCAGGATCAGCTTTAAGAAACACACATCTTGGAAGTGATGGGGGGGGGAGGTGGCTTCCTCTGCACAATGTGGTTATTGCCATGGGCCAAACAGGGACTTTCTCAGCATACAGCTGGGAAAATGGGAAGATGCATGATGTTTCTTGACAGCAGCCATGGGGGCGGCTGCTGCAACCCACTGCTTGCTCCATTATTTCCATAGAGCTGTGGCCATGTGCTGCGGGGGAGCTGGATGCAGTGGTGGCTCTGGGAAGCGCTTCTTGCTAATCCTGAATTAAGTTTTCTCTTTTTTTTTTTTGGGGGGGGGGAGCTTGGTTGGCAAACCAACCTGGTTTTTCACATCTCTCTTCTTTACATCATCAGAGAGCCTGTTGTTATTGCGTCGTGGGGTTGGAGTACGGCGTGGTCTTTTTTGTCTTATTTTTGGAGTGGAGAAATCATACTGAGGGCGTTTTCTCCATCCCTGTGAGTCTGTGAGCTGCAGCTCTGAGGGCGGCCCTGTTGTGTCCTGCTGTTTGCTGGGACATCCCTTGGAGCACTGTGACAGTGCAGGTGGGGGTGAAGGGAGATGCCCAGCTGAGGTTTGTAAAGGGCCTCTGCTGGAGAGCTGAGAGCAGCCAGCTGTGTGCAGCTGCTCGGGTGGGAGATGTTTGCAGGGGCTGAAGCACTGCTCACGTCACTGCCAAGTGCTCACTGGGCTGGGAAACATCCCAGCACCAAAGCATTGTGGCCTCAGGAAGCCAGAATCCATGGATCCTGAAGGAAAGGGAGCGTGCTGTTGACACACCCCATCCCCAGACTGATGCTTGCCACCAGGTGTGACCACGGGTGGTGGAGCAGTGATTTTGTCATAGTTATGGGTACGTTGGGGATCAGAAGCTGTGTCCCATGGAGGTGGGTCCTGTCCAAAAGAGCTTACAGTGACTGCAGCAAAATCATCACCTCCCTGGATGGAGAAATGAGGAGAGAAATGCCAATTCTGGTCAGAGCAGCGGGTGCAGGACGGAGGGCTGCTCCGGGTGTGCTCCTGCGCACGTCTGCTTGCACTGAGAGCTGGGGGCAGATTTACGGGTAGTTTAGTGGCACTCATCACGAGGGATGTTTACTGGGTGAGCAATGCATTTGTTAGATAACACAGGCTGTTTAGTAGCAACTGACTTATGCCAGCAGCACTGCCGATGCCATTAGTGCCCCCGGAGGATTAATTACGGCGATGTATATCCCTCTATTCAGATGTCTCGGAGTAAATCAAGTTGTTTTCTGCAGGCAACTTCCTCCCAGGCCCTTTGCCAAAGGGAAGGGAGGAGGAAATGCAACACTGCATTGCCATGGCTGACCTGAGCCAGAGGTGGGCACAGGGCCTTCAGCCTGAAAGGGGTGGATAAATAGATGGAAATAAAACAGAAAACTGCAAACAAAAACTCGCTGAAAGATAAAGCAAATTAATAGGTGGTAACAGATCCCGAAGTGCTTTGTAGTGAGTGCTGTAGACTCTCCTCTCATATCAGCAAATCCCAGCTAACTCCCCTGAATTGATGATGAGATACCTATGGGGGCAGAGCTTGAAATTTTTTAAACCACAGTGGAAAGAGCAGTTTGGCTGAAATCAAAGGCTTCGTGATGGTATGTCAGCACTGATGATTTTCCTGTAAAAGTGATTGCTTGGCGGAAAAGATGCTTTTAACCACTTCCTTAAAGGCTTTTTCATTTTGACTTTTTTTTTTTTGGGGGGGGGGGGGGAGGAGGAGAGGGGTGGGGGCAGAAGTCTTAAGTGTTTGGAGTGAGAACTTCCCCCTAAGTAAAACTCGAGGCTGTGGATCAGAGGTGAGATGGCACGCTGACTTCCAGCAGGCTGTGGCTGAGCGTGGTGCCCTGCAATGCTGGGATGCTGCTATGCTGTGTGTCCCCCCCTTCTGCCCCCCAGAAGCAACACTGAGCTGCACCCCATGGCCCTCTGCCTGCATGGGGAGTGCCCCCTGCTCCCTGTGCAAAAAGCTCCTGCTTTCATCGGGCCTTTGTTTTGTGGAGGGAGGACTGACTGTTCCCTCTCCACTGGAGCACGTTGATGCCCTCCTTTCCCTTAATGGCTCTCATCTCTGAGGCAGCTCCTAGGCAGAATCCACAAGCAGTGGTACTATGAATTCCTCCCGCCCGGTGATAACTTTTTATGAGCTTTTTATTCTTTAGATAATATATTAAAACCATATTTTTCGCCGCGTTTGCTCTCACTTGTTCCTTGCCCTTGAATTCCCCCCTTTTTCACCTGAGTGGCACTTTCACTGGAGATGTTTAATACAGCTCTAATCCCCTGATTCCCTGAGGTACACAAAAGCACTTTTACGAACCCATAAATCCAGGAAGTGCATTTTTATTAGTTGTGTTTCCATGAAAGTACCAAGAAGAAATAATAAAAAGTAGCCTAATATGAAACAGTCAATAACAAATTTGCCTAATAGTTTTGCTCACGGTGGAAGCACTGGGAAAAAGGCTCTGCCAACATGTCAGTGGAGAAGGAGCTGAGCATCCCAAAAGGGGCAACCTCCTGTAGGGAACCCTCTGAAGCAGATAGGTTGGGCTTCATGGTCTGCAGAGGTCCCTTGTGCCCCCTGCAGTCCTGTGACTCCGAGAGCTTTGCAGGTGGGCAGTTGGAGGGGTGATTTGGGGTGAGCCCTTGTTGGGTTAACCCAATGGGACTGTGTTTGGATCTGTGTGGGGTGGATGGGGAGAGTTGAGCATGCAGTCTGGGGACGGATGGGTGGCTGCAGCCCTTCCTATATGCGGTGACAGAGCTGTGTCCCTGCAGATGTGAGTGCTCAGAAGGATGGAAGAGGTGCAGCTGGGGGTCTCCCAGCCCCACATTTGTAACCTCCATAGTGTTGGCCCCAAGTAGGGGGGGGGGCTCCTGGCGGTGCTGTTTGGTGGCTGCTTTTTCTTCAGGCATGAGTTGTGCCCCCACATCAAAGAGCGCTCAGGGACAGATCTCTGGGCTTGCACAGCCCCCGAGCCGCAGCCCGCAGAGAAAGAGCCCTCGTTCTCCACCCCACGCACAACACAGCATCACAAAGCCGCTTTTCCCTCGACCTCTGATCTCCCCGTGCCCCTCGGATGCTTTTCCCTCCCTGCAGCATCCCGATGTCGCGTCTTGCCGCCTCTCCCCGTGTGTCGCTAGGTGGCACGAGTCAGTCGTGCAGAGCCGGAGCTCGGGGTGGGAGCACGCAGCTCACCCCGGAGGGGCTCAGTGCCAAAATCCCCATCTGCAGCCGCATTTTGGGACGGCGTCTCCCATTCCTCCCCAAATCCAGGAGCGCTCAGCCGGAGGATGCGAGGGTTCGCAGGGGGTGGTTTGGTTTGACTGCTGAATGTTGGCTTGCTTATCAGGTGTGCTCACAGGGCGGGTTTGGATGTGGTGTTGCTGTGTGGTTTGGGGATTTGTGATTGCTTTGGGGGACGTATATGGCAAAAATGGGGCAGGATACAGTGCTCCTGCATCACTCCATCGCTTGGGTGGTCCTGAACACTGAGCTGAAATGCCACCAGCTTTCACTGCGGATTTAGGCAGAAGACACTGTGTCCTTCTCATTAATGAACTTAAACCCAGTGTGGGTGCTACATGCAAATCCCAGTTCTCCATTTAAATATCATCTTGAGCTCACTCTTGCTTGGATCTCTTGCAGTTCTGCCCAAAGCAGGAAAGCAAGGAGTGGGATCTGCAGGGGCAGTGCTGCACTGCCATGTGCAGCTCAGCCTGACAGCTGTTTGCCTGCACTGTGTTGCTCCAAGTCCTGGAACTTTCATCGTGCTGTGGCTTTGCTGTTTGAGATGCTCTGGTGGCGGGGAGCAGCTGCAGGCAGCAGCTGTCACATCCCTCTCCCTAATGGTGCTCCCTATTGAGCACGCTGTAACCTTTCTGTAGCTTGTGCCGTGGTATTATCAGGCCAGAAACCTGAGTGAGAGACAGATGATGCAAAATCAATCTCTGGAGCACCTGAAAAGAGAAGATTGGTGCCAGATGTTGTAGCAGCAACAAAAGGAACGCTTCCTTCCTCCAGCTCTCTCTGCCTTTGAGGTTTCCTCCTGGGATGGAGAGGAGCTGCTGTGATGTGAGGGTGAGGTGCTCTGGGAGGCAAAGAGCTGTGCTGTCCCCTGCGGCTGATGCTCGGGAGGCATCAGGCACTGGTGTTATTTTCATCACAGCACAATTAAAGAGGATGGCTAATGATCTAATTGTTCCTCTCATGCCAGCCTTAAGAACTAAGAGGAGATAACCCTCTGGTGCTAATCCGGGCTTCCAAGTCTTGCTCTGACAAGTTATCCCCTCTAATGCTGCCTAATCTTTGTCAACCAGAAATGGTAAAAAAGATGTTCCCTGTGCCCACACTGGGAGCACAGCACAGAGCATCAGAGACCAAATTTCCATCGCTCCCAACTCTCCTGAACAGTCCAGGGTTTGTAGCAGGGTTTGAGCCCTCCCCTGACCCACAGTGTTGCTTAGAGCTTACGACCTCCCCCAAAACCTTCTCTGTGCTGAAAAGCAAAGCCAGAGCAGCAGCACTTTGCAGACATCCTCTGAAGGGGAGGAGGCATGTGAACTGTTTGGTGCCTGAGGAATGAGATTAAACCTGATAGGAATCGCATTGCAGGATACAGGCTTCTATCTGCTGCTGATGGGATGTTTATTTTCAGCCAGGCACATGTTTCCTCTGGGAAGGAATTAGCCCCATCATAATCTCTAAACCTGATGCTTCCCAGCGAGGCTGGGAGCTCTGTGAGCAGCTCTGGATGCGGGAGGGGGTGCACGGGTAGAACCAGACCTGTGATATTAGTTACACAACTTTTCATCTCGCAGTAACCACAGTTATTATAAGGGTCCCTGTTGCCTGGAGGCTCCCAAATGTGAGGCTGTGCTGCGTTTGCTCCCTGCAGGGATGGGGGCACTGATGTGGGTTGCAGAGGGCATGGCTGCGTGCTGGTTTGGGGCTGGTCCTTGCCTGAAGGGTCTGACAAACCTCTGGGTGGAGGCATCCTGTGCAGGTGGCTGCACTCTGAACACTTGTCCCTATAAAGCATCCCCTGGGACCCACAGGCAGCAGGCACGAGCACCTGTAGATGATGTTACTGCAAACCTTCCCCCCCCAAGACCCTTAAACCAGGATGCATCATTTGCAGGTTGTTACCCGGCTGTGCTCTTTCTGTTCCCAATTAGGGAGTGAGGTGGTGAAATGGCTTCTTATGTGGAAGTCTCACTCCTCCAACACTCCCCCTCCCCGTCAGCAGCCTCCTGGCACCCTTGCATGGTGATAGCAGCACTGGAGCTGACCTTTCCATACAGAGAAGAACGAGAGGGAGAGCAGCTCCATCTGCTCTCTTCCCTGAAGCAGGAGGAGAGCAGATGCCTCCAGAGAGCATCTGGGAGTGAATGGGAGAGCCACAGCCCAGGGTTAATCATCCAGGCTGGGCATTGACAGAGCAGCTCTATGCACGTAAGAGCTCTTCAGGAGAAGCGTAATTTCTCTGCATGTGCACGGCTCACAAGAAGAAAACAGCTCCCCGGAGCTGGTTGCAATAACAGGATTGTCTTCTGAAGAGAAATCAGAAAGCCACAGGGCTTTGGAAGGGGCAGTCAGAGGCTTTTAATGTTTGCCTTCCTTCTAAAATAAAGATACGTTTACCACTTCCCTCCTTTTCCCTCGCCCGTGCTAAATAAGTATTGTAGAGCAAAAGGGAACCACTGCAAACTAATGATGACCTCGTATGCAACGAGGCTCCATCTCTGGGCTGGGGCACTGCAGAGGGCATTGAGCGTGGCTGGGTGGTGTAGGGCCAGCACTGAGCCAGGCAGCAGCTCGCTTTGAGCACAGTGACCATGAGGTGAGCAGCTGAGCGATGCTCGTGGCAGCACCAGGGCACCCGAGTAGCGTGGGATTCAACCCGTGGGCAGTGCTCCCAATTCCCCTATTGCTTCATCTCACCGAGGGGGCACCGTGGGAGTGCTGGTGTGATGAAAAAGTGGGAATTAAAGATGAGAAATAGCAAGGAGAAGACGAGAAGCAGCGGGCAGGGATGAAGGCAAGTGTTGCTAATGTTTGGCAAGGTCTCTGGGGTTGTGCTGGGATTGGGGATGATTAATGTGCCCGAGGACTCCTCTCTCTGTGGTCTGCTGGCCGGGCGATCTGTCACTGCCTCGTGACGGACTGCCCAGCTCCCACGCGTCGCCGTGTTAAGGTGGGTTATTGATGGCCCTCCTCACCAACCGTTCCTCCTAATTACTTCTGGCCCCAGAAGCAGCTGCCGGGGCTGGCTGGAGGGATGTCAGGAGGAGCTGGAGCCCCTGACCCACTGTGGCTGTGCCCTCAGTATGAGGACGGCAGCCCTGGAGCCACTGGGATGCTTCTTGGAGGTGTTGAATGATGGTGTGCGGTCAGATGTTGCTCATCCGATTGGTTGCGGAGGTGTACTTGAATTTCTTTGTAATCCTGGTATCAACATACACAGGGCACAATGCTGCTGATGGGTTTGTTTCCAGTGCCAGAGGCTTTGGCCGTGATGGGCAGAGATGCTGAGGGCCTGGTCCTGCCCTTTTACCCTCTATTTGCTTGCTTTGCACTGAGTTCAGCTGAGCTGAGTAAAAGCTGCTGCTGCTTTGATTGACTCCCAGATCAATTAAAGCAGCGTGCGGACAGATGGAGGGCTCAGATCCGGAGTTTTACCCCACTCTCTTTCCTCCATTCTCTGGGGGCCTTTCAGGTTAATTGCCCTTACATCTCGCTGCCTTTTCCTGCTGGCCCTGAAGGACTCTGCCTAATGTTGTCCTACGTGGCTGCTGCCACGATGAACCCAGGCTGGGAGAGAATTGATTTGCTCCATCAGGCAGCAGCTGCAGTCGCTGCCACTGTTTAATTCTCAGTTCAAGCCCCGTGGAGAATGCAAACGGCTCCGCTCCTCGGCCAATTTACAGCTGCTGACAAGCTGCTAAACAACATCTCTGTTAGGTGCACGTGCCAGTCCGTGGGCTCCTCTCCCGGTGACAGCATGATGCACAGGTAAGGAGTGCGGATGCTGCCGCTGTTCCTAACGAGGTTGCGTGCTGTGGGCCATCCCGAGCTCTGACTCTGCTGTGCAGCCCTGTCTGCATTCAGAGGGTGCATCACGATGCCTTCAAACAGCTTTTGGAGAGGCTTGATGGATGGGAGCGAGCAGGAGATGAAGCTGGGGCTGTCTGCACCTGCTGCCCCTGGGCAGTGCTGATGGATGTGGGCACTGAGAGCACGTGCAGCCTGTGTTACACCTCCAAGCACACGGGAATAGACACGAGCCTGCAAGAGCAGGAGTTGAGCAAAACTGCTTGAAACTTGGAGGATTTGGCTTGCTCTGATTGGAGTTTGGGGCTGTAAGTAGTGCCTGGAAGATGCTCAGCCCAACACCCCACAGTGACTCGGGATGTGGAGGGGTGAACATGTTTTTGGGCAGGATATCTACACTTCGGCATGCCCTGTTGCATGGCAACCTGTTGCTCTGGGTCTGGCACCTTTCTCTATCCATCCCTACCCACGCCGTTTGGGTAAATTATCCCTTGAATAATGACAAATCAATTCAGTGCTGCTTCCAAGGAGAGTGATCTGGCCTACCTTTCCCAGAATGCCATAAACTTTTGTATCCTCTCGCTGCCAAGAATGAGCTGCAGCAATGCAGTCAAAGCAAGGAATAACCCAACCATACAGACAGCAAGTTAATGAATTATCCTCTTTCAACCGGAGCTGCTCAGAGGCAGCGCAAATGAAACGCACCCAGAAATATAGCTGGTTTTATTGAGCTATTCTACCTCTTCTCCTCCTTCTTCCTTGAAGTGGGGAGAGAGAGGGGGTCTCCCCAACATCTGCGTGTGGGCTCTGATGAGTGATGTGGGCATCTGCTATGGAGTGGCATCATTTGTGCTGACAGCATTGATGGGACACTCCATCAAGTAATTAGAGGGGAAAAAAAAAGTCCAACTCATTCCAAAACTCAAAGGCGTCATCTGGCATAAATTAACACGCGTAGTTCTTAAGTGTTTACTACAGGGCTGTTTTCTTCCATCATCCCATGGGAGATAATTAAGAAAGAGGCTCTTTCTCTGTCACCATTTAGTATCAGGATATCTCGCCATATCCCCTCAACTCCAGAGAAGCTCCTCGGAAGTGACAGATGATCAATTTGCTGTATTGAGAAGAGGAGGTCTCTTTCTTTTCCATCTGAAGTTGAGGCGTGATTATTTCCCTGGGCGGATTGATTCATATTTGCTTGGTTTCATTAGCTGGAAAGTGCCGTATATGACCAAATTAGCAGCGAGCTTTCAGTGATCAAGAAGGATGGAGCAGTTTGTTCTTATCAGTAATTGATCATGGAGCTATTAATGGATGCAAATGTATTTGTTCATTCTGCTTTGATAAATAACGGCTAGCTGCTCCCTGAGATATGATTTGTGCTCGCATTTCCTCTTTGCTGTGCAGTCCCCAGGCCATGGGCTGAAGCATCTGGCTAACAGGAGACAGATCTTCTGCTTAATTTTCTTTTGCTACCAGTTATTGATGGACAGACTTCCCCAGCTGATTCATCCCGGCGCTTCGCTCCAACTTGCAGAGTGCTGCTGTGGCTTCTGTGGTCAGAGAGCTGCTTCCCGTTCTGTTGTGTGGGTTGGTTTTCATTCTGGGATTAACCTCTAGGAGCCGGTCCTGCATCTCCTGCACCCCGTGCTGCGACGTGGGCAGCCCCCAGTCTGTGTGTTTGGCCTCGGTGTTGATTCCTTGGTGGAAAACCTTGCTGGATGTGACTCTGCATCCCTGTCTGCTTCTCTAGTGCTTCCGGAAACCTCTGGGAAAGACACGAAGGGCGTTTCAAGGATTGGCAGCATGGGTGATGCTTGGGGCTGGGAGCAATCCTAGCTGCTCGTCTTAGAAGTCTTGGGATGGCTTGGGGAGCTGCTGCAGTGCAGAGCAGCGTGCTTTTGCCCCCTCTAACTGCCTTTCATCGGCTCTTTGAAGCTGTTTGTCCCTGGCAGATGCAGCACAGCTCTCAGCCCGGTGGGGCTTTGGTGGGGCTCCCAGCTCTGCTGTGATGTGCAAATCACCAGGGATGGGAAGAGGCAGTCCGTGAGGACACCTTGCCTCCTTTCGCTCCATATAAATCTCGATAATGTTTTTTTCCCTCTTCATTATGGTAATGGCATCATTTTTGTGCATGGCAATTCTCAGACACAAATAGCACTAAATCACCGTCCTCTTCTATGGTAACTACACTAATATTATTAATACTCTGCATTCATAAAACAATTTTCAGCATCTCAACGCGCTCTGCACACATTAATTTAGCCTTGCAACCTTCCGCTGGGAGAATTGCCAGTATGAGTCACATTTTATAGCAGGGTAGAGGGTAGCACTGGAGAGGAGAACCGAGTTATCTCTGTATTTACACCAGCGCGGGCTGAGGATAAGTGCACTCCGGCTGATGGCAAGATGCACTTGTACAGGGTTTGACTCACACTGGGGGGAAGGACTCTCCTCGAGGTCGCTCAATGAATCATTTGTAGAGCCATAAATAGAGCCCGAAGACTTCTCAGCAGCCCTGGCTCCATGCACGAGGCATGTTCCCCAGCCAAGGGGCTGTGCTTGTATCTGAGATGGAAAACAAGAGCAGGAATGGCCGCAGGGAGCGAGAAGTTGCATGGCACGGAGGCTGAGAGCATGTAGGGTGGAGAAGGGGAGGGAGATGACCTTCAGCTGTTTGGTTTGGCAGGATTTGGGTGGGAGGTCTGCTGGCAACCCCTGTCCCTCAGGGTGAGTCTGCCTTCAGGTACGACTGCGTGGGGAGATATCATTCTCAGGGTTAAATCTTGAAGCAGAACAGCTGAGGCATCAGATGAATGCAAAAATCCCGCTGGCTCTCAGGATATTTTTTTAATTACAGTCTTCTGCCACTTTTTAATTTGAAGCATCAAAGACAAAGAGGAAAAAATGCGAATCTGGTGTGTACCTGCAGCGGAAGGCCGTCTGTCTGTCATCTCAGCTCCTTTGCTGGGGACAAATAAACCCTCTCTGCTTTGTTCTGTGGCGGTGTTTTGTTCCATGCATTAATTTCTTTTCTAAAATTAAAAACAAAAATAAAAAAAAATCCCCGAGATTTGGCACATTGCAGAAGGGGAAAACGCTGTTTAGGGGATTAAAAAGAAAATAACTCCTTTCTTTCAAATAAATTACAAAGCAGGCTTACTGCTTTGTACCTGAGAAACCTGTAGGAAAATAGCAGTTTATTTTTAGTGCCAGATTGGACAGAGAGATGAAATGATTGAGTCTTCTTCAAAAGCCCCTGAAGAGGAAACGGTGCCAAGGAAGTGAGGCTGCGTGGTGTTGTTATTGTTTGTTGTTTTTTTTTTTCCTTCTGTCCGGATTGCTTTGACATTCAGCTTGTTTTGTTCCCAGTCCTGATCAGAGGCTGAGAGCATTGCCCCCCTCTGGGAGGATGGGGAGGGGAGGACCCCTGGTGACACCGATGCCAGCAGCCCTGAGCGTCGCTGCTCCCCGCATCGCCCTGCCCGTGTGTAATTGCATTTGTCTGTAATTGCAATGTCTTTCGCTCTACCGAATCTCAAACCATCTCCAGGCTTTGCTTCCTCCGAATTTTAGGGAAGGAAAAACCTCAGGTGAGCGCTACCTCACCTTCCCATCTCTGTATCTGGAAGGGGTGGGGGGTGTCAGGGCGAGCTGTGCAGGTGGGGCTCTCTTTGGTGTGCATCACTGCTTTATTGCTGCCCATGGTGCTCATCACCATCTCCATCCATTGCTCCCTCAGCACCGTGCTGCAGTTATCCACGTGCTCGTTGGAGCTGCGTGCCCAAGTGCCAACATCTCTTGGAAGTGCTAAGCCAACCTCTGCTAGAAGTCTCTTATTTTCTTTCCCTTTGTTTTCCTCCCTCCCTCTGTTTCTTTTTATTACCGTGGTGATGATGGTTCTTGCCCCCAGTGGAGCAATGGTGACCGTGGGCCGATTATGCTGCATTATGGCACTGGGAGTGCTGTGTCCCTGTGCATGGTGAGGGGTGACTGAGCTCCAGCACTGCCTGACTCCTGCAAAAGTGGCCAAGTGCTGCGTTCATCCAAGTGCCTCCAAGAGGACGTTTCTGGCAATGAAGCAGATCGCATCTGAAGTGGATGGGTCCATAACGCCCATCCTGCAGCTGCTTCTCATTTTGCCTGGGAGGAGTCTGGAGATGGATTTGGGCTCCTTTGGATCTTCACGATAGGGCTGTGCTTGAAACATACTTGGGGATGCTCACAGTGGCAGAGGGAGTAGCTTAGTGTTTTCAGGGGATCAAAGCCCTAGTGGGTACAGTGGTCTTTCTGTCTTTGTAGCAGTGTGTTACGTGGCATTTTCTGGGCTTTAACCAGCTTGGCTGCTGGAAAAGGTTATATGGAACACATGCATCCTATTCAGGATTAAATTCATATCCACGTGAGGTTGGTTTCTTGCCTGAGACCCCCCCTGCCCCATCTGCAGCGTAAGGCCATTGCTTGGTGCAGTGCTGAGGCTCCAAGCTGCTGCCTCATCTTTTTCCCTGGTTTCTGCCTCTTTCCCCAGGAAATCTTGGGGTCATTATATGGCTACAAATTCCCATTTCAACTTCTTTCCACCTGGTAAACCTTCACCCTTGGTCTCCTACTGTCACCTATGGGGATTGACAGCAGCACCTGCATTTACTGTCTGACAATGCTCGGTGTTTGTTAGGGGCTGTGTCACGGTGTCTGCGAGTTATTACAGATGCTAAACACTGAGCGCTTCCTGACAGCTCAACACCTCAGCTCTCCTGGCCATCAAAATCACAAGATTGCTTCTGACTGAGCTTAATCATCTCGTAAGAAATGATGGAGACAAAAGAGGAAAAAAAAACCCAAAGCATAAAAATCACTCGCGTAGCACCACACCTCTGCTTCTCCCCTTCTCCTTTCATCTCTTGGCTGATCTGTTTTGAACACTCTGAGCCTTTGCTGAAGTTTCTTTGAATCCCTTTCACTGGGTTTCCATTGACATAAGGGCCCACTCGTGTTGCAGCTGATGGTGGGGAGGAGGGATGCTGTGCTCTGCCCCAGTATGATGCAAAATCCACTCTGCACATCAAACACCTTTATTTTTGTCAGAAAAATGTGGTCTGGAAGGAGAGGCTTCAGCAGGGACCAAGCCGTTTTTGTCCCTTGTGTTATAATGAAGTTTGGGCTAATTATCCCAAGCAGCACATTGGGCCTTGTATGCACACCCCTGGAGCATAAAGGCTTCCAGGCAAGAGAAGGGGGGAAAAAAGGAAACTCATCTGCTTTACGGGATGATAAATCAGCACCCAACTTGTTGGAGTGTATTTGAATATATATATATATATTTGCCAGAAGCATTATCTGAAATCAAACAGGTAGTCAGGTATTAAATTCCCATCTTTATGTATTGGTCCAGTGTTTCTAATGCAGATGCATCTTCGCTTCCTTTAGGGCTTTTCTTCCCCCTTCCTCTTCTAAATAACCGCGTGGTTGCGTGCAGCGAAACGTGAAGGAAAGCTCAGATTTACATACAGGCTACTTATCTCAGGCATCTCCTTCTCAGCCACGTTCCAATGCTGAGTGTGAAATAAGTGAACTCTACCAAAACTCACAGTTTTGGGCTCATCTGGGCTGACTGACGTCCTTCTGTCCCAAACTTTTGTTGCAGATGCACTCAATTTCTCACCAGTACCTCAGGTCCGGGGGTGGCTGTGGTTGGGTGGATGGCAGTTCAGTGTGTCAGATGCAACACTCAGCAAGCAGAAAGGGAATGGAGTGTTTCCCTTCCTCCCTGGGATGTTATTTTCACACCTTTTTCATAGGATTTAGAGCAAAGCTGTGAGACCTCTTGATTTTTCAAGCGGCGAAAGCATTGCTCTCTGCATCAGCACCACTTGGTGACTTTGCAGCTGGTGGGAGCAGCTCAGGCACGTTGTTCCTTGGGGGGGGGTCTCGTGTTTCTGACCCTTTCCATTTGCTCGCACAGCAGCCAAAGGCCCGGGGGGGCTGCGGGGGTGTGTGCTGACCTACAGCTCATCATCTCTGCTCTCAGGTGGCTGCCACTCATTCGCAGCTCTGTTGCTGCTGCGGGACCTCAGGGTCCCCGCGTGTTCTTTGCAATAAGCAAGCAGGCAGGCGTTGTATCCCTGACACGGGGATTTAATAACGAGATGTTTAACTCTGCCCTGCTGCAGCCCTTTCACAAAGGCAGGGATCTCCGTGGCAGCTGGGAAGTCTCAGGTTGGTCAAGAGGCAATTTTCTGATTAAACGCTTTTGCATGATGTCTGGCAGGTCTTTTGTGCGGTGCTTAATCCACTGATCCTGCACAGAGCAGCGGTGCTCAGCCCCATTCCTCCCTCCCTTTCTCCTCTGCTTCAGCTTTGGAGGTGAAGCCAAACCCGCAGCAAAAGGATTATAAAGAATTACTGCTGTCACCTCAGCTCTGTGCTCTTTCCCCTTGTAAAAGGGGATGTGAATATCATCCAGGGCTGAATGCACTCCGTGCTGGTGCTGCTGGTGGATCGATAGGGCACTGCCCACAGCTCGAGGTTTGAACTTTGGGGCCAGGCTGTTTCTTGCATGTGGAAATGTTGTTTTCCCCTTGCAAAGCACTGCTGATGTGCTGGGGTTCGGGCTGCTGCCTGCTGCTTCTTCAGGGTTCCTATATGCACAGGGAGTGTGAATGGTGCATGACAGGGGCATGGTGAAGCTGTAGCGAGAACATATTGGGAAAGAACTGTGGCTGAGACAAAGAATTGCTTGGAGAGGGTTTCACCAATCTAAATGACCCCGATTTCATCTGCCCTAATTTTGCTTAGTGATGGTAGAGCTTGGGATGAGTGTGTGGTCAGAATGCCCATGGGACTTTCTCCTTGAGACAGCACGAAGTGCTGCAGTTTGCTGCTGGAAAAGCCACAGATGAGAAATCACTCATGCTTTGGCTTGCTTCTGTTTCGTTCCTTTCTAGTTGGCAACGAACTGTTGCGTGGCATCCTGAGCAAGGAGGGTGCCATGCTAATAAGCATACTGTTAATTTGTTGGTACTAAGAAGAGCCAGAAATGAGAGCAGGAGGCAGTGTGGCGTGGGCAAGCAGGTTTTGGTCAGCACTCAGAATCCTTCAATGTCCCCAGCTGTGAGATGGGAACCGTGCACTGCGAGGAAGGGATCTGGGGAGTTCGTGTGATTTTGCTTTCCCTACCAGCACCCAGCCCCATGTTCTTGTGCCAAGAAGGGGGGGTCATGCGGGTCAGGGTGGGGGCTGAAACATGCTGCTATTTTCCATTAAGGTCTCCAAACAGCCAATTAATTTGGATTTTACCAGACAGCTATTTGTTTGCTAAATTAAAACCAGCTGGTTATTGAAAGAAACATATTTATTGGGAATTAGCAGCCATGTGCTGGGTGGATATTTACTACCTAGTTGTCAAAGCTCGGAGAATCTGTGTTTAATAATCTTTTTTTTTTCCCCTTCAGTTAACATAGGGGAGAAGAAAAATCTTCCCATTAATTCCAAATTAAGCGTGTGTTTGGAAAACTTCAAGTACAAGTGCTGCTGACATCTCTGTTGGGCTGCAGTGAGGCAATGGGAAACGTGCAGAGTGGGGAAGCACTGTCCCTTGTTGTCGTCCCCCCCCCCCCAGGGGTCTGAATCTCAATAACTGGAAGAAAATATCAGTAATAGGATCTTTCTGGGAAAGGCAATGAAGGAGATTAGTGATGTTAATGGAGCTTCCCACCACGATGCCCGAAGTGGGGTGGGCATAGACTTGGAGTGGAGCATCTCCCAAAGGCTGCAGGGGGTTGACCAGTGGGCTGATGCTGACCTTGGAGAGGCAACTGAAAGGAGGCAGGGCAGGGAGGGCTGCAGAAAGCCATTTGTGAGGACAGTAGGGATGGAGAGAGAACCAAACTGTCTGAGGGATTGCTTCCAATGCGTTGCTCCCAGATTGTCCACCTGGGATGAGGGATGGCATTGAAACAGAGCACTGTAGGGCTTCCTGGAGGTGGTTGCATGGGATGTGCTGCATCCATCCCTTCTGTAGCAAACTCAGCCACGGTGATGTGGGATAAAACATGGGGATGGATCAGCAGGGCAGGGGTCATTCTGGGTGCCATGTGAGCTGCACCACGTGCAGCCTTACCTGGTCTTGGGGCAGGAAATGGGAGCTCTGCTCCTGCTTGGGAAACCCTGCAAGGACCACCAGGACCCTCTATCCTGACCTCACTGATGATACTGCAGAAGTCCCAGCTGTGATAATGGCTCTTGTCCCCTCCGTGCCCTTGGCCCCACAACATCTCTATGTACAGCATCCTACAAGCAAGGGACACCTGTACTGGAAAGGATCGTTAAGGCCAGGCCCATATTAACACATCTTGTGCCAGATATCCCCTCCAGCCACACCTGCATGCTGTTATCTCTCATAGCTGAGCAGCAGAGGTAAACACAGGGCTGAGCTAATCCCTGTCCTTTTGCTGTCCTCTCCCTGAGGACATTCTGTCCCTCCCCTACCAGCCCCACACCCCCTTTTCCCAATGGGGTGGGAGCACTCACCCATCTTGGGGATTTTGGCTGCGTGATGCTTTGCATGCTGATGGCATTCCACCCCTTGCATGCTTGGGCACGAAATGCCTTAATCAAGGGGAGCAATTAGAGTCAATAAGAACAACAAATAGAGATCAATAGGCGTTCTGTGGTATCTGCTGGAGGCATTTCTGATCTCTCAGCTGGATTATGCTGGCTGGCCAAGAAATAGAGCAATGCAAAGCTGTCCTGTGGATCGGGATCAATGGTGATGCTGTTTCTTTTCCCAAATCCTGGGTATGCTTCCCTCATACTTCACTCTCCCGTTGTTATTGTGTGTTTATATGTATATATATATATATGTAAAATACGTATGCATGTATTTTTTTCCAAATGAAAACGTTGTCTTTGTTACTAAATTTTAAAGGCAGAAATCCACAGCAGCACGGCCTGATGGGAAGCGTTGCTGTACCAGAGGGGGATGCATCCCTGGCTGCTCCCTGCCCTTATCACCACGTTTTATGGCACAGCCCATGGTGTGCTCTCACCTGAGCCTGCTGCCGTGGTGTTGAATATGGGAGGAGGGAGTGAGGGAGTGTAAAGTTTAGGGCCTGTGGCAGGGACTCATTTTTCTCGTTTCAGGCAAGGGGAAAGGACATAAAATGAAAAGCAAGCAATCAATAAAAGAAGAAAGTTGTATATCTAAAATATATATATAAAAATGCATGTCTGCCTGTGCTTTTATCTGGGGCCTTAGCACTGCGGTAGTGAATGCAAACCTCGTTTTAGTGGCTCAGAAATCCTGAGATGGTGCTACGGTACCTCTCTCAATGTCTGAAGATATCCCAAGTGAGCACATTTTCCTCTCTGCTTCAGGATCAGTGGAGGATAACAGCACTGTCCTCTTCAAGGTGCCCTCATGCAGCCCTGCTTCCTTCTAATCCACAGTGTCCCGGTGCCTGAGATCAACTCTGCCTTCCCCAGCATCACCACTGCCCCCGTTGGGACTGTCCCTCCACTGGGCCACAAAGAATTCCCCAGCAGAGAGGTTCCCACTTGGGCTTTGAGGATAAAACCCCAATATCTACTGACTGGATGTGGGTTTTTGGGCGTGGTGGTGATGGGCGGATGGTTGGGCATGGTGAACTTAAAGAGTTCTTTTCAACCATAATGATTTGATGATTCTGTGACAGCTCAGGGCCTGTGCTTTTCCACTCTCACCTCGGTGGTTTAAAACAAAATAGGCATAACAATGTACAAAGTAAACTTGTTCTCCTGTTAGCACCAGGGGTGTGCAGTAGAGCACTCTGATTTAATGGCTGTACAGTCGTTCAGTTGTTAACAAATCAATATTTTCCAAAGGAGCAGTATGGCCTGCCATAAATATCTTCATCGTTATATAAACCTTTGCCATGTAATTCACGCACTGCAGGGGCCATAATGAGCTGCATGATGGCTGTGTCAGGGGGAGATTTATTAGGAGATGATGTTGTCTGGATGGCCTGGAAAAGGTTAAAAAAAAAAAAAGAGAAAAAGAGGGGAAAAGCTGCAGAGCTGTGCATAATTCTTGTTTCTTGCAGTGCACGACGCTTTGAAGTATACCTGCTCATTGCTGACTAAATCAAATAGTATTGGGTAATACATGGGATTTATTTGTGCTTGCAATGTGTAATCTAATACGTATAAATTGACAGCTAAATAGGAGCTCTCTTGAGCTTTGGAATAGAAGTGAGGCAGCGGTGGTGGAGTGGGGTTCTTGGTGTCCGTGGCACCTCCAGAAATGCTTTGTTATGTTTGGGTCTGTTGGGCTGCCCTTGCCCTGGGGAGGGTTCCTGGGGACAGGTCCTGGCTCTATTCAGTGCAGAGCTGAAAACTCAGAGGCTGCAGCACTGCCAGGCTCAGCTCGTGGGAAAACTTCAGCAAAAATGTGCTCAGAATGTATTGTCTAAAGAGGAAATGAGCAATACTCACATGGCAAGAAAACACCCCTATCATGCAATTATTTCTAAACGTGTTATTTTATGATCCTTAAAAAAAAGAAAAGGAAAAAAAGAATAAAACCAATCCGGCAGAATAAGAGAGGAGGAGGAAAAGTGAGCAATCTGGGAATCATTCTCAGCTTAAATTACCCTCAGGAAACGAATGTGTCAGGGAGGATTGAAAGATGGTGTGATCCCGGGAGAGTGAAAGAGAGACAAACAAACGGAGCTGGGGATGCTGCCCTGCAGGGGCTGGGCAGGGCCAGTGCATCCCTCCAACCATCGCTGGAAACAGCTGTATAATAGCACATGAAGGGTAAATAAAAGCCAAAGATGTTTTAATGAATGGAGAATTAGCTGCTAGAGAATCCAGCAGCTCAATAATTTGCTGCTTTGCAGTCTCTGGGGCTTCTTCTTCTTCTTGCCACCGCAGAATGAGGCTTAGCAGCTTCTGTCCTCAGAGCTGTCTCTTCACCTCCTCGTGCCTACAGCGTGCTTGGAACATCCACAGAGTGATGGTTTTGCCTTTCTCTGGGATCTGTGACCACACTGAGCAGCCGAGCTGTCTTCCAACTGCTCACCACGACGCCCATCCCAGAAACTTATACTCCAAACCCCACGATGCCCATTTGACAATGGGAGCATCCTTTGGGCTTCCACTTTTCTCACAGATTACCTGCTCCCTGTGTCTGTAATTACACAGAGCCACAGCAGCTGTACTTCTGCCTTTGAGTAGCGCATAAAATCCTCTCCAGAAAAGAAGTGGCCCTGGATTTACACCCATTTTCGGGTGGCTTTGCTCAATTGGCTGTGTCCAGGTTGTTTTGCACCATCTTCCAATCTGACAGCCTCCAGAGTCCCGCCATCCTTTTCCATGGGCTTTATACAATTAGCAGCATCTCCACTCTGCCTTCATCCCTCTCTCCCTTAATGAGCGCTGCCAGAAACTCCAATTGCTGCAGTGTAGCTGGCAAGGATCAATTAGAGGGAAAATTGCTGCAAGAGGTGGGTGTTGACCATGGGTGATAGAGCAGAGCAATGGCCTGGCGCCCACCAGACCTCTGCTTTGTGCAGATTCATGGGGCATGGCAAACTGCAGCTCTTTGGTGTTTGGCACATCATTTCATCGCTGCTTCTGGTTTTGTGGGATGAGGGGGATTTTTGTGCTTTTTGTTCTGCATAGCTGTAGCAACCAAGCTCCAGTTTGTGTCTGGGAAGACTCTGGGTGGCCATCTCTTGGGGGAAGGCAGAAATCTTTTCCTCTGAGCTCTTTTCTCATGATGACCTCTATGTCCCAGTGGGTGACACCTCCCTGTGGTTCCCACTGCCACTGCGTGGCTGTGTTCATGGGATGGGAATTGTGCTCAGTGTGGATTGTCTGCCTGTGTAGGGTGCAGATTGCTCTTGGTGCTGCTCTGACATGGCAATGGGGAGAGTTCAGGGTGGTTTCGTGTGGAATAATCTCTCCCAAGTGCTGCTTGTATGAAATGCCTTGTGCAGAACACTGATCAGATCTGCCTGTCAGCTGTGAAAATTGGGAGCATTGGTTATGACTTCAAAAATATTACACAGGCTTTTATTCAGAGCAAAGGAAAGCAAAAACTTGGACCATTGATCTCAATTGAGTTACCCTTCAATGGATTTACCCCCGCGTAATTCAGAGCAGAGATTTACCCATAGTGATTTCACCCATGACTGAGTAACTTTCCCTTTGCTGTGCCAGCAACACACGGGAGAAACCCAGCAATCAAACCACTCATGTGCACCGAATCAGCTCGGCCGGGCTCGCTGCGAGCATCGCTCCCATGCAGCGTGCGGGGAGACAGGATGATTTAGGATGTGTGTGCGAGTCCCACGCCGCCTGACATCTGTTTTATCTCCCTTCAGCTGAGATGGAAATCAAGGGAAAGCACGCTAGGCTGGGGGAAGAGGTGAGGTTCGTGCTCGCTCCGTGTTGCAGCACCCGCTGCAGGCAGCACGCAGCGCTCGGGCTCTTTTTCCAGTCTTTAGTTGACGTTAGGAGCCATGGGGAGGAGGTGCACGGATCAGCTGCATTCCCATAAATCAGCTCTGATTCCCACCATCATATTTCTGAGAAAGGTTGGGCTGTGTCAACGCAGAGCGGTGCCCCAAGTGCTGTGATTGAGCCCCCAAAGCCACCCCAGCACACGGGTCTGCCCAGAGGTGGGCACACAGCCGCGGTCGTCGTGAGCGGAGGATCCGACCTCTGAGGCAGCTGACAGAGGATATTAATGATTTCCCTCAGGGCAATATTCAGGCAAACAGGTTTGTCATTTATTTTGCAGATTTGCTGGAGTATTATTAATTTACCGGGATAAACTCCATTAGGAAAACGCATTCATTTCTGAAATATAACTTATTCACAGTGCCCGGCCCCGCTCCTCAGACAGGGATTCCACCGGTTAAGAATTATTCAAATATTGATCTGGACATTTCTAATTAACTTTGCCCATACATTATTATGCATATGCACAGAAATTGATTTTTGCAGGCCTAGTAATTAGATTTAATACCTGAGGTAACTTATATTTATGTGTTTAATTATTAGATTCATTAGCAATTTTAATAAATGCTATCGGCTCAGGAATTAAGCACCATCCTTGACACTTTTTGACTTTTCCAGTCACTGGTGAAATAACTGCTAATCAGAACAGGAGAGACAAAAGACTTCAGACTGCTTTGGAAGTAATTATCCCATGCTGTATAATTATTAATACGTTCCTTCTGAGTGCAGGGAGGTTTGTTTCTGAAATGAAGGCCGTTTGTGATAAATGTATATAAATGTCTAACGGGGATATCTGGCAGAAAATAAGATAAGGGACACGGTTTTGTGGTGTATGGGAACTGCTGGGTCACAGCCTGAACTACCGAATGAGCGCCTGAAGGAAAGATCTGGTCAGCCCTGGGAGCACAGATGGAGGTGATTCACCTGTGTGACCACAAGGGGAGGAGCCCGGCTCCTCGACCTCATTGAAGGGCGGACTGCCACTGAGAGTGGATCTCTTGTTGGAGATCCCTCCTTTGTGGAGTTCCTTCCCTGTGAACCTAGCACTTTGGAGATGGATGAGCACTCATTTTCCTTCTTTTGTGACACCTCCTTGTTTGCTCTTTGCTTTTTCAGCCTTTACAGGTGGGCATGGTTGGATGGTCTGAGTGGTCTTTTCCAACCTTAACGATTCTATGATAGATGCAGAACGAAACAGGTTGATGTGGTGGGGGAAGGATGGGGACTAAGAGCGTCCAGGTGAGAGCACAGAGCTGGAGCAGGGCTTTCTATTGTCATATTACGGCAGGCATTGCAGGTCTCCCCATACATCCCAGTGTGGGATGGAGAGGTCAGTGCTAGAGGACCCTGAAAGCCACAGTGTGAGCCTAGCAAGTGGTTCAGCTTATATTGAGATCCTCTTCTATTCTGAAGCAACAAACAGAATGCAGAAAGCAGCTTTTCCAGGAGGACCTGTGCTGCCGTAAGTGAGATAAACCACCAAAAGGATGCTCATCTTCACCCTGGGGACTTGACACCCAGGATGTGGCCGCTGATGATGGGCAGCGTGGGGCAGCTGGGCGATGCCGCCGCACGGACCCGCAGCATCCCTCCTGCATTCTTGCTGCATCCCCACAGCATCGCCCTCCCTGCCCTCCTGTGCCACCAACCGCGCGTCTGCAATTTGGTGCTGGGGCCACTGGGAAATTGCTGACAATTTGGCTGAAAATGGTTGGCAAATTGCAGTGTTTAGACTCGTTTTGCAGGGACGTGTGTGTGCAGAAATTGCCGAGGAGGCGGTGAGAAAGGCCGGCAGCGGGGAAGGCATGCTGCTGTTCTGACGGGTGCCCCCCCAGCCATTACGTATTTGTAAACAAATGCGTAAATTGAGCGAAATAAATCGTCCTTGAAGGGAGCAGAGGAAGGGCAGAGGCACTGGGAGAAGGGGAATGCAAGCAGGAGCCCGGTGAGGACCTATCTCTGCTTTGCTGTGTTCTCGCTGAGCGCTTTCTGAGGTGTTGGTGCCAACGTGCATCTGTTTTGGAAGCACAGCCTCAGTGAGGTTGCTCATCTGTGGTTTCTGCATCCTCCTCCATTATAGGTGTGAGCATCCGTGCCCAGGATGCAGCCCTGCAGCTGTTGGCCGTGCTGTGCCTCTTCTGGCACCACACACAGGGACGCAACTGCCTCCACTCTATCCTTCATTTTCTGGACTGCAAAATTGCTTCATTCACAGCAACGGGTGCCAGCCCGACTCCATGAGTACTTCTGAGGGAGGGTTGCCTATCTGAAATGGGAGGGAAACCAGACACGCACAGGCTGTGGTGCATGCACCCTGCTCCTCAAATTTGCTTTTTTTCCCTCTTTCCTCCCCCTTTCCCTCCTCTCCTTCCAAGTGCTGGAGCCCCTCGAGGTTGGCGTTTCGCGGGCACCTTGCCTTCGACCTACAAACCTCATTAAAGCCACGGGTGTGGTGGGGGAGGAATCCAACTGTTGATCAGAGACGAATTCTCCGAGCCTGGTTTACACGGCCAGAACGAGATGCCAATTAATAAACAGCAAAAAGCAGCCGGGCTCCAATTCGCATAAATATGCATCGTCAAACTGTTAGGTAAACAAAGGCAGCAGAAGATGGATTCAGTGTGCAGCAGTCCCAGGGAGGTTGTTCGGTGGGGATTACAGCCGCTGCAATTTGGTTGGGTTTTTTTGTTGGCTTTTTTTTTTTGCTTAATTTCTCTCTCTGTCTCCAGTTAGAATTCAATTTGACGTCTATAATCAGCCGCAGACAGAAAGCCCTGATGTAAAGGCTTGACACAAATAATGACAGAAAGAAGCCTTTCCCTTTTGTGTTCCTTCCTCGTGCATGCTCACGTGTATACGGGGACCCATAAATAAAAATTCAGGTTTTTGATATGTGCATGTAAAAACGCATGCGGTAGATTCATTATAATCCTTCCTAATTACGGCTAATTGCAGCTGCTGATTGTTCTGAAGAGTGGGAGCTGAGGCAGGGAGGTCAGCTCGTTAGGCTGCTGAGGGTAATTGCATACACGGGAGTTAATGGGTCGCTTGGGAGCTTGCTTTGGCTCTGTCCTCTTTGATAAATGGGAGTGATCCCATTAGGAATGAGGAGGGGGCTTGGAGCATCTTGTTTCATAGAATAACAGAGTGGTTGGGTTGGGAGGGACCTCAATTCCTCCCCTCAGTGAGTGACCCTAATTCCAACCCCTGACCATGGGTTGGTTGCCCCCACCAAATCAGGTTGCCCACAGCCCCATTCAACGCAGCCTTGAGCACCTCCAGAGATGGGGTAATGGTCTTTTTTGGGGCTTCGCTTCCCCATCCTTGGGGCTCAGAGACAATGATGACCTCAGGGGTGAGATTTAGGGCAGAAAACTGTGTTTTCTCCATGCTCACCTGTTCTCCTGGTTGGGATCTCATCTTCCCTCAGCCGGGGTTCCCTCTGTCCATATATCTGCTGGGGATGAGCCATGAGAGCTTTTGGGAAGGGAAAAAGCACTGCAGTGCCCATGAAACGACCATCAATATCCTTCTAACAGCTGACTGAGATTCCTCCTGGCTGGCAGATAGTTAGATGGATGGACAGATAGAACTGACGAATTATGATGGTTTATTATTCGCTCCTGGTACGTTTTCTTTGATGCTCTCTGGGCCATTTATTCTACCACATTAGCTGATTTTTATTTTGATATTGTAATTTTCATTTTGGTAAAAGCACCCACAGGAACTGAATGGGAACTCATCAGCATAAACTGAAAGGAAGAAATAGCTTGAATTAAGAGCAATAATATTTTTCTTAAATAAGAAGAGGAAACCAAAACGATGTGCAGATACGGACACACAACTGAATGCAATCAAGCTGCTGCAGCTTGCAGGTTTGAGCCTCAGAAATTCATTTCTGTGCTGCCAACCCGACCCAGGGGTGATGCTTTGCTCAGTGCGGGTTGTCCCAGCACAGAGGAGCATCCTCACACACACCCTCAGTAAGGCCACGAGCGTGTGTGACGCAGCATGCCCCAGATGCCTCGAGCAGAGCAAATCCAAACGTCTTTCTCCTTTTCCCCTTTGCCACACCACAGAGAGAGCCCAATCCCCAGGTCAGAGCTGCCCACATCCCCCCTTGGGGGATGGCCAGACTGAGAAGCACTCCCAGGGCAGGTGATGTGGTTGCACTTTTCGACTCGAACGTTTTCCCCCAAACCTGCTGTCTGTACACCTCTGTACTGTGCCCTGCAGAGTGACATTCATGCACGGAGCTTTCTGGTCAGGAAATTGTGTGCAGTCTCCATTGGAGAATTAGGGCAGCAGCTGAATGATCCCTTAGCACAGTGCTGCAGCAGATGGTTTATGGTATCAATTACCACAGTGAAGCTCTCAGTGGCTGCAATACGTCCAGTTATGGACAGAGCTGGGTAGGTCAAGACTCCAAGTGTTTGCATTTCGGGGGCAGCAAGAAGCTATAAAGCAGAGCAAGAGTGCTCTGTTTCCAATCTGAGCCCTTTTCCCGTCTTCACTGAAGGTTGGAGCGCAAAATATAAAATAAAAATAAAATTAAAAACAAAAACAAAAACATTTTGTTGAATTGGAGAGAAAATGGGCAGCAATTCCCTGGAAGGTTTCCTCAAGCCCAGGAAAAAGCGTGGAGGATTGCACTGCTTCCAGCCCAGCTTGGCAGTGGCTGACACTAAGAGGGGCTTTCAGCAGACAAAGCCCCGCTGGCTCCAGCTGACCACTCGAAGGCTTAAGGGCTTTGCTGAGTGAGGCTTTCCAGCAGGTTTTTTCAAGCTGCATGGTTATTATTTAGATTTTTCCAGCGCTGTTTATTCTGTACAGATCTCCACGCTTTCTTCATCCCCTCCCCCTATTCCTGTTGCTGTTTTATTTTTCATGCTGCAAGGGTTAAACATGACTAATTCTCCTTAGGTTCACCCCTTCTCCAACACCTTTGCAGAAGCAGTGCTGAGCACTGAGCTCTGCTCTCGGCACCGTGCTGCAGGGGAGCTTGGTTGGGGTCCTGGTGGCTCCTTCCAGTGCTCCCCAGGCTTTGCAATGGGAGTTTTGTGAGGGATTGAACTTCTTGGTGCTCCCAGGAGCTCTGTGACAGCTCAGGGTTCAACAAGCAGTGGGTGGGGGAATGCTGCTGCAAAAGGGGTTGAGGGCTCACGTGGCAAAATGTTAATCAGACTCAGCGGAAGAGGGGAGAAGAGAGATTAAAAAGAATGAATCACATCTTCAAAACGTCCCTTGAAGGACTTGCAAAAGAATATGAGAAAGGAGGAAAGTGACGGACGGGCTCCTAATCCTCCCTCCTTCCCTTGGCAAAGATTTTCGAGCCACAGATGAGAGATTTCCTGTTTGGCAAGGAGGGGGGGGCAGGGGATTAAATCAACCTGCCCAGCCCGCACTTCTAATGTTGTTTGAGAGATGCTTAAATATTTATTTAAAAAAGAAGCGTGGGGGGAGAGAGAGAAAGAGGGGGATACATAAAATTAAAGCATTCATTATCTCACAATTCGTATCTAGTATGGGTTGTTGTTATAGCTGGATAATGGATTTCCTGCCCTGAATGTCTCTCATTTGGGGAGGAGATGGGGACATCTCGTTGGAATGGCATGGCTGATGTTGGGATGTGGGCTCCAAGCAGCACTGCAGTCCAAAATGCCCCAAATGCACTCAAATCCTGCTTCTCTGAGACTTTCTCCTTGTATCCCAGAAAAGCAATGGGGGGATCCTGCATCAGTGCAGTCACTGAGCTGCAGCTCTCCTTTTGGGGATGGCTCCCAAGCTTGTGGGGTGTTCATGTGAAGCAGAGGAACCCCGTGGGGGGGAGCTGGGGAGGTGCCATGGTCACTCATCCTGCCCATAGCCGCTGCTTGAGGCCGTTTGCTGCTTTTCCCAGGGTCTGCTCCTGGGACCCATCAGCTTTGCCCTGAAACAAAAGCTGCAGTTGAACCAAATCCCAGATCCGTTGGCTCCAAGGAGGTGCAGCACAACGGCATTAAATATTAACGTGCCAGCAACATTAGGAAAAGCCAACGGAACTTAAGTGACTCCGAACGTGAAGCACTGATTAACTGCTGGAGGGGATTATTGAAGAGGTAAACGGAAAGTAACGTAGGGAATTGCCTAATGTGGATTGATCAGGGGCTCCCTTTGGACCAGGAAGGGCTTATTAGACATACTACCTGATGCTGCTATTCAGAAGCGCGGTTAGCTGAGCTACTTTGGCTCTTTTTTTCTATCAGCTTATTAGAAACCCCTGGGTAGTGCAGTATCTCCAAATAGGATGAAGCTGTATTTACTAATTTGTGGGGATTAGCGGGAATAGAATTATTAAGATCCCTATCTGAGGCTGTTGAGGGCTGTGCTGCTTTTGTCGTGTCTGTCTCGGGGAAAGCTGCTGCAATGGGCTCAGCTCATGTGTTGGGTCCAGCATGGGCAGAGCCATGCCAAATTGCTGTCTCATTTCACCAAAGTTTGAGTCCAGGCTTCAAGAAACGAGGAAAGCTCCCTGAAAAGAAGCAGGAGAGGCTGATGCCCTGCTCTGCTCTTGCTCCGATGCTTTCTGCACCAGCTCTGGGGGATCCCTGTGCTGAAAGGACTGCAGGGGATAGGAGGATGCTGGGGGTGAAGTGCTGTGCTGCATCCCAGCCAAGGGGAGGATTGCACCAGCACTACAAGAAATGTCTCTGGCAGGGACAGGTGGCTTTATTTACTCCATTTGTCTTCCACAACCACACAAATGGTGGCAATAAATCACCCCTTCACCAAAAGCAATGGGTAGAGAGCTCACACCGATGTTGCAGCCCCTGTTGCTCTTTTCCACCAGGACAGCCCCTCTGGGCTCTGTAAATTGGGGACAATCAGCAAAGTGGCAAAAAGGTGGTGCCTTGCTGGGAAAAAACACCTGTCTGTGATGTGCATGAGTGAGTGGCAATCCTGCTCCCTGCAGGGAGACTTCAGCACAGGGCTGTGTGGGGTGCTGGGCTGGCAGCTCTGTGGCAGGAGAAGGCAGACATCAGAAGTCCCCGCTGGGTGAGCAGGAAGCTTGCTCTGTCAACCTGGGTTTTGTTTTATTTTGCTTTATTCCATTCCATGTCTCTTTCCTCCCGCTTGGCAAATTACACTTCCTCAGCTGCCACTGTTCAAAGCATCTCTTCCCACGGTTTGTTTGGTGTTGGTGGAGAAAAGCTTTTCCTGAAGTGTAAAAAAAACCAAAAACCAACCCACCCCCTGCCTCAAAAATATTGTTTTTTTTGTGTTGGCTTTAATAGAAGCGCCTTGTCTTATCGATCCCGATCCCCGCGCCAGCACTGCTGTGTGTAGCATCAGAAAGAGGAGCAGAGAAATCAATGGGGCTCCCAGGGCACTGCAGCCTGCATGGGGGTCCTGGGGGGCTCTCCAGGGGTGACATCCCACACTCCACCCCACTGCTGTGCTGCCTCAGCCCACAGCCCGGCCACTGAGCTTCAACTCAAAGCCCAGAGGTGGAAGTAATAGGAAAATAAAAATGTTTTGTTCCAACTTGGTGGCTTCAATCCGTTGTCATCAGGGATGAAGTTCAGTGCTCAGTATTGGTGGTAGGTGGGTGGTTGGGCTTGGTGGTCTTAGAGGTCTTTTCCAACCTTTGTGATTCTGTGAGAGTGGAATACAATGCCAGGTTGGCTGTTTGTGTTTGATGCTGTTACCTTGGAAGGGAATTGGGGTTTTTTGCTATCTCAAAATAGCCCGGAAACAAAGCAGGGTTTCCAAATAGAACCATTACAGTTAGAAATGACCTCTGAGATCATCGAGTCCAACCACCTGATGCTGCCTTAGATCTGAGCTGGTTTGAACAAGAACAGAAGGGTCAATGTTAGCATTTCCCATCCCAGCTTTCCACCACTGCACCTTCCAGAGAATCCATTCCCTGGAAAACATTTGTGTTCTAATATATTTCAGTACAAAGCTGGAGAACAACCTGGAATACCATAATTTCCTACAAAATAGAGATCTGTTTATTTCCCAGACTGCCAGGGCTCCTTGGCATAGCATGAACCTGCCCCTCCAATTGCCCCGTTACCCCATCCTTGGACTCTTGGCCAAAGCACAATGCTCACAGAGTGATGTCTCCAAAATTCTGCCAGTGGCAGACCCACAGCTGCTATTTAGTGCTGCTTTGGAGTGATAGATAACAAGGGACACACAGGAGCTGGCACAGCGTGCGTGATAAACCTCACTGTGACCCAGGGAGGGGAGGGAAACAGAACAGGAACCTTATCCATCTACTTATCTATCTGCTCTTCTGGCCAAGAAACCTCGTGATTTAAGTGGCAAGGTTCCACCTGTTTAGATCTGGATGAATGAGACTTCAAGGGAGGATTTTATTCCATCTGTATTTCTTTTATTACTTCACCATATCATACCCCATCCCCTCCACAGCATTAATCATTCTCCTCCCTCCTCTCAGCTCACTCCTCTTTCTAATTCCCTGATGTCTTTTTTTAGGCTGCAGAGCCATGAACATGGGCATAACGTAGATCTGGGAAGCACAGGTGGGTTTTTGCTGCTCAGCTGTGCTAAATCCCACCCCAGGTTGGGGATATCTCGTGCTTTGAGATCTACAACCAGAGTGCTGAGTAGCCACAAAGCAAAGGGGGTTTGGTAGCTGATTCCTTTTGTGCAAATACGAGCAGGGCTCTGGGGGTGCTGCGCTGTGCTGATGAGCACTGTGTGTTCCTCACTGCGGTCCCATCCCATAAAAGCAAAGACCCTTCCAGTAGGGGATGGCTCTGCTGGATGGATGTCAGTGATGAACAGCATTGCAAACGGTGAGCGTCGACAGCGGGCTTTAGTTTCATGCTTGTTTTTGCTACCACCCATTCAGCTCCAGAGCTGAAGACCCCATGGATAAAAGTGCATCTCTGAAGGACTCCGCTCTCTCCCCCCTCATTAAAGCTCAAGGCAGCACTCTGTGCATCTGCTCCTTCCCAGAGCCCCACAGAGCGGCCGTGCCATCCTGCTCTGCCGAGGTTTTAAAATAAAACCTGTCATCCCCGAGAGCTGCAACTTCTCCCTTAAACACAAACAAGCGACATGAGACAGCACTCTGAGCCCTCGCCGTGTATCACAGAGCTCCTTACACATCAGGGCCCTCAGAAGCACATTTCTGCAGGGTTGACATGAAGATGGGGCCTCCTGCTGCTTTGCTCTCCTGTCCCGTCGCTTCCTGGCATGGGGTTGGGTTATTTTATTCTTATTTTTTTCCCTTCCAGAGAGCGCTTTTCAAGCTTGGCATTGTTTCCTTACGAGCACATCTTTTCCTCATGAGCCCCATAGGGTCCTGCCCCGGCGCCGTGGGATGCTCAGTGGGCTCACATTGCTGCTTGCTGCTCTCCCCCCGCTTCTCTTTGAGTAATCACGCTGAAAAAATGCTTTACGTGTGTGTGTGGATCTCTGCTGAAAGGAAAAAATAAAAGATGTTGAGTAGGCGGATTCAGGTGGAAATAAGGGGGTTTACTCTCGGTGCTGGTTAATGAAATTAGAAAATGGAGAAGAGCTTGCCTAATATCATACAGGGAAAGATAAAATACATTTCAAAAAGAAATCACAATGCTGCAATTCTCTATAAATGTCAAAATATTACATTTTGGGGGATGATAAAGATGGAAGAAATAGCTGGGTTTCAATTTCAGGTGCCACATCATATCTCTTCCCCTCTATAATTTTTATTAAAATGTGAATGTTCCAGGAAGTCATTATGCCGTCTTTATTATGTTTGCATAGGAAATAACGAGCTGATTCGAGGGAAGTGCGCAGAAACAAAGTCTGTGTGTGTCATCCCAGGGGGGAGGGTGGGGTGGGCACTGTCTGCTGTCCCCATCCCACCTGTGCCTGCGTGTCACCGCAGGAAGGGGACAGATCTGCTGGGTGCGGAGCATCCCGTGGCCCAGATATGGATCGTCTTCCCCTCCGCCACCTGGGTGCTGGCTCTGAGATGAAGCTTAACATCCAGCACTGAAGGAAGGGTGCTGGATGCACGAGGGTCTCAAGTTGTAAAGTTGGCTGCTGCCAGCCTGCTTTGTGCCAGCAAAGCAGCCAGGGAGCTGTGCCCTGGCATTCCTCCACCGCCGAGCCTGTAGCACCAGTCCTTCTGCTTCCCTGTGCCATTGCAGTCGGGAGGATGCGATGCACAGGGGGATGTGATGCAGCATTGTGCTCCACCTGCTCCCTTCTCGGCCATCTGCTCCAGCTGAGGGCTCACCTCGGCCCCTCAACACACAGATTTTTTGCTGTACAGAGCACCAGCAACAAAGCCAAGCGAGCAAGCCAAGACACCCCCGACACATCAATGAGAAGCAAAGGCACTGAGGTTTTTCTACTTTTTCCCTCTTTCTGTTTGTCTGCTCGTATTTCATATCTTAGCACGAGGGTCCGTTGTTTTTGCTGTGCTGTTTTTCCCCTCCATCCAGGCTTGTAGAAGAGCCCCTCCTTTGGTACAATGACATGACTTTTCCAAACCTGCTGCAGGCGAGGAGAGGGCAGCGATGCTCTCCTGGTGCTGCCAGCTCTCTGCTGACCTTGCTCAGCATGGGGTGAGGCTGCCACTGCTGCTTGCTGCCTGCTGGCTTCTCCTTTCCCTTTTCCAGCAGCTGGCATGACAGCAGAAAGAGGGGGCAATGGGACCCTGGGGTGACTGGGAACAAGAAGTAGATTGCTTAGCAGCTGAGCAGGGAGACAGAGCCTGCCACAACTGCGTGGGGAGTTGGGTCCATTGGAGGTGCTTCTAGCAGAGTGGGTGATGAATGGGCTCAGACCTGCAGGTCTCCTCCTGAAAAGTCAATTTTGCCACTGTGAAGCTCAGAGCTGTGGCCCCCAGGAGGAGCTCAGCCAGCAGGGGCCGATGTTCCATCTGGATGGATGTCCTTAAAGGACACTAATTTAGAGCAGATTCATAGCTCCTGAGTCAGGAGAGGAAGTGGATGGATTTCAAACCCTGCTGTCCCCAGTGTCACTCATTCCAACCCTCTTTTGGCAGAGAGGGCGAATAGCAGATCAACTTGGAGTGCCCACTTGCAGCCACTTGTAAACAATTAAAAGAGTCCCGGAGACTAATTACTGCAGCCACTGTGTGCATCTGCCAGCTCAGATAGCAGGGCGAGGAGCTCGAGGGCAGGGGATGCTCAGCCACAGCTACCCACTGCCCTTCTGCAGCACTGTGTGCAAACCTCAGGTTGGGAACGTGGCCTGGCTGCACAACGGGGTGCACCAGTGGGTTTGGAGGGGAAGCGAGGGCACAATTCCTATACACTGCATCGCGTGTGCACAACTCCTGTTGCACTGCACGGTGCTGCGTGCGTGGTTTCGCACAGTGGGCAGGGAACTGCCTCCAAATAGAGGGGAGGAACACCCTCCAAGCAAACGGGTGGGGGGCACCCCATGGCCAGCACGGGTCCGTCAGCACTGCTCTTGTTAAACCCTTCAGTGGGTGCATGTGTGGGTTTTGGCCACGCTAATGCGAGCAGACAGGTTGCTGCTGCCAAGCTGCTGTATAAATCACCAAGTCTGCTGGCTGTGCTATTAGCTTTCAAGTTTAATAGCATTTAGAAATAAGTCGTATGTTTCTCTGAGATTCACTCGCACAATTAGAAAGCCTGGAGGGATTTTTTTTTTTTCTTAAATTCAAAGTATTGTCATAAAAGCTTTTGGTGGAAGAGGGGGAAATAGCGATGGTTTAACTCTCCTTTTTAGCTCCTAAATAAAAGTCTTTAAACTGGATCATTTTGGAGCGAACTTTCCCATACACATTAAAGGAACGCGGCTTCAGCTGCAGAAGTGACTGTGCAAATGCGATGTTACGCACCCATGTACATCCAACTTTAATAATTTCTGGATTTATCCACTCCAAAGCAAATAATGTTCCCTCTGCCCCCAACGCGGTGCCCTGGTATTCTGCAGTCAGCTCCTGAGCCAGCCCCAGCCCACGCCTTAGAAAATTAACCATAATTAGCTTTTCTATGGCATCGCACCTACGGGGAGCTTCAAATGAGAGCGAGTTTCCAGCCCATGTGATTGCTGTTACAAGGTCAAATTACAACTTCTGTCTCCCAAATGCAAATCACCCTTTCGAGGTGTTATTAAACTCTCAGCTTTTGGGGACCCGATTCGTCGGTTTGTATGGGGAAGAAGGGGGGGGGAGGGCTGACTCCTGCTCTTAAAGACTCACCTTAGAGGAGAGGCATTCAGGGAAATGAAAGTGAGCCAAAAATCTCATTGCTGCAAAGGGGCCGACCTGCAAGGATGGATGTTGGAGCGATGGGGAACTGATGGTGAGGATAAGAAAAGCTGTGAAAGAGAGGAAATATTTCTGTGGCAAGAGAAGAACTGTGGTTTGGGCCAACATCTGATGAAATTAGCTCCACCAAAGTCCATGGGGGATGAGGTCTTGCTCGTCCAAGGGACACAAAGGGTGCTCAGCCATACGATGAGAAGAAATTCACTTCTACCTGGAGCCTTATCCTGAGTCCTTCCCATCACTTCTACGAAACCAGTCAGGGCATATTTGTGTTTCACCTGTTGAAGTATGAAATGGGAGAGGCTGTCTGTAGAGCGGGTGCTGTGTTTCTGAGAGGAGATGATTTCAGCAAGGCCTGGCTTTTCAAGGGCTTCCTAAGCAGGAAAAGCTACAAATCTCCCAGCGATGCTGGATTGCTGTATTTTTATCCCAGGTTTACTCTAATGATGCTTCTCTCCTGATCCCGGTGCCTGTGGGAGGGCAGCGAGAGGAGCTATTCAAAAGCAGTGCTAAGCCCTGGATCCCAGGCAGGAATATGAAACATTAAGGAGCAGCTAACGAGAGGAGAATTGAAAGGAGGCTTTTCCCAGCAGAGGCTTGAGAAAAAAGCCCAGAGGCTCTCTAGGAAAATATCAGCAGCAGGGAGATGTGCACGGCGCGATCGCATCCTGCAAAACCCAGAGCTGGTGATGGGATGGGTTGAGAAGGGCTGGCAGAGATGTATGCAAATGGAACCCCTGGAAGAGAGGTGTGGAAACCTAAAAGCCTCAGGAAATAACCTTTGCCTTATTCCATCCCAGTGGTAACCCAGCATTAGGTTCCTCTAACCAGGGCTGCAGAGCATGGTGCAGCATCCTCGAAGCACCACTGAACAGAAAGCAATTAAAGGTCCCAAACCTGCTGAGCTGTACAACCTGCTCCCCTCCCACCACTTCTTACACGTGCCTGGCCCATTATAAAATTAATTGCTTTCTTTCATGTTTGTCAAACAGCCGAGGTCAGACCTGAGCAGAGAGCACCAACTCGTTGGCTCTTCTGCCTTGATACCGCTGCAGACCAGAATTACTTTTCTCATTGAGTCTTCCCCCTCTTGCCATGCTGGTGGGAGGGAGGAGGAAGGAAGCTCTGCTCCCCATACCCAAACGGTGCAGGGAGTGCTGGCATCAGGCAGCAGCTCCCTGCTCGTGCCATTACATTTTTAATCAAAGGTGGCACGGCTGCTGTCCCTGGATTCACAGCGCTTTTTTATCTCCTCCGAAGCGCTTGGAGCTGGAAGGATGCACTCCTCCAGACCTCTATGATTTATACATCTGTAGGCAGGGAGCAAGCTGGGGGGGAGCATCCCGGAGCCGGCTCCCCCTGCTTCTTGGCATGGGGTCCTCCTGTTGCCTCACCAGCTCCATATCACTGCCTCATTCCCTGCTCTTCCCCATCACACACTCCATCCCAGTGACCCATTTCTGCTCTTGTTTTGGCTCAGTGGCTCTGCTGGGGTTTTCCTGGCTGGTGTAAGGGGATGAAGCCTGAGAAATCATACCTTTATAACCCATATATACATTTGCATTCACCTTTCAGGCTTGAGACATCTTAAAAGTTGCTGAAAGTTGCATTTTTTATTTCTCCTTCGTGTTTCTATGCTAAAACAGATGCCCAAGCTTCTTGCGGGGGGCAGTCCCACTTGAAGGAGGAGAAGAAATGCAGACACTAAAATTTTCTAATGGCAGAGGTCAGAACAGATCTCTGAGATCATCTCATCCACCCCTGCATCCCCATTGACCTGAGGATCCCAAGCATCCCTATGGCATCCCTGCAGCATCCTCCACCCACAGCTTGATGTCATTTGTTCCAGCAGCTGATGGCCATCACTGTAAAAATGAGTGCTTTGTTTCCCATTTTAATTTGTTTAGCTTGAGCTATTCCTTGCCACGCCTTTCTCTGCTGGATTAAAATCCCCTTAGCACACTCCCAAAACCAGCACCTTTCCACCCCAGAACACCCCTGAGCCACGATGGCTTATTGAGCTCTGAAACGGAGCCGAACACAAAGCCACCATTTGTTCCCTTCTTACAGCTCCTTGAGCCCATAAAGACCAAGAAGCAGCTTTTATCTAATTTGTTTTTCCCCTTTAAAAGCAGGGATATTTCTTCCCGTGGAGGCGGAAGCGCACGCGGGCAGCGTTGTGCTGGGAGTGTATAAATAGCCAGGGCTGAGAGCAGAGCACAATAGCTGTCACTCGACCGCAGCAGAATGGGGACATGAGTGGTAGCAGATGAATTTCCTAAGCAACAAAGACCCTGTTTTCATGCAAATATCTCTTAGTAATAAAATCCAGGAGAAAAGAAAGACAGATAATGTGTTATATAAGCAGAATTATCTTGGCACAGAATGCTTCTTTCAAGGATTTTTTATTTTATTTTTTTCCTGGAGACATCAGCATCCTTTCAGCAACTTGATTTGGGCTGCGAGCGCGAGCGGCGGTGAATGATGCGCAGCGGAGAGAGTGCTTCAGTCGCCTGCAAAACACTGTATGAATTTAACACGGGCAGCAGCTAATGCGAGTAAAACCCAGAAAAAAAAAGAAAAAGATTCCTTGCAGTGATAGGATCTCAATCCCTCCCCCTCAGGATTTCTGAGCACTGTGCAAGCCTCCATTAATTAAGCCTCAAAGGAGTTCCCATCCCCAGTTTTACAGCAGTGGTGAGATGGAGTGTTCTGCTCCAGCACAACGCAGGCAGCATTGGGATGCTCTGGAGCCTGGACCCAGCCTGGCTGCTCCACCTTTATTCCCTGTCTGCTCTACGATGGCCACAGGCCGGTGGGATTTTTGTCTTCACAGCTCCTGACCTTGTCAGGCTGCTCCAATGCCTGTGTCCCTCTTGGGATGCTTCAACCCCTGGGCAGCTCAGAGCAGCAATGCCCCCCGTTCATTCCCAGGCAGCTCTCTCTGCTATTTCTCCTTGTATTGTTACTCTTCGTTTTAAAGCTATTTTGCATTTTCAAGGGGAAATCTGCAACAAAACAGCTTTGTCTGTGAAAGTGTGTTTAGTGCCAGGAGTTGGCACCAGCGAGCAGCTCTGCATTGACTTCTGCAAACAGTGGGAAGTAGAGAGACTACCCCTGAAAATCAAATGCCAGCGTGCTCTGTTTTCTATTTTGAGTTAAATATGTGCAGCTAGCAGAATAAAGGCTTAAGGCCAAGTCAATAGGCTGAGGAAGAGGCCAAGCAAGAGGTAATGCAAGAGCTGGATGCCACCACCTACAGACTGACCCCACTGCACTCCTGTGGGGTAAATAACTCCCAAGGATGGTACTTCGCAATGAAATAGTATAGATGATGGTATATTTTAAGTAGTTCCATATAGATAAGATGCAAATAATACAAAAGAGAAGATGGCTCACCTTCAGGATGTCAAGGCTCACAGGGGACTCCACATGGGAGGGATCTCCGAGAAGAGAACCTTCCCTGGTGGTGGTCAGCCCTTAAATGGGGTTTGGGAGAGGTGGAGCCAGGCTCCACCCCCTCCAATCACACAGGTATATCACCTTCACCTGTGGCCCCATGGCTGACTCGGTGCTCACCTCAGGTGACCAATCAGTGGTTGAGGCCGTGATTCAGCAGTTCCCATACAACTCCCTGTGCTTTGGCACAGCCTGCTCTGCGCCGTCTGTCTGCGTTTATCACAAAGTACTTGGACTGCCTCGCTCGCCCACCCCGTCCTGCCACACGTGTTGCAGTAGCTTGCCTCGGTCTGGTGGGATAATTGAATGTAAAAAGTGATTGAGTTGGGGGTTTTCAAATAGAGCGTAGCGTAAGTCCAACGTTCAGGTCCGAAATAACAAAATTACAAGCCCTGGGGCTGCCTGAAATGCAAACCAGTTCCTGGATCCAAAGCTCAGACCCATTTGTTTTGTGAAATCGGACATTTGGAAGCTGGACCCTGAGCTCTGAGCACTGGGAATCCAAATGAAGTTCAGCTGAGAGCACAGATCCAGCTTGCATTTTGGCATCCTCCAGAAGCACTCAGCCTCTCCCCCTGCTGCTCCGGCTTACACAGAGGTGTCAGCCTCCCTCCCTCCCTCCAGCTCTGCCGTAATTACCTGTAGACATTCAGGCTATGCAGATATTTATGTTGCCTGGCTTTTTCCTGCTGAAATCGCACTCCAAGTTCTTCCACCTTTCCCTCCATTAACAGAGCCGCCTGTGCTCTCCAAAGGAGCCAATGGGGAGATGTGAGCATTCGGCTTTCCACGCTCGTTCATTCCCCCAGTTATTAATGCACTTGGCTTCGATGGCATGTTTTCCTTGAAGCCTGCAGGAGCTCTCATCGGGGCTGTTAATGTAGCTGAAAGGCCTCTTGTGTTTTTCTTGGAAACGTGCGTCTCCTTCCTGCTGCACAGAGCCCATCAGGCGGACCGAGTCGGTCTGTTTGCTGCAAGAAGAGGTTATTTTTCCTTTCTAGTGAATGAAAGTTTGGGGCAGAATTGATGCTTTCCTCCCCCTGAGCTTGTCTCCTCCCATTTATGCTTGTCTGCTGTAGGTGCAGGTCCAGAGTTGAGGCTGCTCTGTCTGCAGAGCGATTCCTCTCTGCGTTGCTTCTGGTGGGAAGCAGAATAAAACCCTTATCCAAACCTAACCCTTATCCAAACCTAACCCTTATCCAAACCTAACCCTTATCCAAACCTAACCCTTATCCAAAAGCTTGATGGTTGGATATGCACAGATACTGTTCTGCAATGTCATTTCTTTGGAGACTGATGCTAACGGCTCATATGTGATCGTGGGATATTCCAGTGCTGTTCCTATGGGGTTTGAATATGGGGTGGGTGCGTCTGAGCAGACATGGAGATGGTTAGCACGGGGAGAATGTTGCTGGAGGAGCTGGGAATAGAATCACAGAGTTGTTAGAGGTGGAAGGGACCCTTAATGGCCACCTGGCCCAACTCCCCTGCCATGAACAGGGACACCCACATCTCCATCAGGTGCTCAGAGCCCCGTCCAGCCTGACCTCGGGCATCTCCAGGCATGGGGCATTCACCTCTTCTCTGGGCATCACTGCTGTATGGGAAATGCTAAGCCATGGCCTGAACCAATGATTGAGCACCTGGTGAAGGGACAGAGCCAGCCCTGGAGAACAAGTGAAAGCAGTTCAGGGCTGATGAAAAGAATCAGGTTCTACCCCTCCCTAAGCCTCATTTAAGGGCTGGCTGCTGCAGGGAAGGATCTCTGCTTGAAGATCCCTTCTCTTGGAGTCCTTGCAGTCCTGTGCCATGGAACCATAGAGTGGTTGAGTTGGAAAGGGACCCCAAAGCCCATCTGGTTCCAACCCCCTGTCATGGGCTGACTGCCACGCGCTAAATCAAGAGCTCAGGTTGTCTGATGTCCAACCAACCTGGCCTTGAGCACCTCCATAAATGGAAGCAGTGGTGGGCACAGTGCTGTGCCCCGTTGAGTCTGCTTGAGCACAAAATGGAGGCACTTGTTGCCACCTGAACTGTTTGGTCTCCCCACGCATCCCTTGCGTGTAAATCTTTGCAGAGGCGTGCCACCGAGCCCCCCAGGTCCTCCTTGTGCCCCCTTCCACCAGCACTAAATCTGTGAAGCAAACCCCAGCGAGAGCACTTTCCAAAGGCTGCCGGCTATGACAGATGTTATTTTATGGAACACGGCACCAGAGATGTGAAATACATAGTTCATAAATGTCAGGAGGAAGGAAGCAATATCCTGGATTGAGGTCGTTTGACTTTTTTTTCCCTCTCGTGTGAAAGCATCCTTTCCAGTAAACAGCCATCGGTGCTTTGCTGCTGCTGGGAGCAAGGTGCAGGCTGCTTTGGAGAAGCCTGTGCCACGCTGCAGGTGGTGGAGGGAGGAGAGCAATGCAGAAGGGGCCTTTCCTCACCCCAAATCACCACGTTTGTGTGAGGAGCTCAATGTCAGGAGTCAGACCTCGCTTCGCTGAGCCCTCCAGGGAGGGCACTGCAGGTGTGCATCTGTAGGAACCGAATACATACGTGTGTGTCTATATATACAGATAATATGTGCACATAGTGCTGCAGTTAATTATGATTAAGCAACAAGCTAGGGGGGTTTCCGCCGTCTCCAGAATGCTTAATGCTCAGTGCCAGCTCACAGTACTCTGGATTCTCTCGTGCTCTGCGTTCACCCCGAGGCAACGAGCTCCCCTCCAGGCACGCGGTGCCCCTCACCACGTGGGCTTATCTCCGGAGCCACAGTTGACAAATATCCCCCTGAAGCTGGCAGTTTATAATGCAGGTGTCAGAAAGCGTTACCGAGATGCTCCATCAGCTGCGGAGGGCACGGGGACAGCCTGATGTCACTCACATCTGCCCGCTTGTCTTTGCCGAGCATCTCATGCCTGGTGAGATGCATTCCCAGCCTGGAATGTACTGAAGTGAGCAGATGTGGCATTTAATGCTAATTCCCAGCGACTGGCCGCCCGCGGCTCCCTGCGCTGTCACTTCTGCTGTGACACGGCCACGCCGGGTGCCAGCTGCCCCCTGCTTCCCCTTCCTTGTGGTGAGGAGGGGATCGGTGCCGTGGATCAGGGGCTTGGGATCAGCACAAAGATGGGGTGGTGCTGCAGTGTGTGTTCCTTCCCATTGCAGCAGTGGTAACTCCAACCCTCAGGGTAGCTCTGTTCGCAGCGGTAGCTCAAACACAGCGACCTGGGAAGAGGAGAGGGAACCATGTCCAGGCTTCAGGTGGACAAGTAAGGTGTGTTTTCCCCCGATGCCGTGTGTGAGCTGTGGGATGGTGGTCATTTAGGGCTGTGGCTGAGGCTGGAAGCACGATGAGCTTGCACAAACCCCATCAGTCAGCACACGGTTCCCATCCCTTCTCCATCCGCGCTCCTGTGGATGTGAACAGATCCCCCAGCCATGCTCCATCCTCATCAAAGGTGAGGATGGCCCCAGAGCTTCTGCTCCAGTTCTAGGATGGGGTGCTTCTCTTTCCTACCGTAATACTGGCTTCAGGAGGAGCCGCATCCCAGTGATTGTGGAGTTGGGGGTATTGCAGTACAAAACTGTAGGGAGATGTCTTTTTGTTTCAAAGGAAGGAGGAAAATCATAAATTTCCTTGTGTTCTCTCAGCTACGTTCGGCTGGAAAATAGGCCAATTTCCACCTTATCTAATGCCTCCAGCTGTGATGTGAAAAGCTCGGAGGAAAAACCACATCTCACATGTTATCTCTTAACTGCAAAGTTTAATTATCCTCAGCTGTTCGGCTGAAATGTGGCTGCGTCCCGGCTGCACTGAGTGAGGGCTGGGGACACTGACAGTGCTTGAGGATGGTGACATGAGCGGGAAAGGGGGGGTGACACGGATTTTGGGGGCCTGGCTGCTCTTGGGGGGGGATCTGGGACCTCTCAGTCCTGGTGGGCATGGGGCAGAGAGCTCCCAAAAGGAGCTTTCCCTGCAAACCTTAGGGAAGAGAGTACTGGTGTACCGGTCCAGCACAGCCCTGTGCTGTCTCCTATGTCAACCCACAGGTATTTCAAGTCTGGACAGCACTTGTATTCTTGTGCTTGGGTAAGGATGGGGCAGGCAGGAATATTTCCCTTCCTCCTCCTATCACTCTCCTGAGATGAGGAGCACAGATTTCCTCTCATTGTTCCCCAGGCTCTGTGCATTCTGTGCCCAGAAACCTGTGTGGGATCTACGCGCAGCAGAGATGTCCATCAATTATTTATAGAAGGAATAAATTCATTTTGCTCTTAATTTATTCACCGTTAGCTTCGTTGTAAATAGAGGGAGATTAAAAAAAAAAAAAAAAGAGGGGAGATGTGTAGATATGGATGGAGATATGGAATAGCTCCGGAGAAATAAATCCGCTAAGGAGGGTGAAAATGTTACGGAATGTGGTAGAGAGGAGATGAGAGAGTTGGAAGAAATAAAAAGCTTTAATCTAAGCAGGGCTTAAATACACTTGCAAATGTCAGCTCCCTAATAGCTTGTCCAAAATCTCAGCATGTTAGAAAATATAAATGATGGGGAGCTCCT